>NC_134579.1:31506875-32126250 GCF_037038515.1 Microtus pennsylvanicus | reverse complement strand
GGTGGGGAAGGACTGGGTTTTCTTTAAGAGCTGCCGCTGGGACTTTGACCGGGCTCCAGTGGGTGTATGAGCAACACAAATTAGACTTGGTATTCTTCTTCTCCTTTTCTTTGGGTGAGGTCCCAAAGGGATGCAGGTGGAAGGTAGGGAGGTGTGGGGGGCGGGTGGATGGACTGGGAAGACAGGGAAGTGAGTGTGATCAGGGCGTAATATGTGAAACCCCAAAATAATAAAAATAAATGGGGGAAAATGAGACGCTGGGCTTGAGAATTTAAAAGATCATGAAGCCATGATGGTTTTCAGTCCAACACTTAAACACAGAAAGTAGAGAGAAGTCACTGCTGTGCTTGGTGAAATAAAATGTTCCCCAAATGAAATGTATAGGCATCTTTGATCTTATCGAGAAATGGTCTAAGGTGTTTTAGACTTACTCTGAAGGTGGTTTTGGTTTGGTTTATTTCTGCTTTGCAAAACTAACAGACTCAATTGACTAGCAACTCTGAGATGGGCTGGGTAGCTGTGTGGGGTTTATTTAATTTCGCTCTGAGGCAGGATTATCATGTAGCGCAGAAAGCCCCACATAGCCAAAGATGGTCCCAAGAGCTGGCTTTACGCAATGCTGGGACTGAACCCACGGGTTTATAAAGGCTGCCAGGTAAGCACGCTACCAGACTATGTGGGGTTAAATCCAAAGGGTCCAAACATATATACTCCTGTTGACAACCACCAGTCTTCTCAGGGGGTTGGATTGGTTTTCAGTTGGTAACGCTGGCAAAACAAACATTCCCTACAAAACCTGTCATTAAGAGCATCAAGTTCAGCATACCTGACAGACATCTTGACAGACTCGCTTTCATACTGCTTGACCAGCTCGTCCAAATTTTTGCAAATCTGGATAACAAAGGGTGTCACCGTCCAGCCCAGAGACTTTCCAAAGTATGGTAAGGAATGTGTGACCAGGCTCACCCAGGCGGGGTGCATGCCATAGCCATAGGCGGGCTGCAGACCCCGCACCACGGCTGAGACCAGCAGACCCTGGGAGGTGAGGGGGTGGGGCTGCACATACTGCATGGCGCCGATGGCCTGCTGAAAGTTAAGGGCCCTCTGCCACTCTCGGGACAGGGCTGGCTGACTCTGAGCGTCCTCCTGCCCCTGGCCCAGGTGGTGCTCCAGGACGATGAGTGCCTGCAGGAGCTTGAGCAGCTCAATCTGCAGTGGGTGCTCGCTCCAGATCTGGTCCTGCCCCAGGTTGATGAGGCTCTCCTCAAAGAGGCTGTCCTCCACCAGGGCCCTGCCTCGGTCAGCGGTGGCCAGGCCATAGCGCTTCTGGCTGGTGTACATGGAGGCCGACAGCGAGAGCAGGACGAACTCCTGGACCTTGCATCTCTGCAGCAGGCTGTGGATAAACTCCACGTTCTTCCCTTCCGAGGACTTGGCCACTGAGACCAGCTGCGTCGTTATCCTAATCAGAACCTCCACGCTCTTGACCTGCACGTCACGGTTGCCGAGGATGTCCCTGTGGCAGACCTTCAGGTGGCATGGGTAGTAGGACCGCAGGAAGCTCAGGCAGAGATAGGTGAGGAGCTCAATCAGCAGGGAGTGGGGGCACACATTGGGGGCTTGGGTCTGCAGCTTGCCATAAAAACTCTGGCCAACGAGAGCCTCCTGGTGGCGGGCCAGGAGATTGGAGATGAGATTGAGGTGCGCGGTGGAGCTGGTGTCTATGCCGGTCCTGGACACAGCCTCAATGAACTCCTTGGGGTTGGTTTTGAGCACAGCCTCCAGCACAGAGAAGGCATAGAGGACCCTCTGGGAGTCGTAGGGCTGCAAGTAGAGCAAGATGTGTTTGAACAAGGCCTCGAGGGTCTCCTGCTTCTCTCTCTGCTGCTTCAACAGCCTCGACGTGGTGATGGCTTGGAGCTCCACGTCAGCCTCCTCGTCGCTGGAAAGCGATTCAGAAGCCTGCGTCTTGTCCGAGTCTGCTCGCACTAGGCTTAGCTTGGCGTTGGACTTGGCGCTCTCTGGCTGGAAGGCTGCCAGCAGGCCTGCTCGCTTCGAGTACACCCTGCCGCCGATGGGTATGGGTGCACAGCAGTTCTCCTCGTGGCTCAGGTCACGCAGGTCATGGGAGGGAGACGAGAACGGGGATGTGCTCTCACTGTCAGTGTGGCCAGAGCTCGTGTCTGCAGACTCCGTGTGCTCGCTGCTGTCCGGGCCACCAGAGGCCATCCTGTCTGGAAGGTCCATGTAGTAGGGCAGGTCTTCCTCACTCAGGTCGCTCCTCGGTGGGCATCTCTCCGGTTCCTTCTCGACTTCAGCCCAGATGGCTTCACGATCCACTGTGGTGAACTGGCCTAGAGGCAGGCGCTCCTCGGAGGCAGCTTCTTGCAGCTCAGACACCCCACACGCCTCTTTGAATGGGGGCTTCTTCCTGTTAAGCCAGCGATGTACATCCTCTGGAGATCACAAACGACAAAGGACTTTAGACCAGCATGGCTAGGGATGACAACTTAGCTACGAGGGGACAATGAGCTTAAACAGACAATGAGCTCTGGAACTGCACCCGAGCCTAGATTACATCATGGGTAAAACACAGACACAGCAGCACAGATACGTTTAGCTCAGAGGGAAGAGTGCCGCCCAGCACCACACAAAGCCGGGTGCCAGCACACACAGGCACATCGGCTCTTTAGAACATTCAGGAGGCCATCAGATTTAGTCCCACTGTCAAGGGTTTGTTATAGCAACTTTTGGGTTTGTTTTTGTTTCGTGACAAAGTCTTGCTTGTCCTCAGTAAGGTACTCTGAGGGCCGGGACCTGCACTGGGAGCCACTGTATCTGCTGTACACATCAGTTCTGTCTTTATTATAAACTTGGAAGAAAGCACTTTAAAAAAATATAAACGATTTTCTTGCAGAATTGTCCTCTTCAGAAATGCATTCCTCAGACACATGGCGTATTTCAGAGCTGTGAGGGCAGGGCATGCATTAAAAGGTGTGAAGACAGGAAGGCGAGCACAAGACACACAGCACGGGTGCAGGACTGTGACAGAGGCTGCTGGACTGTTAGAGCGTGTGTCTGCAAGCATGGATATGAGGCACGTACAGGACAAAGGGAGGACTCAGCTGCAGAACAGCTGGAACACAGGAGCTGTGAAAGAGCAGGGGCGGGGCATAGGCAACCCGCCAACGCCCCAGCTCATCAGCTGGCATTGTCGGTAATGCCTTTACTTCTGAATTTTTGTGGGGTGTTTTTTCTTTTTTGAGCACACATGAGCGTGTGTGTGTGTGTGTGAGAGAGAGAGAGATTTCATTGTGTGTGTGCGTACATGTGTGTGTGTAAGAGAGAGAGATATTTCTTTGTGTGTGTGCGTATGTATGTACGCTCAGATGCATGTGGGCACATCTGTGTGGGCATGTGTGGAAGCCTGAGGCTAATGTCTAGGGGCTTCCTCTACTGATCTCCATCTTAAAGCAGGGTCTCTTAGGTGAAGTCAGAGCTCTCAGACACAGCTAGGCAGCTTGCTCTGCGGAGTTTGTCTCTTTCCCGAGTGCTGGAATTACAGGAGGACCACTGTGTCCATCCAGCATTTATGTGAGTGCCGAGGATCTGAACCCAGGCCCTGCTCCATACCAAATTGTTTTGTTTTTGCTATTGTTTTCAATGGGAATTTCCTTTAGTAACCCAGATTGGCCTCAAGGTGATGATCCTCCTGCCCCAGTCTACCAAATGCTAGAATTATAAGTGTGAGCCACTATGCCTACTCAATACTCGATTTTAAAATAAGCACAATAATATTTCTGCATTGAGGAAATATACAGCACTTTTAAGTATCAACCCTCAAGTCCTTCCTTCCTTCCTTCCTTCCTTCCTTCCTTCCTTCCTTCCTTCCTTCCTCATATGAACATTCTGCCTGCATGTAGGCCAGAAGAGGGCATCAGATTCTATTATAGATGCTCGTGAGCCACCAAGTGGTTGCTGGGAATTGAACTGAGGATGTCTGGAAGAGCAGCCTGTGCTGTTAACCTCTGAGCTATCTCTCCAGCCCTCAACCGTCCTTTAAAAAGAGGTGAAAATCAAAGGGCTTTGATACCATGAAAATTCTTGGCTTGCAGCTTTCAACAGGACTATGCTATGAACACAAGTGAGACTGGGAGAGGAAGGAGAAGCAGAGCAGAGACGGAGAGCCTGCGAGCACCCAGTCCACAGCAGCGCAGGCACAGCGGGGCGGACGGTGGACTTCTGCATTAGCAGGGAGCAGGCTGCAGCACCAGGCAGCCTGAGATGAGTCCAAAGAAGCAGAGCAGGGGAGCTCTAAAGAGCAGAAGTAGGGCGGGGGCTGGCGGCAGAAAGCCGAGGACCTGAGCTTGATCCTTGGGATTTGCCTGGTGAAAAGGAAAGAATTCCTGCAAGCTGACCTCTGACCTCTGCACATGTATCATGGCATGCATTTGTCCATACACGTGTGTGGCACACGCACACACACATACACACACACACACAATACATGTAAAACAAAAGACAAAAGAAATACTAAAGCGTAGGACTGGTGGGCAATTGGTTTCTATTTCTCTAAGTGCCCTTTCTTAGGAAGTGGAATCAATCAGTCTCCTTCCGAGGAGGCAGTCACCTTTCTCCCTAAGGTCCATCAGCAGTTACAGATTCAGGGAAGAACTTGTACAGGTACAGGGGAGGCCACTTGATTTTCCTCCACTTACCTCAGGGTGGCGCTGTCTCTTTCTGAAAGATTAGCAGATTCCACACAAACTGACATTTTTAGTCACCCCAAACTATCCTAGATTTGGGGTTGCAGATCTACTCGGAGCGCCTGGCAACCTCATTTAACAACGGCGCTCACACGCAGGCCCCACACCTCTGCTAGACAAGGGAGGAGGCTTAGCTTTCTGGATGCTGGCAAGGATGTTCTATCTGTGCTAGAGACACGTGGATTGTTTTCTCTAGTGAGAAAATCAAGAATCCCAGTGCTTTCTAAGTAATTTGAAAAGTATCGCATTGAAAAATAACAAGCACGAGTTGTGACAGGATGGAATGGGGCTCTTTAAATGCATACATATATCATGAAATAGTTAAATAAAACATCCACATATCTCACTTCGCCGTTTCGTTTATGGTGAGAACATTCAGGATCTGCTTCCACAGAGGTGAAGCAAGAGCAGAGGCAGCTGCCAGAGGCTGGGTTGGGAAGCCAGAGGGTGTGAAGGCTGCTGCCCTCTGGTAGCAGCAAGGTGACCATAGCTAATAGTAACGCGGCATATTTCAAATACTTCAGTGAAAACAGCAGTCCACACCTACCAGTTCAAAGTGCTAGATCCCGTGGTGCTTAAATGTTCACCGTCCCCACAAACTTACAAGGTCACCCCGAGTAGGTAGAGCAGGCCTAGGCCTGCTGCTGGCCTCCCTCCCCGGGGCTCTGCAGCTGCTCACCGTCTGAGTTCTCCCGCTTGAGGCAGTGGATGGAGGTCCTCTGGGTTTTGGGCTGGAGCAGCAGCAGCAGCATGGGCTCAAGGATGCGGGCCACGTCCCCGAGGGAGAGCGCACGCACCAGCCAGCCCTGGGCTGCCGCACTGATGGCGCCATCTGTACAAGCCAGGCTGTCCAGGACGACAAACAAGGACCTACAAGAGACGCCACTGAGCCCCCACTCTGCTGCCCCTGCGTGCCAGGCACTGAACGCAGACAGACACCTCGGGAGCATCGTCATGGCCTTACAGACCAAGGGAACAATAGGCTGTGTGCCCAGCTGCGTGCTGTGCTTTTAGTCACAGTGAACACATGGCCCAGACAAAGCAGAGTGGAATACACCAAAGAATACGGCATCCTAAGCGTGAAGTGGCCCCTTAGTCGGGAGACCATCCCTATCCCGGGGGATGTCTTCTGGTCAGGGTGAGCTACTGAGGCAGGGTGGGCTCCTCATCCCTGCCACGTGGAAATCTTCAGAAGTGTCTTACACTTCTGGGCCACATGAAATCACAGGACTGTGGACACGGTGCTCTGTACAGCACGGAATGAGGTCAAGCACGGGGCCACAGCTCCAACGGGTGTCCTGCTGCCAGTTTCACCGTCTCTCCCTCCCGAGCCCACACAAGACGTGGCTGAGAATGGCAGATCACAATGAAGAACCACCTCACCTGTCAAAGGAGCGATTGTGAGACGTCACACGACTGCCTTGGATCTCCCGTGTCAGATGCCAGATCACAGAAAATCGAAACAGAGCTTCCAGCCTTGTTCCCTTGATCAGGAGATAAACGGGAGGAACTTGGTCTCATCCTAGATCTTTATGAGTCACTATAAGGCTTTTATTTATTTGTATTACTGGGGGTTGAGCCTTGGGGTGCTCCAAGCAATTTTCTACCTAGCCCTCTTAACACTTTTGTTTTGTTTTGATTCTGACATAGGGACTGTCTCAGTTGTGCAGGCTGGCCTTGAACCTGGACTCCTCCTGTCCCAGCCCCCCCTGAAGGGAGCATTGGCCTGTCACAGCAGGCTCAACTCCAACATCCATTTAAACAATGAATACAGGGCCAAAGAGATGGGCCATAGGGTAAAAAGGACTTGCTACCAAACCTGGTTGCCTTGAGTTCAATATTGGGGACCCACAAGGGTAGGAGAAAACTGACTCTGCCAAGTTGTCCCTGTGACATAGACACACTCTTACACAAATACATGTAAAAATATTTACATAACAAATGGAGTCACCAGAGCAGGAAGCAATTTCAGCCAAGATACAATGCTCTCACCAGAGTCCTGACCAGAAAGGAAAAGCCTGCATCCGCTCACTTCTCTTGCCCCCTCTGCAGAGCCCAGACTGTCCTAGAACTCACAGAGATGCTCCTGCCTCTGCCTCTCAAGTGCTGGGCTTAAAAGGCATGCACCATCTCTCCTGGCTTTAGAGGTATGTTTATTGAAATAGGTGTTTAAGTTGGCACTAGGGGCTGGAGAGGTGGCTCAGCAGTTAAGAGCACTTGTAGAAGACCCAGGTTCATTTCCTGGCACCTTCATGGTGCTCATGACTGGCTGCGACTCCAGTTCAAGGGTATGAGTGCCCTATACCAGCCTCCAGGGGCACCAGGCACATATAGAGTGCATATATGTACATGCATACAAGCCAAACATACACATACAATAAAATTAAATAAATCTTTAAAAAGGGATTTGGCATCATAGTGTCCAGAATCACACCCAAGTCCTATGGTCCAAGGAAAACACAGAACTCAGTTTCCTTGTATACCCCTGGAAATGCTGGAAATGTCAGGCCCATGGACCTTAAAAAACAAGGACAACCAATTGGCAGAAAGTTCTCAGAAGGCCGATAACTCTCTACAACTATGGTTACAAATGGCTCCAAAGGCTGCAAGTCCCAACTTTCTGGGAGTCGGGGCAAGTTTCCGTGGTGAGCCTCAATATGGACACAACTGCATTTTTCAGGACCCTAAAAGGAATGGCTATAGCTCCCTGACTCTTCCAGCTCTGGGCTTCTAGACCACCTCCGCTCATCAGGACACTTCCCTGCGCTCAGAAGAGACTTGGCCTGGGTGGGTACAGTCTGCTTTGGGCATGGCAAGTGGCCGTGGCACGGAGGGACAGGTGCAAGGCTCACCTTGTCGGGGTCCAGCAGGGCGTGGCAGATGATGTCCTCACAGATGTTGGCCGTCGGAGCCAGGCAGTGCAGGCGGTAGAACAGCTCCACACAGGTGATGTGATGCTCTCGGGTCTCCTTGTTCAGCTGATTCCAGAGCACACGAGCCACCCTCTGAGGGAAAAGGAGTTAACACCCATGCCTAGAGTGTAGGCCTCTGTTCACATTTGCTAAGTGAGGCTCTTGGGAGCCCACTGTCATGTCACCAAGGCACAGGACCAAGCAGAAACCCACGAGGAGGTGCCTGGCCAAGAGGCCCCGCTGCTCACACCAGAGCTTGCTTGCAGAGAGAACACCTATGCCGAGAGAGGTTTCTGCCCCACCTGCTAAGGGACAGAGGCCACCAGGAGCTGGATGCAGAGATAGACCAGGCAGACCCAGGCCTCCCAACCCTCCATTGCCGCTGGACATTCACAGCCCTTGTGCCAGTCTCCAGGGCAACGTCCAATAAACAGGTCTGAGGAAAAAGCCCGCTAATCTACGCGTACGTATTCCCGGGGAGACACACCTGATAGAAGTCCGTTTTCTCCGCAATGACTTTCAGAATCCCAGGAGCAATGGGAGGGACCGTCACCATCTGTAACTTGCCAAAAAATGGGTTGTTGCCAGAGGTTTTGTAGCGCTTCATCTTGTCTTCAATGACGAGAGCGAGGGACTGGGAATGGTTGATCACTTCCAGCAGGGTGGCAATGGCTATATTCTGGAGGGCACAGTCATTCACACAGCAGCAGATGGTCATGAGGGACTTCAGCCAGGACGGGAAGCTGCAATCGTTGGCTCCTAGGACACCAGGCGGAGAACAGAAGCAAGCAGGTGAAGGCTCTCCATTCAGACACCACAGCACTCACTCTACACAGTCACCTGGACAGCTGTGCACACATCTGTAGATGACCTTGACAAGGAGGCCTTCCTAGAGAGACTCAGGCTAAGACGAACCTCATCTCGGTGGACCTGTGCTGTGATTAGACCTGACTTGTCCCAGGAGGCTTGTGTTGGAACACCCGACCCCCAGCTGGGGGCGCTGCTCTGGAAAGTTTTCAAGCCTGCATGTTGGAGGCAGGTCAGCAGGAAGTAGCCTGTGACGACCTGTTGTCTCTATTGTATTTCTCCTGCCTCCAGATCTGCCAGGGTATACGTGGCGGCCACCTCATGTTTCACCTCTGTAGGTCGGGCTGTCCCAGCTGCTGTCCCTTCCCTGTCTCCTGAAACCCTCAGTTAAAATAAACCTCTCTCCCTTAGGTTGCTCCTGCCAGGTAATTGGCCATGGCAGCAACAATAACAACATTAGCTAATCTATCCCAAACCCACTGTGCCTGGTGCCTTCACTGGAGCAGCCTGTGTGAAGACAGACTGGAGTGACACTGTGAGCCCAAGACTGCAGGCCACACCGCCAGCTCGGAAGACACAAAGGGCTGGACCTGCCTGCAGACATGAGTGTGGGTCTGCTGCCACCTTGCTCTGGTCTCTGGAACTATGGGACAGGAAGTGTCTGCTAAGCCTCTCAGCTTTGTGATGGCAGTGATGGCAGACAGGATAGCAACACCGGGTACCTTTCAGGAGATGTCCAGGTGGGCCAGACAGGTCTCAGACACAGACAAGCCAAGGAGTCAGCGCACAAAGGACGTCAACAAGCTAACATTGATGCAGGTAGCAGGAACTAGAGAGCAAATGAGTGTGGCTGGGACAAATCCCCTAAGCAAAAGCTTGGTGTTGGTGTGCTTCTGAGCCACGAGTTTTCAGATTTGGGGATCTCTGCAGAGTTTACTGAGTGATCTTCCCTAATCTAAAATGACCCCAAACCATGTGTTATTATCTGACCAGGAGTTCTCCCCATCCCCCTTCTTGGTGGACATGACTGTAGGAAGCTGGACATCACAGGATTCCTGACCACCCTCTCACCTGGAGCCTGGAAGAGCGTCTCACAGAGCTGCTCAGTCTCCTCTTCAGACAGGTAGACAGGGAAGGTGGCGCAGTCCAGCAGCAGGTGGCAGGCGGCGGCGAAGGCCTCCCTACAGTCCTCCTTGGAGCCCACCAACTCAATGACCACCTGGTCAATGTCCCATTCTGTCCCAGCTTTTCTCTGTGGGCTGCTGGGCACAGAGGACAGTGACTCTGAACTCTTCATCTTAAAGGGAGACCCGCGTGCCGTGAACAAGTCTGAAAGCATTTGTTTAAACTGGGGCACGGTGATGGGTTTGGGATCCCACGAGCCCTTCCTGCCGGAGTGGCTGATGCTTGGTGTCTGGCCCTTGTTGCTCTTCTCTGTGGGCTCCTCAGGTTTGCGCTCCTCCCCAGACACTGTCAGTGATGCTGCAAAAATGTTCTTGCTGGCGAAGTTGGCAATGAGCTCCTGAATGCAAAGAAATGTCCTCTGCATGCTCCCGTCTCTCTTCCAGATGTCGTCCCTCTCAGCAGACACCCGAGGCACCCTTAGGTGCTCAGAGAGCTCTGGAGAGGAGGCGCTGAGCCCGATGCCACTGTCTTCGGATTTCAGTGGGGGGAAGGCAGCCTCTTCATCGCCTGCGACTACAGCCTTTGTATCCAAAATGACATCACTGTTTTCTCCTTTTACTGGACTCTGAAACATAAGAAAAAGCTGTGTCCCACCCCCTTGGCTCTTCCACTCCGGATAAACCAGGATAATGGCAGTAACCATGGTAATTTAGTTTCCAGACCTGAAGCTGTTTCTCTAGATGCTTGCCTTCCCTGCCCTACTGACACCTCCCTTAACCCCCCAGTAATGGCCGGCCTGGAAGGACACTTATGGATCATCTGACATTCTCCAAACTTGCTGCTCACCTCTGGCAACAGTCAGCTGTGGGCTAAAATCAGGAGCTTTTTAATCTCCTTCCCACCCTTGTTCCAGTGAAAACGAAGACGGGGTGGCCACTCTGCCATGTGGGTCTGAGCTCTCCTCAGAGGCCCAGCATGCTGCTGCTGTCTACCTGTCCGTCGGCAGCACTACCAACTCATCTAAGAACTCTCACCCCTAAAGAGCAATCTGCCTCAGTATCCTCCTGAACCCCAAGCCTGTAACTGTTTAGTTTCAAAGGAGCAATCATGCCTTTTGGTTGCAGCCCACTGACAAAACTGTACCCTTCAAAAACACTGACATCTACCTACACGCTATAGAATGATGCTGACTGCACCTCCTCAACAGTGAGAACCAAGGGGAATCTAAACATCCCATCATGGGAAGCAGTTACAAGTCCACATCACAGAAGGCATGACGAAATTACAAAGGTCGGTACTGCTGTACCAAACACACAAGGGTTTCCCCATAGTCTGGGAGAAATACAGACAAAATGACCACATGGAGCGGGTTATGATGAACTGCATCCCCAGATAGGTGTTCAAGCCCCAACCTCCAGGGCCTGTAGTGGGGCCTTATGTGAGGAAAGGGTCTTAGCAGCTCCTAAGTGGGGGCATCTGGGTAGCCTAAATCCAAACAGGCTGTTGTCTTCATTAAAAGGGGGAATTTAGGCACAGACTGCACACATAGAACACCACATGCATGTAAACACAGCGATGGGGTGGGGGTGGAGGGGGTAAAATTTTGACAAGCCTGAAGCACCACAGGTGGCCAACGAGCCCAGAGAAGCTTGTAAAGTGGTCTGGGGCAGATTTTTTATTTACTCTGGGAGAAAACAACCTGGAGCTCCAAACTGAGAAAAGTGATTTCTGTTATTTAAACCACACTGCCAATTCAGGGCATACTGGGTTTGCTTTTTACGTGTGTCAAGTCACATGCATACAAACTTGCAATGAAAGGGCCACCTGCAGTTATTACTAGCACTGTCTAGCCATGCACAGCGGGCTGGGGCATGGGAGCGGGTGAAATGAACTAACCCTTACAAGTGTCCTCAGCACAGTGGCTGCACATCTTCCTGTCCATATTGCTATCCAAACCGTGCCCATTACCTCCCACTCCTCAGAGGCACATACCGAGTTCTCGCTGCTGGGCTCCATGTCTAGGTAGGAGGGAGGCATCTGGACTTTGCTCAGCACCTTGAAACATGTCTTCAAGGCGTGCGTGAGCTCAGCTAAGCTCAGGGCCTCCACCTCCTCAGCAAGAGGCTGCAGCAGGCAGCCAAGCACCTGTGGGAGGTACTGAGTCTGCACCTCCGAGTAGAGCTCCTGCAACACAGAAGGATCGGTCACTCACCCTCGCTGGCCACAGCAGGAAAGCAAGCGCCTCAGAACAGCAGCTTAGGGGGTTGGATTTTAGAATCTGAGTTTCCATTATCCCCAAGCCAAGAACATTGTCCTTTCAGCAGCATTGCGTTCTCTCGGATAAAGTCCCGCAACTGTCACATGCGTCATTCACTAGTTAGCAAACTGTTCATCAGCCTACTACCAGGCCCAGAATTTACAGTCTCTTTAATTAAAACAGCAAAAATGAGCCTGGTGGTGGTGGTGCTCACCTTCAGTCCTAGCACTCAGGAGGCAGAGGCAGGTGGATCTCTGTGAGTTTGAGGCCAGCCTGGCCTACAAAGTGAGTTCTGGGACAACCAGGGCTACACAGAGAAACCCTGTCTTGAAAAATCAAAACAACAAAAACACAACAAAACCAGAAAGCCTGGGAGCACAGGTAAGGCAAACGTGTGCTCAGCAGGCAGGAGGCCTGGGATTGCTCCCGTCGTGACAAAAACCATGAGATTCTGTGGGTACACCCTGACAAGACAGCAGAGATGGCACTGTGTACGTGCGGAGCATTGAGCACACCTACCAAGGGGATCACATCCAGCAGGAACACCAGGAGGGTGCAGAGCTCCGAGACGGTGGGGGGAGGGCTGATGGCCGCCGGCTGCTTCACTGGTCTAGGCCAAGCACAGGACAGAAGGTTAGTCCTCTCTCCCACAGTCACTGCATACAACTTTTCTTTCTGTTTAGTGTTTAAGCATTTTTGTTTGTTTGTTTGTTTATTGAGTCAGGGTCTCTCTATGTAGCACTGAGATTGGCCTGCCTCTGCCTCCTGGGATTAAAGGTTGGTTTTGTTTCTGAGACAAGACCTCACTAGAGTAGCCCTGGCTAGCTCCAAAGGCATTGGAATTGCAGGTTTGACCAGCTCAATTGCAAATATCTTACGGTTTCCAGCACAGTGGAAGACAGCTTTTGTGGGCCTCACACCTCGGTTCTTGTGACAGACCGCCTCATGTGGAGATGCCCTAGAGAGAGCGCTGCTTGAACATCTCTGGAACAAACTGCTTCCGACTTAATCAGATTTGTCCAGGCGTGGACTTATCATCCAGGAGACAAACAGCAATGTCACTATGTATGGCTGCAAGTCCCTAGTACCAAACCAAAGACTCGTTTCCAGGGCAACAGGAACTGGCCTATGTTACACAACATGAGTCAGGCTGTTTTTTTCTGTTTGTTTTTGAAACAAGGTCTCACTACATAACCTTGCTGACATGGAACTTGGCACGTAGGTGAGGCTGGCCTTGAACTCACAGAAATCCCCCTGAGTGCTGGGGTCAAGTGTGTACGTCATCACACCCACCTTTGTTTTACTTTTGAGGTCCCCTGAGAGACCCCTATGAGATGTCTTCTGGGAAAGCACAGGGTAAGCCATCTGGACCTGGTTCTGGGGTTCCTGCAGAACCCTATTCTGGCAGGTACTGATCTACTGTGCTAGACAGGACCTTTTATGTCTCTGGCCGCTTCCTCACAGGTCCACAGTATGAGAACAAAATGCCTACATTTCATGAGGCTGCCCAAAGAATTCACCTCAGGCTTTGTAGCCACAGGACACACGTGGCCAAAGTTTACATGGGAAGTTCCCTTTACAGTTCCAGGTTCTGAAGAATGGGTTGGACTCATGAGCCCACGCAGCATTCACCGCTGGATGAATAGGGGCGCAGAGCTCACCATAATAGCTTTAAACATGACCACTTTGAACCCATCTCACACTAAGAAGACCGAAGAGTCCGTGTTCAGCACAGAGACATATGCCTATGCCCAGGGAAGAAGATGGGGCTTGCAGGGGAGGCTGCACTGATGAACAAGAGAACACGGGCAGAGGGCTTTCTGAAGTTAGGATTCCGTGAGTAACAGAGTGGCCCAGGATCCTGTGGCACAGACACAGTCTCTATCCTATCAGAGACCTACATGACTCCCAGCCCTGTGTCACTGGCCTCTAAAGCTCAGGAGAGACCACTGAGAGTCACTACTGGTGAGACCCTGGCCTCCATGCAGCCCCAGAACCATCACCGGCTCCTCCCCACACGGCGTCCTCAGAGGCCCACTCACTTAAAACACTTCTCGAAACACCGCGCCATGTAATCCCACAGGAAGTCCGTGCTGAGCGACGAGAACAGCAAATTGACCGTCTTCACGATCTCGGAGGCGTGTCTGTTTTCTTTGATTGTGCTGCAGAGGAGGGAAAGCAGCTAAGTGACTGATGGGATCCGAACTACAGGACGAGCGCTCAAGATGCTGCCCTGCCTCTGACAAACTCTGAACAAGACACAAATGCTGCTGTCTCAATTCTAAAAAAGGGTTTCCACAAGGCTTCCCTGAATAACAGCTTTTAAAACATTTTTCATCTCTCCTCTGACAGTTTCATACATATGCACGATGTACCATGATAAAGCCTGTCCTGACCCCTCCTGTCCCTATCACTGCCTGTATGAGCAGGAGCAATGTGCCAACAGCCACATCCCCCACGAGAATGACTCCCTGCCAGAGTGTTCTTACCGCTGGATCTCTTAGAAACAGATGTGAGAGTTATTGTGTGAAGAACACGACACTCAGCACCGGTGCCCACCCCTACCCACCACCCAACTGTAGGTTCAGCAGGGAGACTTGGCTACCATTTTATAATTTACTATGATGCTGGATGTTAAACCCAGGGCCTTGGACACATTAGACAGGTCATCCACAGGCCATCACAAACAGTTTTAAATGTGTATCTAAGGCTCAGCAAAGCCCTCTAGGGAATACTACAGGAATCTTTACATATGTACATGGAGATATGTGACCATTTGAAAACATGGAAAAAGTGGAAACCACCAGAAAAGTGTGTCAATCAGCAAGGGACGGACTGTTCCATCAGGATTTACTCAATGACAAGCTCCTGATGAGGAAGCTCAGGCATCACATTCCAGAGGAAAAGAGTGGAGAGCAGGCCCAGCTGTACTCAGTGATACCACGCAGCTCCATCTATGGGCTGTGATGGGGTTGGTGTGTTTAAGCATGCAGGAGGGTCTGAAAGCAGTGGAGGCCTTTTTCCTCAAAGGAGAGTAGGATTATGGAAGATAGTATTTCTGCTGTTTTTGGTAGCTTCAAATATCAGGGTATTCTACAATAAACATCTATTGCTTTCAAATAAAAAAAATCCTTATTTTCTGAGAAAGGAAAAAACCACCACAACAGACCCCTCAGGAAATTTATAACAAATAAACCAGAAAAATAAGAGAATAAAATTTAGTACACACACTACTGATCCGGGCAGAAAGCAAGTGCTTAACAGTGAAGAGTAAAGAAGTGGCTCTGTTTATTAATTCATGTGAAGACAAGGTGTCAAATGGCCCAGGCTAGCCTTAAACTTACTCTGTAGCTGAGGTTGACCTTGAACTGAAGGCTCAACTCCTGACCCTGCCCTCAGGGCCACGCCTTGGTCTCTCCTCCACCTCTGAGGACTGGCACGCCCCATTTCTCAACTTCCTCCCTCCCATCCTCTGAGTCCCCTTCCCCTGGGCCTCCCCACTTGTGCACTGTAGATCAAGTTGCCTTTGCTGAATGACATTCATGTTTGATCAGTAACACTCCCTGTTGTGGGTTAGGAGGGGACCAGACTAAGCTCTCCCACATTCCTAAAGAGGGACCGCCATAGTGCTCCAACCTGTGGCCTGCCCACCCTCTTAGCACTTGATGATTCACACTGAAGAACAGAGGGGGACCATGGAGGGGGACCACGGAGGGGGACGATGGAGAAGGACCACGGAGGGGGACCACGGAAAAGGGAACCGTGGAGGGGGACCACAGAAGAGGGGACCACGGAGGGGGACGATGGAGAATGACCACGGAGGGGGACCACGGAAGAGGGGACCACGGAGGGGGACGACGGAGAATGACCACGGAGGGGGACCACGGAAGAGGGGACCACGGAGGGGGACGATGGAGAATGACCACGGAGGGGGACCACGGAAGAGGGGACCGTGGAGGGGGACCACGGAAGGGATGGATGTGTAATGTGGAGGCTGTGTTCATACCTTGCTAGCAGATTCCCACTCTGAGTGTAGCTAAGTTTAAGGTCAGAGCCAAGGACATCGTGACAGTAAGAATAAAAGGCTCTGATGACTTCCAGAAATAAATTCTCAACCACTTGGGGTCCTGAAATAAGAGAAAACAGTTAGAAAAAGTACTAATACCACAGTCAAATGTTTGTGAGTTTTGAGACATGGTCTCTAGCCCAGGCTAGCCTCAAACTCTCTACACAGCCAAAGATTATTGTGAACTTCTGGTCCTCCTGCCTCTACCTCCTGAGTGCAAGGAAAAACAGGCTTTTGCCACCATGCCTGGTTTGTGTGATAAGAGATGTGCTGTAGGAATTCCTACCGCCAGTAGCCTTTAAGTTACCTGCCCACTTCGACGTGGCCTCTTATACTATTTATGCCACTGTAAAGCGCATGTCTGGTCTCTTTTCTGGCTGCGGGATTCAGTTGTTGTTCCCTGTTCCAGCAGAGGACTGTGATCTGTGAGTCTACCCCTGAATAAACAACCCTATTATACTCAATTCTAGCATGTAGGATTGATTTCTTTTAAGCGTCCTTCTTCAGAGACTGGATGCTGTTTCCTGATGCTGGGCAGGCATTCTACCAACTGAGCTACACCCCAACCCTTATCCATCAAATTTTAAACCAATAAATACTAAGGCACACATAAAACACCCGGAATAACTTCGTATGCATAGGCCTTTATAGGTGTATAGGTATAACCAAGGGCTGTCTAGGCCTTTACAGGTGTACAGGGATAACCAAGGGCTGTCTAGGCCTTTACAGGTGTACAGGGATAACCAAAGGCTGTCTAGGCCTTTACAGGTGTGTAGGGATAACCAAGGGCTGTCTAGGCCTTTACAGGTATATAGGGATAACCAAGGGCTGTCTGGGCCTTTACAGGTGTGTAGGGATAACCAAGGGCTGTCTGGGCCTTTACAGGTGTGTAGGGATAACCAAGGGCTGTCTAGGCCTTTACAGGTATATAGGGATAACCAAGGGCTGTCTGGGCCTTTACAGGTGTACAGGGATAACCAAAGGCTGTCTAGGCCTTTACAGGTGTACAGGGATAACCAAAGGCTGTCTAGGCCTTTACAGGTGTGTAGGGATAACCAAGGGCTGTGGCCGCAGCAGCAGGAACGACCTGGAGGAAAGCAGCACACTACTGCACAGCTCACTCAGTGTCAGTCACTGCTACACCTGGGCATAGATGGAGTCCTTCCCACAGGCACACAGGCAGGGGCAGTGCAGCTCCTCCTGACTACACAAGGTCACAGCAGGCTCGAGTAGGTTGTCCAAGCCAGTTTTCACTGGGTAAAGGCAGTTGAACACTACACGTTCCAAACCCATGAACTGCTTGGCCAAACATTATTCAGGAGAAATACCCACAGAGGAGAGCAACTTCCCTGCCCTGTCTAATCCTGAGAAGCTCAAGAAGAGCCATGGAGGCACCAGCAGCCACACGTCGGAGCCACTTCCTGGCCCACCGGGTCGTGTGTAAGGCATAGAGTTCCAAGCTGACTTCTCCTGAGCATATTTGGATGGATGAAAGCACTCACTCTCAGCAAAGGAAAACGCCATATTCTCGCTGTGTAATGGCGATAGCACATCCGCCTTTCATGCATTTATTCTCAGTGCTATGACCAGTCCTGTGGCCTCACCAAGCAAATGTTCTAACCCTGAGCTACACTGAGCCTTGAATTAACTTAATCTTTTATGCTTCTCAGAGAATCACAATGCCTCTGAGAGAACATTTTTTTTAAATACTTTATTCTTATTTTATGTGCATTGGTGTTTTGCCTACATGTATGTCTGTGTGAGCATGTCAGATCCCTGGATCCGGAGTTAACAGACGGTTGTGAGCTACCATATGGGTGCTGGGAATTGAACTCTGGTCTTCTGGGAGAGCATCCAGTGCTCTCAACTCATGAGCCATCTCTCCAGCCTGTGATAGAACTATTTTTTATAAGCTTGCGTGTCTTTTTATCTGCTGGAAGGGTGCCGAATGCTTCCTACCACAGGGTGTTTTGCAGCGTCCTTCATGGAGCAGACAAGAAGACAGGGCTAAAGCCCACCTGCTGAAAGAGACCAAGTGACTGCTTGGTGCTCCTGCTCCCGCAAAACCAACTGCTACCGACCTATGTGTGTGTCCCTCAGACAACTAAGCCAGCAGAAGAGTGGATTTAACAACTGCTCGATATGAAGGGAAACACTCGGCAGCTTCTAGAAAGTCTGGCCTGTACCCGGCTAAATGGTGCAGCTTCTTGGCTCACAACAGAGCAGCTATGACACAGAACACACATCTAATGCTAACCCCTGTTTCTTCTTTGAATATCTCCCCGAGGCACACATCAAGCACAACATGCTAATACCACTCGGCTAATTTCTGTGGCTAAAACACGACTTTTCTGAGATGGGGTTTATTTCCAAATACAGAGAAATCTTAGGAGCCACTGTTGGTGGACGGAGGTGGGAGGGAGGAAGAGAGAAAGCACAGGTACTTCCAGAAAGAACGCTCACACTGGGGGTTGGTTAAAGGCAGCAGGGCCTGGGAGGCTCAGCAAAGATCCCATTTGTAATATGGCGAGCATTCCAGGGCTCATGCTCAGCACTGCCAGGCCAGCAGCACTTCCTGGAAAGGAAGGCTCGGGCACTGGGGGACCTTGGGGACATGAATCACCTTCGGACTCTCCCTCTGTGAAGTGGGTATCACAAGAGGGCCCACCTTCATGTTGGTGTGGAGACACATGAGGCATGCAAGCCACCTGAACAAACTAACTGCTGGGTAAAAACAGCAGGCAGGACCTGTTGAGACGTCTGCCACCCAGCCCAACGAGCTGAGTTTGACTCCAAGGACCCACATGGAAGAGAGCTGACTCCTGAAAGTTGCCTTCTGACTCAACATGTACACTGTGACATGCACAAGGACCTGTGGGAGTACACACACACACGGTACATGACACATGTAATAATATTTAGAGAATTGCAGTGAGTGTGATGGTATGTCTATAATCCAAGGACTTTGGAGGCAGAGGCAGGAGGGGATGGATTCAAAGCCACCTGACTACACATGAAGTTCCATCCCAGTCTGAAGGGTACAGACAGACTGTCTCAAATGCTCCAAGGCAACAAGACCAACATCCCAGTGGCTGGGGTGTCCTTTCCATCCTGCTGCTCTAGAGTCACACCAGCCCTGCCATACAACAGATACTCACGGCCACATCTGAACTAGCCACTGAAAGGCTGCATGGCCTAAGAACGCGCTTGGCTCTTTGTTATCCTGGCCTCCTAGCCAACACCCTTGACCATGCAATGCAATAGAGGGTGGGGGAGTGGAGTCTCTGTCCTGTTATGGTGCTCAGGTGACTAGACATCAGATCTGATCATGAAGGGGTGTCAAAGGGAGAGAAAACTTTCCTCAACAGATTCTCAGGGGCCATAGTGTATGTGCAAGAAAGGTCAGGGGTCACAGTGTGTGTGCACGAGGGTCCAGAGACCACAGTATGTAAGCTGAATCAAGGGTCAGTGTGTGTATAAGAGGGGTCAGGGACCATAGTGTGCAGGTAAGAGGGGTTGGGGTCACAGTGTGTGTGTAAGAGGGGTCAGGGACCATAGTGTGCAGGTAAGAGGGGTTGGGGTCACAGTGTGTGTATAAGAGGGGTCAGGGACCATAGTGTGCAGGTAAGAGGGGTTGGGGTCACAGTGTGTGTGTGAGAGGGGTCAGGGACCATAGTGTGCAGGTAAGAGGGGTTGGGGTCACAGTGTGTGTGTAAGAGGGGTCAGGGACCATAGTGTGCAAGTAAGAGGGGTTGGAGTCACAGTGTGTGTGTAAGAGGGGTCAGGGGTTGCTGCGGGAGCTACTTTTGCTCCTTCAGCCAATAGCCTTTGAGATACCAGCCCACTGGAGTGTGGTATCTTTTGCTTTAAAAAAAGTGGCAGCAGCCCTCCGCTCTCTCTTGCTTCGGATTCCACTTCTGACTATCAGATGCTTTTCCTGGTCATGCAGAAGGCTGTTGTCTAGGACGGTGATCTGTAAGTTTTTTCCCTTTAAATAAATAAACCTTTTATTAATCATAATTCCAAATTAGTGTGGGATTTTTTTGTGACTCCATTAAGGGGTCACAGTGTACGTGTAAGAGGGGCCAGGGGTCACAGTGTGCGTGTGAGAGGGGTCAGAGGTCACAGTACACATGTGAGAGGGGTCAGGAGTCACAGTGTGCATGTGAGAGGGGTCAGGGGTCACAGCGTGCATGTGAGAGGGGTCAGGGGTCACAGCATGCATGTGAGAGGGGTCAGGGGTCACAGTGTGCATGTGAGAGGAGTGGGGGTCACAGTGTGCATGTGAGAGGGGTCAGGGGTTACAGTGTGTGTATAAGAGGGGTCAGGGGTCACAGTGTGCGTGAGAAAGGGGTCAGAGGTCACAGTATACATGTGAGAGGAGTCAGGAGTCACAGTGTGCATGTGAGAGGAGTCGGGGTCACAGTGTGCGTGAGAGAGGCCCTCTAAGAAGTAGAGTCTTTATTTTATGCTGAGATATTCTCACGTAACAGAGGGGCGGCTTGCTCACGCTCACAGGGTCACAGGGTCCCTTCCCAGGTGTAAACCGAGGCTCACTAGTGGTTATGACACTGGGATGAACAGTCTCATGAAAAGTGCAGACACGCTGAAGGCATACGCACCCACAGCAGAAGTCGGAGCTTCTTAGCCTACTGTGCATGGCAGGAACCCTGAACCATGCACTTTCAAGACTCAAATGCCGACCACATCTGTGTTTAAACTTGCCAAAACATGAGATCCTCATGTGTACCGGCGGCAGTGGCTTTCCCCACTGTACCTATTTCGGGCTTGTCCAGGAGACTGACGAGGATGCGGAAGGGCTTCAGGTATGCGTGGTGGCGCTCCTCGACGTCAGTGTCTAAGAACTGCTGATGCAGGATCTCGGCCAGAGCCTGTGGGAGGGTACGGCATCACTGGCTGTCTTTGGTTAAACACTGGGCGAGAATGAGGACCATTCCACAACACACGCACGGCAGTCCTTCAAGGTCATAGTCAGTGTCACTCTGAGGTCTCACAGAGAAATGCACTGAAGAACTCTGAAAAGAAGCTGGGGTCTGGTCAGTGTAGCGTTGCCTAGCATGCACGACTTAAGCAGATACAATGGTGCATACCTGTAATCTCAGCACATAAGGAGGCAGAGGCAGGAGGATTAGGAACTCACAGTCATCTTAGGCTACATGGTGAGTTCAAGGACAATCTGGGAAATATGAGAGTGTGGCTTAAAACAAACACCCAAAACAAAACAAAAAACAGGAAGGAAGGGAGGGAGGGAGGGAGGGAGGTAGGGAGGGAGGAAGGAAGGAAGGAAAAAGACTGCAATAAGAAACGTCCTGATTGTAGTCAAATTTCCATTTTCAGAAATGTCCTTACCTCAACTAAAAGATCCTTGGAATATTTCTCAAAAAAAGATGAGGATTGGTCTTCAGAAGAATTTGAAATGACAGATTCTGGCACAATGGTATTTCCTTTAATGTCTGAACCTATAAAATAATAAATGCCACAGGCTGTAAAAAGACCTTGTGTTTCATAGGGATACTGTATTGTGTAAAACACTCATGCTACAGTATTTTAATAAATAGAGCTCCTTCAACAGAAAAGCAGTTGGATCTAGACACTTTCCCCTGTTCCACGGAGGTACATGCACAAGGCAAGTGTCCTACAACTGAGCTTTGTATCTTCTGACAGCACCATCCTGGCTAAGGACCAGGAGGAGAGAATTCATCCCAGCGGGCAAAAGTCTGGTTTGTGCCGATCACTCGCTGGCCCCTTCTGCAGGATGTTTCTAAGACTGGAACACAGACCATTTTCACACCACTGTTTATTGGTTCAGCATTATGTGACATCAAGGCAGACTGCCTTCCTGGCTGACTACATACCTTCGTTTTGGGCCTGGGATCAGTTAGCTAGTGGGATCTTCAGGGCAGAGAACAGTCTCATGGTATAAGCAAAAACATGAGGTCCCAAGTCACAGCTAAGCAAGGCCTAGAGCTTTCTCTATGCACAGAATGCCATGATCTTCCTTTTAGTGGTTTTTTGAGATAAGAGTTTCTCTGTGCAGCCCTGGCTGTCCTGGAATTCATTCTTGTAGACCGGATTGACCTCAAATTCAGAGACCCACCTGCCTCTGCCTCCTGAGTGCTGGGATTAAAGGCGTGTGCCACTGCTGCCTGGTTAGAATGCCACACTCTAACCGTGAGCGCCTCTCACAGTCACCCCTTTCTGGAACCACCTTTAAAAGGAGGCTGGAGAGGAGCACATCCGTGTTAGGAGGCTCATGACAGTCTGGAACTCCAGCTCCAGGGAAATCTGGAAGCTTCTTTGGGTCCCTGTCGGCACTATACTAACATGCAAAATACCCTTAATACACCACACACACACACACACACACACACACACACACACACACACACACACACACACACATTTTTAAAATCTAAGTTTTCCAAAGTGAGCTGGAGGTTTCTTATCCCCAGAACCATTTACAGAGGGCTTGGGCTATTTACAGATGCCTATAATCCTAGTACTTGGGAAGTAGAGGCAGGAGGACCAGAAGTACACCGTCATCTAAGACTCTACTGTGAATTCAAAGCCAGCCTGAGAAACATGAAATCCTATCTCTGAAAAAAAAAATGTATCAGAAGCCTTAGTTACTCATCTTAAAATCCATAGTCAACATCCTTACGATGACTTTTGCACATTTAAAACTAGGGGGAAGCAATCGAAGGGCGCCCTGACCTTAGTGTGGTAAGATCCACAGCCTGAAGGTTAAGCAATGCTGTGGAGGAGTTGGGGGCTCAGCGGTAGCCTTATGCTCCATCCCAGTACTGGGAACATGAAAGAAGGAAAGAGAGGCGCTGAGAACTCTTCCAGGACTGTTCTGCACACCACCGTCCCTAAACACAGGAAGATGGGAACTTACACATAACACGCCCTCTTTCCATCCTTTAACGTCCCGTCCCGGGCTCTGCCCTGGAAGCCTCCCAACCAACAGCCACCACAAAAACGCTACTCAGAAATTGTAATGTCTCCCCCGACCTCCGCCTGCCTTCACATGGGTTTTACAATATTCTGGGGATTTTCTCCACACAGAGCCTTGCCCCATGAGTGTTCTTTACAGAGCACACACGACAGGCTCTTGCCTCCTCCACCAATTTCTTTTTTGTACCAAGGATTGGACCCATGCCAGGGAAGCTACACCCTTGTCCGAACTTAATTTGATTTTGAGATAGGGCCTTGCTATGTCTCCTCCTAGACTTAAATCCTTACTGTCCTTGCCCTGTGGCTAATACAAATGTCCCATCATACCTGGCTTTTAAACAGGCTTCTCATTAAATATCATTTAGCTACAGATTTTTGGTATTTCCAGCTCTTAAAATGGAACTCAGCTGGAACTTTAAAACCCCACTCACTTCTCTTTTTTAAAAGAAAAAAAAAAGTTGCAGATAATCAGAGCCGACCTCAACTGCCCAGGGCTGTATTAGTCATGGCGGTCTTTCCACAATTCATGACTCAGAAACACCACTCAGGCCACCCCTTAATCCACAAACCAGCACTGGGGCTCACGCTCACACGGTGCTCAGTACCTAGCAACCAGGCGTATAGTCTTCTATTGAGAGACATGTCCCTTCTCAGCAGGGTCTGGGTGGCAGCAGACAGAATGTGTATGATGTCACGTCTGAGCAGAGGGATGGCTCTCTCATCAGGATCCTATCGGAAGGACGGAGAAAGCTTACCTAAGGGAACGTTGAGTAGGCTTCTGACTTTTCACATGAGGCTCTACTTGACCATCCAATCCCAAAAGATGGCTCTCAAAAGGCTGGCTGTCCCCATGCCGCCCACCAAAGCAGCTGATCAAGGTCTGCCTGCTGGGTAGCCAGCTCCTCAGACCTGATGCACTCTACCCTGGAGAGAGACCACGGTGTGGGGAGCTAAGGAAAGTCACCGGATTCCCAAGGTCCTCCCAGTGTCATCTGAGCAGTGTAACTGCCGGGAAGAGGAGACTCTCTTCTGTAAAGGTTGTGAATCTCACAGGGGGATCCAGGGGAGTTTCTGTGAGTCTCAGTGATGCCAGGGTAGGCCTTCCAGGATGATAATGCAGCTGCCTGCCTCTGAGTCACCAATGTTCCTGTTAGTCCCCCAACAAAGCCATTGCTTCGCCAAGCTGGGTCTAGGTGGCATCACTCCCTGATATGTCGATACAAACACCTGCCCTTGGCTTCTGAAGTAACAGGAAGTGTCCAGAAGGGTAAACATGACTCACCAGACAGGTATAAAATGGGAAGAAAAACAGAATGATTTCCAGATTATTCCTTTGCACAAGAACATTGGCGTCTAGCAGGGATGCGCACAGCGACTTCACCTGAAATGACAAACCACAGGACTGATCCCTAAGTGACCCGGCATCCTCTGCTGGCTGCTTCTGTGCGGCCACAAAAACTAGGGGCTTATGGGAAGTCATGAGGTCATGAGACATGGGAGCCAAGGGTAAGAGGAGAAAGTAGGGAGTGGACAGCTAAGCGCAGACTAGGAAACTCCTGAAGTGGGACTGTATGAACCACATACCACAGAAGCACAGGACAGGCGTGAGCAAAGCCGTGTTTTTCAAAGCCACCTCTTAGTGACTGATAAAGACGTGGTGATGTGGGTGGAGGGAGCTGGTGGGAAAACTGCTGGTCCAAGGGAGATGTAGGCAGGAGAAACAGGGCCGGGGAAAAGGAGAAAATGAACAGGGCATACACATGGGGCAGGAAAGCTGAGATTGTCCACATCCCTATCACAACCTAGGGGACTCTTCAATTCTATCATGCAATCCCCAGACAGACCCTGTGGGAAAGTTCTGCCAATCCTCCGAAGACAGAAATTTCTGCTCGCTACACGTTGTAACCCATTAATTTAATCTGCAAACACTAAGCTCAGAGTGTGGGTTCTCTACCAGGGGGTGACATACAGCATGCCATCAAGCACAGGGCCATAGATGGGGTGCTCACGTTACCAAGTTCATGGCAGTGCTGTAGCTGTCAGGGTAGGCAGAGACCCTTGAAGGGCCTGGAGAAGGAAGCTGGGGAACCCTGGCATGTAGGTGTAAGTGCAGCCTGTTACAGAATGGTGCCCATGTGGATACCCATTGGGTGCCAATCTGTAACACGAACGGGGGCCTTCTTGTTGGGGTTTTTTGTCCTCACACCAGGTCCCCCACAACTGTTTAGCCCTAAAAAAAAAATCACACATAGGTCTCCATAAATTATAAGCTGATTGGCCCATTAGCTCTAGCCTCTCACTGGCTGACTCTCACATCTTGATTAACCCATTTTTCTGATCTATGTTAGCCCTTTTTCAGTGAGGCAGATCATATCCTGCTGCTCCGGTGGTCTGGGCAGGAGTGGGAGGAATCAACTTCCTCCTTCCCAGAATTCTCCTGCTCTCCTTGTATCATTTCTCTTCCCGTCTGGTTTTCCTGCCTATACTTCCTGCCTGGCCAACGAGCATTTATTTAAAACATGATTGACAGAATACAGACAATTCTCCCGCACCAGCAGCCTAAGAGGACCAGGGCAGAAAGGACAGGACCATGAGTCATTGGGACACTAGAGCAGGGAGGAGACAGTTTGTACATGAATAATGAGGGAGTGATACGGGCAGGGGAGGAAGCAAGACCAGAGGCACAGCAGAGACTGCTGGCAGTGGCTTCTGAGCACCTGCATACAGAGCCATGGTTCACCGAGGAGCAGGGGCAGGAAAGCTGGCTCTGTGGGTAAAGGATGCTTGCTGCCAAGTTTAGTTCCCAGCACCCATGTGTTCCCAGGGCTCCACCTTCTGGCCTCAGCATGTGCCCATTCATTTTAACCTAGCTCTGTCTCTTTCTCCATGTCTCTCACACACCACTCACAAAGAATTCTCCCAGAGGGAAAGGCCATGTCCATGTCTCAGGGGGAGCAAGGCACCTACCGTGAGCTGGTAATCGGTACCCAGCATGTACTTATGCTCCTTGCCTGGTGAGTCCCGGCTGATGTGGCTCACCACGAACAAGGAAGCAGGGAGGCGGATGGAAGGGCTTGTCAGGACACTCCCCCACAGGGCGGCATAGAACACCTCCCGGCCCACGACCAGAGACAGTCTCAGGAGCAGGGCATCTGTCCTGTTGGTGAGAGACACATTTCACAGTTCCTCTCTCCTTGTGAAAGAGCAGGCTCTCATGGGCTCGCCCCTGACCAGGACACCCCATCTTCCCTTCTGTCACTCCAAACGGCTATCATGGCTACACTGCTGGACTTCCCGCCCACCCGCTGTCACGTGTCACACGAATGTGGCACACTGATCACATCTCAGTTCTGGGGATGGGCTTGGTGGCAATCGCCTTTACCCACTGAGCCATTGTCCCCTTTACTCCATTTTAAGTAGATTTATTTTTATTTATGTCTGTGTGTCTACATGCGTGTATGTGCATTTGTTTGCAGGTGCCTGAGGAAGCCAGGAGAGGACACTGGATGCCCTGGAGACGGAGAAAAGGTAAGCCACCCAACATAGAAAGTGGCCGCAAGTGATCTTAACTGCTGAGCCATTCCTCCAGCCCCACACATTTAGTTAATGCATGTGTGTGTGTGTGTGTGTACCTGTGTGTGTAGTATGATGCTGCATGTGCTTGTGTCAGAGGACAATCTAGAAAAGCTGACTCTTCTACCACCATGCAGGCCCTGGATATCAGTCCAGACACCAGGCTTGGTAGCAGCCACCCTAACTGCTGGGCCACCCGCCAGTCCCCTTATTTTTAGACAGAGTGTCTCTGGTATCCCAGCTGGCCTCCTGCCTCAGCCTTCTGAGCGCTGGGAAGCACAGGTTTGCCACACCTCCTATCTGCACTTAGTCTTCCTATGACGCAGTCAGCAATCAGCGGATCAGGGCCCGTTTTTCCATGGATGCTAAAGTGAAGCTCTGCTCTAGTGCTGGCACTAAAAACCACATGTGGGTTGGTGACAGGCCTGCCAGCAACCCGACAAAGAGGGCTCACCTCAGGATTGATCTGACTCAGCCCCTGCAAGGACTCCATGTCTCATGGTTCCTACTTGCAAAGTGTTGGGAGGAAAGAAGGCCAGGACCAGGTCAGTGTGAAGAGCAGCTCACAGCTTTCTCAGCTCTGCCCTTCTGTGTTCAAATCCTGGCTATGGGACCCAGGATAAGACAGACCTCAGCACGAACCCATACTCAGCCACGAGACAGAGCCAAGAGTCCCTGCCTTGGGGAGACGGTGCAAAAGTGGAATGGGAGTGTCCACGTAAAAACAGCACAGGGCAACAGTGGGTACGCAGGCCACACTGCTGGACATTAACCACTGGCGCCTGAGGTCCTTCACGGTCCCCAGTGCCAGCTGAGTGGGACACAGTTGGCACTGTGAAGACCATGCCACATAAACCACCGTCAGCTTGCTTTTTGATTTCAAAAACAAATAAAAGGAAAGAAAAAAAATGTTGTGAATATATACTACATTATATATACAAACAGAGTTTGTTCTTAAACATGAGTCTGGGTGATTAATACAGACTCACACCTGGTCAAGTGCAGAGAATGAATGATTGCCCTCCTCCCTAAAGCTCAGGGGTGCAAAGACTGTGAGAGCCAGGGACATGGCACCCTTTGGACATGAACTCACAAGCTCGCTGCACAAGACAGGCAGAGGTCGGGTCTCTCAGCTGTTCATCAAGAGAAGGCAGGACTCACGAGGCCCCACCCCTGCCCAAGGGACAACTAAATGTAGCTGAGGGCCATGGGATCACCTTCTGCAGTGGTGTGCCTGTTCCTAAGTTGCCTGTGCTCTTCAGGAACCCTATTCAAACTCAGTGCATTACACCCAGCAAAGACATGAAAGTAGGGCCTTTTTGGGAAGAGGACTGGCTTTAGTGGGAGAGGGAGCGACCTGAGAGGGTCAGAGGCTACAATGACAAAATTCATTATATAAATTTATGAGGATACATAGAGAAACTCTGTTTTGAAAAACCAAAAAAGAAAAACTGTGAAGCTGCTAAAGAATAAAAAGTTAATGAAAGTTTTAAATGCACATAAAATATTTGTAGGAAATGATGCCTTGCATCTTAGAAAAACAAGGAGTTAGAAGTCAAACCAAGGATTTAGGCAAAGTACACAGGAGGGTTTTGTGGCTGAGGGTATTGATTGGTCTTCTATTAAAAGCAGAGCAAACACACAGAGCTTGGCTTTGCTCAGCTCTGAGCCATCACCCGGGCGGAAGCACCATCAGCAGCTGCATTATGTGGTGAACTGGACAGACGAGTCGGTGTGTGCCAGGACACAGCCCTGCTGGGAAGTCCCTAGATAAAGCCCACTGTGAGCACTAGAACACACACGCACAGGTTCTTCTAAGTACGAGCCACAGGATGAGGATGCCAGCCATTTGCACTGCTTCCCCCCAAGAAAGTTCCACCATCAAAACCCAGGAAACTCTCCTGATTCCTTTCCGGTATGCAGAGGACACTGGCTAGCTAGTCCTAAAGAAATGCAACTGTGTATCTCACTGTACTCATTGCAAAAGTAAGTCCAGGCCTGGCTGGCAGCTTTGGGTGCAGAGGCAGGTGGATCTCTGTGAGTGTGAGGCCAGCTTGGTCTCCACAGTGAGTTCCAGGACGGCCAGGGCAGTGACACAGAGAAACCCTGTCTCATAAAAACAAAAATAAGGGCTAGAGAGTCGGCTCAGGGGTTAAGAGCACTGACTGCTCTTCCAGAGGACCTGGGTTCAATTCCAGACACCCACGTGGTAGCTCACAACTATCTGTAACTCCAGTTCTAGGTGACCTAACACTCTCACACAGACATACATGCAGGCAAAATACCAATGCACATTAAAATAACTAAAAAAGGTCTCAAAGAATAATTCTGACATAACTTCACCCTGGAAAAGCAAAATAACTAGGGTGAAAAGCTAGGGAACTTTCTATCGTGTGAGAATGACCCAGATTACCTCTGTCGTTAAGACTCTAAAAATCAGTGTGCAGTTTAGAATACAGAACCCTAAACTTTTAATTCAAAGGCAACTAACAGCAACCATCAGCAACCATCAACATCATAACCTCCAAGCCCATGCCATCTCCACTCTTCCTCCCTCGTTTTCCCTGGTCTGCCTCAGCACTTCTGGGGCCAAGATCACAGATCTGTCTCTACACCTGGCTCTGGCTTTCACTTCCTTACAGCCATCAAGGCACTCCCCTCCCTCTTCTAGAAAGGAATCTGGTGAGTACTCGCCCTTTTAATCTCCTTTTCTTAGTGCAGCAAAGCACTTGTGCGCACGCTCTGGGGCAGGAAGAGGTGACATGCCGGCCTCCAGGGGTCAGAAAGTCAGAACAGTGACATTGTCAGTCACGGGCCAAGAGTTCCATTTGTTCTTGTTAACTGAGCAGTGCAAACAGGGAAAAGTTTTCACCCACATGAAAGCATCCTCACAGCTGGGTCTAGCCCAGCCCCTCGCAATGTCTCCCAACATGGACACTGTTGACTCTGCTCCTCTTCCTGTCTGTGTATGAGAATTATGTGCTGTGGTATTTGGTTCTATTCCTAAGGGCTTAGGGGTCCAGCTCTTTCTCAGAGTAAAACAGAAATAGCAAAAACGATTTTCTACTACCAGCTCACTCACTGTGCCTGTAACACACACTCAGGGATTACATAAGCCTTGGCCAGCATCTACCCTGGGAAGCTGGTCACCACTTCTGGGCGTGGTACACACCAGCTTGGCTTTCAGTAATTCATGTTCTTGGTTCAATGTCAAGAAATCACAGGTTGGGGAAAAATACCAATATTAAACAAGACTATCGACTATTCAAACAAACTCTCATTCATCGACCAAAAGAACAAACAAAACTCCAACTTTTAACACGTTTCTAGTGTGAGTAACACAGACTGAAGGACCTTTGGGGAGCCAAGTAATACGTTTAATCTGTTAGAGATAATAAAAACTCAAATGTGCAAGTATTAGCACACATAGACACTCATGGGTACACACACACACACACACACACACACACACACACACACCTGTTATCAGAACATGAAGGCAAAAGAACTTGCAGAAAATCTGGTAATGCCCCTGTGTCACCACAACTACTGAGCTATGGTGACAATGGGTGACAATGAGACAGATTCTTCCTCCACAGATGTAACTATAATGGTGGGCTATCCCCTGGGGAAATCAGGACAGAGAAGTGAAAGCCGCAAGTGGTCCACATGCAAACCTTTAGTTAGGTCTATGCAATCCAGTACAGATGCAAAGGAACACAGCCTGGGCTGCTGTCTCTGTACTGTGCTCTCTACAGGGTCCCTGTCTGTACAGTGCTCTACAGGGTCCCTGTCTGTACAGTGCTCTACAGTGTCACTGTCTCTGGCTACAATGCTCTAAGTTGCTCTGTCCCCAGATTTTCTGGCGCTTACAGGAACACTACAAGTATGGCTAGGATTGACTTCTTGATTCTACAAGGAGCCCCAGGCACTTTCCAAATGCATGCCAGGGTGATGCGTCTGAGGCCTGGGAACAGCAGAGGCGAGAGAGGCAGGGTGCCAGTACACGGGATGTGACAGGCAGTCAGCAGTCACCACAGATGGGCCGGAACATGGGCCCTATCACTAGTGATGTTAATCACTGCAACGTTTCTCAGAACAGTCAACATGGACAGCAATTCTTTATAAAGAAAGAAAAGAATTTGGCAAGGGCTTTGTGCACACGCAATGGTTTACACGACCGCACACTTTCTCTGCCTCTGAGCTGTCACCAGAAGGCCGTGAGAACTCAGGAGCGCTAAGTGCTTCTTCTGGTCCTGCAGAGAGAGGTCAGAGACTCTGCTCTGGTCCAATGGCAGCACATGCCTATAATTTGGGAGGCAGGGACTGAGGCAGGAGGATAGCAGTTAGACACCAGTTGGGGCTGCATCATGTAGAAGACCTTTGTGTCAAAAATTAAAATAAAGAACAAGCGGGGAGAGGACCCTGCTTTGCACACTACAGACTCCTCTCGCTAAGTCCTGCCTGCTGAGGAACCTGGCTTTAAGGGCAGTTCTGGACTCTGAACCACGTGGATTCTACGCCCTGTGGTGGCCCTAAGAACCCTGCCCATCTTCCCTCCCTTACCTGTGAATGGAGGTGCCCATCAGGAAAAGCTTCCTCCACCAGAGGAGGAGGGCATGTGCATCTGTGTGCATCTCTCCTCCAACTGTGGATAGCTCCCTGACGTGCCAGGCTCTAATGGGCACCCTGCATAGGACTATGCCCTGCATAGGACTCTCAAGGTCAGGGTCAATATCGTCTCTCTAGTCTTTGACTTCCCCTCTGGTAAGGTGCCACGGTGAGTTCTTGGGACTCTGTCATGTGGTGAACAGAGAAATGTGAATTAACCCTGCCGTCTCTGTACCTCCCAGACCCATCACGTGGGTGTCGGTGCTTCTGCAATGGAAGTGGAAGACCCCAAACCCAGACAGGTAAAGCCGCACCCTGGACACAAGGCCCACCAACCTGTCGTAGATCTCAGAGCCCTCTTCCAGGCCCGGCAGCAGGCCCACGAGAAAAGCCTGAAGACTGGGCAGGAGCAGCTTCTGCAGTGGGAGGAAGTACTTCTCGTACAGGCCGAGCAGGACAGGCCGCACTGACATGGCGGCATAGGCCAGCAGGGGAAACAGGCCGCAGCTTTGAGAAAGACAAGAAGGGCCGGTGAGCGCAGTCAGACACCTGGTCACAGATCCCAGGGCTCGGGGAAAGGAGAGGTTTGGGGTTGCACAGTCTAAGGCCACGCTCCACCCTAGCCCCAGCAGGGAACAGTTAAGAGCAAGCAGAGCCACTGAACTGCTGACAGATGCACATTTGATCTGAGATGGCCACAGGAGCAGGCAACTGAGCTGCCTGCACATTCTGCTCCTTATGCACAGGTGTGCTAAGGCGTGGAGCCCAAATGCAGGTCTTTCTGAAGGTGATAATCTCCTGGTCGAGGATGGATGACTGGCTGCTGTGTGGTTTTCTCCCCTTTGTATATTTTGATTGCCATTTTTCTTTAAAAATTTTTTGAGATAGGATTTCACGTAGTTAAGGGTGACCTTGAACTTCTACTCTTCCTGCCTTCACCTCCAGGGTGCTAGAATTACAAGCATGCACCAGTACACCTGGCTTATCAGTACTGGCATCAAGTCCAGCGCCTCGTGCATGCCAGGCAAGCAGTCTACCGAGTCCCATGCCTGTTGTTTTCCGATTGGGAACTGAAATACAGCTTGCCCTGGTGACGACTGTACGAGAGCGGGAAGGGGCTGTACCTGTACAGGAACAAGTCCTTGGCCAGCCATTTGGTCCCCACTATCTTAAAGATGATTTCGTAGGTCTCTAGGGCTTTAAGGTGCACACCACTAGGCAGGGCGGGATGCAGACACTGGGCAAGCCTCTTGCTGATAAGGAGCCTTCGTGGCAGCAGGGAATACTTCAGGTTGCTCTGGAGAGCCTGTGAGACAAGCAAAGTCAAGAGAGAGGGCAGCTGTGCCATTTACAGAGAAAACACTTCTGTGGAGGCCAGAACACGATGTGGGGCTGTGAGACAGACACACAGAGAGGAGCCAGAGGGACCGTGTGTGGAGGCTCAATGGAGACACACAAGCTAGACTCTTGGGCTTTGAGTGGTTGGATAGGCCCTGCCAATGCTGGAAGGGAAGCAGATGGTGTCTTGGTGACACCATGGCACTCACAGACAGACAAGGGCTGTATGCACCTCTATCCCAGGAGGCCAGCAGTCCCACAGATATGGAGGACTGGACTGCAACCAGCACAGACAGCACTGTCTCCTGTGCACACAGAAGCCCTGGCTGTTTGCTGGGGGGACGGGGTCTCACTCCCCCATCACTCTTCAGCTCAGCTCCCTAGCCATGCGGCGCTGGGTGGAGCTCACACACGGGGAAGGGCTATTGCGGGCACCTCTACCAACTAGGGACTGTGCTGAGAACATCTGAATTCCATGGGAATGTGGAACAACAGTATCCCCAGCAAGCAGATGGGGGAACCCAGGACACTGTAGCTTCTAGAGCTGGGAATACAGCTCAGAGTTAAAGTATTTGCTGGGTGTGTGCAAGGCTCTGGGTACTAAAAACAAACAAACAAGAAAACCTACTCTTCCTGGCATCGAGAAGTGGAGGCAGAGCGCCATAGCTGGGAGATTTCCAGAGACTGTTTTACAATCCCGTCTGACGCTGCGGTCTACCAGCCCACACATATCTGTACTGAGAGCACACAGGGTAAACCCCAGGTTTCTGAGAGCCACTCAAAGGCCTCCAGAGCACGGCTGCAGTCTGCCTGGCCTGCCCCATTTCCACTTTCTTTTTCTTTTTGGGCATGTGTGTATATTTGCCTGTGTGTGTGTGGAGGCCAAAGGTCAACATTGATTGGGTGTTTTCCTCAATCATTTTCTACCATTAAAAACCTATTATTTAGCGTGTGGGGAGGGTGGGTTCAGGCTGTGCACGCCTCCAGTTTCAGGTACAAAGACTTTGTGGGCTGATGTGGGAGGGCTGCTGGAACCCAGAAGTTCGAGGCTTTGAAGACAGCCTGTACAACCCAGCAAGACACTTTGTCTCAGAAGGATTAGCCGGGCGGTGGTTGCGCACGCCTTTAATCCCAGCACTTGGGAGGCAGAGGCAGGCGGATCTCTGTGAGTTTGAGACTAGCCTGGTTTACAAGAGCTAGTTCCAGGACAGGCTCCAAAACCACAGAGAAACCCTGTCTCGAAAAAAAAAAAAGTTAACTTTTATATTATGTCACAATTTTAGAATGGAAAGAGCCTGTGCTCCAACCGCTTCCAGCTGAGGTTCTGGAAACAGGGTCTTGCTATGTAGTTCAGAGCTGGTCTCAAATACAAGCAGTTTTCTGACCTCAACTTCCTGAGGTTGAAAACAGCCTGAGTGACACAGCAAATACTCTCAAGGAAAGGTCAGACGGTAACTTCCATACTGTGTATATGCTTCGACAACTTAGAAAGGAAGAGACCCAGGTCTCATACAGCAGAGTGGTTGTGGGCTAAGAGCCATCTCTACAGTATTTTTGACATGAGATTCTAAGCATACGCCTCCATCCCTAGCTAGCCATTGCCACTCTCTGTCAATAACACACCCCAGCTCCCAACTGCACGTATCTGATATCATGACTCATCAAACCTGGCTGAAAAACATTAAGACACAAGTATTTGGGTATTAAAAAGGAAGCCCAGTCCTATGCTGTCTTCCTGCCTCCCGTGCAGCAGGATGAGGCAATATCCTGCCTGCATATCTAGTCTCAGAGATGCTTCCCCCACACGAACTCGGGGTCACCTATGAAGAGCTAGCCTCTTGTCCCCCATCCTCATCCCTCATACATGCTAGCATCCCAGCCCAGGTCAGGAAGGGCTTCCCCTCTGCTGCTCTTTCCAGCCCATGTGAGGATGCCACTGTGGAAAAGACTTCTCAGTGAAGAGGGCTTAGAAACACCCCCAGAGTAGGTCAGAGTGGTGTGGGATATTCTTCTATACTGTGTGAATACACGTTGCTGTGACTGGCTTAATAAAGAAGCTGGCTGGCCAATAGCTGGACAGGATAAGGTTGGGGGAGAGCCAAACAGAGAATGCTGGGGAGAAGAAGGGTGGAGTCAGAGGAGTTGCCAGCAAACACAGGGAGAAGCAAGATGGGCATGCTATACTAAGAAAAGCTATAGAGCAAAACATAGCTAAGATATGTAGGTTAATTTAAATGTAAGAGTTAGCTAGTAACAAGCCTGAGCTATTAGCTGAGCATTTACAATGTACAGAAGTGTCTTGAGTGGTTATTTGTGAGCAGCTGTGGCGACTAAGAGAAACTCTGCCTACACAGTGGGGGGTTATTTTCAGGAAGCTGGAAGCCCAGACTGGTTGGCCAGTAACATATACAGTTCATGAGAAACAGTTTACAAATACAGAATAAACTCAGAGAAGCTGATAGGCTAGAAAGGGAAAGTAATTATGTTTTCAAAATCATTTTCAGCCAGCTCTATGGGAAGAAAAACTGTGATTAAACAGGAAATTAAGCTTTCTTATTCATTTCACTCAGGAGCTACACAATCCTGAAAGAATTCCTGAAGGGACACTTAGGATACAATTACAATCTTGACCTCACTACATCCATCGACGTAGCAGATTGACCTTAAAACAAAGGAACGGGGCCAAAGGAGAAATGTCCCTAAGTAGTGTCTGCTTGGCACGCAGAGGCCTAGGTTGGACTCTCAGTCCTCCAAATAAATAACTAATAAAACAAGAATAAAATGTAAGTTTGAGAAAAAGGGCTAAATTACAGCCTAGCTTCATGACTGGGAGCCAAGAAAGACTTCAGTTCCACCCAAGGGTTTCTCTGTACCCCACTTTGGTTCCTTCTAACATGACACAGTCAGACTGCACAATCTTCTCCACGACGCAACTGGATCTGGAAGCGTGGACCATGTGCTCAGAACGGTGCATTTAAAAAGGGGTAAGACAGCCAGGTGGTGATGGTGCATCCTTTAATCCCAGCACTCAGGAGGCAGAGGCAAATGCATCAAAGCCAGTTCCAGGACAGTCACAGCTATACAGAGAAACCTTGTCTCAAAAAACCAAAAAGAAAGAAAGGATAAAAGGTGGGGGGATACACTTTATGTCATGTGTATTTTAACTACTAATAAAAATAGTTTAAACATGTTTAAACTTAACACATGGGCAGAGAGGGAGAGAAGTTAGGTTTGACTTTAAGATGCTTTCTTTGGCTAGTGAATGTCTCCTCTTCAAGTTCCCAGAAGCAGGGCAGGGAAGCCTGAGGGGGAGAAGTGTCTGCAGCACAAGCATGAGGACCAGATCTGAAGCCCCAACATGTGAAGCAGGATGTGGCCACACACACACTGCATTCCCAGCCCCAGGGTAAGGTAGGGGGTGGGGGTGTGGAGATCTGAGGATCCCTTGGGCTTGCTGGCCATCAGTTTAGCTCCAGGTTCACTGTGAGACCCTGACTCAACATGTCCCTCTGATCTCTGTATGGATGCACATCCACACACATGTATACACTATGCACACGCGCACACATGCAGACACACACACACACACACATACACACAGCACAGTCCAACCTGCCCCTGCAGAAGACAATGCTTACTGCAGAGGGTCACGTGCCATCTATAGAAAATGTAAGCAAACTAGTTTAACACACATCTCCCACCAGGCCAACGAGGCACAACAGCCATTGCTGTTTAATACTACCTGCCTTCCTCTGGAAGTCTGTCATCTTTGGGGGATGCCCATTTTAAAAGCAAAAACAAAGCCATAAGATGTCACAGTGAGTCAGGCTGGCAGGTGTACCGAGCTTCAGCACTTGTTTACATCTTTGCCAAGGGACATCAAGAGTGCCCTTTAGACCAAATGGGACGGGAACAGATATTGAGTAATAACAAATTGGCCAGGATTTCCCACTTCCCTGGCAGGCCAGGGGCTCACTTGAGAGGATGGCAGTGGCATGGCGGTGGCTGCCAGAGATAAATTGAAGAAATGGGTCCGCTGGCCTCCCCTAAGAGCCACTGCTGGGCCAGCGCCAGGCTGGATGTGTTTAACGGGGGTGACACTGTTTCCACTTCTGTTGTACGCGGAGCAGCACCAAGCTATGTTCAGTCGGTGAACTCTGACCCGGCGAGGCCAGGATGAGCTGGCTCTCCAAGCAGCTTCCAACACCCACCTCCTGGCACCTCTCTTGGTGAAGCTGCCTGAGAGGATCCTGGGTAGGTTAATTCACCTGTTCATCTCACATAGCGAGATCCATTAGAAAGCTAAAGGGTTTTTTGCTGTTGTTGTTGTTGTTGTTTTAATTCTTAAGCCAGGTATGGTGGCATAGACCATTAGTCTCAGAGGCAGAGGCAAGAGGATCAAGTTCAGGGTCAGCCTGGTCTACAGAGCAAGTTCCAGGAAACCCTGTCTCAAAATACCAAAAAATTGAATGAATAAATGAACAAACAAACAAACAAATAAAAATTTTTATTAAGTCAGCTGCCTATATACAGTCTTAGCACTTTCAAGGCAGAGGCAGGATTGCCAAGATCATTTCTTCCTGCTAATATCAGCCAGGGCTTTCTGAGCTGTTGCCTGGGTGGTGAGTAAGGCAGGCTGGGGTGTGGACTAGGAGAGTTCCAAAGGCACAGGCAGGAAAGTGCAGGGGCCAGGCTACTGCAGGGCAGGCGCAGAGGCCAGGCGCAGCCGGCAGACACTGAACAGGCGCAGAGGCGACACTTACCATTTGCCCAGAGTGCACTCTGTCAAGAGGAAATGCTCAGGAAGCCACCATGAGGTCAAGGGTCTGTACCTAACCTACCGAGCTGGGTCAGGGCTCCTCCCTCATGGGCTGCCAGGTCATGCCAGGCTACCTGAGTGCCCCAGGGCTGTTTTCTCACACAGGAAGTGTGCTATCACAGACTCACTGGCTGGCCATGTAGGTTAAACATTGAAAGGAGATGAGACACAGAGAGCATCCTTCCTACTTCACCAGTACACGCAAACACACAGAGACATACAACCTACACATGCATATACACCTCTGCACCTGTGCATGCACACAAGGTACCCTCTATATACACACACACTCCACACATGTATACCTGCATATAATACAGTGAGATAACGCACATATCATACGTGCGCACATCCCTTCACATATACCCACAGTTCACACATATATCACACGTACACACATCCTACATATGCATATACAGCATATGCACCGACACCCATATATCTCTAGCACATTATAAACACTCCCCATACACGCATGGGCGCACACATCATGAGTAACGGGATCTGTTTTTTTCCTAAAGATTTTTTTTTAATATTTTATTTATTTATTATGTGTACAATATTCTGTGTGTCTGCCTGCAGGCCAGAAGAGGGCATCAGATCGCATTTCAGACTGTTGTGAGCCACCATGTGGTTGATGGGAATTGAACTCAGGACTTTTGGAAGAGCAGGCAATGCTCTTAACCACTGAGCCATCTCTCCAGCCCCCGAGTAACAGGATCTTAAACCACATTGGGGCTTCCAATCTCTTGGTTATGATGACATGGAAATCAATGTGCCAGAACAGAAAATTCTTAATTTTTGAAACAAGGTCTCATGGCAATCCTCCTACCTCAGTCTTCGAGGGCTGGGATTACAGGTGCATGCCCTCAGGATGAGCAGAAACTAGTTCTTGAACCCGATGCAGGTAACACACGGAGTTCACGCGGCAAACACGACCCACATGCAGACACGGCTATTCATCGTCTGCCTTCTGCGTTTATTCCATTTAGATTCGTTCCCTGTGTGTGCGGCTTCCAGGAGCGTGTGGTTTACAATCGTGTGTTGTGTGATGTGGAACCTCAGGCTGATGTCAGGTGTTTTCTCTGTCACCTGCCACCACACTACTGAGACAAGGTCTCTCACTGAATTTGGAACTCAGAGATTCAGCTGGACTGGTGGGCCAGTGGCCTCAGGGACATCTGTGTCCCCGCCTCCTTAGTCCAGGAACACAGGCGAGTACCATTTTATAACTACTCGGGGTCTCAGCTCAGGTCCTCATGCCTAGACACCAAGTACTTTCCAGCCACGGCCACCTTCCCCAGCCCTTTGTGGGGCTTCTTTAACTTCTCCATCTGAGCGCTGACCTCTGGCTCCCTTGCCTCCCCACACAGGAGCTCAGAACAGCTGCGGCGCTCTGCAGCTCTATTCTTTGCAATAGGCCTCTTGACCACAGCCAGAGGCAATGGGCCTCATTAAGTACAGAAACTCTACTGGGTATGGCTACACAGGCGGGAACCTCAAAGGAGCAGCAGGGGCTCACAGAGGCAATCACTCCTTCTGGGGGCTAAGAACTCACAGACTCAGAAGCCAGGCCTCTGAGTTCCACAAGGAAGGAGGGAGGAGGGAAGGTAGGAAAAGCCAGACTCTGAAGCTCACACTAGGTATGACGCAGAGCACGGGGAAGGATTTCAGAACGAATGACCACATGCTGCATGCTACAGCAGCTTTCCTTTTTAAACACTGTCATCTACATACAAGCGACACTTGTGACAGACCCGTAGCCAAGCTTACATGGAGTCCGTGTGTTAAGGCCTGAGCCAGGGAACAGAACTGTCACATGTCCTCGACGGCTTTAGGCCCCAAAGTATAACTGGTAACTCAGTGTTCAGAAGTCACACAGACGTGTGGAGCTGGCGTCGACACCTCCTTCCTGAGATCTCTGGAGCCTCACACCAGGCCCTCCTCAGCTGGAGCTGACTGGCTTCAGATTGGCTGCTGAGAATTTAGGCCAAGCCACACAAGCGCTCCATTCCCTACAACCACACAAGACTCTGGAGCGGGGCCTGGAGGTGGCTCAGCTGACAACAAGTCAAAGGACCTGAGTCCAACCCTGGGACCTCTCCTCCACACACGTGCCATAATGACTGCCACCCCTCCCCCATACATAAGTAAATGGAGTAAGATTCTGGATTGCATGCCAGATGGGCAAGTTCTTGCAGTCAGTGACCAACCAGGGGCAAGAACACCAAAAGATGTAACTCAGAGTCACAGATGGGATTGGAGGTCAAGGCTCTCCATGGACACAGGGCTGTCTTGCTCTCATCAGCGTTGGTCTGGTTTTATCTTATCTGGTCTTCCTTCTCTGTTGTTAGCTTCCCTGGTTCTGAAACAAGCCGTCTGTCCAGGAGTCTGTCCAGGTGGCTGCGTGGGAGAGGCTGTAACCAGTAGGCAGGAGTGTACAGTACGCAGGAGTGTACCGTCAAACAGGCCGGGCTTGCTCTGTGGACAGCAGAGCCCCAGCTCTGTTCTCTCTGAAGCTTGTCCTGGGACACTCGGGCAAAGAGCAGGGCACTGCTGTTGATACACAGAGCACTGGAAGAGCATGGCTCATAAACACAGCGAGTTCTGTGCTTAGCCCTGCAGTGGCTTAGGAAGAGCCCTGGTCCAGCCAGCCAGCTGCCACTCAGTGAGACAAAGGGCAGGGACTGGTGACGGGCAGTCATAAGAAGACTGATTTAATTTCTTATTTGGGGATTTGAACCCAGGACTCTGACACTGAGCCGCACTCCCAGCAAAGCTCTGTCCTTGTTCTTTTCGGCAGCACTGCGGTGCTGAACCCGGCCTAGTGTATGCCAGGCAAACTGAGCTCTACCCTCAGCCCTGTGCTGCATCTTTTAAAGACACAAAACACTTTTCCTGTCAATTGTCAAATGTGTCTGCATGGCCCACAGGGGATCCAGGCTCCAGCTCACATGTGGCTAAAGGAAGGGCTTAGTTGGGACACAGACTATCCAACCATGCAATTTCAAATAAAGAAAACATAATGTAACCTAAAAAAAATCAAAAGTCCAGGGCAATGTTGCCATTGGCAGGATGACATTCAGAAACACCCGGAGACATTTATGACTTTATTTGTGGGCGGGGGAGGGGCTCGGCTATACTGCCATGTAGTGGACTAGAGGCCAGGATGCTAACAACCATCTTACAGTGCCCAGAACAAGGCCCACCTCCAGCCAGATGCCCACCGTGCCGTGGCTGAGACACTCCCATGCAGAGGGTGCAGAGGAGCAGGGTTCCATCTCTAGCTTACACACAGAAAGAAAAAAGAACAACAAAAATAGCCCATTCTCAATGGAACAAAAATAACCAAACAGTGTTTGTTCCTTTTATGCCTTTGAAGCAGAGGAAATCCCTTTCAGAAGCTGGCCTGCAGCCTTCCGGCCACATCTCAGGGGCCCCAGAAGTCACAAGGTCACATCTAAGTAAACTGTGCCATGGAAAATGGAATCAAGAGGATTAAATTCGACAACCAGAACAGTATGCCTCCAGCTACCTCGGAACTCTGTACCAGGTGACCTCCACACAGAAGAGGGTCTTTTAAACAAGGAAGAGAAGGGACTGGCCATTGGTGGGGCAGCCACATGCCTGCCCCACACTCAGAAGTGGAGTCTGAATTAACCCTGCTGCTCCCACACTGAGCATGCTCAGTGCTCCTGCTTTCCAGGGCAATCCACTTAGACTGTCTTCCAGCATACCAAGGCCCTGAGACAGCTAGCTGGGGAGTCACCAGGAGCACTGGCAAGAAAAGATCTGTCACGTGCATAAAAGTAACAATTTGACTATTATTCACACACACACTTTTTTGTTTGTTTTGTAGTTTGAAATGGGGTTTCTCTGTGTTTCAGCCCTGGCTGTTCTGGAACTGGCTGTGCTGTAGGAATTCCTACCACCAGTAGCCATTAAGTAACCCGCCCACTTGGGCGTGGCCTCTTATACTATTTATGCCAATGTAAAGCGTGAGTCTGGTTTTTTTTTTTCCGGCTGCAGAATTCAGTTACTATTCCCCATTCCAGCAGAGGATTGTGATCTGTGAGTCTGTCTACCCCTAAATAAATAACCCTCTATTATTCTCAATTCTGAGCTGGTGTGGGATTTCTTTTAAGTATCCTTCTTCACTAGCTCTGTAGACCAGGTTGGCCTCCAACTCACAGAGATCGTCCTGCCTCAGCCTCCTGAGTACTGGGATTAAGGTGTTCTGCGCCACCACTGCCTGGCTATATACACACTTTTTTTTAAATATTTATTTATTATTATGTATACAATATTCTGTCTGCGTGTATGCCTGAAGGCCAGAAGAGGGCACTAGGCCTCACTACAGATGGTTGTGAGCCACCATGTGGTTGCTGGGAATTGAACTCAGAACCCTTGGAAGAGCAGGCAGTGCTCTTAACCACTGAGCCATCTCTCCAGCCCTATACACACATTTTTAAAGGCTGATTTATCTTAACAAATAACGTGTATGTGTCCAGGTGTGGGTACGTGCATGTGAGTCCAAGTAGCTTTGAAGCCTACCGACCCTGGTCCTCTGGAGCTGGAGTTACAGGAGGTTGTGAGCTACCTGGCTGAGTTTCATGCTCTGAAGCAGGAACAGTCTGTCCTCTGAACTGCTGAGCCATCTCTCCAGCCCAGCACGTCACATATTGATTAGCCACTGAAATAACACGCACAGCAACTAAGGAACAAACTGAGACAAGCCACGGAGGGAGGGCAGGGTGAGACACTGGGAAACACCAGAGGCCCTGCCGTTAAAATCACTGCCAAATGAGATCACCTGCCCAGTCTCCCACAGTAAAGGCTGTCGGGCCATCTGCTCAGCCAGGGACATTTTTCAGTGAGCCTGAAGATGTGAGTGGAAGAAACATGTGCCCTTAAAACTTCCCGAACGCTGTAGGCTGGACAGGTGCCCAGTGGCTAAGAGCCTGATCTGTTCCTGGTATTCATGCTGAGCAGCTCATAACTGCTGCTAACTTCAGCTCTGAGGGACCTGACACCTTCCCGGGAAACCTGCACTCACATGCACGTATGAGCGAGTACACACATGTGTGCACTGCAGGACTGAGAGAGCTGTGTAGAACAATCCATTTGTTTTTCTGTCCCTTCCCTTATCACGAGCACGTTCTCCTGTCAGACGACTGGTCTACCTCATCTGAAGGACACATAAGCCATTATACTGTCACATCATGGTACATTTCAAGGCACTCCCTGACTGACGTGGTTACTTCCAATTATTTGTCACCATACAACAATAAAGGCTCTTACAACTGCCTTTGTGGTTCTTGTCCATTTATATTGGCCTGCGCTAACATCCTAATTGTCTGTCATGTGGGAAACGTCAAAGTCACAGTGAACCTCTACTCTGTTCCCTCTGGAGAGCGGTTCAAGTCTGCCCACACCAAGAGTTGAGGACAGGGAAGGGCTGCAGCTCCCACACACGGCAGGATGTAGAACGGTGCATCCCTGTGCCAAACCATTTGTGGCCTCTAAAGACATTAACCGTGTGGCCACAGAGATGGCTCAGCAGCTCAAAGAACTTGCTGTAAATCCTGAGGAACAGGGTCTGTAGTTCAGTACCCTTGTCAACAAGCCTGTGACTCCATGTGATCCCAGCTGCTTCTGACCTCCACTCAAGCACAGGTATGTACACCTACACACACACACATTCACACACACACGTGCATGCACACACACACACATACACACACACGCACACAAACAAATAAATCTTTAACAAACTAAAACAGGGGCTGGAGAGATGGCTCAGCAGTTAAGAGCACTGGCTGCTCATCCAGAGACACGGACTCAATTCCTAGCAGTCACAGAGCAGCTCTCAAATGTTGTAACTCCAGTTCCAGGGGATCCTCACATAGACACACAAATAAATCATTAAAAAAATAAAATAAAAACACATACCCACTGGAAGAAACCCAACTGTCCATTACCAGGAAATGAATCCACAAACCGTGTATCTGTGGCCCTTACTCAGCAGTACAGGTAAATGAATTATCAATATCTACAGCTGGGTAACCTTCAGAATAGCTTCGCTAAGTAAGAGAGGCCAGAGCAGGAGAAACAGAGGGTGTGTCCATTCATACAATTCTAGATCAGTACCCTTAGGACAGTCTTAGGTAGCCCAGGCTAACCTTAAACTCACACTGGAGCTGGAGGCTGTCCTTGAACTCTTTTTTTTTTTTTTTTTTTTTTTTTTGGTTTTTCAAGATAGGGTTTCTCTGTGGTTTTGGAGCCTGTTCTGGAACTAGCTCTTAGACCAGGCTGGTCTCGAACTCACAGAGATCCGCCTACCTCTGCCTCCCAAGTGCTGGGATTAAAGGCGCGTGCCCCCACCGCCACCACCGCCGCCGCCGCCACCACCACCACCACCACCACCACCACCACCACCACCACCACCACCACCCAGCTTGTCCTTGAACTCTTGAGCCTCCTGCACCTAGCACCCAGCTGCTGGGATCACAAGCCATTACCACCACACCTAGCCTGTTTACATAAAACTTTTTAAAATACACACTCATCTACAGTGACAGAGAGGAAGGAGACAGTTGTCTGGTGATGTGCATATGAAATGCCAAGAGGGAACTTCTGGAGGTGACAGACACACAATTTGATGGTGACCAGGGTCTCACAAGGGTTGTAAGCATGTCAAAAACCTATCATGTCCGGCTGAATACGTGTAGGGCTGGTGTTGCGGCTCGGTGGTAGACTTGGTTTGTAGAACAATATTCAGGCTACTGTGTTGTCAGTATGGCTTGGCTGGAGATGTGGGGCCCACGAAAAAGGACAGTTTATACTGGACTCAAATACCAGCCTGAAGGTTGGTGCTCACAACCAAAATACCAGCTTGAAGGTTGGTGCTCATGACCAAAGGCAGCCATGTTTTTGTCTGATTAGGCTATGTTTACAAATACTATACAACGTTTCTCTTAACAACACAAATTTACCTCTCAGGGGCTTGGTGACTTGGGTTCTTCCTGGCTTGCAGATGCCTGCCTTCTGGCTGTGTCTTTGCATGGAGTGCTTGGGGAAAGCAGACAAAGAGAAAGGTGTCTTTCCTTCCTCTTGTAAGGCCACAGTCCTATCAGATAAGGGCCCAACCTATGACCTTATTTAACTTAAATTGCCTACTAATGACACTTTCTCTAGAGTCACTTGGGGGTTGTCCAGTGGGGACCTTTTCTAGGCAGAGCAATACTGAGTCTCTTTCCTGGACCCTGAACGCCACTCTGCTGGATGACACACTGCTGTCCTTTTGTTATTGGTCACAGGAGAGTTCATTGTCTGTGTGAACCTGGCCAACTTCCACACCTCCAGCAGACTGGAGAGGATAAACTACAAACAAATTCTTTCACACAAACACAAAATAGATCAGCTATCTTGGTCACAAATTGGGAAGTGTAACAGACTCCTCTGCAGACAGCAAGCTCATCTCAAAGAACCACCTCAGCCTTGTCATATTTGAGAAGCTTGCACGGGGCAGCTGAGTCAGCAATGCCCTCAGAGTCTCAGCACAGCCCCAGTAACCTGGATAAGGGCCATGATGTCACCTGAACCCCTGAGCTGGGCACAACACACCAGGATCCAGCAGCTGCTGCCACACACCAGAACCAGGGGTTTGAGCTGATCTCTATCAGTGGAGAGCATTAGATGGCCACTAGCAAGTAGATAAAGCATAGCTCCAGGCAGGTGCCACAGGCTGAGAGGGCGTCTCATCACCTCCCTTCTCAGGGCCCAGGCAGCGGGGCGAGGGGGGGTGGGGGGTGGGGGTGCGGAGTGAGGAGTGAGTCTTAGCTGCTCAGGGTCCCAGGAGATGCTGAACACCACAGGAATCCTCACACGCTCTCTAGGTCACCCACAGTGCTGTCCCTCCTTAAAGGGCCCCAGCCAGAGCTCAAGTCATCAGGAAGGCTGTGAGAGCAGCGGTGCCTGACCAGGAAGTCCCCAGATCACCGGCACTGAAAAGGCTTGAAGGACGGGGCAGCCTCCACTGGTAGGTGAGAAAAGCCATCTGGTCATCAGTGAGAAGGAGCTTTGGAACTGTGATGTGGACGGACATCTGGAGTTAGGACAGATCTACTAATTTCTATCTGAAGTCCTAATAGCCAACACCTTCCAGAGGGACTGCATGTGGAGAGACCATTCCAAAGGACATTAGGTCAGAGTGAGGCACTGGGGTCATCTTCCTCAGGGAGTGCCACTGGTATCCTTACGAGATCAGACGAACAAAAAGGGGGCACAGGAAGGAAGGGGAGCCCCCATTCAGAGACTAGTTGAAGTCTTGAGCCAGATGAACAGGGAATTTTGGGAATTCAAGGAACCCTTACTATAAGACACAACTAAGTTCACTGTGGAGGCTGCCTAACTAGAAATAGGGTTCTTCTTCCATTGAGGTATTTCCTAGAGAAATGTTAAAATTACCCCAACCATTCTTAACACCAGAAGGTATACAACCTTGAATTTAACCTTATTCCTTTTCAGTTGTAAAACCCAAAACTTCCTAAGAATCTCATAAACAAAATTAGGAAGTTTGCTTATGGCCCACACATATTTTAACTCCTGTGTCTTACTATAGTAAGGATCCCTTGAATTCCTGTGGCCTTGGATTTTTGTCCGATCAGACTGCAGTCCTGTCCAGCACACCTCAGGAACCACCCTCAGACCCCACTTCCTAGAGAGAGCTCCTCAGAAACCTGTGGAGCCATCTGACTTCAAAACCACAGACAGCCATTACCAAGACACTTGAACAGAACCTCTCCTGAGCAGCTCACTGGGGTACAAACTGTCGTTTTCTTCAGTGCCTCTCTCTTTCTTTCTAATGCCCAGCTGAAATCTGCTCAAAAACCTTTCCCTAAGCCCAGCTGCACACAGACTCAACTCTTCTGCCCTAGGTCCTCTGCTTCCGCTGCCTACAACACTTAAAGAAGGGGCAACCAGTACAGACACCTCCAGAGGATGACCAGGCTGGGACAGAGGTGCCCTTTACCGCCCCACCCCCACCCCTGCTCCTCCCTAATTCCGCTAAAGAGAATCCCCACCTAGAGCCAGGCATGGTGGCACACACCTTCAGTCCCAGTACCCAGGAGGCTAAGCAAGGAGGGTTGCAGGATGAAAGCCAGCCTGGGCCAGACCCGGCTCAAGACTACACTAGGAATGTTCCCACCTAGCTGTTAACGCGTTAACTACCAAAGTAATTTTCTTTAGATTCGGATAACCAGGAACATCTCATGTTCTTTGTCAGATGCCACCATGGTTATTAGATCTGTCAACCAAGTCCCTGCCCAGGAGCTGTCTTCCTGCCAACTCCTCCTTTCCCTCTCTATAAAAACCCCGCTGCTCCCCACAACTGAAGTCCCCCTTTCTCTAAACCAGCTATACTTTAGACCTACGTCACAGCCCTCACTCAGGCCTCTGCTCAAATATCATGTGAGCAGCAAGCCATGCTGTTGAAGAACGGTCACTGGGCCCTTCATCCCCCGTGCCCCACATTTAATTTTCCTCCCTAGTGCTCAGGTCTCAACATCACACTGGTTGCTGTCCCACCAATAAAGCCTCATATGCCATGTGAGCGGGTGTTTTGCGTAGCTGCCACAACCCAGCATCCAGATGTTTGGTCTACTGTGGCGTCTGGCAGCCTCGGATGAATCTGCTGTAACAAATATCACACACAAAGTTCTGTAAGAATGTTCTGTAAGAAACTGAAGCCACCCTCGCCTAACACTTCAGATACCAAACACTGGCTACTCATAATCGATCCCCACGGCCCAGCTGGTAATAATTGATCCCCACGGCCCAGCTGGTAATAATCGATCCCCACGGCCCAGCTGATGATAATCGATCCCCACGGCCCAGCCACTCTGCTAGTCTGCTGTGTTCGGGGTGTTTCCTGGACGTCAAGGTCCTGAGCCCCATTTTCACACACATGGTGTCACTTGTCTATACACGCCTATGTCTGTGTCCAAGTCTCCCTCCTTTTTTCTTTTCCTTTTTCTCAGTACTGGGGGCTGAGCCTAGGGCCTGATGCATGGCGGGCAAGTGTCCTACCATTAAGCCACAGCCCTCGGCCCTCTCTATAATTCATCAGGCCAAGGTCTCACTAAATTGCCCGGCTGGCATTAGACTCTCTGTAGTCCAGACAATCCTTAAATCTGCCATCCTCTTGCCTCAGCCTCCCGAGTAGCTGTGGTTACGGGCCTGAGCCAACAGGCCTGGCTCAAATGTCCCCTTTCTATGATGTTTTCTTGTTTTGTTTTTTGAGAAAAGATCTCACTATATATTTCTGGCTGGCCTAAAACCTCTTATATAGCCCAGGCTGCCCTCTAACTCAAGAGCTCCACCTGCCTCTGCCTCCCAAGGATGGCATTAGACATTCTCGTTATGATAAGGGTGCCTCCCAGTGGGTCCAGCCATCACTAGTCACACCACTGCAGGCTGACCATCCCTGCAAAGCGCCTATCTGCAAATACAGTTAGATTCTGAGGACCCAGAGTGAGGGCTCTGAGAAATACAACTCAGCACAACTCTAACGGCTACTTGATCTGAACAAGTTAGTTAATACTGTTTACTGGCAACAAAATCACACTGGCCTCACTTGGGCAACGGGGTGGGGCTCCATGGCCCTGAGAAGGCACAGCCCACTCTCCATAGAGAAACTGCATAGACAAAGGGCAGGAAAATGTAGGGAAAGCCTAACAATAGTAGAGCTCTGGGGGTCAGAAACACAGGCTGAGCCTGTGCGTGGGCATGGCCATAGCTGGGTGTCAAGCTATTTCACAAGTCTCTTTTTATTTTATTCTATTTTCTTTTATGCTACAGTACTGGGGATTGAACCTACAGCCTCACGTTAGGCCGAATTATAGTGGCAGAGAAGAAGAAACGTCATCAAAGGCCTAGGGCTACAGCTTAACTGCCTCACAGGCGTAAATCCCTGGGTTCAACCGCTATCACCACGCACACCACTGCACCATCATGGGGGTGGACTGGAGGGTGGGCAGAAAAGCAAGCCCCAGGCCAACCACGAAACACCAGACCTTGTTTTTGGTGGGGGCGGCGGCAGTGGTGGCGGCTGCAGCAAGACTGCCCAAACGACGGTGGGATTTAGTGGGTAAAATCTGTAGCAAGAAGTGACCTTTCAAATTAAACCTTTATCCAGTGTAATCTCACTGGCAGGTGTCATATCAGGGAATAATCCTTAGGAAAATAAGGGGCGAGGGGCTGCACTCAGTCCTTCCTGGTTTGGACCATTTGGATGGAAATAAGACAAGTGGGAAGGTGGAACCTGTCGGCTCCACTCCAGCTCCACCCCACTCAGGTGTGTTTACAGCGGAGCCTTTGCACATCTCCACGTGTTACACCTCCATGGCCTCCGTCTCAGGCCCTATCAAAACGTCCAAGGCACCATCTATCCAGCACCAGGACAGCTCTGGATACCAGGAGGGCAGCAGAGAGGGCCCCAGGGTGCCTTAGCTGTACCCACAGTAATAGGTTAGCTCCCCAGGCTCCAGTTTCCTCGCTGGAAATAAATCTGAGAATGCCACCACTCTCCTGTACTAGAGTCGGTTAACAGAACACACTTCCTTCAGACCGCTATGCAAGCGTTAGCTCTCCTGGACGTGATGGCTAATATTGTCAACTGCCAAGACTTTTCCTCTTGGGCAGGGGTTGTCCAACCAAGGAACCTCAGGCTCCAGTATCACCTAAAAACCCTCAGGAGTAGAGATCTCTCTATCCCACTGAGCACCTGCCTGCTGTGACATTTGCAAGTGAACGTGCCTTGCGTGAAACCAGGCCTTTCCTGGCCAATGAGCTGCAACCCCCTATCTCGCTGGAGCCCCACAGCCATCTGCCAGGCTGAGCTGCAAGCCCCGCACACACCCTATGCTGGGAACTGAGCCCAGGGCCTTAGGCGTGTCAGGCCAACACTCTGGGAACTGCTTTCTGGCCTCAGAGTGAGGGTGTTGGGGTGGGTACATGGTGGGGGGGACACAGCTGCCTAGGCAGAGTACCAGGCTCAGACTGTTTGTCCTTCACTGCCCTGTCCATTCCTGGGAAAGATAAAGGGAGCACTCTCTCTCCTCAGTGGGTTTTTCTGGGGTTCCCTGACCTGCAGACTAGAGCTGGAGGAGGAATCCCCCAACTCTCTCACCTGACACTCATGCTCCAAACCCAAGTGCTGGCCAGACAGCCTGAGAGGGCTCGCAGCCCACTGTGTGCCTAAGAATCTCTGCGGGGGGTCTTCCTGCTGGGCACAACAGGTGAGTCCTACAGAAGTAGTTGGAGCTCCATTTGATCTGCTTGGGTCTTCCCAGACCACAACCCTTTCTTTCTCCACACCCTAACACATACACACTCACAGACTCATATACTCACACACACGCGCGTGCACATACACACACACATACTCACACACACTCACACAATTAGTTTGCCTTCCATTCTTCTAGAAGTTACCAGTCAGCAATGAAAGGACCCAAAAATTACAGCCCAAAAGAAACAGAAAAATTCTCAGCAGACACAGAATAATCTTTGAATAATTTAAAATTGTCAGTACACAGATTTATCAAGAAAAGGCCACTCAGACAGGTGTGGTGTGCACACCTTTAATCCTAGCACTTGGAGGTAGGAACAGGTGGACTGAGTTTGAGGCCAGCTTGTTCTGAGTTTCCAGGCTAGCCAGGGCTACAGACAGAGAAACCCTGTCTCAAAAAAAACCAAAGAAAAGAAAAAAAGAAAAGGCCACTCTCCTGTATCAACGCTATAAAAGCCAACATGATGAGTTCTGGGCTCAGAAGATGCTGGAAGAGTTACATGCGGAGCTGTGCTACCCGTGGTAAGTCTGAGGTACAGATTCTAGTTGCTCCTCTTTTCTGTTTATCTAGGTGTTCTAACCTTCACAAATTCCTTACCATAATAAAAGACAACTCTGGCCCCACCTCCGCACCTTCCAAACAGGAAATGCCCCGTACCTTGTTGAGCTTGCCAAGTGAAGATATAAGATCCGCCCATTCGCTGGAGGACTCAAAGTTTCTTAAGGCCTTTTCGATCACTGAGGAGTAACTTCTGTACCTGTAGTCGCTTAGCAGCTCCTGCTCCTCCGGGTCCATCTTACATTCTCGCACTGAAGGAGGGGTCTACAGGGGAAATCGGAAAATACATGAGGGAGCCGCTCCCAGGCACAAGTCCCTCTCCAACTTGGAGACCTGTGTCCACAGACTCACCAGGCAATCCAATTCAAATATTTACAAGGCTCCTAGGCCAGGCACAATGTAAATAAAGATACAGAGCTCCCACTGTTATGGGTCCTGACGGATTCAAGTGCGCTGGGTAGAAAGAGGCAAGGATGCTAGGACCAGATCAGCCTAACGGACAACATTAACTCTAGGAGAGAAACTAGCAAAATCACATCCTACTGCTGGCTGCTAATTCTGAACGCAGAAGGGCCCTTCCATTACAAACCTAAGGATGTGTGTGCTTTCAACCAGAAAGGTTCACTTAGTAATTCAATTCTCTACAACTAAATGAGGAGACTGGGAGTATTCTTCACCAAAACCAGGTAAGAGGGCTGGCTAGACAGCTCAGCAGGGAAAAGTGCTTGTTACAGGGACCAGCAACCTGACTCTGGGCCAGATGTGGAGAGCATGCCTATGATCACAGTACCAGGCAGGAAGGCAAGAGAGTTACGAGTTCAACCTAAGATACATGATCCTGGGGCTCATGACAGACAGACATAGGTAGACATAGGTAGACGGCAGGGAGGAGGACATGAGATGCGGTGGGGCTGGGGGTGGTGGTGGGGGGGGGGAGAAAATATAAGCTTCATGAAAACAGCTAGCCAAGCAAGATCATCTATGGTATGACTTCATTTGTATGAAATACCCAAGGCGTGCAAGCCTCTCGTGATGGTAAGCAGGTTAGGGGGTGCCTGGGGTAGACCAGAAACAAACAGCGATAGGGTCATTTGAGGTCACCGAAATGAGGTTCTGGCAATCACTGCAAAACCCTGTAAATCTCCAAAAATCGCTGAATTATACACCTGGTGAATTCTGCAGTCTGTAAATTATACCCAAATTAACACTTTTAAAAACTAACCTAAGAAACCCTGTCTCGAAAAATCAAAAACAAACAAACAAACAAAAACTAACCTAAACTCTGAATTCCATCTGCTCAGCACACTCGTTCCTCATTTTCCCACTTTGCAGAAAGTGGCCCCTATGTGGCCAGGCATGTTGCTCTAGATTTCTTCCTTCCCTTGGCCTGCCACACTCAACCCAAGTCCTGCTGTCCTGCGGTGCAAGCCCCTGCTCCCCGCAGGTCCCCCATTCCCATTCTTCTCCCACCCACCACATTCTCACACAGCTCTCCCAGAATCCTCCTGTAAGGTAAGCGTGCTCTCTCCCCACAAATGCCAGTCTACAGAATCCTCCTGTAAGGTAAGTGTTCTCTCCACACAAATGCGAGTCTACAGAATCCTCCTGTAAGGTAAGCGCGCTCTCTCCACACAAATGCGAGTCTACAGAATCCTCCTGTAAGGTAAGTGTTCTCTCCACACAAATGCGAGTCTACAGAATCCTCCTGTAAGGTAAGCGCGCTCTCTCCACACAAATGCCAGCCTACAGAATCCTCCTGTAAGGTAAGCGCGCTCTCTCCACACAAATGCCAGCCTACAGAATCCTCCTGTAAGGTAAGTGTTCTCTCCACACAAATGCGAGTCTACAGAATCCTCCTGTAAGGTAAGCGCGCTCTCTCCACACAAATGCCAGTCTACAAGGCTCCATCCTCTGCTGCCTATACCGCAGGGGCATGTTCTCAGAGAGACTCATCCTACCACAGAGCTGGGCTATGCAAGTCAATCTGCAATTTCACTCTCAGGAGGACCTGTAAGCTTTCTCTGAAATAACAGGCTTCATGCTTTGTGGAAACAAACAAAAAGGTGATGATCTGGGGCAGTGGTTTAATTTGCCAAGTCTACGAAGTTCCTACAACCGCAAAGTCTATAGCTGAGCACTTTTTTTTTCCTGTAAAGAATTTCCAGTCTGAACTCCCAACATCACTGCAGTCCTGAAATATCCTATGTGCAGTTTGTTTACTGAGTGTCCCAGAACCAGGGAAAGAACTTGAGCAGGATTAACAGAGGAACTACTTAGATAACTGCAGCTGAATTGGGCATCCAGCGACGTGGCCTGGAGTATCCAGTCTGGGCTGAGGAGATGGCTCAGTCAGGAAAGGTGCTCAGGACCTGAACTGCATCCCCAGAACTCATGTAAAAAGGCCAGATGTGGTGGGGCACACACTTGTCATCCTATGACAGGGGTTCTCTGTCCATAGCCTAACCTGGGCTCTAGGCTCAAGGAGAGACTTTGCCTCAAAATAAAATGGTCTTTTCTGAGAAATGAAACTCAAAGTTTGACAGACATAGACACACCAGAGTCTGATTTGGGCGAGAACAAAGGGAAGAGGAAGCCCAACTATGAGCACAGGTGCGGACTCCTGTGTTACCAGGAAGAGAGCCATCACTGATAAGATCAGTGTTCAGGAGCAAATACCAGGCTGCTCCCAGCCACGAGGCTCTCAGCCAGGGATGAAGGCAGCAGGTGCAGCTCTCTGTTATGGTCTGATGCCGGAAGGAAGGGCTAGCTGGTGTAACAGCACTGCTAAGATGCTTAGAAATTACTCATTCAAGCTGTTTAAAACACCTTCAAAATATGGGGCAAGGGGAATTACAAAACTACACAGCTTCTGTGTCAGTTCAATACATCTTTCACTTAGGAAGCACACTGGAGTTTCACGAGGGGCATTCCTGCCAAAAGATGGGACTATTAGGAATTATAGGATTAGGGCTCAGTTCAGCGGGAATCTGTTATACAAGATGTGAGAATGACCAGGTCAAACTCTACACTGCTCTTCTTGCAAGCTGTCCTGGACACCTTTGTGAGTGGGGCAGCTCAGTTAGCAGAGTGTGTGCTATGTAGACTACAAACGATTATACACAAAGGAACAGGCATACACACAGGCACCCCTGACTCATTAACCTTACCACAGAAAGCATCAGTGGGGGCTCCCTCACCGTACCCATTCCTAATTCCTAGCTCAAGTGAAAACCCCAAACCATCTGCCAAATCCGGAAGTCGATTGTAAATGTGCGTACAAGGAAGGAGTCAGGCGAACACAGTAACAACCGACAAACAGCAGCCTTCCCATTTACCTGTAGATAATAATGTCCCTGCGTCTACAGCACATCAACCCTCTTCACCAACTGGCCCAGTTTTGAATTCGGCCTTTCAGAGTGAGACCAAATGGCACTGGAAAATAAAAGCAAGACACCTGACGCTTCACAGGAATGGCTTTTAAATATGGGGTGTCTTCGACAAACAACCCTAGACAGGTTTCCCGAGAGGGAGACTGTTGTCACCGGGTGACAACCTCCTCGGCGGCTCATCCGCAGGCGCAAGGCCAGGCCGGCTGGTGCACACGCACGGAAGCTGGGAGTCCATCGGGGAACTGGGAAGCCCTGCCCGACAAAGGCTGAGCTTTTGGTACCGCCCCGGGACCGCTGGGCGGAGAGGGGTGGCCGCCCGACCTCCACCTGCGGCCGGAGGCCGGTTCGCTGGGACCTTGCCCAGCCGCAGAAGGCCGGGGCTGAAGCCCACACCCACGCGCGGCCGTACCCGCAGTGCAGCAGCCTTGCCGCCGCCCGAGCCCTGCGCATCCACCGCTCCCGGGCCGGCGGGGACGAGACTTACGGGCGGCCGTGGAGCTCGGCGGCGGGTATGTGGACCAGTCGGCTGCGGGAGACAGCGGCTCAGCGTTACGGCGGCAGCCCGCGGAGGAAGAGCCGCACCTCAGCCCAGCCGCCGCCACTCCCGGGAACCAGGCGGCTGGGGGCGGGGCCGGAAGGTGGGGCCTCGAGATGGGGCGGGACCCGGAGGCAGGCCCTCGGCGAGGGGAGGAGTCTTCGGGGTGTCTGGGCGGGGCCACAACCTTGGTGCGTGGGCGGTGCGGAGGGCGGGGCCTTGACCTCCTGGGTGAGCCTCTCTCCTCGTGGGCGGGGCCCTGGCGGTGGGGTGGGCGTGGCCTAGGCGAGAGGGGGCCGGGCCCTGACCTCATAGGGCTGAGACCGAAGGAGGAGACGGGCGGCAGGGTGGGTGGGGAAGGTTTGGCCGGGTGGGTGGGGCCTCTGAGGGCGGGGCCGTGGGGTCAGAGGCCTGTGTCCGCGAGGTCTAGACTGAGCCTTCAAGCTGCCTCGGGAGGACGTGGTTTCGCGGTGCAGTCGGGGGAAGCCTCACACGGTTCGGCAGGTAGCCCTGGGCTTTTCTGACACAAGCAAAGGCTTTCGGACATCAGTCAGGGCCTGCCCAGAGTCGTCCCTCCCCTGCCCCTTTGGCCCACGGAGGGCTGTTCCCAGGCTTTGCGTCAGGACCACACCCACATCCTCCACCGCTGGGAGGAGGCAGGAAGAATCCCAAGCTCCAGGGTTAGCCGAAGGCTGGGGGTCTCCGGGTTCAGGTGTCTCTGCATCCTCGAACATTAATATCTCGGGACCCACAGCTACGAATCAAGAAGAGTGGCGGGGTCTGGGAGCTCGCAGGGCTCCCCTTGACATTAACCCTGACTCGATCACTCCAGCTGCAGCTCCCAGCCAGCTGAATCAGCGCTGCCTACTGACTAAGTGGTCATGTCAGTGATGGCCTCTTCCCCTTTTCACTCGTTAGAGTCCTCGATTTTGGAGCCACTCTGGGACTAGGCAGTCGTTGAAAGTTTGGACGGAGCTGGCTAGTTTGATGTCAACTTGACAAAAGCCAGAGTCATCTGAAAGGACGGTAACTCAATTGAGAAAATGCCTCCGTAAGATCCAGCTGTAAGGCATTCTCTCAATTAGTGATTGATGGGGATGGGGAGGGCCCAGCCCATGGCGGGTGCTGGTCCTTGGTTCTATAAGAAAACGCCCGAGAAAACCATGAGAAACAAGCCAGTAAGCAGCTCCCCTCCATGGCCTCTGCATCAGCTCCTGCCTCCGAGTTCTTGTCCTGTTGGAGTTCTTGCCCTTTCTTTAATGATGAACAGTGCTGTGGAAGTGTAAGCCAAATAAATCCCCCACCCCACCCCAAACTGCCTTTGGTCGTGGTGTTTCACCACAGCAATGGTAACTAAGACACAACCCAAATCCATTTAGTAATCGTTTAAAACGTTCAGTGAATATATATGTTTCTGGGAGAGATCTATGTCATTTGTTGATACCAAAATTTGTTGATTCCAAAATAGATCTGTCCAAGTGGGCAAGATGGCTAAGTGGGTATAGGTGCTTGCTGCTAAGACTGAGCCTGAGCCAGGCAGTGGCACACGCCTTTAATCCCAGCACTTGGGAGGTAGAGACAGGTGGATCTCAGTGAGTTTGAGGCCAGCGTGGTCTACAGAGTGAATTCCAGGACAGACAGGACTATGCAGAGAAACCTTGTCTGAAAAACAAACACACAGACAAACAAAAGACTGAATTTAATCCCAGGAAAAGAAAACCAACTCATATAAAAACTGCCTTCTCACAGATGCTTACAGTGTAGTACAGGTGTGCACAATCATGCACACACAAACAACTGTAAAAAAAATTACAAAACAAAGCCCGAATGATAACCCCGAACGGGAAGAGTTATGCTAATGTTAAATCTGGGTTGCTGAAAAAAGAACAATAATAACAAAAAATATGGGGCTGGAGAGATGACTCAGGTGTTAAGAGCACTGGCTGCTCTTCCAGAGAACCTGGGTTCAATTCCCAGCATCCACATGGCGGCTCACACTAGCTGTAGTTCCAGAGGATCGGACACCCTCACACAGACACACATGCAGGCAAACACCAGCACACATGGGGGGCGGCGGGAAGGGTTGGGGTGCTGACTTTTATTCCATCCATTTGCTGGATACCAAGTGTTATCGTTCTGCTGGCCTTCCCTGCCACACGGGACCCTGTCCCTTTAAGAGACAAACTCCGCCCACCCCCAATTACCCCACCTTCCCACGGAGGCAAGCTGATCTACTGCCTCTCCCCCATCTTTCTTCCCCCTTCCCCTTCTCTCCCTACCTCACCCCTCCTCTATCTCTTCCATCAATAATTCCTTTATCCTTATACCCTTCCCAATACCCACTAAATAAACTCTATGCCCAAGCAAAGGGGATGGAGGGAATGAAGAGAAGGAAATGGAATGGGATGGACTTTTGAAACCTCAAAGCACTTAATCTTTCCAAAAAGTTTCCACCAACTGGGGACTCTATATAATGGGACCATTCTCATTCAAACCACCATGGTTTTGTCAGTAATGGGCTATAATCTGTGAACCAAATTAACCCTCTCATCTTCCAAGTTGGTTTCCATTAATATTTATCACAACCATGAGTAGCAGAAGAGAATACTGTCTTAATCAAAAAGTAACAAACAAGAAAATGGAGGAGGAGGATGAGCTCAGTGGTGGAGTACTCGCTGCCCCTCGTAGTCTACAGGCCCCTTGGGGAATGACCGTAACAGACATGCTTCCAGCCTCTGCTCTGTCTGGGTGGATAGAGACTTCTCTAGCTCAGGACACTCCCCCAGACCCTTAGGGTAAATTTGTTTTCTCAGTCAGTCTGTAGAACCTATCTTTATGGTCTTTACAATGAGTTTCAATGTGGTCACATTGGACCCAGTTTTGCTTACTTTGCTCCTCAAGGAGACTTATGTATGAGGATCAGCTAATTATCACCAATTTTCATCAAATTGTGTGATGTGGGAGTGATTTCTTTCTAATCTGTTGCTTTCATTGGTTAATTAATAAAGAAACTGCCTTGGCCCATTTGATAGGCCAACCCTTAGGTGGGTGGAGTAAACAGAACAGAATGCTGGGAGAAAGAAGCTGAGTCAGGCAGTCGCCATGATTCTCCCACTCCAGACAGACGCAGGTTAAGATATTTCCTGGTAAACCAGCTCATGGTGCTACACAGAATATTAGAAATGGGTTAGATCAATATGTAAGAACTAGCCAATAAGAGGCTGGAACTAATGGGCCTGGCAGTGTTAAAAGAATACAGTTTCCGTGTAATTATTTCGGGGCATAAACTAGCGATGTGGGAGCTGGGGCGGCCGGAATGCAGCCCACCGCTCCTCTTACTACAATTGTGCTGTGCTTAAATATGCCTAAAATAAGCCATTCAGGGTCAAACACCAGAGGTTTGAGCCAATACTAGCTGCTGAGTGTTGAGGTGAATTCCTGTGACCTGTCTGTCTACAGCTGGTGAACATCCCAGATACCCCGAAATCTCCCTTAAGTTTACAACAACAGAGTTCCCCATGTATCTTTTTTTTTTTTTTTGGTTTTTCGAGACAGGGTTTCATGTTCTATGGCTGTGAAGAGACACCATGACCATGCAACTCTGAACATTGAGGTGGCTGGCTTACAGTTTCAGAGGTTTAGTCTATTATCATGGTGGGACATGGTGGCATGCAGGTGTTGGAAAAGGAGCTGAGGCAAGAGGAAGTGAACTGAGATATTGGGTGTGGCTTGAGCGTATATGAGAACTCAAAGCCCACATTCACAGTGACATACTTCCTCCAAAAAGGCCACATCCACTCCAACAAAGCCGCACCTCCTAATAGTGCCAATAAATCCCAATGGGGGCCATTTTCTTTCAAACCACCACACCATGGCCTCGAGAATTGTAACAGAAACCAGATGTGCCCAGTGTCAGGTATCAAGGGACTCTATTCAGAGTGGCCTTGCTCTCCACAGCTGTGTGATCCAGGACGAGTGAATTAATGCCTCTGAGATTATATGTTCGCCTGAACACTGAATGCAGGGTGTGGAGCTCATCCTGTAACCCTCACACTCAAGGGGCTGGAGCCGGGCACTGATACAAGTTTAGACGGCATAGATTTAGGCCTGGACTACAGAGCGAGACCCCATCTAAAAAAACTCCCCAAATCAGGTTGGCAAGAACACTCAGAAAATATGAGCTCTTGCCATACAAACCAGAAGCCCGCAGATCCCTGGCAAGCATGTGGTGAGAACGATTTTTGAAAGCTGTCCTCTGACCTCCACACACATGCCGTGGCATGTAGATGGCATGACTTACTCATCATATGGCATTAACACACACACATACTCCACAGTAATAAATAATACAAAGCTTATAAAAATAACAAAATAAAATGGTATATATGCAGCAATCACCATGAAACTTACTTTTTTGTATGCTACACCCTCCCCGTAAAAAAAAAAAACCCAAAGTGAAGGAACAGCAAGGAAAACAATAGTGTCATCAGCCATAACGCGTTACCACGCTGGTTACACAGAGCCACGTTGGGTAACACCAGCATGACACACAAGCCAGTAAGTGGTGGGCCTTTAGGTCGTGACCTTGCTTCCCTTTGGGTTCTAAACCCAATTATTATTTTCTCTACAGCAAACCATTTCTAGACTTAAGTTCCTTTCGCTGCCAGCAGCAGTTCAATCCCATGTAGATAAGGGAATGAGGAATCATAGGCACATGAGAGTACCTTGAAGCATCTCCTAGATGTCCATGTTCTTGGGAACTATCTGAGGCAAAGGAACAGACATTTTTGGAGGCAAGCTAGTCCCCAGGCCCCTTGGTAAATGCTCCTCTTGAGGGTTGACCTATTTTTCCCTCTGTCTATGACCTGCCTGGGTCTGTCCCTCTGAGCACATGGATGGGTGTGGCCATTCACAGCTCTAGCCCTAAGCCAGTTCTACCAGTCCGGCTTTTATTAGAGCGAGACCAAGTCACCTACACTTGTCACTTAACCGTGAGCATCCAGAGGAGAGGCAGCACACCCATGAGTGTTCTCCTGCTTCATGGCTCCACCCTCAAAGCTGGGATTGGCTGGAGAGGAAGGAGAAAGGAAAGTCTAGGCAGCTGACTTCTCCACTTCCTACTTCTCCACTTCCTGTGTTTAAGCCGAGCCTGCCATGCTGGGTGCTTCTTCGCTAGATCCCCACCAGCAGCAGGACTCTGGAGACTGGCTGCAGGGGGGACACGTGGCTGTGGAAGCCACACAGAAGCTTGCTGGGACCGTTAGTGGTGTAGGAGCTACAGCCTGGCTGAGTAGATGTTGGATTTCATCAGTGAAGTAAAAGAAGGCTGCGGGCTGGAGAGATGTCTTGGTTGTTAGGAGCGCTTGCTGCTCTTGTAGGGGTCTCTCACAAACACCTGTAACTCCAGTTCCAGGGAATCCAACACCTTTTTTAGGCCTCTATGGGCGCCAGGCACGCACACCGCACAGGCGTGCACACACACGCGTGCACACACACGTGCGCCCGTGAACACACACATGGCACTTGCATATATACATAAAGTAAAAGCAAACCTTTTTTTTTTTTAATTTGAAAAACAAAGCAGGACCAATTGACTGGATGTAAAATTAAGGACTGAAAAGAGTTTGGACACAGCAAATCGTTTCAGATTTTGATTGTGGAACCACACAGGTACAAAGGGCCCTTCCTTCTCAATGTGCAGTGAGGGTCAAACTACATCAGTCTCCGTTCACTTCTCGCCAGCGTTTACTACACATTAAGTCAGAGCAGATGTTCACCATGTTTGCACAACTTTGTCACAGACCAGCTGGCCCTGAGGCTCAGTGGCATCTGGAGGCAGGAGGGCCAAGTAAACAGGGGTTTCAGCCCCCTCCTCCGCGGTCCTGGAGCCCTCCCAGCCCGGGCAGCAGGCATTGAGTAGAATCCTGTCTCCTTTCCTCTTCTCATCCAGCTGCCGGGCCAGGATCCTTGAAAGGACCGTCACACCCAGCTTGGACACCCCATAGGCTGAGTCTGGCCAACCTTCCCTCTCGTGGACTTCATTTCTGGTGTCCTCCACAAACTTTCTCATGAGGTCGACCAGGTCCCCTTCTGTAAGGGTGTCGCATCGGAACTTTTCCTGAAGATCTTCACTGCAGTTTTCAAGAGCCTTTGACCCCTGTAGACTGCTGACGTTCACCACTCTCCCTGCAACAGACAACACCGGGGAGCATTGCACCACAGCGGGAACTTCACAGGCGCTAGGCTGTGTGCGCCGCTGTGCTGCGGTCACCATGCAGTTTGTGTTCAATTGCCGATAAAAATAGAAGGTGGAGCCGCAGAGACAGCGCAGCAAGTAAAGGCACTTGCCTCCAAGCCCGATGACCTGAGTTCTGTTCTGAGGCCCCAAAGTGGAAGAAGAGAACTGACTCCTGTGGTTTGTCCTCTGACACACACACACACACACACACACACGCACGCACGCACGCACGCACGCGCATGCACACGCAAAGACACCCCAAAGAAATTAAACAAAAAATAAAAATAGAAAGCCAGTCTTGAAGACATACAATCTATACACCCAGGGGCACGAGTGCGTGTGTGTGCACGTGCGTGCATGTGTGTGTGTGTGCGTGCATGTGTGTGTGTGTGTGTGTATTCCAAAGGGACAAACACATCTCTACCACTGGCCACCAGGTTTTTCTTCCACAGCAATTCTATTCTACTGTTGCTGGAGTTGCTGATTTAAGTTTCATAAAAGTTAGTGGAATGCATTCGTAGCGTAGAACTTGCAGCTACTTTTGAAATGGCCCTAACATGCTTCCACCGTTTTGTAATATACTCATGTGAAGAGGTGTTATTGGTACTAATGGTTATAAAATCAAAATACTGCTTGACTTTTGGAGAATGGTGAAGATAGGCTACATCCTACAGCACCAAATATTCAACCAAGATCAGAACCTCTATGCAAATAAAGCATATGCATCTCATTAGCGTGCAAGCTTGCCTTAATCTTAAATGATAAATTCTGGGGTTTTTGTTTTTGTTTTTTTGTTTGTTTTTTGAGACAGGGTTTCTCTATGTTGCCCTGGCTGTCCTGGAACCCATTCTGTAGACCAGGCTGGCCTCTAACTCAGAGATCCTCCTGCCTCTGCCTCCTGAGTGCTGGGATTAAAGGTGTGTACCACCACCTGGCTTCATTTTTTTTTCTTGGTGACAGAGCCTCATGCGGCTTAGGTTCACTTCAAACTCTCTTTAAGGAGCTGAGGATGATCCTGGATTCCTGATCCTCCGGCCCCCACCTCTGGATACGGGCATATGCCACCATATCCAGTTTGTATAGCACTAGGAACTGAACCCTGAACCCATGCTTGGCAAGCTGTCTATCTACCACCTGAGCTATAGCTTCAGCTCTGTAATAGGAATTATTTTAAAATAAACGTCTTGATTGTTTATCATCAGAAAATGTCGGTTTGTATGCCTATTTCATAGACCTGGTGCAGCACTAAATTTCCCCAGAGTAAAAAGGGCATAAGCGGAAAAGGTTTAACAGAACTTGCTTCAAAGATGTGGCACGTTAGGTCTGTAGGAGATCTGTGGCAGCTGGGGACCACCCAAGAGGGAAGTGAAATACAGAATCAGGGAAGGAGTCCTCGGGAACACATCTGTTTGATGTTTTCACAGCAGAGACACATAAGAACAGACACGGGACCCAGGGGCCACCCACAGCCCTATGATTAAAAATACCGCAGTGGCAAACACACCCTACGCACAGCCAGGACCGGCCTCCTAAACACTTGCGCCACCAAGATGGATGTGCTGTGCAAACTGCAATCCTCGGTTCTTCCTGCATCAGCGACCCACCTTTTCCTCTGTTCAAAGCTCTCATCCAGCATGAACAGATATCCTTTAGCTGCTGTTGTGTTCTTGTTTGTTTCTAAGCAACAGAGAAGCTTCTCTTTTACCCCCGAGTCCAGACCCAGCAGACTTACTGCTATGATTTCTAGACCCAAATCATCATGTCAGGTGACAGAATCACTGGGCAGTTCTGTAAAAACCGCTGGGTGGCGGTGGCGCAGGCCTTTAATCCCGGCACTTGGGAGGCAGAGGCAGGTGGATCTCCGTGAGTTCGAGGCCACCCTGGTCTACAAGAGCTAGTCCCAGGACAGGCTCCAAAGCTACAAAGAAACCCTGTCTCGAAAAAGCAAAACAACAACAACAAAACCAAACAAAACAAAAAACCTTCTTCCCTCAATACATGTTCTTCACCTACTTATAACCTGCATCCCAAGGGACCATGCCTTCTTCCTTCAGTATCAAAGCTCTTAATTCCCTGAGTTTGCACAGTTAGCTAGGGCTGTGGGCAGTCACCTGCATTTCCACCTGCATCCCTGAGCCTAAACCAGAATCAGTCCGCTCCTGGGGGTGATGAACCTAGTGATGACCACATCTACACAGGAGGGAGACCTATTCTCCACCCTGGTTCTGGTTTCATTAATATAAATTAGCAATAACATTCTAATTAATGTTAATAAGAATTAATATTCACATTGACAAAAATTCATAGCTACTAAAGAGGCATTTTTGGGTCCATAATATAATTCCAATACTTGGGAGGCTGAGGCAGGAGGACTGCCATGAGTTCAAGGCCAGCCTGGGTTAAACAGTTTCAGGTCTGCAAAGTCCATATAGAAGGAAGGGAGAGAGGGCAGGAGGGCAAAGAAGAAAGTGAACACTAATTGTAGCTGCTGTTGGATGCCTTCGAGGAATTATGGGGAGAAACTGTCTTGTGTTCTCTTTGATCTGAGTGCACATGTGTGAGAAATACTGGGGGAGATCAAAGGTCAGCCTCATAACAAGGTGTGAGTGTGTGTGTATGTGTGTGTGTCTCCACCCATCCAGAAACATCGCCTGCCTCTTTTTAGAGAGAACAGGCAAGTAGCTCCCTCTAGTGGCTTAATTGTTGCTTTAAGTTATTTAAGTTATTTTTGTCTTGAGCAAGTAAGCAAGTTTGTTATAAGTAATATGTTAAAAGCTTAATAGTAAGAGCCCACAATGGTTAGCACTGCATCCCTCAGTGAACATATGTTTAGCAAAGCCAAATATTCTAGCCATACAATAAATCAGATTTCCCTTTGGGGAGGAAATTGCAGGTTGATTAAAGATGTGACACCCTTCCTTCTGCTGACATGCTGGGCTAACCTGGGGCTTTTCTTTACCTTCCAAATAGCTTGGTTCACATTGATGCTATAATTCTTTTTTTGTTTGTTTGTTTATTTTGTTTTTTGTTTTTTTTTCAAGACATAGGGTTTTTTTTTTTTTTTTTTGGTATAGCCTTGGCTGTTCTGGAACTCTCTCTGTAGACACAGAGATTCACCTGCCTCTGCCTCCGAGTGCTACGATTAAAGGTGTGTGCCACCATCGCCCTGCTGATACCATAATTTTTATTTCAATGGAATGAATTGTATTTGATCAGGTGGTGTAGGTCAAGCTGACCTCCAGAATCTCAGGCTCCTGAGTTTGGGGACGACGGGTGTGGAGTGCCCACAGACTTTCTGTGATCCTGTCACACTAAGAAAATGATGGAGGAGTGACCTTGCAGGTTGGGTGTGAGCAGGTGGGTGGGCAGGAATTCAAATTCCTCTCTTACCACACTTTTCAGATTGAAAATTTCTTACAGCTAAACTGGTAGAGCACCCCTAGGATCCCATGGTGTGATGGAGCACCCCTAGAATACCATGGTGTGATGGAGCACCCCTAGAATCCCATGGTATGGTGGAGCACCCCTTGAATCCCATGGTGTGATGAAGCACCCCTGGGATCCCATGGTATGGTGGAGCACCCCTTGAATCCCATGGTGTGATAGTGCACCCTGGGAACCCCAGAACTCAGGAAATAAAGGTAGGAGCACCCCTGGAATCCTAGAAGTCAGGAAATAAAGGTAGGAGCACCCCTGGAATCCCAGAAGTCAGGAAATAAAGGTAGGAGCACCCCTGGGATCCCAGCACCCAGGAAGCAAAGGTAGGAGAGGGCATTAGAATTCAAGGCCAGCCTGGTCTACACAGCAAGCTCAAGGCCAGACAAGACTATGGAGTGAAATCCTGTTTCAAAACAACCACCATCAAACAAAACCAGAGGAAGGTAAACTCTTGTATCTCGAGTTAATTCTCATTCAAAATGTTTAAAAAAGTGTGTGTGGTTTTTTTTTTTTGAGACAGGGTTTCTCTATAGCTTTGGAACCTGTCCTGGAACTCACTCAGTAGACCGGGCTGGCCTCGAACTCTCAGAGATCTGCCTGCCTCTGCCTCCCAAGTGCTGGGATTAAATGTGTGTGCCACCACTGCCCGGCTGAAAATTGCATTTTTTAAATTTATTTTCTGTGTGTGTATGAGTGTTTTGCCTGTATGTATGTATGTGCACCAAATGCATGCCTTGTGGCCAAGGAAGTCAGAAGAGGATGTCGGATCCTCTGGAACTAGAGTTACTGATGACTGTGAGCTATGTGTGTGCTGGGAGCCATAAGAACAGAACCCATGTCCTCTGCAAGAACAAGTGCTATTAATTGCTGAACCATTTCTCTAGCTCTGAAAATTACATTTAAAAAACAACAGCCACAGGGTTTCCCCTCAATATCACAGCTAATCTTGGGGGGGGGGGGAATCTTCAGAGAAGCATTCTGCTCCTCTCCCCCAGCAGAACTGGCCATTTCCCAGGTCTGATTCTTTGTTAATTAATCTGTGTCCCCAAGTCAGCGCCAGGCTCTGTGGATGAGATGGTTCTCATGTATACATCAGCAGAACTGGCATAAACGTCATTAGAGGGAAATTATAATCTGTTGAACCCCCAGGTAAGATATTTCCCACCAAAGAACATTGCTTGTGGATTCTCTCAGTCAGCTTACAACATTTAGAATAAAAACTTTCATGTAAGTTTTCTGAAATTTTATACAAGAAGAAAGATAGAAGGAATGTCATAAGGCCAGACAAGCTAAGGGCAGGCCCATCCTTGCAATATCAGGGGAGGACTCTCTGACATCATGGGGGAGGACTCTTTGACATCACAGGGGAGGACTCTCTGACATCACGGCCTTGGGAAACATGCTACATCCTGTGTTGGAGGGTTGAGCTCATGACACCGACCCAAGAACACCAGTCTGTCCCACAGAGCTCTGAAAACCACAGCTAAAAGGCTCAAGGGAGAAGTCAGACACTTTGAGATGGGGGGAAAAAGGTGTTTTCTACCCTGCAACTCATGAGCACATAGCAGCTCAGGGTGACTCCTGTAGGTGGCCCAGTCTGAGGGACCCATGGCTGCTTCCTGAGGGACATCAGTCCCACATTGGGCTTACCATGTGGCTTCATGATGGGCAGTAACTCCGTGCAGACATTCCTAGTGGCGAAGAAGTTCGTCTTCAGTGTCGTCTCTGCTTGAATGTCGAAGGGCGTTGAATCATCCACTTTGAAAAGCATAAGCAAAAAAAGAGGAATTACATTTCCCTCTGAAACTCCAGTGAGAAGGTGGATCCCATCACATAGCAAAGAAGAAGTAAGTTAAATTTAGAACAGTCCTGCTGAGCATGGCGATGTAAACATCTTCAAACACACGCACGCACGCACGCACGCACGCACGCACATGCACACAATCTCTAAACTAGATCTTGATAGTTTTAAAGCTCTTGTGAGCATAGGGAAAGAACTTTCCGGTTCACACCCCAAGTTTCTCAAGATCAGCGATCAGGCCACACCTCAAAAACACCTAGTTGGGTCTTCTCATCTCAAGCTGGGATGCACATAGGCGGTTCCAGGGTAGAGGGTGACAATGCAGGCTCTGACGCAGCAGGTCTAAGGCCTCAGTTTGCCTGTGGAAGGCTGGGGCTCGGATTTGCACACTCAGCGCTTGCACTTCCAGAAGAAGCGGGAGCTTTGCAGGGCTGAAGATCACACCCCCTCCATCAGCGGCTGACAGTTGCTGGGGTGGTGAATTCCCCCCTCCCCCCGCCCCCCAAGTCCAGGGGCTGAGTTTGGAAGTGCGGGCGGGTGGAAGTGTACCTTGGGTCTCATGCAAGGCACAGGTGGCTGCCCAGGACAGACAGGAGGGAGACTTAGGCTCCACAATTGTCTCTGTCCCACCAGCATTTAAAGTGAAGCTGGCCTGTTTGTTTTTGTTCCCAGCACGTGACAACTGGATAACTTTGTTAATTGAGCATTTATTAGAGTAAGCGATTTTTATTTCCCCCCCTTAAGGAAGATGCTTTCAAAACCACACTTGCAAGTCTGATAACAAACCTTAGTGCCCAGGAGGAGGGAAGCGGGGCTCGCTTCCTTTTTGCTAGAGCTTCTCAAAACGCTCCATTAAAGCCTGTAGGAAACCCACTATCGTGCCAGCGCGCGCTAATTGTGTCTGGGCGACCCATTTCCTGTCCTCAGCAGATGTCTCCTGGCATCTATGAATGCGCCCTTGTTTCACGCAAAGTGAAAGCTCTAACCGCTTTTGGAAGACCCTTCTGTGAGAAAAGCCTTCGTGCGCGGGACAGAAAGCTGATGAGCTTGGCAAGGCGTGGCCCACTCCCAAGAGGCCGGTTTTCTCGCAAACAAGCGCAGCTGAAAGTTCCAAGGACGGCCTCCGGCAGCGCACAGGCCAGCACAGGCCGCTGGCCGGCTGGGCAGGCGGGGCGTGGAGTGGGGCGCCTGGGCAGGCCCGCACCCGAGTCACGGCACGCGGGAACCCGCCGCGCAGGGTGTGAGCTGGGCGCGACAAGAGGAGATGGCGCAGCCCTCTCGTATCGCCAACGCTCGCTGCCCAGCACCCTCGAAGAACCCCGGGCATCTCCTCCTGGAGCCCCGCACCTACTTCTAAAGGCGATGCTCGCGTTGTTGACCAGCACGTTAAGTCCCCCATACTCCCTGCGTAGGAAGTCGCGCAGGGCGCGGATGCTCTGCAGGTCGTCGATGTCCAGCTGGTGGAAGCGCGGGCTTAGGCCCTCCGCCTGCAGCTGCTGCACCGCCGCCTTGCCACGCGCCTTGTCCCGCGCGGTGAGCACCACGTCTCCGGAGAACTTCTGACAGAGGTCACGCGTAATGGCGAAGCCTATGCCCTTGTTAGCCCCGGTCACCAGCGCCACGCGGCTGCAGGATGACATATCGGAGGGACACGCGGATCACCGGCTTGCAGGGCCGGCTGGGCAGCGGGCCACGCGTGGTTAGAATCGTGGCGCAGGACTAAGTTCTGGGACCCGGCGCAGCGACTGCTAGAGAACAAGGCCCTGGGCGTCGGTCCCTCCCCTCCGAGGAGGGGCCATCTGTTCCCGAAGGGTCCGCCTCTTTCCTCAAGCCCGCCGAGGTAGTCATCCGAGCTCGGAGCTGTGTGTGGGTCAGAGACCTGCTCCCAAAGAAATCGGAGGGGGTCAGCAGGACTCTTGGCAGTCGGATGGAAGCAACTATTTTGGGAAAACCTCAAAAGGAGGAAAACAAGTCAACGTAATTTTCTTGGACCGGAGCCCGTCGTTTTGTGCAAAATGTAAATGCTTGCTTCTGGGGAACTTGCTTCTGCACTGATAACCTGAGCCGCTGTAGCGCCGATTCCCGGTTGCCTGCTTTAGGGAACAGAGCCTGGGAGGAGACTTGACAGGTGTGGGCGAGCTCTGCGCGTCTGGAGGTCGCGGTGCGCACGCACGTGGGAGAGCAGGCTCCCATTTACAGGACCGTTTTTTTTATGTAATCCGCACACCTACAGGAGCCAGCACTGCCGGCCTTTTTGGTTTTCCCAAGTATGTAGGTAGACCTATAAGGGTCTAGAACGATGCGAATCCTCTCCCCACGAGACCGAATTCAGAAACAAAATTCCAGGTTTGTCTAAGTGTGGGCGTGAACTTAGACCTCCTCCCATTTTCGGTGGAATCCCAGTCGGCGTTGATCCCAGGGATTGGCTAGCAATTCGGGGTTTAAGGACAACTAAGTCCTCACGGTGATTCAGCGTTTCCCCTGCGGATCCTGTCAAACTGCCCCAGCCTCTTATTCCTGACTCCACCTTCTCTTTCAAAAGATCCCAGAGGTCAGAATGATGAGCTCCAGGAGGGGCTGGTGCGCCTGTGATGGTTAGCTTGAGAGACAGACCTCTGGGTGTGTCTGTGAGGGACTTTCTCAATAGGCTGACTGGGGTGAGAAGGCAGGATGGGATGCCGAGCTGAAGCTGTGGAACTGACTCAGTGGGTAAAGGTCATGAGGACTAGAGTTCAAATCCCCGAGGTCCACATAAATGTGGGACAGGGTGGCTGGTCTGCAATCCCAGCCCTTAGAAACCAGAGGCAGGATTCCTGGCTGGTCTGCAATTCCAGCCCTTAGAAGCAAGCTGATTAGCCAAGTTGGCAAGGTCTGGGTTCAAGTGAGAGACTCTGCCTCAAAAAAACCGGGAGGAGATGGATGGAGCAAGACGTTTGATGTCAACCTCTGGCCTTGGCACTCAAAGACACCCCACCCCACACACAGTGGCACATACATGCACACACACACACACACACACACACACACACACGCAAAACGAAACGTGAGCTGAGCACTGGTGTACATTTCTCTCAGCTCCCTGACTGCAGACACAGTTAGACCGTCTGTGCCATGTTCCTGCCATTATGATCCCACGATAATGGGCAGGACCCTCCACTGTGAATCAGAACACACCCTTCCTTCCTTCCTTCCTTCCTTCCTTCCTTCCTTCCTTCCTCCCTCCCTCCCTCCCTTCCTCCCTCCCTCCTTCCCTCCCCCTCCCTCCTCCTCCCCTTCCTTCCTTCCTTCCTTCCTTCCTTCCTTCCTTCCTTCCTTCCTTCCTTCCTTCCTTCTTTCTTTCTTTCTTTCTTTCTTTCTTTCTTTCTTTCTTTCTTTCTCTGTGTAGCCCTGGCTGTCCTGCAACTCTCTCTGTAGACCAGGCTGGCCTCAAACTCACAGAGCTCTGCCTGCCTCTGCCTCCCGAGTGCTGGGATTCCACTGCTTTCTTCCCTAAAGACCAGTGGGGATTTTGGAGTGTTGTTCAGTGCTCTCACACTTGCCTAGCATACTGATGTGAATGAAAGTTCCTGAAAAATAAAAAGCTGGGTCTGGCTGTGAACAGAACTCCTAGAAAGAGGTTCTTTGTCAGCAGAGACTGCTGGACCCAGTTGGAATTTCAGTATTACGGAGAGACTGGGATTTTTCAGGTTCAGAGACTAATTACTTTCTCTTGGGCTGGTTTTAGCTTTTGAAACGGCCATTCTCTGCCCAAAAACAAAACCCCTCAGAAACTATTCTCAATAGAACTAGAGTGATTTCTTTTCACTATTTATTATAATAGAAAACTTGGGGGCAAATATAAATATAAGAACCCGAGACAATCACCATGGCTGTGACACACCCGCCACCACTTGCTTCTTGTCTCAAAAGCCTCCTATTTGCTGGAGACCTCCTTTCCTTAAGTTCGCTGGGGAGCTCTGCGATCCATTCTGGACAACTGAATGCGAACTCTGCCTCTCTAACCAATGCCTGACTTCACTGAGCATCAGACAACAACACAGACAAAATCCCCACAACATTACCCCCTTTTTGTTTAATTAAAAAGGGAAGTTTCTAATGCTAACATAGTAAAATATGTTATACAAAATATGATATACAATAAAAATGATAATCAGGTAATGTCTAATAATAATAGAAAGGAAAGGTAATAACCTTAATAAAAATAAAGCTAGAGATAGCAAGAACAATTATCAAGTAAGAAATACATTCTCAATGCTCAGTCCATATGTGTTTGGGAAATTTAGAGAGATGACTCTGTTAGATGTCCTCTCCTGAAGAGTTCAAAGTTTTGTAGCTAATTTACTTCCTACCATGATTAGGATGACCGTAACTATTCAGTCAACCCCATTAAAGACCTGAGGAGGAATTATTATTACCCAAGTAAACAGGAAGTGCAGAGAAAGTGTCTTCCAAAAAATTAAGAGATGACAGAAATATCTGGCTGTCCAGATATTCACCCAGGTTTCCTCTGTAACTTTGGTGCATCCATACCTGGCCTACAGGCTTAGAATATCCGACAGACTTTTCTGTGGAGCAGGAAATTTTGAAGGACTGTGCTGTGGGTCAGTGGTCTTTTATCCTGTCACTTGTATTATTATTTTTTTTAAAGATAGTATTTATTTATTAAGTATACAGTATTCTGCCTGCAGGTAAATGGGCAGGCCAGAAGAGGGCACCAGATCTCATTACCAATGGTTGTGAGTCACCATATGGTTGTGGGAATTGAACTCAGGACCTCTGGAAGAACAGCCAGTAGCCAGTGCTCTTAACCGCTGAGCCAACTCTCCAGCCCCACTTGTATTATTTTTTAATAAAATGCTGATTGGCCAATAGCCAGGCAGGAAGTAGAGGCAGGGCAATGAGTAGTCTGAAATATCTTAGACTGAAAGAATGACCAAGATCAAAACATTGATGACAACTTATGCTGGAGAGGTTGTGGGGGAAAAGGAACACTCTCCCATTGCTGGTGGGAATGCAAGCTGGTACAACCCCTTTGGATGTCAGTGTGGCGATTTCTCAGAAAATTAGGAAACAACCTTCCTCAAGACCCAGTAATACCACTTTTGAGTATATATCCAAAGGATGCTCAATTGTGCCACAAGGGCATGTGCTAAACTATGTTCATAGCAGCTTTGTTTGTCATAGGCAGAACCTGGAAACAACTTAAATGCCCCTTGACCGAGGAATAGATAAGGAAACTGTGGTACATTTACACAATGGAGTACTACACAGCAGAAATAAATAACGACAACTTGAATTTTGCAGGAAAATGGATGGAGCTAGAAAACACTATTTTGAGTGAGGTAACTGAGACACAGAAAGACAATTATCACATGTACTCACTCATAGGTGGTTTTTAAACATAAAGCAAAGAAAGCCAGCCTACAAACCACAATCCCAGAGAACTTAGATAACAATGAGGACACTAAGAGACTCACATAGATCTAATCTACATGGGAAGTAGAAAGTAGAAAAATACAAGCTCTCCTGAGTAAATTGGGAGCATGGGGACCTTGGGGAAGGGTTGAAGGGGGATGGGAGAGGCAGGGAGGGGAACAGAGAAAAATGTAGAGCTCAATAAATATCAATAAAACGGGGCTGGAGAGATGGCTCAGAGGTTAAGAGCATTGCCTGCTCTTCCAAAGGTCCTGAGTTCAATTCCCAGCAACCACATGGTGGCTTACAGCCATCTGTAATGAGGTCTGGTGCCCTCTTCTGGCCTGCAGGCATACACACAGACAGAATATTGTATACATAATAAATAAATATTAATAAATAAATATCAATAAAAAAAGAAAAAAATGTTATCATTCACTGCAGAAAACTTAAACATTTTAAATGTTACATGCAGTAGATCTTGGGGATGTTAAAGGACCATAATCTATTAAATACATCCAGGATACACAGGTTTAATTCCTAAATACCTGTTTCAGACTCAGGCCTGATGTCACATACAGAAAGCTAAATGAAGCCTAAGGTTAGAATTAGTTAGTACTCTCTTTTGTTTGTTGTTTGTTTGTTTTGGTTTTTGAGACAGGGTTTCTCTGTGGCTTTGGAGCCTGTCCTGGAATTAGCTCTGTAGACCAGGCTGGTCTCGAACTCACAGAGATCCGCCTGCCTCTGCCTCCCGAGTGCTGGGATTAAAGGCGTGCGCTACCATTGCCCGGCTTTAGTTAGTACTCTATACAACCATTAATATCAAAACAGAAAGTTTTAATTTTGAGATAGTATTTTTACCTTAAGAAAAGTTTTAAAGAGTCTAAATAAATCTGAAGGATATGAGATTAGTGACAATATAACAGTCCCTAGATTTTGTTTTTTTTTTCCTGACCCATACCAGGTGGTTCTTCTGATACGAGACAGAGACTTTAGATTTTCTTTAACAAACATGCTTGACTTTAGAGAAAGAGAGAGTCACACTCCACCTCCAAAGCCCACTTTAGTTTTTAATTGAGTCAGGACTACATGAAGACCATGTGTCTGTCTAACATGTCGGTAGAGACCAGCAGAAACAGACATTTAAAAGGTTTATGAAATTTTACCCTGTTGAGAGTGTGCTGTAACATTAGGCCAGTGTATTACCCCTTTTCTTGGTATATTTTTTCAGATTGTTCTCCGTTCTTCTTTGGATCCTTCATTTGTCCAAAGGTCTTCGGATTCTTTAGCTGAATGTTTTTATTTTCCTGGAAAGATAAAAACAAAACCCTGCCCTGACCTTAATTTTGGGGTGTTTTCTTTTTTTGCCAGGTTGAATTGCCATGTTGTTTGATGAACTGATTGCCTTCCCTAATCAAGAGATCTTTCATGTTTGAATCACATCTTTATCAATTTTGATGGTATCCATGAATTTTATTCTTCTGTGGAGACTGAGCAAAACCTCTTCCCCCATGTAACACATATCCTGGTTTGCATTTTGGGATAAACACATCTTTAAAGTATACAGACTGATTCAGTTCAGTGGGTTTTTTTTTTCTGTTATTCAGTGTCTTTCTGTAGTGGTTGTTCCCTTTTTATTAGCATTTAAAAGTTTCAAAGCTAATAAATCATTGTGTAATCTATCTCTAGGAGGTCTTTATTACCTTTTCTGTTTATTGAGCATTTCTTTTAGAGTTCGATTAGATCTTTCTATAACTGCCTGTCCTGTAGGGTTGTGTGGTACACCTGTGATATTCTTTATGTTGTAATATGTAAAAACTGTTTCATTTTACTGTAGACATACAACGGATCATTGTCAACCTTAATTTGTACAGGTATCCCCATGTGGTCACAACTTCTAATAAATGTGTAATTACAGAATCAGTCTTTTCAGAACTCAAAGCGGTTGCTCATTGAAATCCTGAATATGTATTTATGGCATGGCATATATACTTTAATTTTCCAAACTCTGCAAAATGGAACAGATCCATTTGTCAAATTTCACTTTTTTGAGTACCCTTTGGGTTACTTCCTGCAGGTTGTGAGGGTTGATTATACAAAGAACAAATAGGGCATGGCCTAATAATTTCCTTGGCTTTTGTCAAGTGATAGAAAAATCTTCTTTTCCAAACCCTTCCTATCAATATGGTGTTTCTTATGAAATTCTGGATGCTTCTAGCACCTTTCCTATAGTAGCTGATCAATTTCATCATTACCTCATGCTTGAGGGACTTGGAGACCTGTATGGGGTCTGATACGTGTTATATACAAGGGATGATTCCTGTTTCTGACTGTCTCCTGTATTGGATAAATAATGAAGTTAGTTCTGAATTATCAGGAATAAGTTCAATATGTAAAACAATTCTTTCTGCATATGGAGAGTCAGTAACTAAATTAAAAGGTTCTGGAAAATCCAATAATACCATGAGAATAACATATAATTCTGACTTTTAAATGGAATCATAAGTGTTTTAAATTTCTTTACTTACATTTATTGATTTATAACCTGTCTTTTCTGATTTATTTGCATCAGCATAGAATGTAGGGGCTCCGGAAACTGATGCTCCCTGAACCATATGAGGAAGAACCAAAATGGTTTTTTATAAACAGAAGTCTCTTGCTTTTGGGGTATCTGTTGCTAATCTCTCCCAAAAAAATCACTGCAAGCTCTTTTCAATGTTCACATTAGTAAAAGGTACCACAATTTCTGCTGAGTCTATCCCTGTTAATTGATGAAGTCTCAGTTTCCCTTTCAGAACCTATAGAGGTCTGTAGCCAGAGGCTGCTTGTTTGTTCCTGGCTGCCCAGACCTGAAATAATCATACAAAACTATATTAATTAAAACACTGCTCAACCTATTAGCTTAGACATCTTATTAAGTAACTCTTACAGTTTAAATTAACCCATTTCTATTAATCTGTATATCACCACATGGCTGCGGCCTACTGGTAAGGTTCTGTCGTCTGTCTCCTTCAGCAGCTACATGGGGTCTCCCTGACTCTGCCTTCTTTCCTTATCTATCTCTGCTTGGAATTCCTGTCTTGCTCTATCCTGTGCTGTCATTTGGTCCAAAGCAGATTCTTTATTAACTAACTGTAATAAAACGTATTTACAGCATACAGAGGTGAACCCCACATGAGAGGTCTTTAGGTTTTTACTCTGTGTGGCAAAAATATCCTTTCTAGAATATTATCTTCTCTCTGCATAAGAATCCCCGAAGGAGAATGAGTAGAAGGTCGAAGACTGGAACACAGTCAACTCTGCATCCAAGGCATCCACACGTGCATCCTGCGATTTCTTTTCCACCAGAGCCGAGTCTCTCTTCTCTTCAGCTGATAATTTTCTTGAACTACTCAAGTCCTTCTTACCTTGTAAGGTTTGAAATAAATTCCTGAGTTCCTTAGTTCCTGAGTTGTTAATCCAGTTGTGAGCTGTAGTCAGTTAATATTTCCCAGCAATTTTTGAAAATCATTAAGAGTTTGAAATTGGTCTTTCACGATTTGTACTTTTTGTGGTTGAATTTTTTTCTTTCTTTTTTCGAGACAGGGTTTTTCTGTAGCTTTGGAACCTGTCCTGGTACTAGCTCTTGTAGACCACACTAGCCTTGAATTCACAGAGATATGCCTGCTTAGAACCTTTTCTAAGGCTTGTATCTTCTGAAGAGTAAGTTTTTCCTAAGGTTTTAATCTTATTAGCCGATTTCTATATTTGGCCCAATTATCAAACTATTTTTAAGGACAAAATATGAATTGCCAAATAGATAATAATTATGACTGACATTAATATCAATCCCAGCTAAGTTGTTTATCTCATTTAATTTTTCTCTTTGCATTGGGTCTATAGTAACAGTAAACAGAATACTAATTCCCTGCATTGTGGTATTTTCAATTTTTAACATGGGAAAGATTTTAAGATTGTTTTTCTACACTTTTCTTTTTTAAAATTTAATCCACTTTCTTTTTTAAAATTTAATTAGTTAATTTAATAGCCTAGTTCGCCATTTAAAAATTCCCAACTGTCTTTATCTCTGCCACCAATGCTTGGAGTGGAAAGGCATTCAGATGTAGTGACAATGTTTGACCAGCAGGTGGAGCACGTGTGACACCAACGCAGGAGGGAAGATCCAGGAGAGAGTTCTGGGGCCGTGACCAGTCTGCAGGGCTAGCCTCAGCCCTGGGGCTAGCCAGAATTGGCTTGAAAGGGGTGGCTGTGTTATAGGGCCTGGCTGGAGGCAACTGCAGCTGTTTGGGATAAGACTCCTGCCTCTTGCTAGTGGTGGTTGGGAGGCCAATCTTGGCAGCTTGGTGTTAACAACCATAAAGGCGGATGAGCTCTGGATTGGCCCAGTGAGAGGGATTCAGAAAATCACTGAATGCAGAAAGGCAGGCTGGGCGAGGATGGTCTGGGGAAGGTTGGGTCTTGTTCTCTACTGCTACATCATGGCAGGGCAGCGGTTGGCATGCCACCTTTGCATGGTTTAGCAATGTCCCACGTTGGCACCAGATGTTGGGATTTCTTTTAATGTTTATTATAATATCATGCTTGCTGGGGGGGGGAACTCTGTGATCCATTCTGAACAGCTGAATGTGAACTCTGCCTCTCAAGTCAATGCCTGACTTCACTGAGTGTCAGGCCACAACATAGACAAAATCCCTGAAACACAGAACATTAGCTTCCACCAATCCAAGAGCTGAGACTGTCCTGGGACAACATCTGGGCCTAGAGCATAGCTCCCTGTCTCTTTGTACCTGCCTCTCTGGTGTACCCACAAATGTAGTCTAAAGTAGCCTTGATTTATGACTTTCTTTGTTCTGTAAAAACTATAAAACTTTCATGAAACAGCTTCTAACCCTAACTCTCAGTTGGAACCTGGAACTTGGAATAATCTAAATTTATGATCTGGGGCCGTGGTTACTCAGTGACTCCAGAATAAACTGTCTTGTTGTGGAGATTACTTTAACTATGTAAAGATGTGTTACATTTGTTTATGCTGCATTTGTTTAATAATGTAAGGATGTGTGTTTAACTATGTAAAGATGTATTTCATGTGTTTCATCTTGCCTGCCTAAGACATCTATATGATTGGTCTAATAAAGGGCTGAATGGCCAATAGCTAGGCAGAGAAAGGTGAGGCAGGACATCTGGGGACAGGGAGTCTCAGAGAAGAAGAAAGGTGGGGTTGCCAGCTGAGAGGGAGCAGATATACGGGGCTGGGGCGAGGCGGGGGTAAAAGCTATGACTCACATGGCAGCATGTAGGTGAATAGACATGGGCCATTATAAGAGTTAGGACAAGCCTAAGCTATAGGCTGAGTTTTCATAATTAATAAGTCTCTCTTTCATGATTTGGGGGCTGACAATCCACCTGCTACACTGTCTCTTATTCCTTTTAGGATAAGAACTGTGGTTTTTATGTCAACATTTGGTATGGGGTTGAGGGGGTGGAAACCTATATTAAGCACATACCCAGGTTGGTGAACATCTAATCTCACAGATGGCAGCAGGGCTGTCAAAGGACGACCCCAACATAGGAAGTTATCTTGGTTCTCACTCTAAGATTTTTTTTTTGTTCATGTTTTTCAAGACAGGTTTTCTCCGTATAGTCCTGAAACTCACTTGTAGACCAGGCTGGCCTTGAACTCAGGGATCTGCCTGCCTATATCTCTGGAGAGATTAAAGGCATGAGCCACTACTGCCCACTCTAAGAAGATTAAACAAAGGGGAAAGGCTCTAGTCACCAAGCCATTGAAGGGGCCCCACTTTAACATTTTTTAGGGAGTTTAGGTGTCATCAACCTGTCTGGCTACTTCCTGCTGAGTGGGGGTGCTGCATTCTTGGGGGTATTTTACATCAACATTTCAGGGGGTCTCAGTGATTCAAACCACATAAATTTGTAATGAATCCACAGGTTCTCATCCTCTGTGGAGACAAAAGCAGAAACTCTTTTTCAAAGCATCAAATCCTTAGGCCCATATTCTAAAGTCAAAATACCTTTCTTAGCAATTCCCAGAATCAAATGTCTTTCTCCAGTCCAGAACACAAAAGATAACACAATCAACACAATAACATATATCTCTATACATTCTATCTTTTGAGCCCTCAATTCACTCCTCCTGCCTCCTCTTTACTACTTCCCTACTGCCCAATCTTCCAGAGGGCATCCCTCAGAGCATCTCTGGAGATGAAGACACACATATTCCTTTTAATCTGACTTGGCTTTTTCCCAGCCTAGAACATTTAAACCCCTCCTGTACAAAATCTTTGGCTGTCTTCCTTGTTACTTCCGTGCCTTGTTGCTTTAAGAGTTTCAGTTACTTTTTGAGGCCTTTCAATTCACCCTCACACCTCTTTATACTTGCTTATCTTTTGGAGGATGTCCCTCAGAGTTATCTCTGGGGATGAAAAATAAAAACACTTCACCTTCCCCAATACGCTCCTTGATTTAGCCGGCAGCTGGAGTGACCCCGTTCATGTATCCCCACTTTCCAGATCTTGGTGGTACCTCCACTTGCTGCAGCCAGCGCAGCCTGGATAGCCAAGACTGGTGGGGGGGTGCCGGGATTGAGACATGGAGGCTTCTTTTCGGGTGGAAGAACAGCAACATTTATTTTGCCCAGCAACCTTTTATACCTCTACTGCTTCTGTGGAGACCCACTGGCCAGAAAGAACACAAACATCCTTGTCAATTACAGACCACAAGGAAGTTCCACTGTCAGTCAGGGGGAGTGAAGGCAGCTGGATCACAACACCTTTGTTCAGAGCTAATGTTTGGTGCCCATACTATAAAAAGTGGGTTCAGAAACCGACTTTTTGTCACAGCCTAACAAACACCATCTCTGGCTGTGGTGTCAGCTAGCTGATAAGCTTTCATGCCCAGTAGTGTTTTTTTATTTTTTACTTTTTTATTTTTAAGTTTGCTTCTGGTTTTCCCAGGATCTGGTTTCTGGAATAAAGTTTGCTTCTGGTTTATTAGACTTGGTGGTGTTCTCATCTTTGCACGACCCCCCTGGGCCCAACAGCTTTGTTTTTGGGTTTGAGTGTTGGATCTAGAGACAGAACCCAGGCAGACTAGGTAAGCACTCTGCTGTTGAACTATACCATCAGGTCCCTCCAACCTGCCTTTTGATAGTTTTTTTTTTTTTACTAATGTTATTTAGAAAAACTGCTCTTAATTTCAAATATTTAGTTAGTGTTCTCTGACTATCTTGCTGCTGATCTCTAACGATTCCATCGAAAGCAGAGAATAAAATCTAGTGACAGCTTGTTTTGGTTTTGGTTTTCTGAGACACAGTTTCTCTGTAGCTTTGGAGCCTGTCCTAAAACTAGCTCTTATAGATTACACTGGCCTTGAACTCACAGAGATCCACTCGCCTCTGCCTCCCTAGTGCTGGGATTAAAGGTGGGTGTCACCATGCCAGCTCTAAGGACATCTTTTAAGAAGAGTAGACAAGCCGGGCGGTGGTGGTGCACGCCTTTAATCCCAGCACTCGGGAGGCAGAGGCAGGCGGATCTCTGTGAGTTCGAGGCTAGCCTGGTCTACAAGAGCTAGTTCCAGGACAGGAACCAAAAGCTACAGAGAAACCCTGTCTCGAAAAATCAAAAAAAAAAAAAAAGAAGAAGAGTAGACAACCTATAGATTGTGGGGGAGGAGGATGAGGTGGGTGTGGGTCACATCAGGAATTCAGGCCAGCCTGGGCCATGCAACAAAGCAGTATTTCTGTCTCTCCTCCCCCTCTCCAGCCTCTTCTGATGCACCCCAGTAGTTCTGGAATTTGTTGACTTCCTACCTTACTCTCTCATGTTTTGAACTAAAGTCTGTGCCATCTCACCTGGGAAAACCTGTCTCCTAAAAAGGAGCTTTCCAAAGCTGGGGAATACTAGTGAGTGCTATATGTAATGGTAACTGTAGTAAGAGCTGTGGGCTGCGTTCCTGCCACCCGGCTCCTGGCCGCCTAGCTAGCTTATGCCCCGAAATAACAACACACAAACTATATTCATTTAAACACTGCTTGGCCCATTAGTTCTAGCCTCTTAATGACTAATTCTCACATCTTGCCTAACCCATATTTAGTAATCTGTGTAGCACCAGTCTTACCGGGAAAGATTCAGCATGTCTGACCTGGTGGCTTGCTTCATCGTGTCTGCTCTGGAGAGGAGAGGCATGGCATCTGAGCTCACTTCTCTTCTTCCCAGCATTCTGTTCTGTTTACTCTGTTTACCTATCTTCTAAACTATCAGGCTAAGCAGTTTCTTTATTAATTAAGCAATGAAATCAACAGATTGATATATGACACTCCCACATCATTTTTTTAATTTGCATTCTCCTATGGAAGAGAAACCAGAATCAAATGTCTACAGTGGGGGCTGGAGAGATGGGGGCTGGAGAGATGGGGGCTGGAGAGATGGGGGCTAGAGAGATGGGGGCTGGAGAGATGGCTCAGGGTTTAAGAGCATTGCCTGCTCTTCCAAAGGTCCTGAGTTCAATTCCCAGCAACCACATGGTGGCTCATAACCGTCTGTAATGAGGTCTGGTGCCCTCTTCTGGTTTACAGGCATACACACATTAAGAGAAATGAGTTAACCTAACCTAGATGTGAGAATTAGCCAGTAAGAGGCTAGAGCTAATGGGCCAAGAAGTGTTTAAATGAATACAATTTGTATGTTGTTTATGTTGTTATTTTGGGGGCATAAGCTAGCCAGGCGGCTGGGAGCTGGGTGGCAGGAACACAGCCCGCAGCTCCTTCAACAGGTAACTTTTCAGAGAAAGGTAAAAATTAATGAAGGCAGAATAATTGGAGAACAAAATGTGTGGGAAGGCTTGTGTGAAGCTTTATCCTTTTTGCTTTTTGAGGGGCCCACCTCCAGCTCCAAAATAAATCACAAATGGAGACTTATTCTTAGTTATGAATGCCTGTTCTTATCTTGGCTTGTTTCTAGCCAGCTTTTCTTGACTTAAATTATCCTACTACCTTTTGACTTTGGGCTTTTATCTTTTTCTATTTCTGTATATGTTTTTTTTCCTTCTTGCTGTAGGAGCCAGTCATGATAAGCTAAATATGAACAGATTGAACAGATCACCCAAAGGAAGTTCTTTACTTCCAACCATTATCACCTGCCAGAGAAGGACTCAGCCATTGATAAATTTAATAGGCTCAGTACTTTACCCTGAAGCAATACTTGGTTGAAGGAAGAACCATAAACTGAGATTACCCAAGCACCACCCAAGAACCGACCATCCAAAGAAAATACCTAACATTCCAACTGCTGTAGGTAGAATCACCTGCCATTACACACTTACCAGGACACACCTAGACAAATGTCAGCCAATCAGAGGTCCTGAACCTCAGAAACCCTTCACCCCCACCTTTACTACTATCAAAACCCTACTGTAACTGAGTTTGGGGCTCTCCGTTTATTCCAATATGTTGGACATGTGGAGAGACTGAGTTTGCAAACTTGCATAAAATAAAGGCTATTTGCTTTTATTTTTTTTGGTTTTTCGAGACAGGGTTTCTCTGTAGCTTTGGTGCCTGTCCTGGAACTAGCTCTTGTAGACCAGGCTGGCCTCGAACTCACAGAGATCCGCCTGCCTCTGCCTCCCAAGTGCTAGGATTAAAGGCGTGCGCCACCACCGCCCGGCAAGGCTATTTGCTTTACATACAGGACTTGGTCTCCTTTTTGGCTTTTGGGGGACTTTGCAGATTTGAGCATAACATTTTGGGGCTCGATGGGGATCCCCCAAGCCCACTGGGACTACCACCCATACAGCCTTCAACTGGCCAGTAAGTTTTCTGTGTTTTGTTTCATGTCTCATGTCTGTGTCTTCTGTCTCATGTCTTTCTGTGAGCAGACCCAGGAACCATCAGTGCCTATAGACAATCTAGGTGGACTGCGAAAAAGATCACAGGCAGAGTGCCTGGAGGAAACATCCCCAGGGCCCTTCTGCAGAGGGCTGTTCCCTCTGGTGAGATACGCTTGTAGCAGTCTCAGAGACATGCAGGTAGTGGTCTCAGTTCTGTGGAGTGACACACCGGTAGTGGTTTCAGTACTCTGGTGAGAAATGTGGTTAGTGGTCTCAGTTCTGTACAGAGACACACACAGGTAGTGGACTCAGTTCTGTATAGAGACATGCAGATAGCAGTCTCAGTTCTGTAGAGACACGTGGGTAGTGGTCTCAGTTCGATAGAGAGGTAGGTCACACCCACAAAACAGCTTGAAGCTGTCATCTTTGGTTTGGTTTGGTGCCATTGTCCTGTGTGTCGGTGTGTTGTTGTGTTTTTGTTCTGACTTAGACTTATGCTGATGATGTGGGACAGAATCAAATCATGACTTCCTTGACTTTGATATTGTGATCACTTACAGGACTTTAGAGATAGGGCCATAAGCATAGGGGTATATTTTCTTCACTGCCTTAAACATTTCAAGAAAAGGAGTCAGCCTTGGCCCCAAGCATGAGGCTGCAAGGCAATGTGCTTGTGTGCACGGGTGGCTGGGCTATGCAGCCTTGTTGTTGCAATGTAGCAAGGCTGCCAGGCACAGTTGTATGGAGCAGATGTATCCCAATAGAATTTCAAACACTAACCAGAGAATCAGGCATTAATTTCTATGGCTGGAGAGGTTAACAATCTCTTTTCCCACAATGCTGCATACCTGCCCACACCCATGCTGGTGGATGAGTTCCCTCTACCTGCCCTGGGACTGTGTGCTTCAACTTCTGGTCAAACCTGACCAAGGTTTGGTTCCAAAGGTCAAGGGCTCTGACTATAGTGGTTGCTGTAATGGCTGTGCCATGACACTATAGCCAGACTTCCCTCCACAAGAGCTGCTTTCATCATTCAGATCTAAAGGGTTATAAATATCTGTCATCATTCATAGGGGTTTGTTACAAATTATTATTGGTTAATGCTGAGGGAGCTCCTTCCACTCCTTCAGCCAATAGCCTTTGAGATATCAGCCCACTGGGGCGTGGTCTCTTTCTCATTAAAAAGCAGCGACAGCCCTCCTCCTCCTCCTCCTCCTCCTCCTCCTCCTCCTCCTCCTCCTCTCTCTCTCTCTCCCTCTCTCTCTTTCTCTCTCTCTCTCTCTCTCTCTCTCTCTCTCTCTCTCTCTCTCTGTCTGTCTGTCTCTGTCTCTCTCTCTCTTGCTTCAGACTCTGGTTCTGGTGACTAGACTCCTTTCCTGGTCGTGTAAACGGTGTTCTGTAAGTTTTTCCCCCTCAAATAAATAACTCTTTTAATAATAATTCCAAACTGTTTTCATGCTTTATCTGGTGCCCAACATTTGGTTTTAGAACCATTGATCTTTTCTGAGCAGGTTTGAAGTGCAGCGCTTGGGCAGTGCAAGTCAGTGCACAAGTTGTTGCCACATCCAGTGCAAGCACTGTGTGAAATCCCGGCGTTTGCATTTGCACCGTGACTTTGTCCCAGTGGAACAGCATAGGGATGCTGGGCGGGCAGGCAGCCATGTAGAAAGGAGCTGCGGGCTGTGTTCCTGCCACCCAGCACCCAGCCACCTGGCTAGCTTAGGCCCTGAAATAACAACACACAAACTGTATTCATATAATCACTGCTTGGCCCATTAGCTCCAGCCTCCTACTGGCCAACTCTCCCATCCTTATCAACCCACCTCCATTAATGTGTGTAGCACCATGAGGTGGTGACCCAACACAAAGATTCTAGTGTACATCCATCTTGGGCAGGAGCTTCATTGCGTCTGCCTCACTTCTCTTCTTCCCAGCATTCCATTCTGTTTACTCCGCCTACCTAATTTTCTGACCTATCTGGCCAAGCAGGTTTTTTTTTTTATTAATCAACCAATGAAACAACAGATTGACAAATGACCTTCCCACATCACAGCCGTTCTCGCAGCAGCTATGTCACGACCCCTGTATTGGGTTGGAGTAGGGCGGGTGCCCGGGGTGAGACATTCTGTTTATCAGCTGCTGGAAGCTCCCTGGATTTTTGTACATCTAACCTCTAGAACACCACAGGATCTATCCTGACACCATTCCATTGATTCCGGTCATGACTTGGAAACAGCACCATCTGCTGGTTAATGGGTAAAATGGCAGGTTTCGTTTTTAATGGGACTCTAGCAGCAGTTTTTGCTGAGATCACATGAAGCCTCTATGACCTTGGAGGTACCTCAATTTACTGGTTACTAGGTTTCAGTTTTCTTCTCTATATTATGTCATTATGGAAGTATATGACATTAATTGCTAGGATTAATACCATGATAGGCAAAATTGACTCCATATCTAAGGGTACTAGGAACTTACCTGAAAGGGTCCAGGCTGTTGAATTTGACTTTCAGAAGTTATCATAGAGTTTTGATAAGGCAACAGACAGAATATACCTCCAGGATGCCAACTTACATGATATCCAGGGGCAGTTCAAGGAGATATTATCTTTGAAAGGAAACATTAAGACCTTGGAATCACAGGTTCACAATGAGGACCAGAAAATTAATACCATAGGGAAATCACTAGAAACCTTTGCAGGTCAGGCCTTACGAGAGACAATGATCAAGAGACTTGAAATGATTGAGGAAATTATTGGAGCTGATGAGCCGGGTGAGAAGATGAACTGGGTGAGAAGATACAAGGGCAGGATACAATCAGAACTGGTTTATCCAGGGTTTTAGCAACATACCCTGTAATTTATTCTGACAAAGCATCAACTTCTAAAGGCTCAAAGGGAGTCAAAGCAGGTAGATGGATGCTGATAGGACTGAATGATCTCAAGGAATTTAAGCACGCTGTTGTTACTTATGGCTTGCACTCTACATTTGTTAAGGAAATGGTAAGGACTTGGGCTTCTAATGTCAGGGCTATGCCCCATGATTTCTCACAGTTAGCATCTGTGGTGTTGGAAGATGGACCTTACTTGATGTTTGGAGTTTATTTCAGGGAAGAATCCAAACATATGGAAGAGCAAGGAAGAGCAAAAGGTGTGGAGCTCTCACAGGATCAAATTCTTGGTATAGGAGCATACACTGATCCACAGGTCCAAGCTCTTTATGATGAAGAAGTATTGCCTCTATGCTACAAAGCAGCCTTGAATGCCTGAGATAGAATACCAGAACTAGAGAAAAAGTAGAGTCATATACCAGGCTTAGGCAGGGACAGGGAAAACCCTATACTGAAGTTTTGTAAAGATTAATTAAGGCTCTGAACATAGGAGTAACAGACCCAGAAGCTAGACAACTAATTCTTGAATCTCTGGATTTTGAAAATGCAAACTTAGACTAAAAAAAGGTTATTAGGCCTTTAAGGTTTAGATCATCACCTATGGATGAATGGATCCAGCATACCATGAATTTTCAGACCTTTAACTACGAAGATGAATCTTGGATAGGAAAAGTGATTTCCAAAGTGATGAGGGGACATCAACGTGCCAAATGTTTTAATTGTGGTAAACTAGGACACCTGAATAGGGATTGCAGGCAAGGAAGTTCTAGGAATAACACTTCATCTGGAAATGGCAGGAATAGAAAACCTTGGCCTCCAGGTATATGTAGGAGGTCTTGTAATGGATGACATTGGACCAATGAATGCAAATCAACAACAGACAGACAAGACAAACCAATACCATCAGGAAACTCCCTGAGGGGCCTCTCACAAGCCCCCCAGCCAAAAGTGGCCCAGTCATTCCCAGTAACCATGGAGGACATGTCATGTCATACCAGGAAAATTAAAAACTCTAGAACCTTCTGTGCAAGATCATAAGGTTCTAAATTATGGCTCAAATTTGGAGGATAAGTCAGAAATTCAAATAGGAAATAAGAAGCGTATATTTTGGCAAACTTCTATAAATGATCAGAGACCAAAGCTGAGAGTGCGTATAAATGGAATTGTGATTGTTGGCTTGATAGACACAGGAACAGATGTAAGTATCATCACTCCAGAATCTTGGCATCCAGATTGGCCTCTTCAAAAGGCAGATGTTCAATTACTAGGAATTGGAACCATATCTTGAGTTAAACAAAGCATGAGATGGGTTAACTCTATTGGGCTAGAAGGTCAAAGAGGAAAGATAAGGTCATATGTAGCTTATATTGCAATAAATTTATGGGGCCATGACCTGCTACAGCAATGAAATACCCAGATTAACATCCCTGCAGTCCCAGGAACTCATAATTCTGGGAAGGATGTAATAAGGTACTATGCACAAAGGCCACCAGCCATTTAGGCTGTACAAGAACATAAAGCAACAAACAAACCTTTAAAGGTACCAACAGCCCTACCTTTAAAATGGCAAATTGAGAAGCCAATATGGGTTAAGCGATGGCCTATAGCTGAAGATAAATTGCAGGCTTTAGAACAATTGGTACAGTTGCAATTAGATGCTCGACATATTGAGGAGTCAACTAGCCCTTTGAATTCTCCTGTGTTTGTTGTAGAAAAGAAATCTGGTAAATGGAGAGTGTTGACATTTCTAAGGGTTGCCAACAAGGTAATTTAACCTATGAGTCCTCTATAGTCTGGAATTCCTCTGTCTTCTCTGTTACCCAAAGGATAGCGCTTATAGTTATTGATTTGAAGGATTGCTTCTTCACTATACCTTTACAAGAAAAGGATAGAGAAAAATTTGCCTTCACAGTGCCTACTTATAATAATTCTCAGCCTACTAGGAGATACTGGTAGACTATCCTACCATAGGGAATGCTCAATAGCCTCAGCCTGTGTCAATACTTTGTAAGTCAGCCATTAAAAATAAAACATAAGCAATTCCCTAAGTCTATAATTTACATCCATTACATGGATGACATTTTGCTGTCTGATTCAAACAGATATTTTAGAAAGGAAGTTTGAGGAAATAAAGATAGTTTTGCCTACATGGGGATTACAAATTGCTCCTGAAATGATTCAAAGAGGAGATTCTGTTAATTACCTAGGTTACAGAATAGGTTTACAGAAAATGAGGACACAAAAGGCACAAATTAGGAGAGACAGGTTACAGACTCTTAATGACTTTCAAAGATTGTTAGGAGACATTTCCAGTCTATGACCGGCTGTTGGGTTTATACGTGATCTAATAATTCATTTAAACAAAACCTTAGATGGTGACAAAGATTTGAATAGTCCCAGAGAATTAACAGCTGAAGCAGAAAAGGAACTGATGATTGTTGAGGAAAAATTATAGGAGGCACATGTGGCTAGGGTGAATCCAAATCTTAGTTGTATTCTAGTCATATTGCCTTCCAGAATTTCTCCTATGGGAATTTTAATGCAGAGAAAAGATACTATATTTTATTTTTTTTTAATTATTTATTTATTTTTTTGTTGAAAAAAATTTCTGCCTCCTTCCCGCCACCCATTTCCCTCTCCCTCCTCCCACTCTTCTCCCCCTCCCCCCACTCCTTTCCCCCTCTCCCCACTCGTCTCCCCCTCCCCCTACTCCATTCTCCCTCCCTCTCAAGTCTGAAGAGCAGTCCAGATTCCCTGCCCTGTGGGAAGTCCAAGGTCCAGGAAGGTGAGCATCCAAACAGGGTAGGCTCCCACAAAGCCAGTTCATGCAGTAGGATCGAAGCCTAGTGCCATTGTCCTTGGCTTCTTATCAGCCTTCATTGTCCACCATGATCAGAGAGTCCGGTTTTATTCCATGCTTATTCAGTTCCAGTCCAGCTGGCCTTGGTGAGCTCCCAAAAGATCAGCCCCACTGTCACAGTGGGTGGGTGCACCCCTCGCGGTCCTGACTTCCTTGCCCATGTTCTCCAACCTTCTGCTCCTTATTTGGACCTTGGGAGCTCAGTCCTGTGCTCCAATGTGGGTCTCTGTCTCTATCTCCATCCATCGCCAAATGAAGGTTCATATCCAGACAGATGACTATATGTTTTTCTTTGGGTTCACCTTCTTATTTAGCTTCTCTAGGATCGCAAATTATAGGCTCAATGTCCTTTATTTATGGCTAGAAACCAATTATGAGTGAGTACATCCCATGTTCATCTTTTTGGGTCTGAGTTACCTCACTCAGGATAGTGTTTTCTATTTCCATCCATTTGTATGCAAAATTCACGATGTCATTGTTTTTTTGTTTGTTTGTTTTTTGAGACAGGGTCATTGTTTTTTACCACTGAGTAGTACTCTAATATGTATATATTTCACACTTTCTTCATCCATTCTTCCATTGAAGGGCATCTAGGTTGTTTCCAGGTTCTGGCTATTACAAATAATGCTGCTATGAACATAGTTGAACAAATGCTTTTGTCATATGATAGGGCATCTCTTGGGTATATTCCCAAGAGTGGGATTACTGGGTCTTGGGGTAGGTTGTACACCAGGCTAGGCTCAAACGCAAGAGATCCTCCTACCTCTGCCTGGATTAAAGGCGTGGGCCACCACTGCCCAGCACATCAGTTACTCTTATAAAAAAAGATGGTTTTCCCCAATCCTGGGAGCCCAAAGTTAGAGGGGCTGTGGTTGAAGCTGGTGATGCCAGGGGTGTTTACGGCAAGAGTGGGCACAGGATGCGGTCAGTCTGTTGGGGAGTTTGTGCATCCAGAAGTCAAACCATTGGTTCTATAGATACTGTAGGAAGGATGTAAAAACACAACCCATGAGCAGCTGATCCAAGGGCCTTGAGCTAAGAACTTTAAAAACCAAAACCAAGTGATGTAATAGGAGCGGCGGGGCTGCGTCCCCAGCACCCCAGCCGCCTGCTAGCTTATGCCCCGAAATAACAACACACAAATTGTATTCTTTTAAACACTGCTTGGCCCATTAACTCTAGCCCTTACAGGCTAATTCTCATATCCCAATCAACCCATCTCTAATAATCTGTGTAGCACCAGTCTTACCGGGAAAGATTCTAACCTACATCCATCCTGGGTCTGAGCTTCATGCGTCTGCCTCAGAGAGCAGAGCTCTCGTGTCTGTCCGGGAGATGGGAGCATGGCATCTCTGAGCTCACTTCCTCTTCCTCCCAGCATTCTGCTCTGTTTACTCCTCCCACCTATGTTTTAACCTATCAGGGCCAAGCAGTTTCTTTATTGCTTAACCAATGAAATCAACAGATTGATATATGACACTCCCACATCACTTCCCCTTTTTCTGTTTTTTTTTTTGTTTTTTTTTGTTTTTTTCGAGACAGGGTTTCGCTGTGGTTTTGGAGCCTGTCCTGGAACTAGCTCTTGTAGACCAGGCTGGTCTCGAACTCACAGAGATCCGCCTGCCTCTGCCTCCCGAGTGCTGGGATTAAAGGCGTGCGCCACCACCGCCCGGCCCCTTTTTCTGTTTAAACAAAAAAGGAAGTCTTTAACTTTAACATAGCAAAATTACATATAACAAAACAGTTATCGAGTAAAAGTTACAATATTTACATCTATTTTATCTTTTTTCATAAGTAAAGAAAACTATAACTATCTATATATTCTTTAACTCCATCAAAGACTCCAGAAGGATATAATATTACCCAAGCAAACAAGAAATCCAAAACTCTAGAAATGACAGAGACATCTCGCTGCCTGGACAGTCATCCAAAGTTTCTCTGTACCATTGGGGCATCCATCTTTGGCCTATAGGCCCATAGTTTCCAGCAGACATTTCCATGAAGCAGGAAATTTCAAAAGCAGTCACTATCTGCTTGTCCTGAAGAATGTCTTGCAGACTCTTTCATGAATCAGGAATCCTGAAAGATCATCTCACCTTTAGACAAGTTCAGTAGTCCTCTCTCTGCGGGTTCTCTGTGTCCAGTTTATGCAATACTCCAGGCAAGAGCAGTTTCTTGCCCAAATGGCTATCAAACTCCATAAGGTGCCTCTTCGATGCCCATCTTCCTCTTGAAGTAGATTGGTGCTGCCAGGAGCAGAGTGTCTCATTGTCATGAAAAGTCCTCAGTTATTAAAAGATTAAATGTCCTATTCTGTAATCTTTGAAAGATATGAAGAATGTCTATCTAAAATTTATCTATGTACATCTAGAAAATCTTAATTAACATAACTACAAGCTTGACTATTATCATTATCTATTAACAACCTATACACATTACATTTTTAAATGTACTACACAATCACAATTTCTTAATCAATATCAGAAATACATATACATATAATAAAATTGACCTTAAATTAATATCAGTAAACCAAGATTCATATCAATGCAAATTATTCACATCTATATCATCTTCCCCTTTAAATGCAAAAGAACATTTATAAACAATTTTTGGGAATATGGGCTCAGTTATTTCTCTCCAAACTGCTTCCTGCTGAATGGGGGCGTCATTAATTAAGTCTTTCATGGTATAACCTGTGTGCTAGTTTTATCTCAGTTGGCAGTTGAGCGAAGCAATTTTTTGAGGGTGTTCACAGCAATCTTTCAGGAGGGCGTGGTCTATCATACCATATTGGAATAGAAGCAATCCACAGACTCTCACCCTCTGTGAAAACAAAATAAGAAACTCCTTTCCAAAGCATCGTGTCCTTAGATCCAAATTTCAAAGTCAAGGCATTTTCAAAATATCTATGTTGGATTAGTTCAGCAGCATTTATAAACAAATATCTTTTGGCATCTGTTGCTCCTTCCTCAGCATTCAAACAATTCAAAGAGAGCATAATAGCATACAGTATCAAAATTCTCTGTTTATTTTCCATCTTTGTACAGCTTTGTTTTAACCTCTATTTTGTTTATTTTTACTTTTAACTTTTTGCTTTTTGAGCATATATCTTTGACCTGGAATAACTCTGTGGGAGTGTCATATATCAATCTGTTGATTTCATTGGTTAAGCAATAAAGAAACTGCTTGGCCCTGATAGGTTAAAACATAGGTGGGAGGAGTAAACAACAGAGTGCTGGGAGGAAGAGGAAGTGAGCTCAGAGATGCCATGCTCCCCTCTCCCAGACAGACGCGATAGCTCTGCTCTCTGAGACAGCGATGAAGCTCAGACCCAGGATGGACGTAGGCTAGAATCTTCCCCATAAGCGCACCTAGCGGTGCTACACAGATGATTTGAAATGGGCTAAATTAATATGTGAGAGTTAGCCTAGAAGAGGCTAGATAGAAATGGGCCAAGCAGTGTTTAAATGAATACAGTTTGTGTGTTGTTATTTCGGGCATAAGCTAGCAGGCGGCCAGGGTGCTGGGGACACAGCCCCGCTGCTCATATTACAACAACCAAGGCACAAACTCAAACACAGCTGGCAGAGACTGGAGAGGTGGCTTCTACTCGGCACAGAAGCGGCTCTGAGATTTCCTGAGAGCAACTGGAGGCCAAGATGTGTAAGTTTACATGGATTTGGTTACGATGACACACTTCCAACCTGTAGAATTTCCTCAAGCAAAACGAAGAGTCTTCTAGAACCTCCTGAAAAAGCAAGTTTGAGGCAGGTGAAGTGCCTGGAAGCCAGTGCCCTTCAGGGACCTCTCAAGTGTAAGGGCAGCTTGGAACATATGGTGAGTTTAAGGCTGGCGTCGGTTTTATAATGAGACCCAGTCTGAAAAAGAATATATATATATATACATACATATACATATTATGAAACAACTTAAATGTAATTTGCTTTCAAATTTATTTGACAACTTGCATGCACATACCTACTAATATTAAAGTTAGTGAGATTCTAAAACTGAGGCCAATTTCAAACTATATATACATTTAATTTGTTTCATAATTTAAGAGGAAACAGAAAATTTCCTTAAAAAAAGGCAAGATTGGGGACAGGACTGCAGCAGGGATTGCAGAGGGGATCGCGGAGGGGATCGCGGAGGGGATCGCGGAGGGGATTGTGGAGGGGATTGCGGAGGGGATTGCAGGATTGTGCCACTGCTTCCTGCTGGTGCCTAACACCAGTACTGAGTGCTTTACTCACCACTCACCAACACCGAGCCATCTCTCCAGCCCCAAGGAGGATCATTTTGTGCCCTCCTCCTCCTCTTCCTCCTCTCTCTCCTCCTCCTTTTTCTTCTTTTCTTTTTTTCTGGTTTATTTGTTAAAAACACAAACAAAATATCACTGCACTTCTTTTTAATGAAGAAGTTCTTGTTAAATACCTTCTATCATAATGTAAGCAAATCCACAAGAAATATTTCCACTTTAAAGACTCCTTCAGACATATGTATAGACATGCATAACACATACAACCCCCTATGAGTTAAAAGTAATTTTTTAAATAATTGAAAGTTCTGGTTTTCATCCGTGTGACACAGGTAAGTATTTGTTAAACTTTCACTGCTCAGGGGTTGTGGAGACTCAGAGAGTGGAAGGCACTAGATTGGGAACGTAAAGTCAAGCTTGAAATACGTCTGTGCTCAGACAAGCCCTGTGCCTCCTGATGGGTCGTCCGGGCTGAGTCTGTCTCTATTATGCAGTCAGGTGGGGGGGGGGGCGGCGGCACTGGGCTATTGCAGGCCAGACTGGCCGCTAGCAGAACCTGTCTGCTTAACAACTGGCAGCTCTGTCTGTGGGGCTGAAATGGCCCTCTGCAAACTGAGGGTCAGCTTTTAGATAACCCTTTTAGATAAACCAGCAACTGACGTGAGACGAGCTAACTTTTAAATGATGGGATGTACGTGACGTTTCGGTTCTGCATTGTCCCATACCCTTCCCTGTTACACAAAACTGGCAGTTTCAGAGGAGGGAAGAGCTTGGGTAAACACCATGGGAAAGCGGCAGAGAGAAACAATGGGCTTAGTTTAACTGAAAAGCCCTGTTAATGGAAATTGTAAAAAGAAAACCAATTTGTATCTGAGTTTTACCTCGAGATTGTAAAAAATCCTTTGTTCATGCCTAATGCTTGCTTCTTGCTATAAAAGGGGTGGGAGGTTGGGAACTGCGACTATGGAAGCCCCATCTCTGGCTGTGGTCACAGCATAGCTGGGAAGCTTGTGTGCCCCCATAGTGATTCTTGGAATAAAGTTTGCTTCTGGTTTAATGGACTTTGTTGGTCTGTCCCCCATCGTTGTGCGACTTGTCAGCGCCTTTTATGGCTCAGGGAGGCAGGCAGCTGTGAGTTATTTCTTAAAGGAACCAGGGTCATAAAAAGCAAAAACTGAACCAAGGAAAACGCTAAGGAGGAAACGGAGAATTCACGCACTATCCACATTTAAACACTGTTGCTAAATTTATAAGCTAAAAGTCCATGATTAATAAAACGCGGAAAAAAGCAAGACGCATGAAGCACCATTTCTCTCCCAGACAGCGGGTGAAGTGGTTGCAAAACATTGAGTAACCATAGCAACCTGCATAAGGAAGGAGACAAACACGTAGCGCTGATTCGTATCATCACATTCGCCAAACGCGAACTGGCAATGAAACCCTTGTAAGTCTAAAGATAAGCCTTTGCCTTATGTGGTTAGAATAAAGGAAAGGGCCTGCAATTATCTGTACAAAATGTGGGGCCTGACACCTCTCAGCCGCTCTGGCCCCTGGCGGCCCTCACTTCCCAGGGAGGTTTTGTGAGATTGACTAATAACTCTGTTAGTTGCACAAATTTTAGGGCTAAAACATAAACAGTCTCCTAACTAAGATCGAGTATCGATAAACTGAGGTGAAGTGTGTATGAGCTCTCCATAGCCTTCCGGGTTGGGCAGGAGAGTGCAGCTCCGGTGAGGACAGGCGGCTTACTGGTGATGCTGCTGGCGTCTTCCTGACTCTGCCTTCTTTCTCCCTGTGTCTCTGCTTGGATTTCCTGCTTAGCTGTATTCTGCCCTGCCATCGGCCAAAGCAGCTTTTTTTATTAAGCAACGGTAATAAAAACATATTTAAAACATACAGAGGGGCATCCCACATCTCTCCTCCTCCTCTTCCTTCTTTTCCTCTGTTTAATAACACTCTGGGTTAGTATTGCCCATATAGACACATGCATGGGGTTGTCCACTGTGAGAGACGCCCTGTCCAGCTTGCTAAGCAGCTTAGCACCAGATGAAAGACCCCCCGCCCAGCTTGTTAAACGACTTAGCACCAGTAATGCCATTTTACAAGGCTTGTACTGAATATTCAGGGTTTGAACAAAGGGCAGTTTAAAAGCTGCCAAAATGAGATAGAGACACCTGTGGCTGGGCCGGGGGAGGAACGGGAATACAGAGAATGTGGCTGGGCTTCATCTGTCCCAGGCAGGGAGGAACACCAAGAAGACACCCTGTCTGCCCTAGATAAGAGCCAAGGCAGCCGACCTTGTCCCGACCTGAACTCGGCCACATTCAAACTAACCAATGAAAACCCTGTAACTACACTTCTCGCTTCTGTACCGTGCTTTTTGCTCCCCAAAACATATATAAACCCATTACCCCGACCTGGAGGCGCACAAGTCCTCCAAGAGACTGTGTCGCCCCAGGTACCTGTATATCTGAATAAACCTCTTGCTGTTTGCATCCGTACAAGTGGCCTCGCTGTTCCTTGGGAAGGGTCTCCCCAGAGGAAAGACACTCTTGGAGCGACTTTCAGCTAGAGCATGGCCAACTTACCAGGGTCAGCATGCCCCTAAAGAAAACTGACTCTTCCTCTCTCAGCAGCCATCAACAGCCAATAGCTTCTCAGAAATGGTAGGATTCCTGTCTCTGGATGGCCTATTCTCACACACCTGTTAAGTTCATTTGGTCTGTGGTTTTTCAATCAGACACTGTATGCCCACTGTAATTGTTTCAGGATTCATCAGACACTGTATGCCCTCAGTGATTGTATAAGAATCCATCAGACACTGTATGTCCACTGTGATTGTTTCAGGATCCACAGGACACTGTATGCCCACTGTAATTGTTTCAGGATTCATCAGACACTGTATGCCCTCTGTGATTGTATCAGAATCCATCAGACACTGTATGTCCACTGTGATTGTTTCAGGATCCACAGGACACTGTATGTCCACTATGATTGTCAGGATCCACAGGACACTGTATGCCCACTGTGATTGTATCAGGATCCACAGGACACTGTATGCCCTCTGTGAATGTATCAGGATCCACAGGACACTGTATGTCCACTGAGATTGTCGGATCCACAAGACACTGTATGTCCACTGTGATTGTATCAGGATCCACAGGACACTGTATGCCCACTGTGATTGTATCAGGATCCACAGGACACTGTATGTCCACTGTGATTGTATCAGGATCCACAGGACACTGTATGCCCACTGTGATTGTATTAGGATCCACAGGACACTGTATGCCCACTGTGATTGTCAGGATCTACAGGACACTGTATGTCCACTGTGATTGTATCAAGATCCACAGGACACTGTATGTCCACTGTGATTGTATCAGGATCCACAGGACACTGTATGTCCACTGTGATTGTCAGGATCCACAGGACACTATATGCCCACTGTGATTGTATTAGGATCCACAGGACACTGTATGCCCATGAGATTGTCAGGATCCACAGGACACTGTATGTCCACTGTGATTGTATCAGGATCCACAGGACACTGTATGCCCATGTGATTGTATCAGGATCCACAGGACACTGTATGCCCACTGTATTGTATCAGGATCCACAGGACACTGTATGCCCACTGTGATTGTATCAGGATCCACAGGACACTGTATGCCCCCTGTGATTGTCAGGATCCACAGGACACTGTATGCCCACTGTGATTGTCAGGATCCACAGGACACTGTATGCCCACTGTGATTGTATTAGGATCCACAGGACACTGTATGTCCACTGTGATTGTATTAGGAACCACAGGACACTGTATGTCCACTGTGATTGTATCAGGATCCACAAGACACTGTATGTCCACTGTGATTGTATCAGGATCCACAGGACACTGTATGCCCACTGTGATTGTATCAGGATCCACAGGACACTGTATGCCCACTGTGATTGTCAGGATCCACAGGACACTGTATGTCCACTGTGATTGTATCAGGATCCACAGGACACTGTATGTCCACTGTGATTGTATCAGGATCCACAGGACACTGTATGTCCACTGTGATTGTATCAGGATCCACAGGACACTGTATGTCCACTGTGATTGTATCAGGATCCATCAGACAATGTATGCCCACTGTGATTGTATCAGGATCCACAGGACACTGTATGTCCACTGTGATTGTCAGGATCCACAGGACACTGTATGCCCACTGTGATTATCAGGATCCACAGGACACTGTATGCCTACTGTGATTGTATCAGGATCCACAGAACACTGTATGTCCACTGTGATTGTCAGGATCCACAGGACACTGTATGCCCACTGTGATTGTATTAGGATCCACAGGACACTGTATGCCTACTGTGATTGTATCAGGATCCACAGGACACTGTATGTCCACTGTGATTGTCAGGATCCACAGGACACTGTATGCCCACTGTGATTGTATTAGGATCCACAGGACACTGTATGCCTACTGTGATTGTATCAGGATCCACAGGACACTGTATGTCCACTGTGATTGTCAGGATCCACAGGACACTGTATGCCCACTGTGATTGTATCAGGATCCACAGGACACTGTATGCCCTCTATGATTGTTTCAGGATCCATCAGACACTGTATGTCCACTGTGATTGTCAGGATCCACAGGACACTGTATGCCCACTGTGATTGTATCAGGATCCACAGGACACTGTATGTCCACTGTGATTGTATCAGGATCCACAGGACACTGTATGCCCTCTATGATTGTTTCAGGATCCATCAGACACTGTATGTCCACTGTGATTGTCAGGATCCACAGGACACTGTATGCCCTCTATGATTGTTTCAGGATCCATCAGACACTGTATGCCCACTGTGATTGTCAGGATCCACAGGACACTGTATGTCCACTGTGATTGTCAGGATCCACAGGACACTGTATGCCCACTGTGATTGTATCAGGATCCATCAGACACTGTATGTCCACTGTGATTGTATCAGGATCCACAGGACACTGTATGTCCACTGTGATTGTCAGGATCCACAGGACACTGTATGTCCACTGTGATTGTCAGGATCCAAGGGCACTGTATGCCCACTGTGATTGTATCAGGATCCAAAGGGCAATGTATGCCCACTGTGATTGTATCAGGATCCACAGGACACTGTATGTCCACTGTGATTGTATCAGGATCCACAGGACACTGTATGTCCACTGTGATTGTATCAGGATCCACAGAACACTGTATGCCCACTGTGATTGTCAGGATCCACAGGACACTGTATGCCCACTGTGATTGTCAGGATCCACAGAACACTGTATGCCCACTGTGATTGTCAGGATCCACAGGACACTGTATGTCCACTGTGATTGTATCAGGATCCACAGGACACTGTATGCCCACTGTGATTGTCAGTATCTACAGGACACTGTATGTCCACTGTGATTGTCAGGATCCACAGGACACAGTATGTCCACTGTGATTGTCAGGATCCACAGAACACTGTATGTCCACTGTGATTGTATCAGGATCCACAGGACACTGTATGTCCACTGTGATTGTATCAGGATCCACAGGACACTGTATGCCCACTGTGATTGTATCAGGATCCACAGGACACTGTATGTCCACTGTGATTGTCAGGATCCACAGACACTGTATGCCCACTGTGATGGTCAGGATCCACCAGACACTGTATGTCCACTGTGATTGTATCAGGATCCACAGGACACTGTATGTCCACTGTGATTGTCAGGATCCACAGGACACAGTATGTCCACTGTGATTGTCAGGATCCACAGAACACTGTATGTCCACTGTGATTGTATCAGGATCCACAGGACACTGTATGTCCACTGTGATTGTATCAGGATCCACAGGACACTGTATGCCCACTGTGATTGTATCAGGATCCACAGGACACTGTATGTCCACTGTGATTGTCAGGATCCACAGGACACTGTATGTCCACTGTGATTCTATCAGGATCCACAGAACACTGTATGCCCACTGTGATTGTCAGGATCCAGAGGACACTGTATGTCCACTGTGATTGTATCAAGATCCACAGGACACTGTATGCCCACTGTGATTGTCAGGATCCACAGGACACTGTATGCCCACTGTGGTTGTCAGGATCCACAGGACACTGTATGTCCACTGTGATTGTATCAGGATCCACAGGACACTGTATGCCCACTGTGATTGTATCAGGATCCACAGGACACTGTATGCCCACTGTGATTGTCAGGATCCACAGGACACTGTATGCCCACTGTGATTGTATCTGGATCCACAGGACACTGTATGTCCACTGTGATTCTATCAGGATCCACAGAACACTGTATGCCCACTGTGATTGTCAGGATCCACAGGACACTGTATGTCTACTGTGATTGTATCAAGACCCACAGGACACTGTATGCCCACTGTGATTGTCAATATCCACAGGACACTGTATGTCCACTGTGATTGTATCAGGATCCACAGGACACTGTATGCCCACTGTGATTATCAGGATCCACAGGACACTGTATGCCCACTGTGATTGTCAGGATCCACAGGACACTGTATGTCCACTGTGATTGTATCAGGATCCACAGGGCACTGTATGCCCACTGTGATTGTCAGGATCCACAGGACACTGTATGTCAACTGTGATTGTCAGGATCCACAGGACACTGTATGCCCACTGTGATTGTCAGGATCCACAGGACACTGTATGTCCACTGTGATTGTCAGGATCCACAGAACATTGTATGTCCACTGTAATTGTCAGGATCCACAGGACACTGTATGTCCACTGTGATTGTATCAGGATCCAGAGGACACGGTATGCCCCCTGTGATTGTATCAGGATCCACAGGATATTGTATGACCTCTGTGATTGTCAGGATCCACAGGACACTGTATGTCCACTGTGATTGTCAGGATCCACAGGACACTGTATGCCCACTGTGATTATCAGGATCCACAGGACACTGTATGCCCACTGTGATTGTCAGGATCCACAGGACACTGTATGCCCACTGTGATTGTATTAGGATCCACAGGACACAGTATGTCCACTGTGATTGTATTAGGATACACAGGACACTGTATGTCCACTGTGATTGTATCAGGATCCACAGGACACTGTATGCCCACTGTGATTGTATTAGGATCCACAGGACACTGTATGTCCACTGTGATTGTATTAGGATCCACAGGACACTGTATCTCCACTGTGATTGTATCAGGATCCACAGGACACTGTATGCCCTCTATGATTGTTTCAGGATCCATCAGACACTGTATGCCCACTGTGATTATCAGGATCCACAGGACACTGTATGCCTACTGTGATTGTATCAGGATCCACAGAACACTGTATGTCCACTGTGATTGTCAGGATCCACAGGACACTGTATGCCCACTGTGATTGTATTAGGATCCACAGGACACTGTATGCCTACTGTGATTGTATCAGGATCCACAGGACACTGTATGTCCACTGTGATTGTCAGGATCCACAGGACACTGTATGTCCACTGTGATTGTCAGGATCCACAGGAAACTGTATGCCCTCTATGATTGTTTCAGGATCCATCAGACACTGTATGTCCACTGTGATTGTCAGGATCCACAGGACACTGTATGCCCACTGTGATTGTATCAGGATCCACAGGACACTGTATGCCCACTGTGATTGTCAGGATCCACAGGACACTGTATGTCCACTGTGATTGTCAGGATCCACAGGACACTGTATGCCCACTGTGATTGTATCAGGATCCATCAGACACTGTATGTCCACTGTGATTGTATCAGGATACACAGGACACTGTATGTCAACTGTGATTGTCAGGATCCACAGGACACTGTATGTCCACTGTGATTGTCAGGATCCACAGGACACTGTATGCCCACTGTGATTGTCAGGATCCAGAGGACACTGTATGTCCACTGTGATTGTATCAGGATCCACAGGACACTGTATGTCCACTGTGATTGTATCAGGATCCACAGGACACTGTATGCCCACTGTGATTGTATCAGGATCCACAGGGCACTGTATGCCCACTGTGATTTTCAGGATCCACAGGACACTGTATGTCCAATGTGATTGTATCAGGATCCACAGAACACTGTATGCCCACTGTGATTGTCAGGATCCACAGGACACTGTATGCCCACTGTGATTGTCAGGATCCACAGAACACTGTATGCCCACTGTGATTGTCAGGATCCACAGGACACTGTATGTCCACTGTGATTGTATCAGGATACACAGGACACTGTATGCCCACTATGATTGACAATATCTACAGGACACTGTATGTCCACTGTGATTGTATTAGGATCCGCAGGACACTGTATGTCCACTGTGACTGTCAGGATCCATCAGACACTGTATGCCCACTGTGATTGTATCAGGATCCACAGGACACTGTATGTCCACTGTGATTGTATCAAGATCCACAGGACACTGTATGCCCACTGTGATTGTCAATATCCACAGGACACTGTATGCCCACTGTGATTGTATCAGGATCCACAGGACAGTGTATGTCCACTGTGATTGTATCAGGATCCACAGGACACTGTATGCCCACTGTGATTATTAGGATCCACAGGACACTGTATGCCCTCTGTGATTGTCAGGATCCACAGGACACTGTATGTCCACTGTGATTGTATCAGGATCCAAAGGACACTGTATGCAAACTGTGATTGTATCAGGATCCACAGGACACTGTATGCCCTCTGTGATTGTCAGGATACACAGGACACTGTATGTCCACTGTGATTGTATCAGGATCCACAGGACACTGTATGTCCACTGTGTTGTATCAGTATCCACAGAACACTGTATGCCCACTGTGATTGTCAGGATCCACAGGACACTGTATGCCCACTGTGATTGTATCTGGATCCACAGGACACTGTATGTCCACTGTGATTGTCAGGATCCACAGGACACTGTATGTCCACTGTGATTGTATCAGGATCCACAGGACACTGTATGCCCACTGTGATTGTCAGTATCTACAGGACACTGTATGTCCACTGTGATTGTATTAGGATCCACAGGACACTGTATGTCCACTGTGACTGTGAGGATCCATCAGACACTGTATGCCCACTGTGATTGTATCAGGATCCACAGGACACTGTATGCCCACTGTGATTGTCTGGATCCCCAGGACACTGTATGCCCACTGTGATTGTCAGGATCCACAGAACACTGTATGTCCACTGTGATTGTATCAGGATCCACAGGACACTGTATGTCCACTGTGATTGTATCAGGATCCACAGGACACTATATGCCCACTGGGATTGTATCAGGATCCACAGGACACTGTATGTCCACTGTGATTGTCAGGATCCACAGGACACTGTTTGCCCACTGTGATTGTATCTGGATCCACAGGACACTGTTAGTCCACTGTGATTCTATCAGGATCCACAGAACACTGTATGCCCACTGTGATTGTCAGGATCCAGAGGACACTGTATGTCCACTGTGATTGTATCAAGATCCACAGGACACTGTATGCCCACTGTGATTGTCAGGATCCACAGGACACTGTATGCCCACTGTGGTTGTCAGGATCCACAGGACACTGTATGTCCACTGTGATTGTATCAGGATCCACAGGACACTGTATGCCCACTGTGATTGTATCAGGATCCACAGGACACTGTATGTCCACTGTGATTGTCAGGATCCACAGGACACTGTATGCCCACTGTGATTGTATCTGGATCCACAGGACACTGTATGTCCACTGTGATTCTATCAGGATCCACAGAACACTGTATGCCCACTGTGATTGTATTAGGATCCAGAGGACACTGTATGTCCACTGTGATTGTATCAAGATCCACAGGACACTGTATGCCCACTGTGATTGTCAGGATCCACAGGACACTGTATGCCCACTGTGGTTGTCAGGATCCACAGGACACTGTATGTCCACTGTGATTGTATCAGGATCCACAGGACACTGTATGCCCACTGTGATTGTATCAGGATCCACAGGACACTGTATGTCCACTGTGATTGTCAGGATCCACAGGACACTGTATGCCCACTGTGATTGTATCTGGATCCACAGGACACTGTATGTCCACTGTGATTCTATCAGGATCCACAGAACACTGTATGCCCACTGTGATTGTCAGGATCCACAGGACACTGTATGTCCACTGTGATTGTATCAAGATCCACAGGACACTGTATGCCCACTGTGATTGTCAATATCCACAGGACACTGTATGCCCACTGTGATTGTCAGGATCCAGAGGACACTGTATGTCCACTGTGATTGTATCAGTATCCACAGGACACTGTATGCCCACTGTGATTATCAGGATCCACAGGACACTGTATGCCCTCTGTGATTGTCAGGATCCACAGGACACTGTATGTCCACTGTGATTGTATCAGGATCCAAAGGACACTGTATGCCCACTGTGATTGTATCAGGATCCACGAGACACTGTATGCCCTCTGTGATTGTCAGGATCCACAGGACACTGTATGTCCACTGTGATTGTATCAGGATCCACAGGACACTGTATGCCCACTGTGATTGTATCAGGATCCACAGGACACTGTATGTCCACTATGATTGTCAAGATCCACAGGACATTGTATGTCCACTGTGATTATCAGGATCCACAGAACATTGTATGTCCACTGTGATTGTATCAGGATCCACAGGACACTGTATGTCCACTGTGATTGTATCAGGATCCACAGGACACTGTATGTCCACTATGATTGTCAGGATCCACTGGACACTGTATGTCCACTGTGATTATCAGGATCCACAGAACATTGTATGTCCACTGTGATTATCAGGATCCACAGGACACTGTATGTCCACTGTGATTGTATCAGGATCCACAGGACACTGTATGCCCACTGTGATTGTCAGTATCCACAGAACACTGTATGCCCACTGTGATTGTCAGGATACACAGGACACTATATGCCCACTCTGATTGTATCAGGATCCACAGGACGCTATATGTCCACTGTGATTTTATCAGGATCCACAGGACACTGTATGCCCACTGTGATTGTATCAGGATCCACAGGACACTGTATGTCCACTGTGATTGTATCAGGATCCACAGGACACTGTATGCCCACTGTGATTGTCAGGATCCACAGGACACTGTATGCCCACTGTGATTATCAGGATCCACAGGACACTGTATGCCCACTGTGATTGTCAGGATCCACAGGACACTGTATGCCCACTGTGATTGTCAGGATCCATCAGACACTGTATGTCCACTGTGATTGTATCAGGATCCACAGGACACTGTATGTCCACTGTGATTGTATCAGGATCCACAGGACACTGTATGCCCACTGTGATTGTCAGGATCCACAGGACACTGTATGCCCACTGTGATTGTCAGGATCCACAGGACACTGTATCCCCACTGTGATTATCAGGATCCACAGGACACTGTATGCCCTCTGTGATTGTATCAGGATCCACAGGACACTGTATGTCCACTGTGATTGTATCAGGATCCATAGGACACTGTATGTCCACTGTGATTGTCAGGATCCACAGGACACTGTATGCCGACTGTCATTGTCAGGATCCACAGGACACTGTATGTCCACTGTGATTGTCAGGATCCACAGGACACTGTATGCCCACTGTGATTGTCAGGATCCATCAGACATTGTATGTCCACTGTGATTGTATCAGGATCCACAGGACACTGTATGCCCACTCTGATTGTATCAGGATCCACAGGACACTGTATGCCCACTGTGATTGTCAGGATCCACAGGACACTGTATGCCCACTGTGATTGTCAGGATCCACAGGACACTGTATGTCCACTGTGATTGTCAGGATCCACAGGACACTGTATGCCCACTGTGATTGTCAGGATCCACAGAACAATGTATGTCCACTGTGATTGTATCAGGATCCACAGGACACTGTATGTCCACTGTGATTGTCAGGATCCACAGGACACTGTATGCCCACTGTGATTGTATCAGGATCCACAGGACACTGTATGCCCACTGTGATTGTCAGGATCCACAGGACACTGTATGTCTACTGTGATTGTATCAGGATCCACAGAACACTGTATGTCCACTGTGATTGTATCAGGATCCACAGAACACTGTATGCCCACTGTGATTGTCAGGATCCACAGGACACTGTATGCCCACTGTGATTGTGAGGATCCACAGGACACTGTATGCCCACTGTGATTGTCAGGATCCACAGGACACTGTATGTCCACTGTGATTGTATCAGGATCCACAGGACACTGTATGCCCACTGTGATTGTCAGGATCTACAGGACACTGTATGTCCACTGTGATTGTATCAGGATCCACAGAACACTGTATGTCCACTGTGATTGTATCAGGATCCACAGGACACTGTATGTCCACTGTGATTGTCAGGATCCACAGGACACTGTATGTCCACTGTGATTGTATCAGGATCCACAGAACACTGTATGTCCACTGTGATTGTATCAGGATCCACAGGACACTGTATGTCCACTGTGATTGTATCAGGATCCACAGGACACTGTATGCCCACTGTGATTGTATCAGGATCCACAGGACACTGTATGTCCACTGTGATTGTCAGGATCCACAGGACACTGTATGCCCACTGTGATTGTATCAGGATCCACAGGACACTGTATGTCCACTGTGATTGTATCAGGATCCACAGAACACTGTATTCCCACTGTGATTGTCAGGATCCACAGAACACTGTATGTCCACTGTGATTGTATCAAGATCCACAGGACACTGTATGCCCACTCTGATTGTCAGGATCCACAGGACACTGTATGCCCACTGTGATTGTCAGGATCCACAGGACAGTGTATGTCCACAGTGATTGTATCAGGATCCACAGGACACTGTATGCCCACTGTGATTATCAGGATCGACAGGACACTGTATGCCCTCTGTGATTGTCAGGATCCACAGGACAGTGTATGTCCACTGTGATTGTATCAGGATCCACAGGACACTGTATGCCCACTGTGATTGTATCAGGATCCACAAGACACTGTATGCCCTCTGTGATTGTCAGGATCCACAGGACACTGTATGTCCACTGTGATTGTATCAGGATCCAAAGGACACTGTATGCCCACTGTGATTGTATCAGGATCCACGAGACACTGTATGCCCTCTGTGATTGTCAGGATCCACAGGACACTGTATGTCCACTGTGATTGTATCAGGATCCACAGGACACTGTATGCCCACTGTGATTGTATCAGGATCCACAGGACACTGTATGTCCACTATGATTGTCAGGATCCACAGGACACTGTATGTCCACTGTGATTATCAGGATCCACAGAACATTGTATGTCCACTGTGATTGTATCAGGATCCACAGGACACTGTATGTCCACTGTGATTGTATCAGGATCCACAGGACACTGTATGTCCACTATGATTGTCAGGATCCACTGGACACTGTATGTCCACTGTGATTATCAGGATCCACAGAACATTGTATGTCCACTGTGATTATCAGGATCCACAGGACACTGTATGTCCACTGTGATTGTATCAGGATCCACAGGACACTGTATGCCCACTGTGATTGTCAGTATCCACAGAACACTGTATGCCCACTGTGATTGTCAGGATACACAGGACACTATATGCCCACTCTGATTGTATCAGGATCCACAGGACGCTATATGTCCACTGTGATTTTATCAGGATCCACAGGACACTGTATGCCCACTGTGATTGTATCAGGATCCACAGGACACTGTATGTCCACTGTGATTGTATCAGGATCCACAGGACACTGTATGCCCACTGTGATTGTCAGGATCCACAGGACACTGTATGCCCACTGTGATTATCAGGATCCACAGGACACTGTATGCCCACTGTGATTGTATCAGGATCCACAGAACACTGTATGTCCACTGTGATTGTATCAGGATCCACAGGACACTGTATGTCCACTGTGATTGTATCAGGATCCACAGGACACTGTATGCCCACTGTGATTGTATCAGGATCCACAGGACACTGTATGTCCACTGTGATTGTATCAGGATCCACAGGACACTGTATGCCCACTGTGATTGTATCAGGATCCACAGGACACTGTATGTCCACTGTGATTGTCAGGATCCACAGGACACTGTATGCCCACTGTGATTGTATCAGGATCCACAGGACACTGTATGTCCACTGTGATTGTATCAGGATCCACAGAACACTGTATTCCCACTGTGATTGTCAGGATCCACAGAACACTGTATGTCCACTGTGATTGTATCAAGATCCACAGGACACTGTATGCCCACTCTGATTGTCAGGATCCACAGGACACTGTATGCCCACTGTGATTGTCAGGATCCACAGGACAGTGTATGTCCACAGTGATTGTATCAGGATCCACAGGACACTGTATGCCCACTGTGATTATCAGGATCCACAGGACACTGTATGCCCTCTGTGATTGTCAGGATCCACAGGACAGTGTATGTCCACTGTGATTGTATCAGGATCCACAGGACACTGTATGCCCACTGTGATTGTATCAGGATCCACAGGACACTGTATGCCCTCTGTGATTGTCAGGATCCACAGGACACTGTATGCCCACTGTGATTGTATCAGGATCCACAGGACACTGTATGCCCACTGTGATTATCAGGATCCACAGGACACTGTATGTCCACTGTGATTGTCAGGATCCACAGGACACTGTATGCCCACTGTGATTATCAGGATCCACAGAACACTATATGTCCACTGTGATTATCAGGATCCACAGGACACTGTATGCCCACTGTGATTGTCAGGATCCACAGGACACTGTATGCCCACTGTGATTATCAGGATCCACAGAACACTATATGTCCACTGTGATTATCAGGATCCACAGAACACTATATGTCCACTGTGATTATCAGGATCCACAGGACACTGTATGTCCACTGTGATTGTCAGGATCCACAGGACACTGTATGCCCACTGTGATTGTCAGGATCCATCAGACACTGTATGTCCACTGTGATTGTATCAGGATCCACAGGACACTGTATGTCCACTGTGATTGTATCAGGATCCACAGGACACTGTATGCCCACTGTGATTGTCAGGATCCACAGGACACTGTATGCCCACTGTGATTGTCAGGATCCACAGGACACTGTATGTCCACTGTGATTATCAGGATCCACAGAACATTGTATGTCCACTGTGATTGTATCAGGATCCACAGGACACTGTATGTCCACTGTGATTGTATCAGGATCCACAGGACACTGTATGTCCACTATGATTGTCAGGATCCACTGGACACTGTATGTCCACTGTGATTATCAGGATCCACAGAACATTGTATGTCCACTGTGATTATCAGGATCCACAGGACACTGTATGTCCACTGTGATTGTATCAGGATCCACAGGACACTGTATGCCCACTGTGATTGTCAGTATCCACAGAACACTGTATGCCCACTGTGATTGTCAGGATACACAGGACACTATATGCCCACTCTGATTGTATCAGGATCCACAGGACGCTATATGTCCACTGTGATTTTATCAGGATCCACAGGACACTGTATGCCCACTGTGATTGTATCAGGATCCACAGGACACTGTATGTCCACTGTGATTGTATCAGGATCCACAGGACACTGTATGCCCACTGTGATTGTCAGGATCCACAGGACACTGTATGCCCACTGTGATTATCAGGATCCACAGGACACTGTATGCCCACTGTGATTGTATCAGGATCCACAGAACACTGTATGTCCACTGTGATTGTATCAGGATCCACAGGACACTGTATGTCCACTGTGATTGTATCAGGATCCACAGGACACTGTATGCCCACTGTGATTGTATCAGGATCCACAGGACACTGTATGTCCACTGTGATTGTATCAGGATCCACAGGACACTGTATGCCCACTGTGATTGTATCAGGATCCACAGGACACTGTATGTCCACTGTGATTGTCAGGATCCACAGGACACTGTATGCCCACTGTGATTGTATCAGGATCCACAGGACACTGTATGTCCACTGTGATTGTATCAGGATCCACAGAACACTGTATTCCCACTGTGATTGTCAGGATCCACAGAACACTGTATGTCCACTGTGATTGTATCAAGATCCACAGGACACTGTATGCCCACTCTGATTGTCAGGATCCACAGGACACTGTATGCCCACTGTGATTGTCAGGATCCACAGGACAGTGTATGTCCACAGTGATTGTATCAGGATCCACAGGACACTGTATGCCCACTGTGATTATCAGGATCCACAGGACACTGTATGCCCTCTGTGATTGTCAGGATCCACAGGACAGTGTATGTCCACTGTGATTGTATCAGGATCCACAGGACACTGTATGCCCACTGTGATTGTATCAGGATCCACAGGACACTGTATGCCCTCTGTGATTGTCAGGATCCACAGGACACTGTATGCCCACTGTGATTGTATCAGGATCCACAGGACACTGTATGCCCACTGTGATTATCAGGATCCACAGGACACTGTATGTCCACTGTGATTGTCAGGATCCACAGGACACTGTATGCCCACTGTGATTATCAGGATCCACAGAACACTATATGTCCACTGTGATTATCAGGATCCACAGGACACTGTATGCCCACTGTGATTGTCAGGATCCACAGGACACTGTATGCCCACTGTGATTATCAGGATCCACAGAACACTATATGTCCACTGTGATTATCAGGATCCACAGAACACTATATGTCCACTGTGATTATCAGGATCCACAGGACACTGTATGTCCACTGTGATTGTCAGGATCCACAGGACACTGTATGCCCACTGTGATTGTCAGGATCCATCAGACACTGTATGTCCACTGTGATTGTATCAGGATCCACAGGACACTGTATGTCCACTGTGATTGTATCAGGATCCACAGGACACTGTATGCCCACTGTGATTGTCAGGATCCACAGGACACTGTATGCCCACTGTGATTGTCAGGATCCACAGGACACTGTATCCCCACTGTGATTATCAGGATCCACAGGACACTGTATGCCCTCTGTGATTGTATCAGGATCCACAGGACACTGTATGTCCACTGTGATTGTATCAGGATCCATAGGACACTGTATGTCCACTGTGATTGTCAGGATCCACAGGACACTGTATGCCGACTGTCATTGTCAGGATCCACAGGACACTGTATGTCCACTGTGATTGTCAGGATCCACAGGACACTGTATGTCCACTGTGATTGTATCAGGATCCACAGGACACTGTATGCCCACTGTGATTGTCAGGATCCACAGGACACTGTATGCCCACTGTGATTGTCATGATCCACAGGACACTGTATGTCCACTGTGATTGTCAGGATCCACAGGACACTGTATGCCCACTGTGATTGTCAGGATCCACAGAACAATGTATGTCCACTGTGATTGTATCAGGATCCACAGGACACTGTATGTCCACTGTGATTGTCAGGATCCACAGGACACTGTATGCCCACTGTGATTGTATCAGGATCCACAGGACACTGTATGCCCACTGTGATTGTCAGGATCCACAGGACACTGTATGTCTATGGTGATTGTATCAGGATCCACAGAACACTGTATGTCCACTGTGATTGTATCAGGATCCACAGAACACTGTATGCCCACTGTGATTGTCAGGATCCACAGGACACTGTATGCCCACTGTGATTGTGAGGATCCACAGGACACTGTATGCCCACTGTGATTGTCAGGATCCACAGGACACTGTATGTCCACTGTGATTGTATCAGGATCCACAGGACACTGTATGCCCACTGTGATTGTCAGGATCTACAGGACACTGTATGTCCACTGTGATTGTATCAGGATCCACAGAACACTGTATGTCCACTGTGATTGTATCAGGATCCACAGGACACTGTATGTCCACTGTGATTGTCAGGATCCACAGGACACTGTATGTCCACTGTGATTGTATCAGGATCCACAGAACACTGTATGTCCACTGTGATTGTATCAGGATCCACAGGACACTGTATGTCCACTGTGATTGTATCAGGATCCACAGGACACTGTATGCCCACTGTGATTGTATCAGGATCCACAGGACACTGTATGTCCACTGTGATTGTCAGGATCCACAGGACACTGTATGCCCACTGTGATTGTATCAGGATCCACAGGACACTGTATGTCCACTGTGATTGTATCAGGATCCACAGAACACTGTATTCCCACTGTGATTGTCAGGATCCACAGAACACTGTATGTCCACTGTGATTGTATCAAGATCCACAGGACACTGTATGCCCACTCTGATTGTCAGGATCCACAGGACACTGTATGCCCACTGTGATTGTCAGGATCCACAGGACAGTGTATGTCCACAGTGATTGTATCAGGATCCACAGGACACTGTATGCCCACTGTGATTATCAGGATCCACAGGACACTGTATGCCCTCTGTGATTGTCAGGATCCACAGGACAGTGTATGTCCACTGTGATTGTATCAGGATCCACAGGACACTGTATGCCCACTGTGATTGTATCAGGATCCACAGGACACTGTATGCCCTCTGTGATTGTCAGGATCCACAGGACACTGTATGCCCACTGTGATTGTATCAGGATCCACAGGACACTGTATGCCCACTGTGATTATCAGGATCCACAGGACACTGTATGTCCACTGTGATTGTCAGGATCCACAGGACACTGTATGCCCACTGTGATTATCAGGATCCACAGAACACTATATGTCCACTGTGATTATCAGGATCCACAGGACACTGTATGCCCACTGTGATTGTCAGGATCCACAGGACACTGTATGCCCACTGTGATTATCAGGATCCACAGAACACTATATGTCCACTGTGATTATCAGGATCCACAGAACACTATATGTCCACTGTGATTATCAGGATCCACAGGACACTGTATGTCCACTGTGATTGTCAGGATCCACAGGACACTGTATGCCCACTGTGATTATCAGGATCCACAGAACACTATATGTCCACTGTGATTATCAGGATCCACAGGACACTGTATGCCCACTGTGATTATCAGGATCCACAGGACACTGTATGTCCACTGTGATTGTCAGGATCCACAGAACACTGTATGTCCACTGTGATTGTATCAGGATCCACAGGACACTGTATGCCCACTGTGATTGTCAGGATCCACAGGATACTGTATGTCCACTGTGATTGTATCAGGATCCACAGGACACTGTATGTCCACTGTGATTGTCAGGATCCACAGGACACTGTATGTCCACTGTGATTGTATCAGGATCCACAGGATACTGTATGTCCACTGTGATTGTATCAGGATCCACAGGACACTGTATGCCCACTGTGATTGTCAGGATCCACAGGATACTGTATGTCCACTGTGATTGTATTAGGATCCACAGGACACTGTATGTCCACTGTGATTGTCAGGATCCACAGGACACTGTATGTCCACTGTGATTGTATTAGGATCCACAGGACACTGTATGCCCACTGTGATTATCAGGATCCACAGGACACTGTATGCCTACTGTGATTGTCAGGATCCACAGGACACTGTATGTCCACTGTGATTGTATCAGGATCCACAGGACACTGTATGCCCACTGTGATTGTATCAGGATCCACAGGACACTGTATGCCCACTGTGATTGTCAGGATCCACAGGACACTGTATGTCCACTGTGAGTGTATCAGGATCCACAGGACACTGTATGTCCACTGTGATTGTCAGGATCCACAGGACACTGTATGCCCACTGTGATTGTATCAGGATCCACAGGACACTGTATGCCCACTGTGATTGTCAATATCCAGAGGACACTGTATGCCCACTGTGATTGTATCAGGATCCACAGGACACTGTATGCCCACTGTTATTGTATTAGGATCCACAGGACACTGTATGTCCACTGTGATTGTATCAGGATCCACAGGACACTGTATGTCTACTGTGATTGTCAGGATCCACAGGACACTGTATGTCCACTGTGATTGTATCAGGATCCACAGAACACTATATGTCCACTGTGATTATCAGGATCCACAGGACACTGTATGCCCACTGTGATTATCAGGATCCACAGGACACTGTATGTCCACTGTGATTGTCAGGATCCACAGAACACTCTATGCCCACTGTGATTGTCAGGATCCATCAGACACTGTATGTCCACTGTGAGTGTCAGGATCCACAGGACACTCTATGTCCACTGTGATTGTATCAGGATCCACAGGACACTGTATGCCCACTGTGATTGTATCAGGATCCACAGGACACTGTATGCCCACTGTGATTGTCAGGATCCACAGGATACTGTATGTCCACTGTGATTGTCAGGATCCACAGGACAGTGTATGTCCACTGTGATTGTATCAGGATCCACAGGACACTGTATGTCTACTGTGATTGTATCAGGATCCACAGGACACTGTATGTCCACTGTGATTGTCAGGATCCACAGGACAGTGTATGTCCACTGTGATTGTATCAGGATCCACAGGACACTGTATGTCCACTGTGATTGTATCAGGATCCTCAGGACACTGTATGTCTACTGTGATTGTCAGGATCCACAGGACACTGTATGTCCACTGTGATTGTATCAGGATCCACAGGACACTGTATGCCCACTGTGATTGTTAGTGTCCACAGAACACTGTATGTCCACTGTGATTGTATTAGGATCCACAGGACACTGTATGCCCACTGTGATTTTATCAGGATCCACAGGACACTGTGTGCCCACTGTGATTATCAGGAATCACAGGACACTGTATGCCCACTGTGATTATCAGGAATCACACGACACTGTATGCCCACTGTGATTATCAGGAATCACAGGACACTGTATGCCCACTGTGATTGTATCAGGATCCACAGAACACTGTATGTCCACTGTGATTGTATCAGGATCCACAGGACACTGTCCACTAGTTTTTGTTTCATTAAGTTTGGAGACCCAGTATTGTATGCACATGGATTTACAATCATTATGTCATCTTGATAATTAGATTCCTTGTAAACATGCAGCGTCCTCTTTATCTCCTCTGACTAAATAAAGTCGAGTTTATAAAGAGAAAGACAGCTATGCCATCTTGATTTCAGTCACGCAATAGTTCGTGTCCCATTCTTTGACTCCTGGTCTGTGTCTTTACCATTGATGTGTGTTTCACAGAATCAATGAATAGTCAAGCCTTGTTTTTTAACCTATCAATCAGTCTGCACCTATGGATGAGTCGAAGCATGGTCCATTAAAGGCTGCTGGTGACCGATGTTGACAATTCCTAGACTTTGGTCTGCTGGTTGGATTATTGTTTGCTGTTTCTTTTCTTCTCCTTAGTTTTGGGAATTTCCTGAGCTGGACACGATGGATTTCTCTATCTTTTCCTTTTTCTTCCATTTCTCTCATGAAGTTTGTTCTTTCCCGTACTCGGTCACTTTGCTTTTCCATCGTGGACGACTCCTTTTAGCTCCTTCCACAGCGCTGACGGACAGCTATGAACTGATACATGTGTTTGTATAAGATGGTATGGAGAGATTCTTTTCTGATCATGTTTGCTTGGGGTTCTCCGTGTCTCTTCTGTCTGGATCCTAGGTTATCACTTCATTGTACAGATTCTTAGTGTTTTCAGTTCTTATCTCGGCTCCTTTTGTCCCATGGATTTGTAGGCTTGATTTTTTGCTTGAATTCCAGAATTCTTGGACAGTGAGGTCATGCTTGCTTTTGTAAAATAATTCCTTATTGATATTTGACTATAATAATTTTCTGACCTCATCTTCCACCTCCTCATTCTTTCTTCTGCTTGGTGATGCCTATTGGAGATACTTTCCGTTTTTTTTAAATTTGACTTTTTGAAATTTCATTTCCAATATTTCTATTTGCTTGCTTGCTTGCTTGCTTCCTCCCTCCCTCCCTTCCTCCTTTCTCTCTCTCTCTCTCTCTCTCTCTCTCTCTCTCTCTCTCTCTCTCTTCAGAATTTCAGTTTTATTGCTGAAATTGTCTTCCATGTTGAACTTTTCTTATCCACTTTTCTGAGTTTTTCTCTGTTTTTCTGACTTTCCTCTCCATTCTGTGTCAAACTCATCTGCCTGTTGGGATCGTTTTTCAGGTCAATGATCATTTTTACCAGAAACATTTTGGAATTGTCACCTGAAATGTTCCCTACTTTAGTATCTTTTAGCCATTACTGAGGGGTTAGGATCTCCTGGAGGTGTCATGTAACTTGTTTGTTCATGCTTCTTGTGTTTCCATGTTGCAGCTTGTGCATCTGCCTGTGTAGCTCTTCTGGTTTTTATTTGGAAATTGTATTGTCATGTGCCCTTGTGACAGCTAGCTTTATCTGACAACTTGACACAGTCTAGATTCGCCTAGGAAGAGATTGTCCTCCTCAGGGTGTCCTGTGGGCATGCCTGTGGCGGACTGTCTTCGTTGCTACTTGTTGCAGGAACACCCAGCCCACGGCAGGCAGTACCATTTCCTGGACAGACAGGACAGGAGAAAGCCAGATGGGAGCTGGCAGGCAGCACGGGTGCATTCATTTCTTTCTGCTCTCCACGGTGGCTGTGATGTGACCAGTTAGCTCCTGCCTTGACTTCCCCTCGATGATGGACTGAACCTGGAATGGTCAGCCAGAGAAGCGCTTTCCTTCCTGAAACTGCTTTTGGTCAGAGTATTTTATGACAGGAGCAGAAATATTCCTAGAATGCCTCTCTTGAAAGCTCAAGCTCACGTTGTTCATGAAGGAGGAATCAGTCGCTAGAGAGGCGTCATCAAACCTTACTAGATATAGAACAACACTTGAAATCCATTGTAGCCCAACTAACACACCACCAGTGGACACAAAACCGAGACTGGAAAAACTGATGCAGACATGTTATAAATATGTCAAATGTTAAATATGTTAAAAATCAGAGGGGCTGGAGCGTGGCTCAGCAGTTGAATGCTTTCTTCTTTTTCGGAGGACCTGGGTTTGGCTCACAACCCCCGAAACTCCAGATTCAGGCATCCTGTGCTCTCTTCTGTCTTCTCCTGGCACTCACACGCATGTGGTGAACACATATACACATGTGCAAAAATAGAGCCTTAAAACTATGTGGGGGAGTGTAAAGATAAGAAGTGAGATGGGCAAAAGGCAAGGAGGAGGGAGAGGAAAGCAGGTCAGATGCAAGGAAGGAAAAAGAAGGAGAGGCAAGATGTGGAGAAAGGATAGAGCTTAGAAAATACACGGAGAAAAGAAAAGGGGGGCGGTTTCTGATAATGGAACAACTCAAGAACAAAATTATAACAATGTTCCATGGGAAACAAGATCTAGAAACACGAGAGGGTTTGCTTTTAAGCCAGCAAGGAAAAGCTGCAAACCTGGTGGTGGCCTAAGAGAAGGAGGGGATACAGGGAGAACATCAGAAAAGAGGGCTGGCAAGACGGCTCAGCAGGTAGACTCGCTTGCTGCCAAGCCTGGGCCGAGACCACAAGGCGGAAGAGAAAGCCAATGCCTGCAAGCTGACCTCTGACCTCCACATGTGGCCCATGTGCACATTCACCTAATAAAGGCAGGCAAAATAAAGTCATTGTAATTTAAAAAAAAATTAAGAAAGAAAAGGAAAAAAATATCCCAACAGTGAAAAAATTCACAAACAAAATTAGAAGAGGAAAATACAACTAAAAATGTAAAAAAATACACTAAAGTTAAAAACACTGCTAAGAACAAAATAAACTAAAAGTAAATAGAAAAAAAAGGAATCTTAAGAATAAAATACAAAGCTGGTTGACAATTTCTCCGCTGCAGAGGTTAGGGGCATTGTTGTCGGGTTCCTATTGGGGAAATGTCTGCTGTCAGCTTGCGCTGGTTTCCCACGGTACTTTTCTTTCTTCCTGTCCAGAGCACCCTGGGGCCACACTTGGCTGTGTTGTGTGGGCGGGCTGTTTCACCCTTCTGAGACCCCCAGATCTCCTCCACCTGGGCAGCTCAGGACTCAAGTAGGTCGTGTCAACCAAGTGTGGGAGCAACCTCAACACTGAGAGCTGTACAATCAAATTGTCTTCATAAAAATTAAACTACGATCTGTGGGCTGGGCTGATTTCTTGGCGCGCTTCCCGGCATCTATCTGCAGGGAGAGTGTGTTTACCCAGGGTTATCTGTGTCAGGGGCATTTGCTGGACTGTGGGCTTAGTGTTAACATTTATGTTTGCCTACGGTCAGTTAATAAGTTACATGTGGGGCTCTTACGTGCATTGCTTGTCCACCAGTCAAGTCTCCCCGGGAAGGAACTCCCAGAGATGTGTGCAGGGGCCCGTGTGCAGCCAGCCTCCTCCGCCCACTCTCGGTGGCACAAGCCAAGTGTGTTGGCTCATGACTCAGGGTTTCCTAACAATTTCAACCTCATTGTGACTCAGGCTTTTTCCAGCGGGCTTGCTCAGCTCCCTGTGCTTCTGTCATACTGTAAAATCACGGGAGTCATATGCTGTGTGCAGCTCCCTTTGGGCCATAAGAGATTCCTCTTTTTTTTTTTTTAACTTAGAGATTATTTGAAGCTTCATTTTTAAATTTTATTTTTGTTTTTGAGAATTTCATATACGCATACTGGGTTTATATCATTTCTGCCCCTATTCCTCCTCCAGGCTGCTCTGTGTCCCTCATTCTGTCTCCAGTTCATCATCTCTCCTTCTGCATTTATTATTGTTTTACATACACTCGTGCACACACACACACACACACACCGACTGTATCGGGCTCATCAGTGTAGTGCATGTGAACACATGTTTAGGGCTCACCACTTTGGATCAGATCACCTGTCAGAGCCTTGTCCTTGGAGAAGATTATTCTATGTGTCCTCATGGATTGCTGTAGTTCTTCATCTAGAGCTAGAACCTTCGGGAAATTCCCCATCTGTGTTGATACGTCAACTGTTTTTTGCATTATACAGGTCTTATTTAGGCAAGCAGACTGTTGAGATCTCATGGACTCTGTGTCTCTGACATGTCTAGAAGACACCATCTAGCAGTGGGCACCCTGGGCCCCCGACCTTAGCAGTCTTTCTCCTCAGCCCTAGTTGAAGGGTTTGTGCTGCGGTTCTCTCAGTTGGGGCTGGCACCACGTGAGCGCTCCTTCTTTGCAATGTGAGCCCTTGTGGATCTCTGTAGTCACCTTGGTACAGCACAAACTTCACTTTAGAGGAGAGCACCTTATGTTTCCAACTTTTCTTGAGTGTTTCTCAGACTCCTGAATGTCTCCCTTAGTTGTTTGTCCTGTGACAGGAAGTTGTTCGTGCACCTGCTCCTTGTCCCCCATGGAGCTGCTGCGTCTGCAGTCCTGACGATGGAAACTGTCACCTTTCCTGTGTTCCCCTGATGCATTGGCTGCATGTCAGGTACTATTTCCCAAAGGAACAGGCTCTTGGGTTCCCAGGTATTAGAGAACACACTGAGCACGCTCCAACTCTCCGGAGCAGTTTGGGAGCATGTTCTTCGGTAGAAATGAGTGTCGAAATGGAAGGCCTGTTTGCAAGAACACAGAGCGTGAGCAGGTGGAGGAACCAGACTTCAATGAGGTTATGAGAGACGTCTTGTGCAGTATGTAGTGTTCCTGGGGGAAGGAGGGTCATGGGCAGTTCCTGGTGCTGCCTGGAGCTGCCCTGGGTGATGGACAATGAGCAAGTGTTTTTCTTAGCTTGTGGGGATGGTGTCATTCCTAAGGGCACTGTGGGGTGAGAGCATGTACTATGTGTGTCCACACACCTGTCATGATGACCTGTATTCTATTATTATCCTCACTTGAGAGTGAATGGGATCAAGGCCCAGAAGACATAGTCACCCTGTTTCAGCTCATGTATGTAAAGTTGTGAATTCTTTATGTCTCTCTTCATTTCAGGACTTCAGATATGCTGGCATGCACTTCATGGCTGAGTTACATTCTAGCCTCTCCCCATGGCTGAAAATCTTTCAACAGATAAAAAGGGGAAGGAAGAAATAGTCTAGAACAAACACGTCATTCAGACCGAGGAGTGAGTTCGCCCAGTCAGTAAGTGCCTGCTTACAAGCAGGAGGACCCAAGTCTGAGCCCCAGGACTTGTGGCATCAACTTTAATCTCTGCACTGGGGAGACAGAGGTAGCAGATTTCTGGAGCTAATTGGCCAGCTATCTAGCAAGTGCTATATCTTTAAAACCAAATGAAAAAAGCAAAAGGGACCAAAAACAGTGTACAGCATCTGAGGAATGACCCCAGTGTAGACAGAAGTTTCTGTCCTGCCTAGTCCCACAGTCGTTCAGTCCCCAAAAACACACAGAAGCTTATATTAATTATAAACTGGTTGTCCTATTAGCTCAGACTTATGACTAACTAACTCTTACAACTTAAATTAACAAATAATTCTTGTTTATGTGTAGTCATGTGGCTTGGTACCTTACTCAGCGAGACATTCTCATCTTGCTTCCTCTCCATCTGGCTGATGACTGCAGATTGAGCCTTTCCTCCTCCCAGAATTCTCTTAGTCTGGTCATCCCGCCTACACTTCCTGACCGGCTACAGGCCAATCAGCATTTTATTAAACCAGTACAAGTGACAGATCTTTACAGGGTACAAGACAGCACCCCTGAGGCTGTCGGTCATATATGTGCACATGAAAATGCACACATACATCACATGAAGTCACCCCCAGCCACACACATACTATGGGTACATTTCCTATAAGCACACACTCACATAAGACTCACTGGTGTGACTGTTTGTTGTGAACAAAACTCCCAGAAAAGAACACCAGGAGGAGACCATGTCTGCAGAGATTGACAGACTGACAGGACCTGCAGGAGAGTGGAGAGACTGGAATTTTGCAGGTTCAGAGGCTAATTACTTTATCTTGGGCTGGTTTTAGCTTCTGGAACGGCCATTTCTAGTTCCGCTCCATATGTGGAATTAATTTGGGATAATAAATAAAAACCTCTTAGGACCTATTAACTTAGCAGAAGACCAGCTTCCAGCATTCTAAGAGTTAAGAATGTCCTGGGACAGCATCTGGGCCTACATCATAGCTCCCTGTCTCTGTACCTACCTCTATGGTGTACCCACAAATGTAGTCTAAAGTTAACTGGATTTATAACTTTCTTTGGTCTGTAAAAACTAGAACACCTTTATGAAACAGCTTCTGAGTTTCCAATGAAAGAAACATGCTACATTTCGCTAGCTCAGAACATGCAGGGTGTTTCTGGGTGTTAAAAACCAGCCAAAAAAAATGACAGAGTGAGTTCATGGACCTTTTCCTTAAGGCAATGTGAAAGCCAGCAGCCAGGCAAGACTGCAGGGGAAGGTCGGAGAGAGGGTGCTGCGGCTGTCCACCTGGCAGTCAGGCTTTCGCCTTGCCCATCCTACTGACTCTTCGTCTGTGCTCGTCTGGATTTGCACTGTATTCCCCAACTTGCACACCAGACCTCTGTACCTAGTCTTCCTGGTGTCTAGTAAAATAATGCGCTGCCCTTTAAGTAGCAGGAAGTAGAGTTGTAGGATGAACTCTTAGAGAAGGTGAGGAATCGGAGTCCTGTTGAATTTCCCTATGCACATAAAGCAAAGCTGCTGGATAATCCTAGGGCAGAAGCGTTCTTCCCTAACCGCACGGGCTTCTCTTTACACACTTCTAATGCCTGCCTTTGCTGGAGGTGAGGACTGACGTGTACAGAGGCAAGGACCATCAGGGGAGGCAGCTCTTCTTCACTCAAAACAGCACACGATGCTCCCTTTATTCCCCTTTGAAGATGACGGGATGCTCTGTGCTCAGAAAGTCTACAGTTGGTTCAGCAGAGGGGAACGAATCCTCACTGTTTCCTGACACCCAGGAACTAGGGATCCAAGGTCAAGTTCCATTTTCTTACTCTTTCTTTGGTTGATACTGCCACAGTGGCCCTTTAAATAAAGTAAGACATTTGAGTTGCACTGACCTCAGTATGCACGAGGGCGGTGGGATTGGGATTACAGTGAAATCCAGAAAACAGATGAGACCTTTCCATGACGGAAGATTCTGTTGTTTCCTATAGATTGCATGTAGTAAATTCCCATTTCAGGCCAGCCCTCTAGTCAGCTGTTTACCAAGCATTTTAGACACCCAGGCTCCAGAAAATTCCTGTCTGCAGTCTCTACACAGACCTGGAACTGCTAGGCTCCAAGCCCCAACTCAGGGAAAGAAGCAGAGCTCGAAAATGGAAGCAAATCCAGGAGAAGAGACACTTTGTCCTTGATCATAGAGTTGGTGAAAAACGTCCTTGGACTCTGCAACTTGACTGGCCAGTCTCTGAGACTCTAGAGCCTGCAATACCACCCCACCAGGGGGCAGCCAGTCACAGGCCCAGAGCCTTGGAATCCCCAAGCCTCTTCCCCTCTGTAAACTTCTCTGCCAGCTGGTGGGGGTCTCTCCTGCACTGTTCCTGTTGCAGCAGCTCCTGCTGCTGCTTTGTTTTTGCCTTGAAGTTGTTCTCCTGGTGGTGATTTGGGTCCGGACTTTGGACATAATACGTTCATATCAGAGATAGGGCTGACAAGTATGCCGTGACTCAGCAGGTGACTGTTAATCCCAGGAACCTGGGTTCAGTCCTTGGAAGGTGTCCAAAGGTGGAGGGAATGGCTGATTCCATGAAGTTGTCCTGACACCTCTGCAGGTTTGCGTGGTGTTTGGTCTGCACACATGCAGGCACACACATACACAGAAACACACATATTTTAACACCACATCCCCACCCTCCACACCCACACATACCACACACATACACTGTACTGCACACACACCAGACACACTTACACACAGTATACACACACATACCACCCCACAGCACACCCCACACATACAGTACATACCCTATACAAACATACCACAACATACACACACATATACACCATCACACACCATACCATATACTCTACTCCAACGTCACCTGTACAACATAGCATACACACATAACACATGGAAAACACACACACCACACATACATACCACACACATGTAACACATTCATCACACATATCACATACCACATTCCATACCCACAGAGGACACATACAAGACATACACCATATCACTCACAAACCACATCATACTACAGTCCTACACATATATCACACACCATCACAGACCCCAATTATTCCTGTCACCATACACCACACCTAATGCACAAGTCACAACCATACCACACACACCATACCCAAAAACCATACCACATACACACACACCATACATATCGCACACACGTCATACCACTACACCCATACCATACTCACACACTGCACACACCATACTACACACACCCTACACACATACACACCACACCCATACCACACACACCACACACACATGCATACCACATACACCACACCCATATTACACACACACCATACACACATACACACCATACACACATACACACCATACACACATACACACCATACACACACCACAACAATACCACACACACACCATACACACATATCACACCACACCCATACCACACACACACCACACACACATGCATACCACATACACCACACCCATATTACACACACACCATACACACATACACACCATACACACACCACACCCATACCACACACATACCATACACACATACACACCACACCCATACCACACGCACACCACACACACATGCATACCACATACACCACACCCATATTACACACACACCATACACACATACACACCATACACACACCACACCCATATTACACACACACCATACACACATACACACACCACACCCATACCACACACACACCATACACACATATCATACCACACCCATACCACACACACACCATACACACATATCATACCACACCCATACCACACACACACCATACACACATATCATACCACACCCATACCACACACACACCATACACACACCACACCCATACCACACACACCACACCCATACCACACACACACCACACCCATATCATTCACACCATACACACCATACACACACCACACCCATACCACACACACACCATACACACATATCACAACACACACACACACACACACACAGAAACACACGTAGAGATAGGAGTTCATTCTATGAGGTTGGTTACTCTAGAGAACCCAGATACACCTCATTACACCAGCTAGAGATACCGAAAGATTTTGGTTATTTGTATCCAAATTATACAAATGGCATCAATGTCTGGTAACAACATTTTTGACATTTTATACTTCAAATCCTGATGCTTCCTCATTTAATTAGTATCTAAAATGTTCTATAGTCAATGAGCTGGGATTAAAAATTAATTAAACAATTATTAACTAAGAAAAAAGAGAGCCAATATCAGAGTAACTACAGCAAATTTCCACTTCTAACCATTTAAAAATAAGCGATTTCATCAAGTAGAAATAACTGTAAATATACAGAAACTATACAGTGGATCTTGTAAATTTGAGACATTGGTTTCATCTGTAATTTTCCCTTCATTAGGCCAAATTCTGTTCTAATTTGGTATTCTATCACATGTAAGTGTAATGACAGAATCAGGGGTGTAGAAAATGATAGTTCAGACGCAGATCCTTGCGGGTTTACTGTTTCCATGCGATCGAGTAGACGCTTTCTTAATGGCTTCACCTGTATTCCTCTCTCCTAATGACGCTGTTCTGCCCACTGCTAAAGCCTCATCTCCAGCAGATCCTAGACCAGAGTGCTCGCCACGAGGGACCACGGAACATTCAACATTCTGCTTGCACAAAATGTGGTGCTTGGTCAACAGAGGAACTGTGACAGAAAGTTCTGAAGAGAAGCTGTATCTGCTGTGAACAGAAAGCCAGGGAGGAGTCTTGTATGGACTGATAGGACTTTCAGTTCTATAGAGAGACTGGAATGGAGCAGGTTCAGAGGCTAATTATATGTTGGGCTGGTTTTAGCCTCTGGAACGGCCACTCCTTGTACCACTCTGAGCATACATCTGAAGATGATGAAGATGATGAGAATAATCAGGAGGAGGAAGAAGAGGGTCATGTTGCTGATACCTATTAGAAGCTCTTAATTCAACAGAACATAATCCAAGAACTAGAAAGTCATTAAAAAACATCTTGGGCTTATAAAATGGTTCCTTTTCTCATTGTACCCATTTCTCTGGTCTACCTACCATGTATTTTAAATTTCCTTCATACTTTACTTTGCTCAATAAAACTTTATAGAACAAAGGAAGGTATAAAACCTACATAAAACTGCTTGTATGTGGGAACATAGAATGTGGTTCCCAGGCCATGGTCTCTCAATGGCTCCAGAATAAATGCTCTGTAATTCTTTTGAGGGCTGAGATTGTGTTTTGCACCTCAAACACCGTCCTTGACTCAGGCTCTTCAGCTTGTCCTGCTGTCACCCGGCACACACCTGTGTGGCTGCTACAGCCGGCAGGGATCACAGAGCCCCCTGTATCCTGACCTGGCTTGAGATCTCCACTGACTGCAGCTGTGCTCTTCCTTCTATTGGCCCTGACTTTGGTTTTGATTAAACACCTGAGATAAAGCCGATTTTGTGTGGGCAGAAGCTGCAAAGTAAGGACTGGAGAGATGGCTCAGCGGTGAGAGCACTTGCTGCTCTTGTAGAGACCTCAGCCATTTTTAACCCCAGCTCCAGGGGAGCCTCTGCCCTCTTCTGGTCCTCAGGAGCACTTTATGCACGTAGTACCTGTCCATCCATCTAGAGAAGACGCTCACACACATAAAGGAACCCCAAGATTATACAAATCATTACGCTTAAAGAACAAGCCACATATTTTTATTGTTATCCCAGAATTGACTTTTTCTCATCTTGTATCATAGAGGGAATCATAGAACAATTCACAGAATTACAAAGGTCAATCAGTCAAGTAGTTAAAGAGTATTAAATTAGTATATTGTGTTAGTATATTATCAATGTCCCTTGATCCTCACCAACAGGATACAAAAAGAGGGAGAGGTTATGTGGGAAGAGGTGAGAGTTAAGCTCACCATTGTTCAACCTTTTTTTCATGAACAAACTGCCCATGAGGTCCCTCGGCATCTGGAGGCAAAAGAGCCAAGTACACGGGGGTCTCTGCTCCTTCTTCGGGGCTCTTGGGGGCCTTTGGTCCTGCCATGTCTGTTCTCACCCACCCAGGGCAACAGGCATTGAGGAGGATCTTGTCCCCTTTCCTCTGCTCGCTGAGTTTCCGGGCATGGATTCTCGACAGAACTGTCACCCCAATCTTGGTCACCCCGTAAGCACTATTAGGCCAGCCTTCTTTCTCATGCACTCCTTTCTTTGTGTCCTCCACAAACTTGTTCATGAGCCCCACCAGCTCCTCTTCTGTGATGGTGTCACTTCGAAACTTCTGCTGGAGCTCCGGGCTGCAGTTTTTCAGGGCCTTGAGACTTGCCATGCTTGATACGTTCACCACTCTGCCTAAAACACACAGAGATTGCTATGCAGTGATGTATATGCAAGGACGGCACTTTGACTCTGGAGAGATTTTACACCAGGAAGCTTTCATGTGAGAGAGGATGTGCAGAACAAGACTGAGGTAGCATAAGAAATTGTATTCTTCAAGGTTTGGATGGATATAGAGGCCAGGTGACCATGGAAACAGCAGCCTTTAGAGGTTCTAGAGATGCAGAGGAGCAGCCGGGAGAGAGGTCATGAGTTCAGATGAGGTATACTTCCTCAGGTCTAAACCAGACCCTCACAGTCCTACAGGGGCTCACTTGTCATTGCTGGTGCATGGTTAATGAAGTTGGTTCACATGCTTTGCAAATAACATAGGGTATTAGCAGTTCTTGATTTAAAAAAAAAGTATAATAGTTTGTGTTGCAGAATATGACCAAGTTGATGGAGAGCTAACATCAGCCTGTAGTAAGGACAGGTGATATTATTAAGTGGTATGAACCATACATACTAAAGTTGGGGCTTTTTCCTGAAGTATCTTTGGAGGAGAAGACTTGAGTACACTGAGCATAGGAAACCTGGAGAGGGCATGCTCAAGATAGGAGGCCTCCTGGGTGGGGTTGCAGGTTCCCAGTCCAGACCTGCTGTGGAGCTGAGTGAGGGACGCACTGTGTGGGCACAGTCTGAGGTCTTGTGGGGCAGGGCATTGTGACCAGCAGGGTGCGGTTGGTGTGCACCAGGTTTTAGAGAGGAATGGAATTCTAAAAGCCCCTAAAGTGTGAGCATGTGGAACAACAGACCTTGGAAGCACAGCGGATGGTTAAAGAGGAGTCGGACATGCAAAGAGAGAATCAGGGGCCACAAAGAATTGAGACCCAAAGAGCAGAGACTCTGACCAAGTTTCAGAGAGGCTGAGGCTAGAGAGAGAGGAGCGGCCTGGAAAGCACCCACAGACTCACCTCGGGGTTTCATTATTGGGAGCAGCTCAGTGCAGACATCTTGGGTACCAAAAAAGTTTGTTTTCATTGTCACTTCTGCTTGAATGTGGAAGGGGGTTGGGTCAGCATCTTCCAGGGGAGAAAGAGAATGGATTAACTGGGTGGGACCTGACCCAGAGCCTCAGAGATCCACTTCCAACTATTTAGTCAGGGCACTGCCCCACTGTCAATCAGAAAGGTTCCTTGTTTTGAAGGAGAGCAGGACTGAATTGCTGGAGTGCTTGGGGAGGCTGAGTACCAGGATCTTAATGTAACACCTCTTTCCCCTGCTCTTTCTCTCCCTTCAATTTCTGGTTTATTTCACTCTCAGAGAAGTTGCATTCAAGTATCCCCAACCCAACTACTCAACAAGCTGATATATGATTAACTCGTTCTAGATAGAGAAACACAAGGCCCAAGGAGGCTCTGCTCTGCCTGCAGCACCCACCCTGGTCCTTATCTCCCAGGGGACTTGTATTAGACTCCCACTACAGACTGCCCCTTCCCTAGCAATGCTCCCTTGAGAAGCAGAGCCCCCACCTTGTTACCGCTGGGGACCGCCTCGCCTCCCAACACCCCAGGACTTACTCTTGAAAGCAATGCCCGCATTGTTGACCAGCACGTCCAGTCCCCCGTATTCCTTGAGCAAAAAGTCGCGCAGGGCGCGGATGCTCTGCAGGTCGTCGATGTCCAGCTGGTGGAAGCGCGGGCTCAGGCCTTCTGCCTGCAGCTGCTGCACTGCAGCCTTGCCCCTTGCCTCGTCCCGCGCGGTGAGCACCACGACCCCCAAGAACTTCCGACAGAGGTCCCGCGTGATGGCTAAGCCTATGCCCTTGTTACCCCCGGTCACCAGAGCCACGCGGCTGCAGGACGACATGGTGGGTGGCTGTAGGGTGGCGGTCCGGTTGGAGAGCAGTGAACCTGGGACAAGCTCTGTAGCCCGGAAGTAGCTGCAGGGGAGCTAAAAGCAGGATTTTTCTACTAAAGGCTCAACTCAGGCCCCGCCCCCAGGAGGGCGTGGTGAGACCAGAGACTAAGTGGGTCATCCTTCCTTTAGACTTCCTGAAACTGCTTTTGTAGCTTTGGTGTCTAGTTAGGGGGTGCTGACTCACGTTCGCGGTATCAGGCTCAGCTTTATAAAAGTTTATACTCAAGGAAACTCCTGATCCTTTGTTATCTCCGAGTATGCAGGGTGTTAAAACCCAACCATAAAAAACGGCTGGATATTTTCCTTAGGGCAACTTGAAAGCCAGCAGCCAGGGAAGACTGCAGGGGAAAGTTCGGAGAGAGGGTGCTGCAGCTGTCCACCTGGCAGTCAGGCTTTTGCCTTGCCCATGCTACTGACTCTTCGTCTGTGCTCGTCTGAATTTGCACTTTTTCCCCAACTTGTACACCAGACCTCTGTACCTAGTCTTCCTGGTGTCTAGTAAAATAATGCGCTGCCCTTTAAGTAGCAGGAAGTAGAGTTGTAGGATGAACTCTTAGAGAAGGTGAAGAATCGGAGTCTTCTTGAATTTCCCTCTGCACATAAAGCAAAGCTGCTGGATAATCCTAGGGCAGAAGCGTTCCCCCAACCGCACGGGCTTCTCTTTACACACTTCTAATGCCTGCCTTTGGTGGAGGTGAGGACTGACATGTACAGAGGCAAGGGCCATCAGGGGAGGCCGCTCTTCACTCAAAACAGCACACGATGCTCCCTTTATTCCCCTTTGAAGATGACGGGATGCTCTGTGCTCAGACAGTCTACAGTAGGTTCAGCAGAGGGGAATGAATCCTCAGTGTTCCTGACACAAAGGAACTAGGGATCCAAGGTCAAGTTCCATTTTCTTACTCTTTCTTTGGTTGATACTGCCACAGTGGCCCTTTAAATGAAGTAAGACATTTGAGTTGCACTGACCTCAGTATGCACAAGGGCGGTGGGATTGGGATTACAGTGAAATCCAGAAAACAGATGAGACCTTTCCATGACGGAAGATTCTGTTGTTTCCTATAGATTGCATGTAGTAAATTCCCATCAGGCTAGCCCTTGGCCAGCTGTTTACCAAGATTTGAGACACGCAGGCTCCAGAAAATTCCTGTCTGCAGTCTCTACACATATTTGGAACTGCTAGGCTCCAAACCTCAACTCAGGGAAAGAAGCAGAGCTCGAAAATGGGAGCAAACCCATGAGAAGAGACACTTTGTCCTTGATCATAGAGTTGGTGAAAAACGTCCTTGGACTCTGCAACTTGACTGGCCAGTCTCTGAGACTCTAGAGCCTGCAATACCACCCCACCAGGGGCAGCCAATCACAGGCCCAGAGCCTTGGAATCCCCAAACCTCTTCCCCTCTGTAAACTTCTCTGCCAGCTGGTGGGGTCTCTCCTGCACTGTTCCTGTTGCAGCAGCTCCTGCTGCTGCTTTATTTTTGCCTTGAAGTTGTTCTCCTGGTGGTGATTCGGGTCCGGACTTTGGACATAATACGTTCATATCAGAGATAGGGCTGACAAGTATGCCATGACTCAGCAGGTGACTGTTAATCCCAGGAACCTGGGTTCAGTCCTTGGAAGGTGTCCAAAGGTGGAGGGAATGGCTGATTCCATGAAGTTGTCCTGACACCTCTGCAGGTTTGCGTGGTGTTTGGTCTGCACACATGCCGGCACACACATACACAGAAACACACATATTTTAACACCACATCCCCACCTTCCACACCCACACATACCACACACATACCCTGTACCGCACACACACCAGACACACTTACACACAGCATACACACACATACACATACAGTACACCCCACACATACAGTACATACCCTATACAAACATACCACAACATACACACACATATACACCATCACACACCATACCATATACTCTACTCCAACGTCACCTGTACAACATAGCATACACACATAACACATGGAAAACACACACACCACACATACATACCACACACATGTAACACATTCATCACACATATCACATACCACATTCCATACCCACAGAGGACACATACAAGACATACACCATATCACTCACAAACCACACCATACTACAGTCCTACACATATATCACACACCATCACAGACCCCAATTATTCCTGTCACCATACACCACACCTAACACACAAGTCACAACCATACCACACACACCATACCCACAAACCATACCACGTACACACACACCATACATATCGCACACACGTCATACCACTACACCCATACCATACTCACACACTGCACACACCATACTACACACACCCTAAACACATACACACCACACCCATACCACACACACCACACACACATGCATACCACATACACCACACCCATATTACACACACACCATACACACATACACACCATACACACACCACACCCATACCACACACACACCACACACATACATACCACACACACCACACCCATATCACATACACCATACACACATACACACCATACACACACCACACCCATACCACACACACATCATACACACATATCATACCACATATACCACACCCATATTACACACACATCATACACACATACACACCATATACACACCACACCCATACCACACACACACCACACACACATATCACACCACACCCATACCACACACACACCATACACACATATCACAACACACACACACACAGGAGTTCATTCTATGAGGTTGGTTACTCTAGAGAACCCAGATACACCTCATTACACCAGCTAGAGATACCGAAAGATTTTGGTTATTTGTATCCAAATTATACAAATGGCATCAATGTCTGGTAACAACATTTTTGACATTTTATACTTCAAATCCTGATGCTTCCTCATTTAATTAGTATCTAAAATGTTCTATAGTCAATGAGCTGGGATTAAAAATTAATTAAACAATTATTAACTAAGAAAAAAGAGAGCCAATATCAGAGTAACTACAGCAAATTTCCACTTCTAACCATTTAAAAATAAGCGATTTCATCAAGTAGAAATAACTGTAAATATACAGAAACTATACAGTGGATCTTGTAAATTTGAGACATTGGTTTCATCTGTAATTTTCCCTTCATTAGGCCAAATTCTGTTCTAATTTGGTATTCTATCACATGTAAGTGTAATGACAGAATCAGGGGTGTAAAAGATGACAGTTCAGACACAGATCCTCGCGGGTTTACTGTTTCCATGCGATCGAGTAGACGCTTTCTTAATGGCTTCACCTGTGTACCTCTCTCCTAATGACGCTGTCCTGTCCACTGCTAAAGCCTCATCTCCAGCAGATCCTAGGCCTGAGTCCTCACCACGAGGACTTCAGAACATTTAACATGTGGTTCTGCCTGCACAAATGTGTTGCTTGGTCAACGGGAGAACTGTGATGGAAAGTTCTGAAGAGAAGGTGTGTCTGCTGTGATCAGAATGCCAGGGAGGAGTCTTGTCTGCAGGGACTGATGGACTGATAGGACTTTCAGTTCTATGGAGAGACTGGAATGGAGCAGGTCCAGAGGCTAATTATTTTATCTTGGGCTGGCTTTAGCTTCGTCATTCCTTGCTCCACTCTGAATGCACTCCTGAAGATGAGGAGGAGGAGGAGGAGGAGGAGGAGGAGGAGGAGGAGGAGGAGGAGGAGGAGGAGGAGGAGGAGGAGGAAAAGGAGGAAGAGGATGCTGCTGCTGATAGCTGTTAGACTGCTGAGGGAGCAGCGGGGCTGTGTCCCTGGCACCCGGCCGCCCACATGGCTTATGCCCCGAAATAATTACACGGAAACTGTATTCTTTTAAACACTGCCTGGCCCATTAGTTCCAGCCTCTTATTGGCTAGCTCTTACATATTGATCTAACCTATTTCTAATAATCTGTGTAGCCCACGAGGTGGCTTATCAGGAAAGATCTTAACCTGCGGCTGTGTCGGGAGTGAGAATCATGGCGACTCTTGACTCAGCTTTCTTTCTCCCAGCATTCTGTTCTGTTTACTCCACCCACCTATGGGTTGGCCTATCAAATGGGCCTAGGCAGTTTCTTTATTAATTAACCAATGAAAGCAACAGATCAGAAAGAAATCACTCCCACATCAATTCCCCTTTTTCTGTTTAAACAAAAAAGAAGGCTTTCATTTTAACATTGTAAAATTACATATAGCAAAACAGTTATCAAGCAAGAATTATAGTTACAATATTTATATCTATTTTATCTTTTGTCATAACTAAGGAAAACTTTAACTATCCATTCTTCAACTCCATAAAAGACTCCAGAAGGATATATTACCTAAGCAAATAAGAAATAAACGACAGAGACATCTCACTGCCTGGACAGTCACCCAAAGTTCCTCTGTACCGTTGGGGCATTCATCTTTGGCCTACAGGTCCATAGTATCCAGCAGACACCTCCACGAAGCAGGAAATTCCAAAGACAGTTCAGTCACTTTCTTCTGTATCCTGCAGAATGTCTCGCAGACTCTTTCATGAATCAGGAACCCCGAAAGACTATCTCACCTTTAGGCAAGTTCAGCAGTCCTCTTTCTGCGGGTTCTTTGTGTCCAGTTTATGCATCAGTCCAGGCAAGATGAGTTTCTTGCCCAAATTGCTAACCAACTCCATAAGGGGCCTCTTCGATACCCATCTTCCTTTTGAAGTAGATTGGTGCTGCCAGGAGCAGATGTGTCTCATTGTCATGAAAAGCCCTAAGTTATTAAAATATTTTAAATGCCATATTCTGCAGTCTTTGAAAGACATGAAGAATGCCTATCTAACTGAAGTATATCTCTATATATCTAGAAAATCTAACTCACATGACTACAAGCTTTACTATTATCAATGATTATCCATTAACAACCTATATTTCCTAATTATACATTACATTTTAAAAATGAACTACACAATCACAATACCTTAATCAAGATCAGAAATACATATACATATAACAAAATTGACCTTAAAATCCATACCAATGCAAATTATTCATATCTACATCATATCCCCCTTTAAATGTAAAAGAACATTTATAAACATACTGATGGCAAGAAATACAGATAGGTTGGAGGCAGGGTTCTTTTCTTATCTCTACAGGAAAATACTCATCTTCAAAGAAATTAAGGGACCCTGAATATTTAATTACTGATGGATGGACACATTTAGTAAGTATTAATTTTTTATATATATGTCTTATTAAATATTTCTTTATAAATATCTAGAGCAGGTTTTGGAGTTGGACTATGGCTCAGTCCCTCTTTAATCCCAAGCTTGTTGATAAGAGATATTTTAGAGTTTCTGTCTCAGGTCAGGAGCCATGAAATGGGACAGAATAAGAATAATTATGTTCTTGATAAACTTTCTTTGCTTTTCCTCATATCTGTGTCTTTCTTTATATGTCAGTATATGTCCTTGTTGTTAATGTTTAAATTTCCCATAACAAACAACAGTAATCTTTAAAGTTTCCAGGATGAAGATGGGGCCCCACGACATCAACTCAATCTGGTTTTTATGACGTCATGAATATTTTTTTAAGCGCTAAAATTAGACCTGTTTTTTGGCATCAACTGCATGAGACAATTTCGAATGGTGCACATTTTTGACAACACTCTGGCCAGACCTTCTCAAAATGCTCAGAGACTAGTTGTAATTTTCTTAGGTCAAAGGTTAATTTGGGAATTTATTATCATTTGCTTTCACAGGAGCCTCTAAGAAGAACATCACCCCCATGTCAGCTAGAAGCAATTTTAGAGGACTACGTCCCCTCTCCCAACAGAGTTTGCCCTCAGGGTTAGGGACATCTTTTAGTGGTTGGTTTAGGGTTGAGGGGATGAGGAGATATTTTATGGAATTAGGGGTATTTTCAAAAAAAGGGGGGATTAACTGGTTTGATGGGATGATTGGTTTTTGTGAATTACTGTTTTTAGAAAATTGTATTGGTACTGTTTCCTGTATATTGATATATTGAATATTGAATGTGAGTGTTCCTATCTCTATTTTTGTATAAGAGTATGTTCATAACTTTGTCTATATTGTATTGATACATCTACCATATTACAATGTACATTTCTACCTCTGATACTATTTATATAATAACATTGTTTACATTTGATATGTAATGACATTGTTTACAGTTGAAGATCATTGTCTTCATATATTGCACAGTTGCTTATTCTTTTAGTCTTCAAGTTAGATAGGTATGGAGAATTATATGTTTGCCATATTTATTTTTAGGTTAATCAGGTCTTTTAGATACACAGAGATTATATTTAGTATAGATAGTATAATCTTCAGCCTCTTCAAAGAGCTGTAGAAAATGGCCTTTAATCTAACCTAGAATTCTGTGCCAACGAGACACAATTACTCCTGGCAATGCCACTCTACTCCTGAAAGAACGTTGAGCACCAAAGACACTCCACTGGGAGCTTGTCTTCTTGGCAGAACTGGCCTTTGGGTTAAGAAAAGTCCATACCTCAACTTCTGACAATGAAACAGGATTGTCTTATCCTGCCAAGACAGGGTAGGAGGTTATAAGAAAGTTCCTTGCCTTTAATAATGGGATGTCAGTTATGCTAAGCCTTAGCCAAAGTTGGTTGACTCAACATTGCAAACGAGACTTTGGGTGATTGCCCAGGTAGTCAGTTGTCTCTGTCAATTGTTGCACATTTTGGATATCTCTCGTTTGTTAAGTAATATTTATTCCCTTCTCAGATCTTTGACGGAGTTGAAGATTATATAATTGTAGTTACTCTCTACATTATTTAGACTCCTTGAGATAGAATGTCTAGCAAAACTTTTGTTCTCAATATTGTTTGTTATATTTATTATTTGTTATTATTGTATATAGTTGTATTTGGTTTAGTTCTGTCTTATTTAGACAAAGGGGGGGGGAGATGTAGGGTTAAGCCCAACCTTAGGGGGTGTGTTTGCCTCGGGCTAATGTTTACCTATAAATCTGCCAGGCTTGTGCCCAGCCGCCCCTTCTGCTTCCTGTTCTCTGCGGGAACCGTGGTACTGTAAGTCTATTTCCCATTTAAAACTGTCTGCATTCATTTACGCTGCTACATTAGACACTTTTAATGCAGCAGAAAACTAACTTTCTATATTCCAAGAGCTAGAAAGTCATCGGACAGCATCCTGTTGTAGCATGAATTCTAATGGTATTAATAATAAAGTCCCAGAGTCAGATATAAGGGTTAATGCTGAATGTCAGAGAAACAGAGCACCAGCCACTATCAATGCTCAAAACTGAGGGGTGGGCCTGTAACATTGCATCTCCAGACTGCATCTGTCTCCAACAAACCTCAGACTGCAAGGGGCTCCTGTCTCCTCCTGCCCATGCTCATCTCTGCACCCAGCCATATCTCTCCTGTCTCCACCTCCCTAGTGCTGGGATAAAGGCGTGCTCCACCACTGCCCAGCTCCCTAGTGCTGGGATAAAGGTGTGCTTCACCACTGAGTGATACCAAGTGCTGGGTTTAAAGGTGTGTGCCACCATTACCTGACCTCTGGTGGTGGCTTAGCTCTGCATTCTGATATTCAAGAAAGCTTTATTTGTTAAAACACAAAGTATCATTGCATCTTGGGCTTCTAAAGTGACTCCCCTATCTCCTTGTCCTCAACTCTATGTTCTATCAACCAATGTATTTAAAAGTTGACTTGATTCATGACTTTCTGTCTTCTATAAAACATTTAGAACAAGGAAAGATATAAGACCTTAATAAAACTGCTTGTATAGTGGAACACAGAATGTGGGAACCTAACTCTGTGTTCCCAGGCAATGGTCTCTCAATGGCTTCAGAATAGATGCTCTCTTATTCTTTTGAGGACTGTTATTGTGTTTTGCACCTCAAACACCGTCCTTGACTCAGGCTCTTCAGCTTGTCCTGCTGTCACCCAGCACACACCTGTGTGGCTGCTACAGCCGGCAGGGATCACAGAGCCCCCTGTATCCTGACCTGGCTCTTGAGATCTCCACTGACTGCAGCTGTGCTCTTCCTTCTGTTGGCACTGAGCTTGGTTTTGATTAAACCCCTGAGATGAAGCCGATTTTGTGTGGGCAGAAGCTGCAAAGTAAGGATTGGAGAGATGGCTCAGCAGTGAGAGCACTTGCTGGTCTTGTATAGAGCTCAGCCATTTTTAACCCCAGCTCCAGGGGAGCCTCTGCCCTCTTCTGGTCCTCAGGAGCACTTTATGCACGTAGTACCTGTCCATACATCTAGACAAGACGCTCACACACATAAAGGTACACCAAGATTATACAAATCATTACGCTTAAAAATCCAGCTACGTATTTTTATTTTTTCCCAGAACTGACTTTTTCTCATCCTGTATCACAGAGGGAATCATAAAGCAATTCACAGAATTACAAAGGTCAATCAGTCAAGTAGTTAATGAGTGTTAAATTAGTATATTGTGTTAAATTATTAACAATGTCCCTTGGCCTCACCAACAAGATGCAAAGGGGGAGGGCAATGTGGGAAGAGGCGAGAATTGAGCTCACCATTGTTCAACCTTTTTTTCATGAACAAACTGCCCATGAGGTCCCTCTGCATCTGGTGGCAGAAGGGCCAAGTACACAGGGGTCTCTGCTCCTTCTTCAGGGCTCTTGGGGGCCTTTGGTCCTGCCATGTCTGTTCTCACCCACCCAGGGCAACAGGCATTGAGGAGGATCTTGTCCCCTTTCCTCTGCTCGCTGAGTTTCCGGGCATGGATTCTCGACAGAACTGTCACCCCAATCTTGGTCACCCCGTAAGCACTCTTAGGCCAGCCTTCTTTCTCATGCACTCCTTTCTTTGTGTCTTCCACAAACTTGTTCATGAGCCCCACCAGCTCCTCCTCTGTGATGGTGTCACTTCGAAACTTCTGCTGGAGCTCCGGGCTGCAGTTTTTCAGGGCCTTGAGACTCTCCGTACTTGATACGTTCACCACTCTGCCTAAAACACACAGAGATTGCTATGCAGTGATGTATATGCAAGGACGGCACTTTACCTCTGGAGAGATTTTACACCAGGAAGCTTCCATGTGAGAGAGGATGTGCAGAACAGGACTGAGGTAGCATAAGAAATTGTATTCTTCAAGGTTTGGATGGATATAGAGGCCAGGTGACCATGGAAACAGCAGTCTTTAGAGGTTCTAGAGATCCAGAGGAGCAGACAGGAGAGAGGACATGAGTTCAGATAAGGTATACTTCCTCAGGTCTAAACCAGACCCTCACAGTCCTACAAGGGCTCACTTGTCATTGCTGGTGCATGGTTAATGAAGTTGGTTCACATGCTTTGCAAATAACATAGGGTATTACCAGTACTTGATTTTAAAAAAAGTATAATAGTTTGTGTTGCAGAATATGACCAAGTTGATGGAGAGCTAACATCAGCCTGTAGTAAGGACAGGTGATATTATTAAGTGGTAAGAACCATACATACTAAAGGTTGGGGCTCTTTCCTGAAGTATCTTTGGGAGAAGACACGAATACACTGAGCATAGGAAACCTGGAGAGGGCATGCTCAAGATAGGAGGCCTCCTGAGTGGGGTTGTAGGTCCCCAGTCCAGACCTGCTGTGGAGCTGAGTGAGGGACGCACTGTGTGGGCACAGTCTGAGATCTTATGGGCAGGGCATTGTGACCAGCAGGGTACGGTTGGTGTGCCCCTAAAGTGTGAGCATGTGGAACAACAGACCTTGGAAGCACAGCGGATGGTTAAAGAGGAGTCGGACATGCAAAGAGAGAATCAGGGGCCACAAAGAATTGAGACCCAAAAAGCAGAGACTCTGACCAAGTTTCATAGAGGCTGAGGCTAGAGGGAGAGGAGCGGCCTGGAAAGCACCCACAGACTCACCTCCGGGTTTCATTATTGGGAGCAGCTCAGTGCAGACATCTTGGGTACCAAAAAAGTTTGTTTTCATTGTCACTTCTGCTTGAATGTGGAAGGGGGTTGGGTCAGCATCTTCCAGAGGAGAAAGAGAATGGATTAACTGGGTGGGACCTGACCCAGAGCCTCAGAGATCCACTTCCAACTATTTAGTCAGGGCACTGCCCCACTGTCAATCAGAAAGGTTCCTTGTTTTGAAGGAGAGCAGGACTGAATTGCTGGAGTGCCTGGGGGAGGCTGAGTACCAGGATCTTAATGTAACACCTCTTTCCCCTGCTCTTTCTCTCCCTTCAATTTCTGGTTTATTTCACTCTCAGAGAAGTTGCATTCAAGTATCCCCAACCCAACTATTCAACAAGTTGATATATGATTAACTCGTTCTAGTTAGAGAAACACAAGGTCCAAGGAGGCTCTGCTCTGCCTGCAGCACCCACCCTGGTCCTTATCTCCCAGGGGACTTGTTTTAGACTCCCACGACAGACTGCCCCTGCCCTAGCAATGCTCCCCTGAGAAGCAGAGCCCACCTGTTACCGCTGGGGACCGCCTCCCCTCCCAACACCCCAGGGCTTACTCTTGAAGGCAATGCCCGCATTGTTGACCAGCACGTCCAGTCCCCCGTATTCTTTGAGCAAAAAGTCGCGCAGGGCACGGATGCTCTGCAGGTCGTCGATGTCCAGCTGGTGGAAGCGCGGGCTCAGGCCTTCTGCCTGCAGCTGCTGCACTGCAGCCTTGCCCCTTGCCTCGTCCCGCGCGGTGAGCACCACGACCCCCAAGAACTTCCGACAGAGGTCACGAGTGATGGCTAAGCCGATGCCCTTGTTACCCCCGGTCACCAGCGCCACGCGGCTGCAGGACGACATGGCTGGGTGGCTGTAGGGTGGCGGTCCGGTTGGAGAGCAGTGAACCTGGGACAAGCTCTGTAGCCCGGAAGTAGCTGCAGGGGAGCTAAAAGCAGGATTTTTCTAGGGGAGATGAGTTGGCTCAACTCAGGCCCCGCCCCCAGGAGGGCGTGGTGAGGCCGGAGACTGGGTGGGTCATCTTGCTTTAGACTTCCTGAAACTGTGCTTTTGTAGCTTTGGTGTCTAGTTAGGTGGTGCTGACTCAGGTTCGTGGTATCAGGCTCAGCTTTATAAAAGTTTATACTGAAGGAAACTGCCTGATCCTTTGATAGCTCAGAGCATGCAGGGTGTTTTATGTCGTTAAAACCCAACCATAAAAAACGGCTGGATATTTTCCTTAGGGCAACTTGAAAGCCAGCAGCCAGGGAAGACTGCAGGGGAAGGTCGGAGAGAGGGTGCTGCGGCTGTCCAACTGGCAGTCAGGCTTTCGCATTGCCAATGTTACTGACTCTTCGTCTGTGCTTGTCTGGATTTGCACTTTTTCCCCAACTTGTACACCAGACCTCTGTACCTAGTCTTCCTGGTGTCTAGTAAAATAATCCGCTGCCCTTTAAGTAGCAGGAACTAGAGTTGTGGGATGAACTCTTAGAGAAGGTGAGAAATCGGAGTCCTGTTGAATTTCCCTCTGCACATAAAGCAAAGCTGCTGGATAATGCTTGGGCAGAAGCATTCCCCCAACCGCACGGGCTTCTCTTTACACACTTCTAATGCCTGCCTTTGCTGGAGGTAAGGACTGATGTGTACAGAGGCAAGGACCATCAGGGAAGGCAGCTCTTCTTCACTCAAAACAGCACACGATGCTCCCTTTATTCCCCTTTGAAGATGACGGGATGCTCTGTGCTCAGACAGTCTACAGTAGGTTCAGCAGAGGGGAACGAATCCTCACTGTTTCCTGACACCCAGGAACTAGGGATCCAAGGTCAAGTTCCATTTCCTTACTCTTCAGTTGGTTGCTAGTGCCATGGTGGCCCTTTAAATGAAGTAAGACATTTGAGTTGCACTGACCTCAGTATGCACAAGGGTGGTGGGATTGGGAATACAGTGAAATCCAGGAAACAGATAAGACCTTTCCATGACGGAAGATTCTGTTGTTTCCTATAGATTGCATGTAGTAAATTCCCATCAGTCCAGCCCTCTAGTCAGCTGTTTACCAAGCATTTTAGATACCCAGGCCCCAGAATATTCTTGTTCTGCAGTCTCTACACAGACCTGGAACTGCTAGGCTGAAATCCCCAAACCAGGGAAAGAATCACAGCCTGAAAATGGAAAAGGAACCAGAAGAAGAGACACTTTGTTTCTGAACCTAGACCTGGAGAAAAAGTTCTTGGACTCTGCAACTTGACTGGCCAGTCTCTGAGGCTCTAGAGCCTGCAATACCACCCCACCAGGGGGCCCCCAGTCACAGGCCCAGAGCCTTGGAATCCCCAAGCCTCTTCCCCTCTGTAAACTTCTCTGCCAGCTGGTGGGGTCTCTCCTGCACTGTTCCTGTTGCAGCTGCTGCTGCTGTTGCTTCGTTTTGGCATTGGAGTTGTTCTCCTGGTGGTGATTCGGGTCCGGACTTTGAACATAACACGTTCATATCAGAAAAAGGGCTGACAAGTATGCCATGACTCAGCAGGTGACTGTTAATCCCAGTAATCTGGTTTCAGTCCTTGGAAGGCCTGCAAAGGTGGAGGGAATGGCTGATTCCATGAAGTTGTCCTGACACCTCTGCTGGTTTACATGGTGTTTGGTCTGCACACACGCAGGCACACACACACACACACACACACACACTCAAACACCATATCCCCACGACACCCACACCTACACTATACTACCCACATTCCAGACATACATACACAGCATAAACACACACAACCCCAAAGCAAACCCCCCAGACAGTACACACACCATACAAATACACCACACCATACACACATACACACTACCACACACTATACCATATACACTACACTACACACCACATGTAGAAATAACACACACAAAACACACACCACCACATATACATACTTGTGGACTCTCGCGTCCAAACACCGAGGAGGAGTAGCCCCCAGAGACCACCTCACACACCACAGCCAATGCAAAAGCAGGAGGATTTTATCAATTCTGTCATGATAGGGTCATCCAGCATTCGGGAAGCCGAGAGACCTTGAATAGTTGGCACAGGCTACTTTTAAAGGAGAAGGCCACAGAAGCAATGTGGATTGTGATTGGCTTATTCAAAAGGGCTATTATCAATAATTGGCTGGAGAGCTGTTGCCAGATCAGATGAGGTAAGAGGTCATTTTGACCCCGTTTCCCAGGGGACCGAATCAATAATATACATATATGGGTAATTGTTCGGGTACTGAGTACGTGCGTGTGTAGCTGTTAGGTCCTTGGTTCCCAGGGGAGGAGGGGAAGCACTATGGCACAGAGGCTGAGAGGATTCAGAATTGTCAAAAATGGCTTCAGGATTGTCTTAAAGTCTTACAATACCACACACATATAACACATCACACATATCACATACCACACAACATACCCACAGAGGACACATACCATACATATACCATACCACTCACAAACCACACCACACACCAATCATACACATTTACCACACAGCATCACAGACACAAATAATTCCTGTCATCACCCACCACACCACACGCAAGACACACATCACACAAAAACACACCACACAAACACAACCATACCACATATACAATACACATCACACCACACATCATAACACATATCATACCATACACACACCATACACATCACACACACATGCTACACCACTACAACCATACCACATATACACACATTCCATACACACACCACCACACCCCTACCACACACATACATACCATACCAGACACATCACACCCATACCACACACACACACCATATACACGTACCATACACACACACATAAACCATACATATCATACACACATGCCACACCACTACAACAACCATAGCACACACACAACACACACACCATACACACACACCACCACACCACTACCACAAACATACATACCACACCACAGACACACCACACCCATACCACACACCCACCATATACACTTACCACACACACACATTAACCATACGCATCATACACACATGCCACACCACTACACCCATACCACACACACACTACACACACACACCATACACACATACCATATCCCTCAGACCATACACACACCACACCCATACACCATACACACGTACCATACCACACCACACTCACACACACACACATACAGAGGAGTTCATTCTATAATGTTCGTTACTCTAGAGATTTTGGTTATTTGTATCCAAATTATACAAATGGCATCAATGTCTGGTAACAACATTTTTGACATTTTTATACTTCAAATCCTGATGCTTCCTCATTTAATTAGTATCTAAAACGTTCTGTAGTCAATGAGGTGGGATTAAAAATTAATTAAACAATTATTAAGAAAAAGAGAGCCAATATTAGAGTAACTACATTGAAATTTCCATTTCTAACCATTTAAAAATAAGCAAATTCATCAAATACAAACAACTGTAAATATACAGAAACCATACAGTGGATCTTGTAAATTTGAGACATTGGTTTCATCTGTAATTTTCACTTCATTTGGCAAAATTCTATTCTTTATTTTTTAAATTTGGTAATCTGTGTCACGTGTAAATGTAATGACAGAATCAGAGGGTGTAAAAGATGATGCAGGACAATCGTCTATATTCTGTCAATTATATTTTAAATAAATGCTGATTGGCTGGTAGCCAGGTAGGAAGTAAAGGCAGGAAAACCAGACAGGGAGAAGAGGTGGGGCAATGAGAACAGGAGTATTCTGGGAAGAAGGAAGCTCTTTCAGCAGTCCTGCCCAGATCACTGAAGAAGCAGGATGTGACCTGCCCCGCTGAAAAAGGTACTGAGGCATGTGGATAACATAGATAAGAATAATGTGTTATTATAAGCTACAAGAGCTAATAAGAGGCCCAAGCTAATGGGCCAATTAGTTCATAATCTTATGGAGACCTCTGTGTGATTTTCTTTGGGGCTACCGGCTGCGGGATTCAGGCAGGATTGAAACCCCAACAAGCAGGCCCTCATGCAAGAAATTGCTCTTGTTTGGACTGTTGCATAAACTAGACATAAAGAACCCGGAGAGAGAGGACTGTTGAAGTTGCCTAAAGGTGAGATGGTCCTTCGGGGTTCCTGATTCATGAAAGAGTCTGTTGCGAGACATTCTGCAGGATACTGAAAAAGTGACTGAACTGTCATTGGAATTTTTTGCATCATGGAAAGGTCTGCTGGATGCTATGGGCCTGTATGCTGAAGATGGATGCCCCAAGGATACAAAAGAATTTTGGGTGACTGTCCAGGCAGCGAGATGTCTCTGTCATTTCTAGGCTTTTGGAAGTTGCTTATAATGCACTTCCTATTTGCTTAAGTAATATTATCTCCTTCTGGAGTCTTTGATGGAGTTGAAGAATTTATATAGTTTTCCTTAGTTATGATAAAAGATAAAGTAGATATAAATATTGTAACTATAATTTCTGCTTGATAACTTTTGTTATATGTAATTTTACTATGTTAAAGTTAAAGCCTTCCTTTTTGTTTAAACAGAAAAAGGGGAAATGGTGTAGGAGGTCCTTTTGACTATGTGTTGCTTTCATTGATAGAATAAAGAAACTGCCTTGGCCTTTTGAGAGGTCAGCACTTAGGTAGGCAGAGTAGACAGAACTGAATGCTGGTAAGACAGGGAGCCGCCATGAAGCTACCAGGTCAGACATGCTGAATCTTTCCTGGTAAGCCACAACCTCTTGGTGACATACAGATTATTAGAAATGGGTTGAATCAAGATGTGAGAGTTAGCCAATAAGAGGCTAGAACTAATGGGCCAGGCAGTGTTTAAACGAATACAATTTCTGTGTGGTTATTTTGGGTGTAAGCTAGCCAGACAGCCAGGACCAAAAGCAGGCCCGCGCCTCCTGTTACAAAAAGATGATAATTGAGAGGCGAATCCTAGTGGCTATTAGTTTCCATATGATGCTTCCTTAATGGCTTCACCTGTGTTCCTCTCTCCTAATGACGCTGTCCTGCCCACTGCTAAAGCCTCATCTCCAGCAGATCCTAGACTAGAGTGCTCGCCACGAGGGACCTCGGAACGTTCAACATGTGGAGCCTGCTTGCACAAAATGTGGTGCTTGGTCAAGGGAGGAACTGTGACAGAAAGTTCTTAAGAGAAGCTGTGTCTGCTGTGACAGAAAGCCAGGGAGGAGTCTTGTATGGACTGATAAGACTTTCAGTTCTATAGAGAGACTGGAATGGAGCAGGTTCAGAGGCTAATTACATCTTGGGCTGGTTTTAGCCTCTGGAACGGCCACTCCTTGTACCACTCTGAGCATACATCTGAAGATGATGAAGATGATGAGAATAATCAGGAGGAGGAGGAAGAGGGTCATGTTGCTGATACCTATTAGAAGCTCTTAATTCAACAGAACATAATCCAAGAACTAGAAATGTTGTAATATGAGTGGCGGGGCTGCGTCCCCAGCACCCTGGCCGCCTGGCTAGCTTATGTCCCGAAATAACAACACACAACTTGTATTCATTTAAACACTGCTTGGCCCTTTAGCTCTAGCCCTTACTGGCTAATTCTGATATCCCGATCAACCCATCTCTAATATTTTGTGAGCACCGGTCTTACCAGGAAGATTCTAGCCTACGTCCATCCTGGGTCGGAGCTTCATCGCATGTGTCTGCCAGGGAACGGGGCATGGCGTCTCTGCTCCAGAGAGCAGAGCTATAGAGTCTGAGCTCACTTCCTTTTCTTCCCAGCATTCTGTTCTGTTTATTCCTCCCACCTATGTTTTAACCTATGAGCCCAAGCAGTTTCTTTATTACTTAACCAATGACCTTCCTCCATCATAGAAAGTCATTAAAAAACATCTTGGGCTTATAAAATGGTTCCTTTTCTCATTGTACCCATTTCTCTGGTCTACCTACCATATATTTTAAATTTCCTTCATACTTTACTTTGCTCAATAAAACTTTATAGAACAAAGGAAGGTATAAAACCTATATAAAACTGCTTGTATGTGGGAACATAGAATGTGGTTCCCAGGCCATGGTCTCTCAATGGCTCGAGAATAAATGCTCTCTTATTCTTTTGAGGGCTGAGATTGTGTTTTGAACCTCAAACACCGTCCTTGACTCAGGCTCTTCAGCTTGTCCTGCTGTCACCCAGCACACACCTGTGTGGCTGCTACAACCGGCAGGGATCACAGAGCCCCCTATATTCTGATCTGGCTCTTGAGATCTCCACTGACTGCAGCTGTGCTCTTCCTTCTATTGGCCCTGACTTTGGTTTTGATTAAACCCCTGAGATGAAGCCGATTTTGTGTAGACAGAAGCTGCAAAGTAAGGACTGGAGAGATGGCTCAGCGGTGAGAGCACTTGCTGCTCTTGTAGAGACCTCAGCCATCTTTAACCCCAGCTCCAGGGAGCCTCTGCCCTCTGCTGGTCCTCAGGAGCACTTTATGCACGTAGTACCTGTCCATCCATCTAGACAAGACTCTCACACACATAAAGGAACACCAAGATTATACAAATCATTACGCTTCAAGAACAAGCCACATATTTTTATTTTTTTCCCAGAATTGACTTTTTCTCATCCTGTATCACAGAGGGAATCATAGAACAATTCACAGAATTACAAAGGTCAATCAGTCAAGTAGTTAAAGAGTATTAAATTAGTATATTGTGGTAGTATATTATCAATGTCCCTTGGCCTTCACCAACAGGATACAAAGAGAGGGAGAGGTGATGTGGGAAGAGGTGAGAGTTGAGCTCACCATTGTTCAACCTGTTTTTCCTGAACAAACTGCCCATGAGGTCCCTCTGCATCTGGTGGCAAAAGGGCCAAGTACACGGGGGTCTCTGCTCCTTCTTCGGGGCTCTTGGTGGCTTTTGGTCCTGCCATGTCTGTTCTCACCCACCCAGGGCAACAGGCATTGAGGAGGATCTTGTCCCCTTTCCTCTGCTCGCTGAGTTTCCGGGCATGGATTCTCGACAGGACTGTCACCCCAATCTTACTCACCCCATAAGCACTATTAGGCCAGCCTTCTTTCTCATGCACTCCTTTCTTTGTGTCCTCCACAAACTTGTTCATGAGCCCCACCAGCTCCTCCTCTGTGATGGTGTCGCTTCGAAACTTCTGCTGGAGCTCCGGGCTGCAATTTTTCAGGGCCCTGAGACTCAGCATGCTCGATACGTTCACCACTCTGCCTAAAACACACCACAAATTGCTATTTAAAGAGGTGTACGCAATGATGGTACTTTATCTTGCTGAGATTTTACACCAGGAAGCTTCCACGTGAGAGAGGATGTGCAGAACAGGACTGAGGTAGAAGAAGAAACTGTATTCTTTCCTTTAAGGTTCGGGTGGGCAGAGAAGTCAGGTCACCATGGAAACAGCAGCCTTTAGAGGTTCTAGAGATGCAGAGGAGCAGCCGGGAGAGAGGACATGAGTTCAGATGAGGTATACTTCCTCAGGTCTAAACCAGACACTCACAGTCCTACAGGGGCTCATTTGTCATTGCTGGTGCGTGGTCATTGAGTGGTGTTCACACGCCATGCAGATAACATGGGGTATCAGCAGTTCTTGATAACAGTTATGTCATAGTTAGTTCTGCAGAGCATGCACAAGTTGATGGAGAGCTAACATGAGCCTGTACTGCATTAAGGACAGGTGAGATTATCAAGTGGTGTGAACCATGCTAAAGGCTTGGGCTTGTCCCCTGAAGTATCTTTGGGAGGAGAAGACTTGGGTAGACAGGGTGTAGAAACCCTGGACATGGCATGCTCAGGAAAGGAGGCCTCCTGGGTGGGATTGCAGTTTCCCAGTAGAGACCTGCTGTGGAGCTGAGTGAGGGACGCACTGTGTGGGTACAGTCTGAGGTCTTATGGGGCAGGGCATTGTGACCAGCAGGGTGTGGTTGGTGTGTACCAGGTTTTAGAGAGGAATGGAATCCTAAAAGCCCCTAAAGTGTGAGCATGTGGAACAACAGACCTTGGAAGCACAGCGGATGGTTAAAGAGGAGTTGGACATGCAAAGAGAGAATCAGGGACCACAAAGAATTGAGACCCAAAAAGCAGAGACTATGTCCAAGTTTCAGAGAGGCTGAGGCTAGAGAGAGAGGAGCGGCCTGGAAAGCACCCACAGACTCACCTCGGGGTTTCATTAGAGGGAGCAGCTCAGTGCAGACATCTTGGGTACCAAAAAAGTTTGTTTTCAATGTCACTTCTGCTTGAATGTGGAAGGGGGTTGGGTCAGCATCTTCCGGGGGAGAAAGAGAATTGCGTTACTCCAGTGGGATAGTATAGACAGGACTGAGAGCCCTGGCAATCCACTGCCAAGTATTTAGTCAGGGCACCACCCCACTGCCAAGCTGAATATATTCTATCATTTTTGAAAGCACCCAGGGGTGGGGGTGGGGCTGGGGAAGGTTTATGTATCAAGATAGCATAGTAACCCCCCTCCCTTGCTCTTTTCTTTTTCTCCGCCCAATTCTTTGTTTATTTTACTACCAAGTAAGAATTCAATTCAAGTATACCCATGCCCACCTACTCAACTGCCGAGTGAAGGAAATCTGGAAAGCAGGGTAAAGCGGTCTAGTTGGGTAAACACAGGGCTCTGCTCTGCCTGCAGCCCCCACCCTGTTCCTTATCTCCCAGGGGACCTGTTGTAGACTCCCACAACACTTTCCCTGCCCTAGCAATGCTCCCCTGAGAAGCAGAGCCCACCCTGGCACCGCCGGGGAAGCCGCCTCCCCTTTTCACACCCAGGGCTTACTCTTGAAGGCAATGCCCGCGTTGTTGACCAGTATGTCCAGTCCCCCGTATTCCTTGAGCAAAAAGTCGCGCAGAGCGCGGATGCTCTGCAGGTCGTCGATGTCCAGCTGGTGGAAGCGCGGGCTCAGGCCCTCCGCCTGCAGCTGCTGCACCGCAGCCTTGCCCCTTGCCTCGTCCCGCGCGGTGAGCACCACGTCCCCCAAGAACTTCCGACAGAGGTCACGAGTGATGGCGAAGCCTATGCCCTTGTTAGCCCCGGTCACCAGCGCCACGCGGCTGCAGGATGACATAGCTGGGTGGGTGTAGAGTAGGGGTCGGAGAGCAGCGAACCTGGGGTTAACTCTGCAGTAGGAGGTAGCTGGACAGCCAGTCCACGCAGTGTTTTTCTAGCGGTTGTAAGTTGGAGAGGCCAGCATGGGCGCAATGCGCAGGCGCATCTCTTGATGCCGCCCCCAAGAGGGCGTGGCGTAGCAGGCGGCTTCTCTGGGTCTTGCTTTCTTGAGACTTTTGAAACTGGGCGATTGTCTTGCTGGTGTATATTTATGGAGTTGTGGCTCACCTTCGCAGGATTGACCTTTTTTTTTTTTTAAATAAAAATTTCCCATCAATGAAAATGCTACATTTCGCTAGCTCAGAGCATGCAGGGTGTTACTGGGTTTTAAAAACCAGCCACAAAAAACCGGCTGGGCCAGCTAGCTCACAGGTATTTCAGGCTTTCTTCTTAAGCCGACTTGAAAGCTATCAGCCAGGCAAGACTGCAGGGGAAGGTCGGAGAGGGTGCTGCAGCTGTCCAACTGGCTGTGAGGGCAGGTGGCTGAAAAATCTGGCAACCTGGGTTCAATCCCTGGAGCCCAGGCAAAGGCGGGATGAATGTCCTGATTCTCAGAAGTGGTTCTGACACTTCTGCAGGTTTGCAGTGGGGTTTGGTCCGGCACACGAAGGTGCACACACACATGCACAGACTCACTATTATGTATGTGAACAATAACTTTTTAAAAAATCAGGAATGATCCCAGATTTTCTCCAACTAAATAAATTGTAAGGATTTGTGTGTGTGTGTGTGTGTGTGTGTGTTGTGCCTCCATGTCTGTGTGGCTTGTGCATACTTGGTGTCATTGGAGCTCAGAAAGGGGTAACAGGTTTCCATGGCCTGGAGGTTGTTAGCCTTGTTGTCAGTGCTGGGCATCAGAAATTCCAGTGCTGTTAACTGCTGAGCCATCTCTGCTGCACCTGTGCCTTGAAGTTTTTGTGGAAATACTTGAAAAGTCTAGAGGTATTGTAAGAAATAATAGAGAAATTATACATATTTTCAAAAATATTAAAATACACATATGGAGAATGAGACAATCTTTCTTCCTATTCAGACTTCTCTTTTGTGTTCCTAATTAAGTCCTTTATCCTATATAATTTCATTGGAATTATAGATTTGTATCTATCACAGTGTTGGAGATCGGCTTCGACAAAGATTCTGTTTACCAGAGTAGGGGCCTGGGGATTAGAAAAATAAATCAATTGAAGGAAGATGTGAGTGAAAATAATAAACAGAAACATAGGATAGTACCAGGAGGGAGTTCGTGGGTACTGAATTCGCCAATGTTTAATTTCCACTAGCTTATCATACCCCTGGCCCCAAAAGATAGGAGTAAGATAACCAACTATATTAACATGATACAAGGAAATGAATATACCAGTTGAAGGTCGTAGGCTACATTCTTAAACATTCTGTTGCTAGAACAAGACAAGTATTGCTCACACCCTAGACCAAAAGCATTTTGTATGCAATCCACTCCCTGGGTGGAATCCATAGGCAGCTCCCTAAGGTAGTAAAATCTTAGTAGGATCCTTAGAGCTCTGTTTGAGGTAGAAACTGATCTACTTCTCTATACTTGAAATAGAAGGTCTGGATATTAGCCACACCTGTTGACAACAACCTTGAGAGAACAGAACCCTCAGCTCCACATCTAGGGTGGGGCCTTTATTTGAGGTAGAAGCACAATAGCCTTGAAGGAAAAGAAGTTCTAACTCTCTGACCTTCAGACAGCTTGGAAATAGGCTCACAGTTGTGGGCCTCTACCTCAGTCAAGACATGAAACACCCCATCAGTGCCTGGATCCCTCTTGTTGCTGTTTCTTGAGGAAACACCCCTGCATTGCTCCTCAGTGCTGAGCACTGTTAGGCAGGTGAAGCACACTGTGCTTGGTCTTGCTAAATGTTTCTCACTCTGGACAAGTTATCAGTTGTGCTTTTCTCCTTTATCACAGCGAGTATTTGCTGCAAGTTCCACACCACTGGAGCCCGTCTTCTGCTGTTGGACTTAGCCTGAGTTAGAAGGACGTGCATTGAATTAGTTGAGTACCAGAGCCACTCAGTGATCGTTCGGGGCCTGTAAGGAACCTCGAAGGCGGCAAGGGTCTTGCTGCAGAAGAGAATCATGGATGATTTAGGACCACCTGAAGGCACACTCAGCCCTCCTTCCTACTATGCGCTTCTGGGAACCACGCTAGGATCTTTCTGATCATTCCAGGTTTACTTCTTGGGCCTTGCTTTAGAAATTAGATCAATGCCATTCAAGATAAACTTGACTCTGGCCTCGGTGGTGGGGTAGAATTCCTTACTGAGTCCCACAGAGGGGTCTGCATTCTCCTCTAGAAACTTGGCTTTTTTTATGCCAAGTCAAAGATGGTTCAGTACAGGACCCAGAAGCTCCAGGATCAGATCTTAACAACCCAACTACAGTCTCTTCTCTGAATGGGCTCCTGGTCCCTGCCATCCTGCTCCTCCTGTAACCTTTTGCCTTCCTCTTAATTCTCCCTACCCTTATGTTTTTGCCTTGTCTTTTAAACTTTTCTTAAAAAAACAGAAATTTCTCTTGGGTCTTTGGATAGAAATTAGTCCATCACGCAAATCAAATTAAAAACAGTGTGTCTTTTAGAGTAACCCCAGACTGAAAAACTTCTAAAACGATGTCCCCTGTGTCAAGAGGAAGTAGCCAGAGAGAAGTCTCCCCTATCTTTTATATGAGAAAAGGGTCTGGAACGTCCCCTGACTCCAATACAGCCAAATCCCTGAAATTGAACTCAAAAAGTTCTTTAGTGATTGTACAAAAAAAAAAAAAAATCAAAAAACCAACCAATCAAACAAAACCAGCTGATACCTACTCTAGTCACCCAGAGGTTGCAAAGGCAACTGCCCCTGTGTTTCTCATTCTACCCTTAGGAAACTCCCTTTCTCCCTTCCGAATCCTTAACTACAAAAATCCCAGCCTAAAGCATGGGACCTCTGGTCTTTGACTGAGTCCTGTGCCCGATCATGCACAAATGGCCAGACCTAGAAACACCCTTCCCTGACATTGACCAAAGCTTGCTCACCTTTTATTTCTCCCTACGAGCTTCTTACTTTTTCCTTATACTTTGGCCCTAACAATTCCGGTAACAGCCTCGGGACAAGACTAATGCGTACACAGAGGTGGATGAGGGGATAGCTGCCTGGGAAAATGGTGTGCCCGGGTCCTGATGGGAGCCAGGTAAGCCAGCCTGGGGCAGGGCTGCAGATGTGTATTTGGTGGTGGTGGTGGGGGAGGCCTGGGGAACTGCGCGTGCGCAGCAGAGGCGCAGACTCGCGACAAGCAGCCGCTTCCTCCACAGCTGAGCGCGCGATCTCCGTCGCCACACCCGCCACGCGCGATTCCCCAGGTGAGCGGAGGACTTCCGGGTTGGCCCGGCGTTGTCTGGGGAACGGCAGCGGGGTTTGGTTGGACTTCCCGAGTTCTGTGCAAATCCTGACCCCAACTTCCTGGTCCTGCCAGCAACCTCTCCCCGACCGGAAGTCAGGACGGGATTGAACCCTGTGCAGGCGCAGGATGCACGGTCGTCTGTCCCCAGTCTGTTTGCCTGTGTGGGCGACGTGCAGTGATTGATGGGGTCAGCCGGGACTGTGCTTTGGCATGTGGCCATCACTGGGGTGCTGGTGGGAAGCAGGGTGCAGGGCTTCGGTGGAATTGCACGTCCCTGTGCACCCACATCTGGGCACCGGCAGGGACCAGGCCTGCACGTCCAGTGTTCCTGCCGAGGTAGATTATTAACGCTGCCTGCGCGGCTGACCTGGAGGTTCATTTCTGCCCAGGCATTTTTAATTTCTTTTTAAGAAGCAGATTTTGAAGTCATTTTGCATGGGTATAACATGTCAAATATGTGTAAATCACTTATGCCACTTTAGTATGCACCTGTACGGTACAGGGTAGGGCGTGAAATAGAAAGAGCTTTCAGATAGTGGTTTTTTAGGTCGTTTAGTTATAGAGTTATACTCTTTCTTCCTCTCTCTCTCTCTCTCTCTCTCTCTCTCTCTCTCTCTCTCTCTCTCTCTCTCTCTCTCTCTCTCTCTCTCTCTCTCTCTGTCTCCTCAGAGGCAGGCCCTAAAGGTATCTATCTTATCTTGGGTATAAAGGTGTTTTACCTACACGTGTCTGTGTACCACGTTCGTGCACAGCGTGTGGAGGCCAGAAGAGGACATCAGCTCCCCTAGGACAGGGATTACTCTTGGGCACTAGGGACTGAGCCCTGCTCTTCTGTAGGAGCAGCAGGAGCTCTCAACCACTGAGCCATCTCTCCAGCTGCCCCCATCTTTTAATTTAGAATTTTCGTGATTATTATTATTTTGTTTTTTCGGTAGCTTTGGAGTCTGTTCGGGAACTGACTCCAGTCTGGCCTTGAACTCACATAGATCTGCCTGCCTCTGCCCCCCCAAGTGCTGGGATTAAAGGCGTGCACCACTAATGCCCGACTTCAACTTTATTTTTCCTCACTATTTCTCGCTTAGTTTTATGTCGTAGCGTACATCTTCCAAAAATGCTTGAGTTTATTTCTGTTAATTCCTACAGTTGGTCCCCACTCTGTTGTCTGTATTCTCTGGATTTTCCCTTTTCAGAAAGCTTTCGAGAGAGTAACGTAGAAAGCAGTAGTCATTCTTTTGTCTCCTGCTCATCTCTGACTTGTGTTCCTATCTTGGTTTTCATTTCTCTCTAACGTAGTTATATTTATTCCTAGACCCTAGTGTCTAAAAATCCATTTGACACTGATGGGGATTTATTTCTTCTTTCTAAGACTTTTGAGATGATGGGTGCCTCAAAGACTATGTATTCTTTTTGGTACTTATTTATTGTTGTGGGTGTTCTGCCTTCACAGTGTGCTATGCACGTGTTCACTGAGCCCTGTCTCCAGTTCCTGTGTGTCCTTGAGTGCGTTAACTGGCACTGAACTGTGAAAGTCACCAAAGGCTACGTCTAGGAAGTCAGCTGTGAGAATCTAGTCAGCAGGACCTCCAGATGGTTTTGTTTCCTCTTTTTAGAGCAGAGGTCTTAACCTTCCTAATGCTGCTGCCCTGTTCCTCATGTTGTGGTGACCCCTGCCATAAAATTATCTCACTGCTATGTTGTAGTGCTATTTTGTTTGTGTTTTAACAAAAAAAGCTTGCCTGAAGATCAGAGTGCAGAGCTAAGCCACTAGAGGCCAGGTGGTGGGGGCACACATCTTTAATCCCAGTACTTAGGAGGGAGAGGCTGACGGATCTCTGTGAGTTCGAGGTCACCTTGGGATACACTAGATTGAATCCAGTCTCAAGGAGAAACAGAGCTCACACCTTTGATCTCAGCACTTGGGATCCCACACTTTTAATCCCAGCACTAGGGAGATGGAGACAGGAGTGATGTGGCTGGGTGGAGAGAGGAAGATAAGGCAGGAGGAGACCGGAGCTCAGAGATGCAGTCTGAGGCCGCAGTCTGAAGTAGTCAGTCTAAGGAACAGTCTGAGGACAGGCTCGCTCCTTTGGTCTGAGCAGTGGTAGAGGTAAGAACTCTAGTGCCTGATTGCTGTGCTTCTATGATCTTCCAGCATTAACCCCTCGGTCTGACTCGGGTTTTTATTAGTAATACCTGTTAGAATTTGTGCCATACTACATCATAACTGTAATTTTGCTACTGTTATGAATTGTACTATAAATATCTGATGTGCAGGATATATGATGTGGGACCTCTGTGACCTCCGTGGTTGAGACCCACGTGACCCACAGGTTTAGAGGACACGTTATGGTTATTTGTTACTGCAGGGATCCTGATTTATCACACCTTTTAAGAGTGTACACACCTTTTAAGAAAAGGATTTTTTAAAAAATGAAAACATTCACCAAAATGTGTATTTGTATATTCACTCATCCACTTGGTGAGTAAGGCTGAGACTCTCCTTATTTTAGGTTGAGCGACGCAGGGGCTCTTGTTTTCAATATGCGGAAGCGAAGAGGAAGAACGGGGAGAGTCAGAAGGCGAAGACGGTGCTGTGACTCCAGAGGAGGTGACTGGGGAGGGGTCCTGTGTGCTCACAGTGTTCCTCGTAGGAGAGCCCTGTGTGGACGAGGGTCTGCTCACACAGAATTAATCCAAAACTTTTCACTTTAGCCTCAGGCAGGCTCTTGAGACAAGGGCAAAAAGCAGCCACATTCTTCACCAAAATATCACAACGATCTCTAGGCAACATAATAAAATTCTTCTCCTCTGAAATCTCTTGAACCAGCCCCCAGCAGTTCAAGTAACGCTTAGCACCACTGTCTTCCCTGTTCCTACTCATATGAATTATTAAGCAGTGATTAAAGCATTCCACTGCTTTCCTAACCCAAAGTACCAAAGTCCAAAGTTCTGCAAGCAAAAGCATGGCCAGGCCTATCACAGCAATACTGGTACCAATTTCTGTTTTAGTTAGGGTTTCTATTGCTGTGAAGAGACACTTTGAGCACCTCAACTCTTTGTTAAAGAAAATATTTAATTGAGGTGGCGACTTACAGTTCAGAGATGCAATTCTTCATCGCCATGGCAGGGAGTGTGGCAGTGTACAGGTAGACATGGTGCTGATTACCTCTTGATCAGAAGGCAGCAGGAAGTAGACTCAGGTACTGGGCGGTATCTTGGTCATAGGAAACCTCAAAGCCTGCCCCTACAGTGACACACTTCCTTCAACAAGACCACACCCACCTCAATAAAGGCACACCTCCTAATAGTGCCTCTCCTTATGAGATTATGGGGGCCAATTACATACAAGCTACCACAGTATATATTTCTCTCTCTCTCTCTGAGACCGAGTATATTAAGCAGAATAACTTGTAGTAGAGGCTGGGAAATGTAGCATCAAGGTTCTGGATAACTTGGTTCCTGGAAAGGGTTGTCTGCCTGCCTCACCATGTCCTCATGTGGTGAGGACATCTGTGTTCCTCCTACTTTTGTTGGAAAGGGGTGCTGGCCATCAGATCTATGTCTTCAGGCATAAGTGCACACTGTACCACTGAGATACATCCTCAGTCCCCTCTCATAAAGCCACCATCATAAAGATCCTCCCTAGACTTCTTAACCACTGAGCCATCTCTCCAGCCCCACGCTGTATCTTCTAACCCTGGTTGTTCACTTTAGACTCCATTTCCAGCTCTCATGAGATCTTCAGTATATATCTAAAAGAAACATAAAATCTAAAAGTCATGTTTATTATGTACCTTTTACTTGTCTTCAGCAGTATTTTATAGCTTTTGATGTGTAAGTCATTATCTATACAAACATGTACATATATATTTGGATCTATTAAGAATTTCATATTTTATCAGGCAGTGGTGGTGCATACCTTTAATCCCAGCACTTGGGAGGCAGAGACAGGTTCTCTAGAGTTTGAGGCCAGCCTGGTCTACAGACTGAGATCCAGGACAGCTTGGGCTACACAGAGAAACCCTGCCTCAAAAAAAACCCCAAAAAACAAAAAGCAAAAAACAACCCCCCCATCCAAAATTTATATTTTAGTAGCATTTTTGAAATTTGATTTTTTAGTTATTACTAATATATGTAAATATAATTAATTTTTTATATATTGATTTTTATCTTACAACTTTGTTAAATTCATGTTGTTTTGATATTCTTCTTAGATATTCCATGATTATGCTTATGTGTTCTGAAAATTTTGTTTTTTCCCCCACTTTGGTTCTTTTATTTATTTTCCCTTATTACACTGGTTAAATAGCTTTTATCTTTTTGAGGGAAAATGAGAGATGTCTATCTTTTTCTTGTTCCTTGTGTTACGGGAGATCACTTAACTTTTCACTATTGTAGGCTATTTGTACACTGTGTGGAGATACATTGTTGTGATTGGTTTAATAAAGAGACGTAAAAAGCCACATGGTGAAATGTAGATCAATAGAAACAGGTTAATTTCAGCTTGAGAGCAAGTTAGGAACAAGCCTGAGCTATAGGCCGGGCTTCTGCGGTAACTCTCAGTGTTATTGTTTGGGAGCTGGCTTGCCGGGCAGAGACAGACTCCTTACATTTCCCTGTTAGTGTGGCAGCTGCATGATGGTGCTGGGAATGGAGCCAGGACTTTAAGTGTGGAGCAGAAGTTCTACCCGGGGCCATAGCCCCTGCCCTGTCATCTCACCCCCTACCAGTGTTTTTGTTGTATGTTATTTATCTGGGCTTGGAAATTTCCTTCTGTCTTCATTAGCTGGTGATTTTTTTTTGTTTTTTTTCGAGACAGGGTTTCTCTGTGGTTTTGGAGCCTGTCCTGGAACTAGCTCTTGTAGACCAGGCTGGTCTCGAACTCACAGAGATCCGCCTGCCTCTACCTCCCAAGTGCTGGGATTAAAGGCATGCGCCACCACCGCCCGGCTTAGCTGGTGATTTTTATCAGACTGATGTTAGATTTTTATCAAATATTTTTGTGCATGCATTGAAATAACCATATAGCAAATGACTTTTCTGTTTAGTGTGTATCATTTTCATTTTTAGCAAGATTCATTCCCTTTGTGATCTGCCTGTCTGATACAACGCTGTTAATGTGGTGTGTCCCTGCCTCTCCTGACAGTGAACGAGAGCCACAGACCTGAGTTTATAGAGCTGAAAAGATGGCTGAAAGATAGGAAGTTTGAAGACACAGGCTTAGTACCTGCCTGCTTTCCAGGTGAGAGTCCTGTGGAAGGCGGGGACGGGGTGGGGGGAGGCAGGGGTGGTTCCTGCAGTGGCTCTGTCATTTCCGGAAGCACATCTGTATTCGGGCTTCGCTGTTTGTTTGTGCTTTACCCTGCTTTTCTATGGAAGGGAATGACAGATGAGGAAGAAAACTTACATTTGAAGATGGGGAATAATAAAAGTAAGAAAGATGAAGCCATGAGGCCAGCTGTGGTACATGCCTTTAATCCCAGCACTCAGGAGGCAGAGGCAGGCGGATCTCTGTGAGTTTGAGGCCAGCCTGGGCTATATAATGAGACCTTCTTTCAAATTTAAGAAAAAAGAAAAGGGAAGTAGATGTAGCCATGAATAAGGACAACACGTGAAAACATAAAGTCTTAGCACTTGTGAGAGGGCAGCGTTAGACATGTCTTTAAAGAGCCCATGTGACCGACAGGACTGGTGACCTGAACCTGAGGGGCACACCTCACAGTGCTCACTTTCTTTCGCACTTGGGGAACCCTAATTAAACAACCTTGAGATTTTGTCTCACCCCGGTCAAAATGGCTGATATCAACAAAACACCCGGCAGCACACGCTGGCTGGCTGTGGAGAAAGATGCCCCCATTCACTGCTGGCAGGAAGGCAGATGGATCTTCTACTCCAGATACCGGTACAGAGAATCCTCAAAAACACTGAAAAGTGAATCTACCATATGATGGAGCTATATCCACTCCTTGGCATATGTCCCAAGGACTCAACAGATTCTTCTTCAGCCATGTTCCTTGCTGCTCTATCCACAATAGCCAGGAAATGGAAATGGCCTGAATGTTCTTCAGCGGATGAACGAGTAGTAAAAATGGTGGTGTGCTCAGTGAAGTTCTGTTCAACTGTACAGAAAAAGGAAAGTGTGAAATTGTAGGGAAATGGATGGACCTAGAAAAGATCACACGGTGTGAGGTAACCCAGGCCCAGAAAGGTAACAGTGGTTCCTATCTCCATAGCCTCAGATATGAGTGTGGCTGCCGCCCACTTTAGGGCAGACCGCCTCAGAGACCACAACTGGACGCACTGCAGAGATCATGGGAACCCAGCCCCAGCAGACACTTCTACACCACAGTGTCTGCGGCTGGGGCTCGGGGAACATCTCTGAGGAAGAACATGTGTAAGAGCTAGAAACCAGGACGTCCACTGTGCTGTGAAACAGTCTCTCGTGGAAATGACTGCACACACAAGACCAGAACAATGGCAGTAGCAATGGGCGTGATAATGTGGAAGGGGGATACTTTGTGGGTCCCACCGCTAGACGGAGAGCTGATGACTGCTGGGAGGAGAATTTGCCTCACCCAGGCACGAGCTTCCTTATTGATGAGCCAGCACAAAGCGGTCAGCCTTGAAATGAGAAAACCGAGACTGTCAAATTAGAAGTTTGGGTATTCCTGGAACCTCAGCCTGAAGGAAAGACCTGGGCTGAATCCTCAAAGGCACTTGTGTTCTGAGCGTAGGACTGCTCAGCCGTATCCCTTGAGGTTTGGCAGTATTTGGGGAACCGTGCAGGCGGATGGGATTGTCCCAGGCCCAGGAAGGGTGCAGTTATCTGAGGGTGAGGCGTGCTCCAGCCACACTTGAGGTGCTTCTTCTGTGTCGTGGTGTGGCTCCAGGGGAGGGGCCCTTGGTGTGGCCCTCAGCAAATACTGTCCCTCAGGCAGTTTGGGTCTCTTCTCTCATGTTGGAGGAGCACTCTGTCTGCTCCCACGATCATCTGAACCGAGGCAGGTTACCGTTCTCTGGAATTTGATAGCTTCTTGTGGAGGCTAAGTTGGCATTAGTTTGGATCTATTTCTCGGAAGTTGGGCAATGTCCTACGGACGTGGGTGGACAGCATCTGCAGAGCAGACAATGTCCTTCAGGATGACTCAGGTCTGGGGTAGCAGAGACAGTTCTGCAGTTGGGACCCATTGTTCTTCACACGCTCAACCATAGTGCTAAAAGCACATGCTACTGGACTTTCCCTCTGGCCCCTCGTTAGCTTCTTTTACCTCCCAGGTTGAATGATTTCCCACGTGGCCCCAGCTGAGAGGTGTGTATGATGGTACTCCCGGTGGGTCATTTGCACATGGTGGCTCTGGAAGATTCGAGCTGCCAGTCTGAATAGCAACACAGAGGATAGTTGTCACTTGCAGGTTATAGAGCTGGATGTTTGCCATAGTGAACCGTAGATGCATTCAGGGAGGCAAAGGGGGAAGGGCTTAAGGTAAACTGGAAGGGTTACGTAGTTATTCTGAAACAGTTGTCCACAGCCACAGAATCCCAAGGGCAGTGCGAGTCTAGGGTCGGACACCGACTGCTGGGCAGGTGTCTTCTCATGACGACTATGTAAAGTTGGAGTTTAGCAGAATATTTTGTGCTAGTTCCTATTGTAAGACAATTAAGTATGAAGCGTCTCCCTTTTGACTCTCTGACTTCACCTGTCAGGGTTTGACACAAATGCCTCTATTTTGTTCTTGACAACATTCACAAGACCGTCTTTAGTCAACGTCTCCGCTGGTATGAACTACATTGTCAGCCAAGGACAGGACGTTTAACTCTGTGTTTGTATGTCAAAGCCTGGTCACTGAGTCACTTCTTAGGTTGTAGCTCATCTTGGGAAGCGTCAGCATTGTCCCTGTGTCAAGGTCCTTAGATCTTGACCTAGAACCCAGCTTTGCTGTTCCAGGAATGCAAACCCACAGAGAGGCCAGGTTATATTCTAGAACAGCTCCTGATCCCATCTTTCCTGGGAGGGAGAGCCAAAAGACCCACCTTCAGCATAGCACTGTGAGGACCTTTTTTCAGTCCTGAAGGGGGCCCCCAAATCTCTAAGATACAGTAGGATTTACCCCTCCATGTTTTGATTCTTCTAGGAACAGGAAGAGGGCTGATGAGCAGAACGTCACTACAGGTGAGAACGGCTTCTTTACCCTGGAGGTTCAAGATTGACTTTGCTTTGTGCATGCGTGCATGTGTGTGTGTGTGTGTGTATGTGTGTGTGAGTGAGTGTGTGTGTGTATGTGTGTGTGAGTGAGTGTGTGTGTGTGTGTGTGCATGCATGTTGCTCACATGAAGGGAATCAGATGTGCTCCTGTGCAGCCATATCCCTTAATTACCAAATAGATATGTTGGTTAGGATTGTGCCAAGGAAGCCTGGTTTGCTGTGTAAAGACAGACATCCAAGTCCTTCTGCTGACACAGCATTGAAAGTAGTTTGTTGTCATTTAAACAAGCATAGAGGGGACAGATGATCAGTCCTCAGGACCACGACCTTCAGTCTTGTCGCTCTGAGTTTGAATTACAGGAGGGGACAGATTGGAGTGCTGGTTTTCTGCCCCTTCCTTTTGAGGATGGTCTGGCCCCAAGGGCTGCTAAGGTATGAAGGCCTGCTGTCTTTTCCCTGGCCCTGTGCTCTCTGAGTGAACACTTAGGAGGAAGAGTCAGCCCGGGTAGGGCGCTGAGTATACCGCAGCACGTTAGAGCTTAGATGGGGTCTGTGATGGTGGTGTGGGCTGCTCTTGTCTGGCATGTGTGCTGTGCCGGAGAGCAAGAACATGTGGAGAAGGAACATGCTGGGAGTCGGCCCTAGAGCCCATCCCACAGCATGGCTCCAGGCCTCCAGCTTCTGTTTTCTTTCCTGGAAAATGACTTTGATGATGTAACTCATCTCTGTGGTCCTCTTTTTCTTTTCTTTCTTTCTTTTTTTTTGTGCTATTTAAAAGTACTGTCCACTATACATTTTTCTCCATAGTTACAAATCAATTTATTTATTTTAAAATCACATACATTTGTTTATCAAAATGTTTTTGTGCTGGTGTTTGTACTTGGGGTCGTTCCCAGGCTAACCACACATTTTGCTACAAAGCTATAGCCAAGTCCCTAAGTTTATTTTTAAATTCCTTAATTTATCTCAGCTTAGTCCTGTATGTGTGTTCAGCCAAAAGAATGTACATTTCTGTGCTGTAATTTTATAATGCTGTTTTGTTTTCTTTTATCGTTTTTAAATGTGTAGTCCAGTACTCATGAGTAGAGCCATACTAGGGTGCAGTATTTCTACTTTTTAGTACTTAAACCACTTTAAAATAAAGATTATTCGTGTGTGTTTTCGTGATGTGCGTGCGTGTGATCACACGGCACTGTGCATGCGTGGAACAGGACAGCTCTGGAGCTGGTTCTCTCCGTCCTCCATTACACGGGCTCTGGGGCTGAGCTCAGCCACCAGGCTTGTGTGGTAAGTGCTCTTCCCTTGAGTATTTCTGTTTCCGAGGCTGTCACTAGGACTAAGAGCCGGAGAGCCGTAGCTGGCATGCGCAGCCGTGCTTGGGGGGACCACACCTAGACTGTGAAGTCACAGCCGCGCTGGTTGTTCTCCTTCCAGTTTTTGAGGTTGGGTTTTTGTACGTAGCCCAGCCTGGCTGGAGTTGAGCATGTAACTCAGGCCAGTCACAAATGCTCCATCCTTCTGCTCCCACCTCTGCAGTGCTGGGGTTCCGGTGTATGCCGCCGCGGTACCTGGGCCCAGGCACTTTAAGATGTGTGTTTTTATGAAACTTTTTGAAAGTAGAGATGTATGTTATATGCAGTGGGAGGTACAGATCCTGAATGTATATTTGATGCATTATATATTATACATATTTTATAATGAGTCTGCTCAAGGTTTTTTTTTTTTTTGTTGTTGTTGTTGTGATAAACACTGACCAAAAGCAGCTTGAGGAAATGGAGCAGGAAGCAAAGAGAGAGAGAGAAGGGAAGTAGCCGCTTTTTTAAAGGGAGAGAGACCACGCCCCAGTGGGCTGGTATCTCAGTGGCTATAGGCTGGAGGAGCGGAAGGACCTCCTGCAACAGAGTTCCAAGGACAGATGCTGTGAAATGAGCAAGTGTTATCCTTGGCTCATCCATGAGAAGCTGCTGCTTTGTATGCGGGTGTGAGAGACACACAAGAACATTGTTCAGAGTTGCACATCCGTAAAGAGTATAGCCTGCCAAAGACAGCACACATCCCGTGAGCTCCGAGGAGCTGAGGACATTCCTAGTTCAGCACTGCTTTCTGTGTGGGATGATAGCGTTTATAATGGCAAATTCAGGAAGCTTTAAGGTCAGGCTTGGCAGCCCTCACCTTAATGGAAGCAGAGGCAGGCAAATCTCTGAATTCAAGGCCAGTCTGGTCTACAGAGTGAGTTCCAGGCTAGTCAGGGCTAGCTACATAGAGAGACCGAGTCTCAAAACTAAGTAAGTAAGTAAATAGATAAACAAATCTTTTGGATTTCTTGGTATTCCTGTCTTTTCACAGAAGACAATAAATAGGGTTTCTTCTGGGGCCTGGACATGCTAGGTGAGACATGCCTCTTCGCTGGGGCAGCCTTCTTCAGGAAGCCGATCCATTCAAGGAAATAGCTGTTGATACAAGTGTTTACAGGAGTGGAGCCTTCTAATGTTCGTAAGAAACATTACTGAATAGAATATGATCTGAAAGTGAGGCTTGAGAAGAAGTGGACTATCAAAGTACAGGCCGCCGATCATGTGTGATTCGAATTAATGAATTGCAGTACTTTATCCACCATGTTCAATTCTTTCTTTTCCTGTGGGTAACACTCCTACTGTAAATCACACTGTGGTAAAGTGGAAGTGTGCTGTCAGGGAAAGCTGTGCTATCCATGTGCAGAACTGGATGCAGTCTTTTAAGAAAGAGGCTGAAGCAAGACAAAGTATAGAGAGATATTTTTGTTAATATTATTTCTAAAATATTTAAACACATTTTCATTAATTTTCTTTAACGCCTAAGTAAGTCCTGCAAGACTGTTCTAATTCTCATCGGACCTGTTTTAGGTGTGCAGCTATGAAAAGAGAAGTCACACAGGCAAAGTCAGAAGTTCTTATATCTGTTACCTAGGTGTCTTTCTCAGTTGGCTTTCATTTTTATATTTTGTTTATTATTATATAAAATGTATCTTTTGGTGGTTTGAATTCTTTTATTTTTAAAAATACTTTATTCTGGCTATTTTAGTTTTATTTGTTTCAAAGAAATTCTGAGCCATGAAAATATTTGTTACAATAAACAAGATTCTTGGGACTTAGAGGAAAACAAAATTAAGTACTTCCTAAGTCCAAAAGGGAAGAACCAAGGCTTAAAAACAGCCATGCTCAATCAGAGCCCAGCAGTGCATCCCGGGATTGTGTAGCTCATTGTCTGGCCTGGGACTCACTCATATCTTCTGAGCTCTGCCTTCCATAGCAGCTTGTTTTGTAGGCTGAGGCCAGCTTCACTCCGCACCTGCTGCTGTCCTCGGTGGTCATCTCCTCCTCCTGGCTCTCTAATACGCTGGAGTGTCCACTGAAGTTGAGGCCGTATCTCTACCAATGACCTCTCCTGGCTTCTGACATTGCCAGACCTCAACTTCTCTTCATGGCCTCTTCAGTCATGATGTTTCTATTGCAGCAGAGGCTGCACCTTCATCAGTGACCTTTCATGGATCTCACAGTGCTGAGCCTTAGCTCTTCATGATCCCTTCCTGCCTTCAAACCAGTGCCGTCTGAAGGATTCCCCACTGGACCACAGCCTCTATGTCCTGGTGCTGAGGAAGTACTCCCCAGGTTTATTTCAGTGATGCTGGTCTCTTGTTAATCATAGCTAATTTTTTGGGGGGGGGTATTTTTTCGAGACAGGGTTTCTCTGTAGTTTTTTGTGCCTGTCCTGGTACTAGCTCTTGTAGACCAGGCTGGCCTCGAATTCACAGAGATCCGCCTGCCTCTGCCTCCCGATGCTGGGATTAAAGGTGTGCGCCACCACCGCCCGGCATCATCACAGCTAATTTTTAAGCCAAGCTAATTATCATTGATTGTCTTGGTAAAGCAAAGATTTTACTTCCACAGACTCTAGCATAGGAATGGCCCTAATATAGTCTGTGCTTCTCTCATTGCGAGCCAGGCCTGCTCTGTTTGCACTCTGGGGGGCTCTTGATATGTAAAAATGCCATTCTGTGTTTGCAAAGCTGAGGTGTCCTAAACTCTACTTTCTCTTTGGAAAGGAGGGACAGACGATTATTTCATTGCCTGAGAGCTGTCTGCTCACCACGGACACCGTGATTCGAAGCTCCTTAGGCCCCTACATCAAGAAGTAAGTGACCACTTGCACAACTGGTGTGATTTGAAGCTCCCTAGGGCCCTACATCAAGAAATAAGTGACCATACCTTGCACACCTGGTCTGATTCGAAGCTCCGTAATGCCCTACATCAAGAAGTGACCACACCTTCACAGCTGGTGTGATTTGAAGCTCCATAGGGCCTTATATCAAGAAGTTAGTGACCCTTGCACACCTGGTGCCAGTGTGAAAAATTCCCTGAGAGTTTCTGCCATTGGCAGATGTGTGATTACTGATACGGCATGAGGACCCAGTTCTTGTCCAGCCTAGAAACACTTGGTGTGATTTGAAAGGTTTATTCTCTTCTAGGTTTGCTCTCAGTTCACTGGGAACTGTGTTCCTAAGGTCTTCAATAGGCTGCCTGGGGTGTGGGTGTGAACCCTGTCCTTATTTACTAAGAAGTGAACGTGAAATGGAATGGTGTACATGATGCATCTTACAGATGCTTCTTCCCTGTCTTGGTTGACCCTATTGTGCCTGCTTGACTTCTTCAGCTGTGAACGGATTTGGCCTTAGGGAAGAGTTGGCTTTAGTTAGGGATGAAGGAGAACAGGCAATGTGGGATTTGACACTGGGGAGGAGTTGGTTTTAGTTAGGGATGAAGGAGAGCAGGCAGTGTGGGATTTGGCATTAGGGAGGAACTGGACTTAGGGATGAAGGGGAGGCAATGTAGGATTTGGTGTTAGGAAGGAGTTGGCTTTAGTTAGGGGTGAAGGTGATCAGGCAGTGTGGGTTGAGATCCTTGTTCTGGGCACATGGTGATGAGCTTTGGTTTGGGGGCATCTTGAGCACAGAGTGGGAACCTCAGCAGAAGTGATTTCTACATTTTGAGGGTTCAACCAAAGATGGTGCTGTTATATAACCCAAGTCCCCACCCCCATTCTTTATGGGCCTGTGTAGAGGCAAGGGTGCTCTGAATCCTTATTTTCTGAGAGGTTGCAATAGAAGTGGGTGACGTGGGAATCTGGACTTCAAAAGGGAATGATAGCTTTGCGAAGCCTGTGTACGCCATAGGGGCTGATTTGTGAGTAATTATTCAGATGCAGCTACATAATTTGTATTAGAACCTATAAGTTTAGGACAGAAGCTCAAAGTGTCTAATGGGCGGGCAGTTTCTGTCTGGTCGGCATTGCCCAGTAGAACTCCAGCAGTGGTGGAGATGCTTTGTTTCGCACTATCCAAGATGCGAATCACAAATGCCTGCTGAGTAACTAGAATGTGGCTTGTTTTATTAAATGACTCTTAAGCACTGCTTAACTATAAATAATTTAAATCAAAATAGTTCCGTGAGCCAGTGTTCCCTGGGTTGGATGCTGCATCTCTGGATCTTTCTACCCCTCACACTCCCTGTAGTATGTCTTTACAAGGTGAAACCCAGGAGCTTATAGAGAAAGTTTCAGCTGTGTGGTGGTGATGCAAGCCTTTAATCCCAGCCCTTGGGAGGCAGAGGCAGGCGATCTCTGTGAGTTTGAAGCCTGTAACTGGAAGGTTTTCATCCCACCTGGTCCTGTAGCCACTTCTAAAATAACCACTCAGAGGCTTAATATTAATTACATACTTTTTGGTCTGTTAGCTCAGGCTTATTATTAACTAACTCTTACAACTTAAATTTACCCCTTTCTATTATTCTATACTTTTTACTACCAGGCTCATCCCTTGTTACCTCACATCTTGCTTGTCTAACAGCTGCTGTATCCCTCAACTCCACCTTCTTTCTTTCTGTATTCAGTTTGACTTTCCCACCTTGCTATATTCTTCCCTGCCATAGGCCAAAGCAACTTCTTTATTAACCAATGGTAATAAAACATATTCACAGCATACAGAAGGGCATCCCACATCATTGTCCAGCCTGGTCTATAGAGTGAGTTCCAGGACAGCTAGAGCTACACAGAGAAACCCTGTCTCAGAAAAAAAGGGGGGATAGGGAGAAAGAAAGAAAAAAGCTTTCACAAGGAAAACCAGGCTGGAAACAAGATTTCTTTCTTTCTTTTGTTTATTTAATTTTTGAAAAATGACTCTTACCTACTAACCACAGAAATGGCATTGGTGGGAAAGAGAACATAGACCATGTTGGGTGTGCTCTGGGGAGAGCATAGACTGTGTTGAGTGTGTGCTGGAAAGAACATAGACCATGTTGGGTGTGCTCTAGAGAGAGCTTAGACTGTGCTGGGTGTGCTCTAGAGAGAACTTAGACTGTGCTGGGTGTGCTCTAGAGAGAGAGAGAGAAAACGTAGACTGTGTAGGGTGTGCTCTGGAGAGAACATAGACCGTGTAGGGTGTGCTCTAGAGAGAACTTAGACTGTGCTGGGTGTGCTCTAGAGAGAGAGAGAACGTAGACCGTGTAGGGTGTGCTCTAGAGAGAGCTTAGACTGTGCTGGGTGTGCTCTAGAGAGAACTTAGACTGTGCTGGGTGTGCTCTAGAGAGAGAGAGAACGTAGACCGTGTAGGGTGTGCTCTGGGGAGAACATAGACCGTGTTGGGTGTGTTCTGGAGAGAACAAAGACCATGTTGGGTGCGCTGGACAGGCACAGCCATAGGAAAGATGCCTCTGTCTTGGGTAGAGCATCGACAACTTGAGCACATTCCCTCGGAAGCAAACCAAACTGTTTGGCCAAGGCTACACTTTAATTCCTTCGATTTGTCTTCATTTTACAAGGTGGAAGCCTCCTCCATCTCCCCTGCTGGCCCTGTGCACATTTTTAGTCTCAGAGAAGCACGCAGGTGATCAGTCCCTCTGGAAGTCTTACCTGGACATTTTACCCTCTTCGTACACCTGCCCAGTCTGCTGGGAGCCGGAAGTGGTAGATCTTCTACCCGAACCTTTAAGGACAAAGGCAGAGGAACAGAGAGCCCACGTGCAGGACTTGTTTGTCTCCTCCAGAGCCTTCTTCGCCTCCCTGCAGCCTCTGTTTGCGGAGTCTGTGGACAACATTTTCAGCTACAGTGCCTTCCTGTGGGCCTGGTGCACTGTGAACACCAGAGCTGTGTACCTGCGGTCCACGAGGCAGGACAGCCTTTCTGCGGAGCCAGATACATGCGCGCTTGCTCCCTACCTGGATCTGCTCAACCACAGCCCGCATGTCCAGGTGAGAAGCTGGCATGGACACGTGTCCTGTTGTTTTAGAATTCCAACATGTGGAGTCGAGAATGAAGTAGTGGAGGTGTAAGCTGCTTCAGGTAACCGTGTTAGACCAATCTTTCTGCAGCCACATTTTGTTTCTGGTCCTGATATAATTCTGGCAAGCTCTCTGTGTTTGTACTGCACTGCTCTCCAGGCCTGCAGGGCCCTGTGCTGAGCCCCTGGGCCTTTCAGCCCAGACTTTCTTTCCTTCCCAGCCTTCAGGACCCTGTGGTCTAGCTTTCCTTCCCAGCCTTCAGGACCCTGTGGTCTAGCTTTCCTTCCCAGCCTTCAGGACCCTGTGGTCTAGCTTTCCTTCCCAGCCTTCAGGACCGGGGTGCTGTCTAGCTTTCCTTCCTGCCCCACCCCTTTTACACTTGGTGGTGTAACTGTCTGCTCGTGTGTCTTTGTTCTGACTGGGGATTGTCTGTGCCTCTCCAATGGACTCAAGGCTTTGTGGCCTTCTGTTGTTCCTCTTTGAAGCCTCAGTGGCCAGGACAAGGCTTGATTATGGAGCAGATGAGAACCTGTGTGAACAGGAGTCTGCGGGCCATGAAAGAACTCCTAATGATAGCCACGATACCCTCTTCCTCAGCCCTTTTCTCACTGGACACACTGGAGATAAATGTATTTGCATGGCATGCTGGGAGAAAGGATAGCCAAGGAAAGCCAGCCTTGGAGGGCCGAGAGGAAGCGCTTTGTCAGCTCACCCGAAACCTATTTAGAGTTTGGGATCTGCACCTTTGCTGTCTCCTAAGAGACACGCCACCAGGAAGAGATCAGTGTCACCTTGTCATTTCACAAGGCAGTGGGAAGACCCCGGAAGGTCCTGCTTGTCTTTTTGGCCCTGGGAGGCATTTCCCACAGTCTCCAGCACGTGAGTTCAGTGTTAGGTGAAAGGTCATAGGATGCTGGACATAGGGGCTCAGTCCCCAGCTGATCTTATTGGTGTGTTTGTGGGCATTTGCACTTCAGTGATTTTCTAGACAATCATGGGAGGACATGACCACAGCTGGACGATGGGAGCCTGAGGGCCAGAGCTGCAAAAGACCTTTGTAGGCTCACGGACTATAAACAAATGAAACTGTGGCCAAGTCCAGCCTCACAGCTTTTGACAACGATGGTCTTAGCACCACCGCATTGTCTTCCATTCCTGACCAGAGTCAGAGGCCATGGTTGGACCTCCTCCCTCATCAACAGGTAAAGGTGAGATGAGGAAACAGGCCCAAGTGCAGCTGTACTGTTCCCCACCTGTGGCCGACTTTGTCACCGGGCATTTCAAACTGCATTGTACTACAGTTAATATGGTAACTTGGTGAGCCTTTGAGATTAGGTTAAAATGAGAAATCCTATGCCTTTCCCCTGTAGATAAAAGCAGCATTCAATGAGAAAACCGGCTGCTATGAGATCAGAACGGCCTCACGCTGTCGGAAGCATGAGGAAGTGTTTATCTGCTATGGCCCCCATGATAACCAGCGGCTGCTCCTGGAGTACGGCTTTGTGTCCGCCTGCAATCCTCACGCCTGTGTTCCTGTCCCCGGAGGTTGGTGTCAGTGCTGTTCTCCCTGAGGTAGTGTCGTGTCCTGCTGTAGTAGAAGGCTGGAAGGGCATCCTTCACTTATGGCTTCAGGGAGCGCTAGCCTTGCCTCTGCTGATTGGATGTCTGTGTTGCAGTAAAGACAACAAAACTGATTGGTTCTGAGGCTGCGATGAACTGAGAAGGTGGAGTGGGAGGAGAGCTGCTTAGGAAGTGATTGACAGTCATAGCTGAGCGGATGCAGATCTCTGTACTGAGCAGAAACTTAGTAAGCCCACATGGGTGAGTGGCTGGAGCGTCCCAGCATATAGTCGAGGTATTTATGTGTAGGCTCCGATGGATGTAGACCCTCTCAGAGATGCTGTCCACCCTCTAGGCAGAACGACCATTATGCTTCTTAGATTAGAGATAGAAGGGCCTGAACCGGGCCACTGAGATGGGTCCGTGGGTAAAGGGGCTTGCCACAAAGCCTGATGGTGTGAGTTCAATTCTCAGGACCTGCAGGGAGGAGAGGAGGAGAGAACCAATCCCTGCAAATTGTCCTTAGGCCTTCACACACATGTGTGGTGCACACACAACACATAAAATAAATACGTGTAATAATTTTTTAAAAGGAAAATGCGAGCAGGGCCTTGTACAGTGAGTCAGAGAGCCAGCTCTGAGATGGCCTCATTCGAGGTCTCGCAGTTGCTGTACGATGGCTCTAACTGCAGACAGTTGCCGGGTAAACCACTGAACAGCAGCTACATTGGTTAGAAGTGGCCTGAGGATCAGCTCAGAGGCAGGACAGTTGCCTGGCATCTGCAAGTCCCTCACTGAAGGAAAGGGAAGGCTCGTTTTTGTCAGAATTACACCCAAAGCCCTGTTTTGTTTTTGTTTTATAAAATGCAGAACTGAACTTATCATCACTTCCAAACAGACATCTTTTGTTTGCTCTCTCCTTCAAAAACGTTTGTCGGTTTTCACACGTTCACGTGTGGCTGCAGCCGCTGATCGTGGACTGCTGCAGACAGAGTTGCCATCCGTCCTCCCTGTGTTCCTGTGCAGCCTCTTTCTGGCTCTGTCTCCCAGCTGGGGCTCTGGCGTCTTCGTCTTCGCTTGTTCTACTATGGATATGCTTTGTGGTGGTGGTGTGTATCTGTGTGTGCGTGTGTGTTTGTATGTGCACACATGTGTACGCGCATGTGTGTATGTATGTGTGTGTCTGTGTGTGCGTGTGTGCACATGTGTGTATGCATGTACACGTATGTGTGCATGTGTGTCTGTGTGTGGGCGTGTGTGTGCGCGTGTATGTGTGTGCATATGTGTACGTGCGTGTGTGTGCGTGTGTGTGCGTGTGTGTGTGAAGGCGTAAGTCACAAACAATGCCACACCAATTTGGGATTATGATTAATAGGGTGATATTTATTTAAAGGGGAAAAACTTACAGATCACTGTCCCAGGCAACAGCCCTCTACGCGACCAGGAGTCTAGTCGCCGGCGGAGCAGGAGGTGAAGAGAGAGAGGAGAGGGAAGTGGCCGCTTTTTTAAAGGGAGAGAGACCACGCCCCAAGGGGCTGGTATCTCAGTGGCGATAGGCTGGAGGAGTGGGAGGACCTCCCGCAACACCTCCCCCTTCTGTTTAAATAAGAGAGTTCTAAACCTACTATGAAATTATATACAATAAGTACAAATATCCTATTCTAACTAGCTTAGGTCTTGTATAATAAATAACTTGGCCAAGTCATGAGAGAAAGTAACTACATTTATATAGTCTTCAACCCCATCAAAGATCTGAGAAGGGAAATAATGTTACCTGGGTAATTAGGAAGTTCAGTAAAACAACTTCCAAAACATGCAACAAATCACAGAGACAACTAGCTACCTAGGCAATCACCCAAAGTCACATTAGCAGCGTTGAAGCAACCAACTTTGCCTTAGGCCTAACATAACTGACACACCATTTTCCAAGGCAAGCAACTTTTCAAAACTATCTTACCCTGTCTTGGCAGGATAAGACAGTCCTGTTTTATCCATTGATGCATGCTCTGTATCTTTGTCAGTGGTTGAGGTATGGGCATTTCTTTGCCCCAAGGCCAGTTCTGCCAAAAAGAAATGCTCCAGGTGGAGTGTCTTTGGTGCTCAACATTCTCTTGGGAATAGAGTGGTGTTGCCAGGAGCAATTGTGTCTCACTACCACAAAACTCTGAGTTAGATTAAAGGCCATTTTCTACAGCTCTTTGAAGAAGTTGAAGATTATCTATCTATACTGAGTATAATCTCTATATATCTAAAGAACCTGATTAGTCTAATTATAAATGACAAACTTAGATGACTATTAGTCTATATAATTCTCAATATCTATCTAACTTAAAGACTAAGACAATAAACGACTGTGAAACAAATGAGGACAATGACCTCCAAATATAAACAATGTACAAATATGCATTGCAGTAGGTAAATATATATCAATACACAAACATTATATAAGTATCTTAATCAGAGGTAGAAATGTACACTGCAATATGGTAAATATATACAATATATATATATCAATACAATATATGTCAATACATAAAAAATGTTTTAAACAGAGGTAGAAACATGAATGCATACAATAGTCAATACAATTTAACTTTGTATCAATATACAAGAATCTATATCAATATATTTGTCTAACAACAGTAACTCACAATTACAAATCTATTATCCCATCATGTGTGCGTGTCTGTGAACCTTGCTTCTCCGCATTCTGCCCTCAGCCTTGGAAACCTTACATCTTTTCAGGGACCCCGACCTCGGGAGTTGCCCTGAGGAGGACACTGGTGTGGGTCAGGAAGCACTCTTGATTATATGGGATGGTCATGGGAGGGAAGTCAGCTGGAGGGCATGCATTGAGTCCTGTCCTCTGACATCATCTCTCTCCGACCTAGAGACACTGGTTAAGTACCTCCCAGCAGCCGACAAACAGATGCACAGGAAGATGTCCATTCTGAAGGAGCGCGGCTTTACAGAGTGAGTGCTTTTGGAATTTCCATGCAAACACTGGGGTTCTGGTCCTGCCTCTGTATTAGCTGATGGCTGGGTATTTATTAGGTCTTACCCTGTGCTAAAGTAGTGCTTGGTGTTGTGGACACTCAAGGAGTGGACTGTGAGAGTCAAGCTTGAAACAGTCCTGTCCATGTTGTGAGGTGGGTCGTGTTCAGGTGGGGTTATCGTCACAAGCTAGGCTGACCCCTAGCAGAACCCATCCCCTGGCGTCAGGGGCAGTGAGAGACAGACCCCAAACTCACCCTCTGACATCTTCTTTTCTGTATAAATCATGGTTTTCCATGGCTTGCAACTGTGAGGCTGCAATTGGAAAATGGCTTTTCACCCTGTCTTAGGGTTACTATTGCTGTGATAAAACACCATGATCAAAAGCAGGCTGGAGAGGAGAGGGTTTATTTGGTTTACAGTTCTACATCATAGTCTGTCACTGAAGGAAGTCAGGACAGGAATTCAAACAGGGCTGGAACCTGTAGGGGCTGATTCAGGAGCCATGGAAGGAGCTGCTTGCTGGCTTGTTCTCAGTGGCTTGCTCAGCCTGCTTTCTTAAAGAACCCAGGACAGCAGCCCAGGACGGCAGGCACCACCCACCATGGACTGGGGCCTTCCCCAACAACCACTAAGAGCCTTATAGGCAAACCTATAGCTTGATCTTACTGAGAGATTTTTCTTAATTGAAATTCCCTCTTGTCCAGTGACCCTAGCTTGTGTCAAGTTGGCAGAAGAGTCAGAACACAAGTTCCATTGTGTGGAATGAACCGCAGACTGTCCTGTACCCTGGCTTTATTCACAGAATCCGCAGACTCAGTATCTCACACTACTTTGACCTTTGTGGAGGTGACCTAACATCTGTGCCTGGTTAAAGCCACTGCCAGGGTCCTTAGGTGTTCTCCATGGTGCCGTTTCTGAGTGCTAGATTTGCTGATGCTGGTCTTCTCTTGTAGAAATCTGAGAGCTAGATTTGCTGATGCCGGTCTTCTCTTGTAGAAATCTGACATTTGGATGGGATGGACCATCTTGGAGGCTGCTCACAGCTCTTAAGTTGCTGTGTCTAGAAGCTGAGAAATTGTAAGTTTCACCTGCATTGCTTTTCTTTGTTTCTTGAGACGGGGTTTCTCTGTGTAGCCCTGGCTGTCCCAGAACTCACTGTAGACCAGGCTGGGCTTGAACTCAGAGATCTGTCTGCTCTGTCTCCTGAGTGCTGGGATTGAAGGTGTGTGCCACCACAGCCCGGCTCCTACATTGCTTTTCCTCGGTGCCTGCTTCTTGGTAAACATTAAAGGCGTTTGTCTGGGGAGTTTGCAGTGGAGGGCAGAAGAGCAGGCTGTGCCCTGGTGCTGCTGTTGAGAACCCACCCAGCCTTTAGGAGTACTCCGCACTCTGGTCAGCTGTCCCCAGGTGTCCCCTGGTGACCTGGTGCTGCTGTTGAGAACCCACCCAGCCTTTAGGAGTACTCCGCACTCTGGTCAGGTGTCCCCAGGTGTCCCCGGGTGTCCCCAGGTGTCCCCTGGTGTCCCCTGGTGACCCGGTGCTGACAGTCTGAGTAAGTGCCTATGCGCTGTCAGCATGGGCAGGCCAGAGGCACGTCTCTGAGTAGACGGGTTTTCCTTGCAGCAAGCAAGTACATAACTGTGCCCTGTCTGGTCCCGTGTTTCCCCCACCCCTAGTTCTCTCCTGGGGTTGATCTAGAAGCCCTGCTGAAGGGCTGTTCTATGAGAGGAGGCAGGTAGAGGAGCCCCAGTGCAGACATGCACCCTGGTTAGGCTCCTTAATATCCCTAAGGAACTACCGGTGGCTTCTCAGAGCTGCCTGTCCACCCTCATGGCTGTGCTCTGGTCATCACTGGAACTCCTCCAGGCCCAGGACTGATTTGACAGCAGCTGCCTTGCTGCTGCCCAGTATGTTAGGCAAGTGTCCAGCAGTGAGTAGGAACAGCCCCGGCACAGCTCTGTCGTTCTTCCAGCACGTCTTACTCTTTCCCATGGGGACTCAGAAGTAAGTTTCCTCCTGGTCTTAATCCCAGAAATGTAGTTGAGTCATGTTCCGGGCTGATTGGCACCACAGCAGTTTTACTTACATGGGAATTAAATTTTTTAAAAAATAATTGCATATAGAAATATTGAAAATATTAAGAAAAAGTTAGTTGTAGATAAAGAAAAATATGTATGCACAATTGTCTGTCTTGTCATTTTTTACTGTATGTAGGCAAGTGTGTCATAGAACGTGAAAAAGTCTCACAATTGGTTTGCAGCCGTGTGGACTGTAGGTGACACTTGCTGCAGTCAGTGCTCTGTTGCTGTGAAGACACCATGACCACAGCACCTTTGTAAAAAGAAGCATTCACCTTCACCTGGGGCTGGAACGCAGTTTTAGAGGCTGCAGAGGTTTGAACATCAGGCCCCATGGACTCATTTGTTTGAACAGTTGGCCCACAGGGAGTGGCACTATTAGGAGGTGTGGCCTTCTAGAGTAGGTGTGGCCTCATTGTAGGAAGTGTGCACTGTGGGGCAGGCTTTGAGATCTCATATGCACAAGCACACAGTCTCCTTCTGCTGCCTGCAGATCAAGATATAGAACTCCTAGCTCCTTCTCCAGCACCATGTCTGTCTGTGTGCTGTGTATTTCCCACCATGACAATGATGATGACATCTGAAACTGGAAGCTTCCCCAGTTAAATGTTTTCATTTATAAGAGTTGATGTGGTCAGAGTGTCTCTTCACAGCAAGAGAAACCCTGACTAAATCAGAGGTTTAGTCTATTTTCATCGTGGCGGGGAGGATGGTGGCATGCAGAGAGACAAGGTGCCTGAGAGGAAGCCGAGAGTTCCACATCTAGACCTGCAGGCAGCAGGAAGAGAGAGCCGCTGGGCCTGGCTTGGACTTTTCAAACTTCAAAGCCCACCCCCAGTGACATGATTCCTACACCAACAAGACCACACCCCTGATAGTGCCATTCTCTGTGCTTGTGGGGGCCAATTACATTCAGATTACCACACTGTGGCTTCCGTTCAGGAACTGCAGCGGTATCACAGGTTTAGGGGTGAGCCTCCTGTGCCTCCTGTGCTCAGAGGAACAGGGGTATGGCTGTCTCCTGTAGCTGGGGGACCTGCTGAACTGATCTTGTTGGACATTCTGATTCTAGTACGTCCTGGAAAAAGGTGCTTCTTGGCGAAGTGATCTCAGATGCAAACGAGAAGACAAGCTTGGGTGTGGCCCGGAAAATATGCTCTGACTTCATCGAGGAGACCCGTGCTGTGCTGCGCAAGGTGCGTCCCTGATGCTGCTGGGCCCAATTCCAGCCCCGACAGTCGTGAGACTCTCCCAACAGTAAATGTTTGGTCACCTTTATATCTGATGGTGTTAACAGAGTTACACCTAAAGTTATATATACAGTGCCAGGGAGACAGCCCAACAGACACTTGTGCTAGTGCAAGGGCCAGAGTTCAGATCCCAGCACATGTAGCAGTCGGGTGTGGCAGCTGGCGTTCCTGTAACTCAGCCAGCCTCGTCCAGAGCGCTAAGGATCAAGTGAGAGACTGTGGATCACACTACAGGTGGATAGCAGTAGGAGCTGACACTCAGCCTCTGGCCAAACCATGTGCGGGCACAGGCCAGTCTGGAAGGTTTACATGTAGTGTGTGATGTACGGGCCAGTCTGAAAGGTTTACATACCATGTTTGATGCACCGGCCGGTCTGGAAGGTTTACATGCTGTGTGTGAGTCACAGGCCAATCTGGAAGGTTTACATACCATGTTTGATGCACAGGCCAGCCTGGAAGGTTTACATGCTGTGTGTGAGTCACAGGCCAATCTGGAAGGTTTACATACCATGTTTGATGCACAGGCCAGCCTGGAAGGTTTACATGCTGTGTGTGATAAACGGGCCGGTCTGGAAGGTTTACATGCTGTGTGTGATAAACGGGCCGGTCTGGAAGGTTCACATGCAGTGTGTGATGCCCAATGGTGCTTTGGTGTATGCTCACCGTGTGGAATTGTCTAGTCAAACTGCTGAACAGTATTTTCCAGACTACAGCTCTTGGAATCTGTTTCTTGACATGCAGTGCGCATCTTGTGCCTAACTGAGGTCACGTGTTGTACAGGGAACTCTGCGGTCTGTTCCTCTTGTCTAGGTAAACTGTGTTTCTTGACTGACATCACCAGTCTCACCACCATTTACATGGTGGTCACAGTTCTTTACAGACATAAAAACCTGAAGACCCTGGCTTTGTGCCTGACTTTATCCAGTGTTCTCCAGGCTCTTTCTTGTCACAAATAAGGGCTCCTCTTCTCCCCCCCCCTTTTGTGATATTGGGGATGGGACCCAGGTCCTCACACCTCCTAGACACACCGTCTAAACCTGAGCCCTGTCACTGCCCTCATTCCCATTTAAGACTGTACCTCTGTGAAGTATAGCAACATTTTCTTTATCCATTCATCACTGGGCACTTAGATCAAGTCTTAAATTTTGTCTCATGTTTTATCATTGTCTGATTTCTTAATGATAGTGTTTCAAATATCCTTCTTTAACTTCATAATTTTTTTTGTTTTAATGAGAAATCAGTTTATAAGAAATGTGACTATTAAAATTCAGAAGTTTGTGCATTTTGAAGATTTTTTTTTTTTTTTTTTGGTTTTTCGAGACAGGGTTTCTCTGTGGCTTTGGAGCCTGTCCTGGAACTAGCTCTGTAGACCAGGCTGGTCTCGAACTCACAGAGATCCGCCTGCCTCTGCCTCCCGAGTGCTGGGATTAAAGGCGTGCGCCACCATCGCATTTTGAAGATTTTATGCTAAATGAGAAGAAAAGCACAAAAGGACAAGGCCTATCCACTTACAGGGTTCCCAGGCCAGGGAACCCAGGGCTCTGGGAAGGGAGCTGGCTTCCTCAAGTGATCTGGGCGACTTAAGGCCATTGACTGTCTGCCTCAAAGCAGTTAAAACTGTAAATTTTATAATGCATTTCTAGAATATTAAAAAGTTAAAAATTACTTTCAGGTCTCTGACATGAAGGAAGGAAACATGCTGCTGGTAAATCAACTCGCTTTGGTGGAAGCCTTGTGGGTGGAGGAGCTGAGGATTCTCCAGGCCTCTGCTGAGTTTGTGAGCAGTTTATGATCCCCCTCCCCCCGACATCACGGGGAGCCTGTGATCCCTCCTGTGGAGGGCGTACTTTCCTCGTTTTTGCTGAGGTTGGACTAAATAGACTCATATGACGTCCTTTGCAGTCTTCGGATGGTTTCTAATAAACATTTAATGTTTCTCCCTCTGCTTTTCTTATCCGTAGAGAACTTTCAAGAGCTCTCATGGGATGGAATGGCAGCTGCTCTCGGCCCTGGGAAGTATGTCTGTCCTGAGCAGAGGAGGGTTCTAGGTGCTGGGTAACTGAGGACAGACATGCGCTGTCTGTGTCAACACTTCCCTGCCTGCGTCAGTGGGGAAGGAACAGCATGGAAGTGATGAATTGAGGAGTGGGAGGCTGGACAGGCAGGTAGCCCGCTGTGGTCTGTCTCCTGGTGTCAGCCCGCGGTGGTCTATCTCCTGTGTCAGCCCGCTGTGGTCTGTCTCCTGTGTCAGCCCGCTGTGGTCTGTCTCCTGTGTCAGCCCGCTGTGGTCTGTCTCCTGTGTCAGCCCGCTGTGGTCTGTCTCCTGTGTCAGCCCGCTGTGGTCTGTCTCCTGTGTCAGCCCGCTGTGGTCTGTCTCCTGTGTCAGCCCGCTGTGGTCTGTCTCCTGTGTCAGCCCGCTGTGGTCTGTCTCCTGTGTCAGCCCGCGGTGGTCTGTCTCCTGGTGTCAGCCCGCGGTGGTCTGTCTCCTGTGTCAGCCCGCTGTGGTCTGTCTCCTGTGTCAGCCCGCTGTGGTCTGTCTCCTGTGTCAGCCCGCTGTGGTCTGTCTCCTGTGTCAGCCCGCTGTGGTCTGTCTCCTGTGTCAGCCCGCTGTGGTCTGTCTCCTGTGTCAGCCCGCTGTGGTCTGTCTCCTGTGTCAGCCCGCTGTGGTCTGTCTCCTGTATCAGCCCGCTGTGGTCTGTCTCCTGTGTCAGCCCGCTGTGGTCTGTCTCCTGTGTCAGCCCGCTGTGGTCTGTCTCCTGTGTCAGCCCGCTGTGGTCTGTCTCCTGTATCAGCCCGCTGTGGTCTGTCTCCTGTGTCAGCCCGCTGTGGTCTGTCTCCTGTGTCAGCCCGCTGTGGTCTGTCTCCTGTATCAGCCCGCTGTGGTCTGTCTCCTGTGTCAGCCCGCGGTGGCCTGTCTCCTGTGTCAGCCCGCGGTGGTCTGTCTCTTGGCGTCTTCCATTTCAGTCCACTCTGGCAGTTACTGGTCCAGAAGTGACCCTCTAAGACCCAGGTAGGTACTCTTGGCTTAAGGACAAGTTGGGGCCAGGCAGCTCTGGTAGCGTTGTGTCAGAGGGTTGGCAGTGCTGGATCACAACTGGATCGCTTAGGCCTTCCCCATGTATACCCACTGAGGGAAGTGTCGAGGTGCCTTCTTGATGGGAGGCAGGGTGTGTGTGTGTGAGGTGCGTGGGGAGGCTTGGGGTCTTCCTGAGGACAGTGTGCTGGTGGCCTCTTGCAAGCTGCTGGCAGGGAAGGACTGAATCATACAGGGCTTTCTGCTTTTTTTTCTGGCACTTTCCTGTGCAGCCTTTCCATGTGGGGACACAGGCTCTGCTATTTCATGCTCCTAAAGCAGGGTCAGGACAGGGGAGGAGAAATGGCAGGAAGGTACAGGGGCAGGTATTAGGACCAATAGGGGAGAAGGGAGGATGTGGGTCCTATAAAATACCAAGCCAGCATCCATTTATCAAGCTTCTAGCCTCAGCCCTCCTCCCCCCAGATAAAACAGTTAATTTTTTCCACAGCTTGCTCTCCCATGTTTCCTGGTTGCTTAGTTCTGTGTTCATGCCACAGTGAATTTTGCAGTCCCCCAGGCAACTGCTGACATCCCTGTCACAGATGCAGTTCAGTTCAGGACAACTGAAGGCACTATGACATTTTGTCCTGTGTCTGTTCTCTGAGTTTATGGTGACCTTTCAGGGGGTCTTGGTCCATCAAACCATATTAGTCTGGAGCAATCTGCAGGTTCTCATCCTCTGGAAACAAAAGAAGAACCGCTTTTCCAAAGCAACATATACATAGACTCAAACTTTGAAGTTAAGAAACCTTTAAAACATATGTTGTCTTAGCTTAGCAGTCCCCAGAATCAAATGTCTCTCTTTAGTCAAAAAATTCAAAGAAAACAATAATATACACAATCCAGACCCTCTTTGTATATTCCATCTTTACATGGCTTTTCTTACTCTATTAATTTTTAATATTTATTATCTTTACTCCTTTAATCTATGACTGTCTGTACTCTATCTCTTTAAAGACTTTGTTTTATTTTTTAAAAACCCATTTACTTCTTTATAACTCTCTATAATCTTTTCTCTCTCTCGTAAGCCTACATACATTTTTTTTAAAAACATACTGTTACTTGTTTATAGAGTTCTTTTAAGTCTAAATCTGTCCTATTGTGTATCTGTAATTATTTATTGTCCAGGAGCATTTCTTAAAATGCTAATAAGCCCATCTTATTAACTTTTGCCACGCCATTGCTAAGGGAAATATGGCACTTCCTGCTTGCTCCACCCAGTCCAACATGGTGGAAGTCCGTTTACTGCCTCTGAGACTGCAGGGTGGGATCCGTCCTCACTACCTCAACGTGATAACCAGTTGGCCCATGCTGCCACCAAGTAATTTGCAGCACGCTGCCCAGAATCCCCATTTAAATGCTTGGCCTCCTGAGAGAGCCAGAGGTCACACTGGCAGCACGGCCCTGAAAACCAGCATTTCAAAACCGCAGTTTTTTTTTCTGATAATGCTGAACCAGGAAAACCTGTCTTAAGGGAGCTGCATGCCACCAGCTGAAAACAAATTCTGCTGAACTTTGTTTTTCCGTGTCTCGAATTCCTTTCTAAGCTTTCTTGGGTTTTACATGGATTAGTTGGCCACATTGTCACACCAGTTTGTTGTAAGGAGGTCACTTGTTTGTTTCCTGGCTGCTTAGCAGCTCAGCCCATGAAATAATCAAACAGAAACCATATTATTTGCAATACTGTTTGGCCAATAGATTAAGCGTATTTCAGGCTAACTCTTATATCCTAAACTAACCCATCTCCATTAATCTGTGTATCACAATGAGGCTGTGGCTTACCAGGTAAGTTCCGGCTTCTGTCTCCAGTGAAGCTACATGACTTCTCCCTGACTCCATCCTTCTTTCTCCCAGCATTCAGTTTAGTTTTCCCCGCCTACCTCTATTCCTGTGCAGGCCCAAAACTGTTTCTTTATTAAGCAGTGATAACCATCACAAATAGAGGGAAATCCAATATCAAATGACAATACTGTTTGATCAATGGCTCAAGCATATTCCTGGATAACTTATATCTTAAGTTAACCCATTTTTATTTATCTGTGGATCACCATGAGGCTGTAGCGTACCATAAAGGTTCCACCCGGAGGTCCTCCTTTGGCAGCTACATGGTGTCTCCTTGACTCCACCCACTCTCTTTTTTTCTGTTCGGATTTCCTGCCTGGCTTCACTCTACTAATCCACTGGCCTAAACAGCTTTATTCATTAACCAATAAAATATGCCAGAAGGACATCACACATCAATGCTGTCTGAGTATACTTGTGTGTGTGGTATGTGCATGACAAGCCGTGTGAGTATGCTTGTGTGTGTTTTATGTGTGTGGCCCGCTGTGTGAGTATACTTGTGCGTGGAATGCTGTGTGAGTGTGCTCGTGTGTGTGGTATGTGCATGTACTCGTGTGTGTGGTATGTGAGTGGCATGCCGTGTGAGTGTACTCGTGTGTGTGGTATGTACATGTACTCACGTGTGTGGTATGTGCATGTACTCGTGTGTGTGGTATGTGCATGTACTCACGTGTGTGGTATGTGCATGTACTCACGTGTGTGTGGTATGTGAGTGTACTCACGTGTGTGGTATGTGCGTGGCATGCCGTGTGAGTGTACTCGTGTGTGTGGTATGTGAGTGGCATGCTGTGTGAGTGTACTCGTGTGTGTGGTATGTGCATGTACTCACGTGTGTGGTATGTGAGTGGCATGCCGTGTGAGTGTACTCGTGTGTGTGGTATGTGCATGTACTCACGTGCGTGTGGTATGTGAGTGGCATGCTGTGAGTGTACTCGTGTGTGTGGTATGTGCATGTACTCAAGTGTGTGGTATGTGAGTGGCATGCCGTGTGAGTGTACTCGTGTGTGTGGTATGTGCATGTACTCACGTGTGTGTGGTATGTGAATGGCATGCTGTGAGTGTACTCGTGTGTGTGGTATGTGCATGTACTCACGTGTGTGTGGTATGTGAGTGGCATGCTGTGAGTGTACTCGTGTGTGTGGTATGTGCATGTACTCACGTGTGTGTGGTATGTGAGTGGCATGCTGTGAGTGTACTCGTGTGTGTGGTATGTGAGTGGCATGCTGTGAGTGTACTCGTGTGTGTGGTATGTGCATGTACTCACGTGTGTGTGGTATGTGAGTGGCATGCTGTGAGTGTACTCGTGTGTGTGGTATGTGCATGTACTCAAGTGTGTGGTATGTGAGTGGCATGCCGTGTGAGTGTACTCGTGTGTGTGGTATGTGCATGTACTCACGTGTGTGTGGTATGTGAGTGGCATGCTGTGAGTGTACTCGTGTGTGTGGTATGTGCGTGGCACGCCATGTGCGTGTACTCGTGTGTGTGGTATGTGCATGTACTCACGTGTGTGGTATGTGAGTGGCATGCCGTGTGAGTGTACTCGTGTGTGTGGTATGTGAGTGGCATGCTGTGAGTGTACTCGTGTGTGTGGTATGTGCATGTACGCACGTGTGTGTGGTATGTGAGTGGCATGCTGTGAGTGTACTCGTGTGTGTGGTATGTGCATGTACTCACGTGTGTGTGGTATGTGAGTGGCATGCTGTGAGTGTACTCGTGTGTGTGGTATGTGCATGTACTCACGTGTGTGTGGTATGTGAGTGGCATGCTGTGAGTGTACTCGTGTGTGTGGTATGTGCATGTACTCACGTGTGTGTGGTATGTGAGTGGCATGCTGTGAGTGTACTCGTGTGTGTGGTATGTGCATGTACTCACGTGTGTGTGGTATGTGCGTGGCATGCCGTGTGCGTGTACTCGTGTGTGTGGTATGTGAGTGGCATGCCGTGTGTGTGTACTCGTGTGTGTGGTATGTGAGTGTACTCGTGTGTGTGGTATGTGAGTGTACTCGTGTGTGTGGTATGTGCGTGGCACGCCATGTGCGTGTACTCGTGTGTGTGGTATGTGTGTGGCATGCCGTGTGAGTGTACTCGTGTGTGAGGCATGCCGTGTGAGTGTACTCGTGTGTGTGGTATGTGCGTGGCACGCCATGTGCATGTACTCGTGTGTGGTATGTGTGTGGCATGCCGTGTGAGTGTACTCGTGTGTGGTATGTGTGTGGCATGCCGTGTGCGTGTACTCGTGTGTGGTATGTGTGTGGCATGCCGTGTGAGTGTACTCGTGTGTGTGGTATGTGCGTGGCACGCCATGTGCGTGTACTCGTGTGTGGTATGTGTGTGGCATGCCGTGTGAGTGTACTCGTGTGTGGTATGTGCGCGGCATGCCGTGTGAGTGTACTCGTGTGTGTGGTATGTGCGTGGCACGCATGTGAGTGTACTTGTGTCACAGACTTGAGGGCAGCCCTAGGTCTCATTTCTCAGGAGTCATCCACCTTGTTATTTTGAAATAAGAGTCTCACTGGGATCAGAGGTTCCCCACGTGAGCTAGGCTGGTCCACACAGTCCCAGGGCCCCTGCATCCCTACCTCTGCAATGCAGGGGCTACAAGTATGCACTGACAGCTGCCCCTCCCCCATGGGCACTGAGGATCGAACTCAGGTCCTTATGATTGCATAACAAGTGCCTGACTGACTCCCTAGCCTGTGGCTCTGGTTTTCACAGCTGTGATGTATCATTAGACCAGAGTTTGGCAAAGTTTCTGTAGAGGGCCAAACATCAAACAGTTATGTTTTCTGACTCTTAATGTGGTCTTTGTCCCAGTGTATTGCTAACAGAATCGAGACCACGGGTGTTATGGTTTAAGTAAAGCAGTTCCCCGAGGGCCAGCAGCAGGCCATGGGGTGGGTGGTGGGTCCCAGGCCGGGCCACTGCAGGTGACCTGAGGCCGCGGTGGATGAGAGACGGATAGACACTCCATGCTGAGAGAGTTTATTCAATGGGTTATGGAAAGGAAAGGGGAGAGGGAGAGAGAAATGGAAAAGGGGTAGGGAGAAGAGGTAGCAGCCACCTCTTCAGAAGAGGGATGGGGCAGAGAGAGCACTGGCTGGAGGCGGAAGGGAAGATCTGCTTGCCTTGAAGCCAGCAGCAGATCATAGCAATAGGTAAGCAGGTCACATAGCTGTGCTTCAATAAAACCTTATTTACAAGGACAAGATTTTGGCGGGCTGTCTTGACCCTCCTCCGGTGAGGGGTCAAGGTTTGGTAGGCACAGGGATGGGGCCTCCCCATCTTGATGTTCTTAAAGAGCCAACAGTCATAGCCTTAGACCTGTCCCACCCCACCTCGGGAAGTCCCAGCCTAGGTGCTGTCCCCTTCATTCTGAATACCCCCCACCAAGCCCCTGAACTCTCTACCTCACACATACCCCCCTCGTTTTGCTTTTCTCAGCTGGTAGCTTCAGCTCACCTGTGGTTTCTATCCCCCCACCCCCATCTTGTTAGTGAGTTTGTGGGTGGTAAGCCTCCCACAGCTTCCCAGACCCCAGGGGACAGCTGGACATCCCAGGAGGTAAGTGACATCTTCCTCCACCAGCTTTCAAGCTAAGAGCAGGATGGGGCTGTTGGCCTTTCACACCGGGCTTTACTGTGCTTTTGCTCCCAGGTAGAAGCTAGCAGCGACCACTTTGGAGCTGTGGTCAGAAAATGACCTCTGACCTCCCGGAAGCAGATGCCGACTTCAGGCTGTGGTGTGGAAATGTTTCCTTTAGCCGCTGGTTGGTCAGCTGCAGTCTTGTCCTACAGGATGGGGTTAACGTTTGGTCATTTGGTCCAGAGAGGGAAAGTAGAAGGCATTGCTTTGTTGATGGCAGCTGCACCTGGGACCTTTGTGGGGAAGGCTACACATTGAGTCACTCGGGAGTAAACTTGGTTTCAGAGCTGGAAAGTCAAGAGTGAATGGAAGGGAGCATGGACCATGGGAGGGAAGAAGTGGCCCAGTGAGCATCTGTGTGTGTGTTTCCTCGTGTGTGTATGTGTGTGCCCGAGTGAGTGTGTATTTGTATGTATAAGGGTACATGTGTTTCCTCATGTGTATGAGCACGCTTGTGTGCGTGCGTGGACACATGCTGTGTGCGCGCGTGGATACACGCTGTGTGCGTGCAGAGACTCATGGTTGCTGCTGGGAGTCTTGGTTACTCTCCCCCTCTCTACTAAGGCAAGGCCCCTCAGATGACTTCAGAGCTTTCCGGTATCACTAGTGTGTGTAGTCACTTTGCTCCGGGTTCCCATCTCAGCTTGCACACTGGGATCACAGGCAGGCCGCTATGTCCACCGGACACTTACAGGGATTCGGGGCAATCCATGCTCTGGCATCACACCTGGGCAATCACTTTCACCACTTACCTGGCTCCCTCTTCCTCTGAGACAAGGTCTAGCTATGTAGTCCAGGTGGGCCTTGAACTGGTGATCCTTCTGCCCCACCCTCTGGAGTGTGTGCACTACAGGCATGCACCACACACGGCTGCTGGATGCTCCCTGTTGCAGCACCCCCGTACCCCCTAACACACCCAGCACTGCAGTGTTCTCACACAGCACCCCAATCGCTCACAGCCTCCCCCCACATCCATGGCCTTCTGCTGCCTCTAGTCAGCTGCATTGTAGAGAGGACACAGGCTCAGAGTGAGGACAGATGCCCGGCGACTGTGTGTAAGCTAAGAGCAGCGGGGCTGGAACGGGAGGCTCCCTGAAGGCTGCTGGTGTCTCTTGTCATGTCCTCGTCAGACCCTTTCGTGTGACTCAGTTTCTGCTTCAGGAATGCAGAGCTAGAGGAGCTCCCAGGTGATTCCTGTCCATGCCAAAATTAAGGCCATTGATATAGAATTCTGAAGGAGCCCTGGGTATTAGTGAGTCCTTTAGTTCTTTTTTTCCTATTTTTATTAAAAAATAAAAAAAAACAAAAAACAATCTTTTCTCATTTTACATACCAATCCCAGTTCCCTCTCCACTCCCCTCCTCCCATTCCCTCCAATTTCCCCTACACAACCTACCTCAAGACCCAGCAATATCACTGGGGCATATACCCCAAGGACATGTGCTCAACTATGTTCATAGCAGCATTATTTGTAATAGCTAGAACCTGGAAACAACTTAGATGCCCCTCGATCGAAGAATGGATAAAGAAAATGTGGTCCATTTACATACAATGACATCTTGAAATTTGCATGCAAATGCATGGAGCTAGAAAAAACATTCCGAGTGAGTTAACCCAGACCCAGAAAGATGAACATGGTGTGTACTCACTCATAAGTCGATACCAACAAAGGATAACGAGCCTACAGTCCATGACCCCAGAGAAGCTAAGTAACAAGGAGAATCCTAAGAGAAACATATATAGATCCAACTGGAAAGGGGAAGTAGACAAGATCGCCCAACAAAATTGGGAGCTTGGGGGTGGGAGGAGAAGGGAGGGCGGAAGGGGAGGAGAAGGGGAGAAGGGCACGAGGGAGGAGAACTTGAGGGATTGAGATAGTCAAGAGGGAGAAGGACAGAGACGGAGAGCAAGGAAAGAGTGCGTTAACTCTGGTATAAGCAAATCTGATCAGTCCTGAAGTGAGGCTGACTTCATTACTCTGGAGTGTCCAGGGCATCGGAGTCCTTAAAGTACCCCAGGTTCAGCCGTCTGCAGTGTTCTCTGGGAAACAGGAGCAAGCTGCAGTAACTGCTCCCAGATGAAACATTCCGGTTCCAAAGACCTTCAGTTATAGTTTTGGAAGGGAGAAGAGAGAGAGGTTATAGATATATAAATAATCTTTTAACTGGTAGTGTTTGGTGTTAAGTAAAAAGTTATCCAATGGTCAAATGCTTTATCGTTTGGTTAAAAAACACACAGAGATATAAGCGCCCAGTGCATGGCAAACAATATGCTTTATATTTCCCCACGAGGCTCCCTTAAAAACAGGCTGATGCCTGGAGCCTTGCAGGTGGACCTCTGAATGTTCCAGGACTTTGCAGTTTTGGGTCATTTCCATCCTTGCACACTAGGTGGCGCCAGAGGACTGTGATGCTGAGGATGAGGATTTGGATCTTAGGGCTCCATCAAATCAGGCAACCAAGGGTGTTTTTCCTCTTCGCTCCCCTTATTAGCAGGATCCCAGTAAGGCAAAAACACACTGTTTTGCTTTGAGCTCTAAAGTCTTATTTACATTCCTTTTGGGAAGCAGTGTCTTTTCAAAGTGTGAGCGATGAGCAGGTGTGAGCAATGATTATTCAAGGTCATCATTGAGGAAAGGGAGGGGGCGTGGCCGGTGCTGCAGGGAGGGCTGAGTTCAGGGTGGAGGAGGGGCCAGCCGTGTTTCCCTACAGGTGAGCAGAGACGTCTTCAGCACCGCAGAGAAGGACCAGGCAGCAGGTACTAACTTCGTCTTAACCTAGAACTTAGCTGCTACCCGATGGACAGGCAAAGACAGAGCCGCCTTTAAGGAGTGGAACGGACCACCCACACGAAGTCCTCAGGGCCTCAGTGTGCCTCATCTGGTGATGTTTCTAGAAAGGTGTGCTTTGTAGAGGGCTGGAAAGAATAAATGTGTTTCTACAGACAGATGGCCCAGCCGCAGTCAGGGGTGCCGCTGGATCTGAGCGCCGAGCTTTAACATGCTCTTGGCTCCCCTGTGCAACAGGCAGCTGACAGACTGCAGACCACCGTGCGGGGCTGACTTAGTCCCACAACACACCGCTCCACGCCGGTGGCCTTGGAAAGAAAACCTTTGGTCTGCAGAGTTCCCCACGCTTCTGTTGCCTGTTCTCATGTCCTGGATTTACTCCGCAGACCAGAGAGCTACTGTCATGGCCTTTCCCTCTTTGTCTTCTGCCTTCCCTGGCTCCTGAGGATTTTGGTCCTTGGGCTTTTGGTGTGTTCCTTCGGCACATTGATCTGGACAATGCCCTTTCCACAGCATTGGAATTTTACTTTAAAATTTTCAACTATAGAAGTACATATTACCGGGGGCTGGAGAGATGGCTCAGTGGTTAAGAGCATTGCCTGCTCTTCTAAACGTCATGAGTTCAATTTCCAGCAACCACATGGTGGCTCACAACCCATCTGTAATGAGGTCTGCTCTCCTGCCCTCTTCTGGTCTGCAAACACACAGAGACAGAATATTGCATACAAAATAAATAAATAAATATTAAAAAAAAAGAAGTACATATTACCACTTACCTGATTGGAGCAGCCCAACAGAAGTGTATATTAGCCCTTACCTGATTGGAGCAGCCCAATGGAAGTATATATTACCCCTTACTTGATTGGAGCAGCTAAACCGAAGCCTATTAGCTCTTACCTGATTGGAGCAGCCCCGCTGGTTGTGTTTGGGATTCAGCTGTGGCTGCAATGGCATTCAGGATGGTGAAACAACTGAATTTGGTCAGTGTACCATGGACGGCTTCTTTAGAAGAGATGACCCTGTTGTCAAAAACAAAAAGACAAAAGCATTCCTGGGAAGATGAAGGCATTGTTTTTATTGGGATCATTTGCTCTATATCCCCATTCTTCAAACAGCATTCTGCAGTTAGAAGGTGCAGCAGACACAGGACGTTAGCCTCCTCCGCCCACCAAGACAGGATCTGCATCAGTACAAGCTACCACGCCCAGGAAAACTGACACGTCTGTGCTGCAGGGGTGTGGCTGGCTCCAGGATCGAGTCAGTTTGCTGTGTGTGGTGTGCAGTATTCTTCTGTAGCTATGGGTTATGAATCTGAGAGCCAATCAATTAATCAATCATCCTTGCTGTGTGTTGTATGTGGTCTCCTTTGTATCTCTAGGCTCTGCATCTGAGAGCCAATCAATCAGTCATCCTTGCTGTGTGTTGTATGCAGTCCCCTTTATATCTACAGGTTCTGCATCTGAGAGCCAATCACCTTTGCATCAGAATTGGGCCCTGGTTTGCTTTCTGCTGCTGTGATAAAAAAACATACTGACCAAAAGCAACTTGTGGAGGCAAGGGTTTATTCATGTTATACTTTCAGGTCACAGCCTGTCGCTGAGGACGTCAGGGATGTCAGGGCAGAGACTCCAGTTTTGCTACAATCGTCATCTCCTAACAGGGAACTCACTCACAGCTAAGGAAGTCCAGCAGAAACCAGGGAGGTATGCTGTTGACAGCTTCCTCTCCGGCTATGCCCTGATAACGTCCTTGTACATCTCAGAACCATCTGTCTAGGGATGGTATGGCCCATGGTGGCCTGGGTCTTCCTACACCAATTAATAACCAGTCAGGCCAGACATGCCCTCAGGCCGGTCTGATCTAGGCGATGCCTCAATCCAGGCTTTCCTCTCAGATGACTGGAAGCTGTGTCAACAGGGAACACTAACGCGATTGACGGTATACCTATTTACACAGTGTTTACACTGGATAACATTTTCAGTAGTGAAGACGATTTCAAGCACACAGAAACTGTGGGTGACTTGCAATTTGTATGCCATTTGTGTGAGGGCTTAGGATCTGCAAAGCTATCCCATGAATGCTGAGGAACGGCTATCCCAGTCTTCTGGGCTGCTCCATGTGACCATCAGTAGGCACAGAGTGAACTGTGGGAGCGCCTGCTCTCAGCACATGGAGCCAGCAGTGCCCACACTAAGGGGGAGGGGACAGCTCTGCTTGGAGGATTCTGAGGGGTGGCTGTTTCTTTACTTGTGGGCAGGACTGATCCAAATACGACTGGTGTGTGGGGTGAGGCCTCTGGACCTCAGGGCCTCTGGGCAGTCGGGTTGCAGATCCCAGAATGTCTAACACAAGGTTTGGAGTTTCACTTCCCCTGCCCCACAGGGAAGGCCTGTCTTTGCCCAAAGCCTCCGACTGGAAGGAGACACGTGTGTTTCTTTATGTTCGTCCAGTGTTTTCCATGGCTGCCCTCAGTTTCACAGGAGTCTTTAGGAGTGAGGTGCAGGGAGATGGGGCAGGGCTGGCTTTGTCTTGGAGGGTCTGAGCACTCTGAGACAAGCTCACCTTGAACACTGCTGGGCTCCTTCTTTATCTGGGCTCTGGTTCCCTCTGCGGGTTCCGACATGCCCATGGCTCACACACAGTGGCAAGAGGAGCTGCTGGCAGCCGCAGACACGCTGCCTGGCCAACTTCATGGCATTGTTTTTACCAGTTAGCTCATGGCGCAGGATGACAGCGAACAGGGCTTGGTGGCCCTTTCTTTGCCTACGGACATCCTTCTGCTTTGTGAAAGGAGAAGAAAGAGCAAACAAAAGTCAGCTCAGATCACACGGGGCCTGTCCCCAGCAGGAAGTGGGGCCTTACTTGTGAATGTGTAACTCACAGTAAGTTCTCAGCAGACCAAAAAAAAAACAAAAAACAAAAAACCCTCCAACCCTTTCATCATATTCTCCCCTTTCTTAGCCTCCGACTGTTTTACCTCATTTAAGGCCTCGCTCAAGTCCAAATGGCCAAATGGCGTTTGTCAAGGTTAATCGGCCAGCCCCGAGGCTGTGTTCAAGGCTGCCTGGGGGAAACATCTCTGCGCAGTTGTCCACGTTGAAAGAAAACAGTACATTCGATCTTTGCCAGAAATGACTTCTACAGACACAGTGTGTGTCTGCATTCCTTAGCCTTCTAATCCCTTCCTACCTGGGGTGGGGGTGGGGCCGCAGGAACCAGCTCTTCACAGTTAACTTTACAGTGTGTCTGTAGACGTGGGAGTCTCTGAACCAGGACCGAGGTTTATTTTTACTAGCTGGCTAATGACCCCAAGCAGGTGTGCAGGGTGTTAGATGTTGAGCGATGAGCTCACACTTCACGTTTCCACAAGGGTTTTTATTCTCCGGGACGAGGTTGTGCTAAGGATGGTGGCAGCCAGTCATGAGATGGCATAACACCTGCCTATGGTCTCCCGTGTAAGCTATGTGCGTGTCTGGTGCAGGCATGATAGGACGAGCCAGGCAGACTCATCCTATGTCACTGAGTCATACAGGACAGTGTGGGGCAGGGCTGGACACCACTGAGTAACACTGGATGGTGCTGTCCAGGGCTGGACACCACTGAGTAACACTGGATGGTGCTGTCCAGGGCTGGACACCACTGAGTAACACTGGATGGTGCTGTTCAGGGCTGGGCTTTTGTTTTTGGTCAGTTTGAAACAAGGCAGAGTCATCTTGGAAGAGGGAACCTCAATGGAAGAATTGGCTCCCTCAGATTGGCCTGGGGGCAAGTTTGTGGAGCACTTCCTTAATAAATGATTGATGTAGGAGAGCTCCACCCACTGTGGGCAGGCCACCCCTGCACAGGTGGTCTTTGGGTGCTTAAGAAAGACAGCAGATCAAGCCGTGGCTTCTGCTTCAGTTCCTGACAGCCCATGTCTGACTTCCCTTCAGGACAGATTGTGAGCTGTAAGATGAAGCTGGCCACAAGCTGCCTGTGGTCGCTGTTTCACAGGGATAGAAAGGAACTAAGACAGTACCTGAGGCTGTAGCGTGAGTGGGGACTGGGCCTCTGACACCGCGGTCACCATGAGCCACTGGGTAGTGATTTCCTCTGCTAGGACCAGTGTGGGTCAAGTCACAGATCTGGAGGAGGGAGTTCACAGAGGCCAGTGTAAATGTGCCATCCTGCACATTCTAGCCATGTGTGTGTGTAAATGTGTGTGTGTGGGGGTGTACGTGTGCATTGTGTGGGTATATGTGTGCATTGTGTGGGTGTACGTGTGCATGGTGTAGGTGTATGTGTGCATTGTGTGGGTATATGTGTGCATTGTGTGGGTGTCCGTGTGCATTGTGTGGGTGTATGTGTGCATTGTGTGGGTATATTTGTGCATGTGTGTGGGTGTATGTGTGCATGTGTGTGGGTGTATGTGTGCATGGTGTAGGTGTATGTGTGCATTGTGTGGGTATATGTGTGCATGTGTGTGGGTGTACGTGTGCATGTGTGTGGGTGTATTTGTGCATTGTGTGGGTGTACATGTGCATTGTGTGGGTGTATGTGTGCATTGTGTGGGTGTATTTGTGCATTGTGTGGGTGTACGTGTGCATTGTGTGGGTGTATGTGTGCATTGTGTGGGTATATGTGTGCATTGTGTGGGTGTACGTGTGCATTGTGTGGGTGTACGTGTGCATTGTGTGGGTGTACGTGTGCATTGTGTGGGTGTATGTGTGCATTGTGTGGGTGTATGTATGCATTGTGTGGGTGTATGTGTGCATGTGTGTGGGTGTATGTGTGAATGTGTGTGGGTGTATGTGTGCATTGTGTGGGTGTATGTGTGAATGTGTGTGGGTGTATGTGTGCATGCGTGCAAGTGTATGCGTGCATGTGTGTTTGCCTTAAGTTGAAGCACAGTCCAGTGAGTTAGAAGCCAGCACTTGCTGCCTTGTATCTCCTATTCTTTAATATTTTGGAAAATTCTAGACCAGTGGTTGGCAAACTTTGGTTACTCCTTGTTTTGGTCAATAAAGCCACTCTCCTGCAGGAGTATTTTACTATGATGGAGTATCCACAGATTTACCTCTGAGCCGTCTGAACTGTGCAGTTAGTGTGGTGAGCGCTTCCACAGTGTCGGGCCACTGGTCTGTCTGCTTCCAAAATGCATGAACTCCCCATGCAGATGCTCTGTACCGCTCACCAGTAACCCCAGTCCCTTGTCCCCACAGCTGCTGGCACCCTCCACTCACCAGTAACCCCAGCCCCTTGTCCCCATGGCTGCTGGCACCCTCTACTCACCAGTAACCCCAGTCCCTTGTCCCCATGGCTGCTTTCACCCTCCACTCACCAGTAACCCCAGTCCCTTGTCCCCACGGCTGCTGGCACCCTCCACTCACCAGTAACCCCAGTCCCTTGTCCCCACGGCTGCTGGCACCCTCCACTATACTCTCTATCTTTGTGAAATCACATAAACATAGTTGTTGCTGAAGTTTGGGTCATAGTCTATTCCCCAAGAAGCCAGGTTCAGACACTCCTGCTTGTGAAGCCTGTCAAAGCAGCCAAACTAATAGTAAGAAGCCAAAAAAAGTAAGTTCATTCAATGCGGCCACTTTTGGAGGCGGGACAAAGAGATCCCATGACCTCCTCCAGTCCATCTTTGGGGGTCCTGAGGTGGGACTAAAGTTTAAATAGGAGGCCAGGGATGTGCACTCCGAGGGGTTTCTGGTCAAGGAGTAGCTCCACCCACTGTTCGGCCTGTCACTGTCTGGACCCCAATGTCTCCAGCAAAATGGTTGGGCAAGTTGCTATCATGTGTGAGTCGTCCCTAAGCTGGGCTGGCTTCAGCCTTTGCCTTCTCCATTCCAATGAGGAATCACATTTCCTTGGGGGACCATTGTTTCAATAACCTGGCCATCAGTTTGAGGGATACAAATGCATCTGTGGAATACGTTCATTTCTATGCCTGTGACATAACTTGTCCCTTGCCCTTTGTGGATGCTATGACCTTAGCAGATTACCGCAAGGCTCACCTAGATGACTGAATTTCACTAAAGCTGAGTAATATCCTAGTGTATGGGCACACATGATATTTTTTCATTCTAGTGCTATTTCATTTATATTTTAATAAATAAGGCTTGTCTGAAGATCAGAATGCAAAACAGCCATGCTAGTCAGCCATACAAGCCAGGCAGTGGTGGTACACACCTTTAATCCCAGCAGCCACACTAGATAACCATAGAGGCCAGGCAGTGGTGGTGCACACCTTTAATCCCAGCCCTAGAGAGGAACATAAGGTAGGATGAGAAGGGAACTCGCTTCTTTCAGTCTGAAGATTTCATAGGAGTAAGAGCTCTCTAGTGGCTTGGTTGCTTTGCTTCTCTGATCTTCAGGTTGAACCCCAATATTTTTCTCTGGGTTTTTATTATTCATGCTACAGTTCATCAACTGACAGACACTGGCTTCTCCTCTTGGCTGTTATGGCAACACTGGCCACAAACACGCATGCTCATAATCCAAGTCCCTGTAAACTGCTCCGTGTGGGTACCCAGGACTCTGAAAGGCAGTTACCTGCCTGTATGTTCGCCAGGTGGTGCCTTCATCTTGCAATAGCTGAATAGTTGTGGCAGAGATGTGGTGGTTCACAAAGCTGCGAAGATTTTCCTCTGGCCCTTTCCAGGGAATGCTTGCTGGTCTCTGCTAGAGTTACTACGCTATGGACCCATTGCATGGCTTCATTGGAGATTTCTTCTTTTGCTCCCTGGGTTTGAGCCAGGTCTTGTCTTTAGTTATCTGGCTAAAGATAGATCCTGCTGGAGAAAACTCTTGCCCTTAGATGGAGATGACATCCATCAGCTCTCTTAAAACCTAGAACAAACATTTTTTTTCCCCAGCCAACACACTGGATTTCCCAGTTTATTTGTTTATACTATCTAGCTGCCTGGAGTGATGTGGCTGGTCTCAGATAGCGGATGAAGGGCTGCATCCTGTTAAACAGTAAGCCAGGATAAACGCTCGGTTCCTTCAGTTGCTTCCTGTCAGGTGATTGTCACCACCACTAGAAAGCCCCCATCTCAAACACATCCAATTTCAAAATATGTTTCCTCAAACATTATCTTACAAAGTTCACAATCCAGATGGGAAGGAGGGATGTGAAGGAACATGTGTGATGAGCAGATGGAGACTGAGGTTTCTGTCCTGTCCAATTCTATTCAGTCCCAAAGAAACACACAGAAGCTTATGTTAATTATAAACTGTTTGTCCTATTGTTCAGGCTTATTATTAACTAGCTCTTACAACTTAAATTAGCCCACAGTTCTTGTTTATGTTTAGCCACATGACTTGATACCTTTTCTCAGTGAGGCATTCTCATCTTGCTTCCTCTGCATCTGGCTGGAGACTTACTCTCTGCCTTTCCTTTTCCCAGAATTCTCCTAGTCTGGTCGCCCCACCTATATTTCCTGCCTCACTACTGGCCAATCAGTGTTTTTTTTTTTTTAAACCAATAGGAGTGACAAATCTTTACAGTGTAAAAGAGCAGATATTTTTATTATTATTATTTTATACTTCCTCCTCAAAGTTCTTTCTCCGTTGACTTTCAATCATTTCATTTTCTTGGAGCTCAACCCCAGAGATACTTGGGGATGGATGCATATTTGTGTCTCATTAAAATGTGCCAAATTTATCGCACCTGCACTGTATAATTTGCCAGTGTACAAAGAGAAAAGAGATGGTTTGTCTCAATCTATGTCAGACAAATAGAAAACCCATATGTAACAAAAGGCACACAGGTGTAAAATGCGAGCCATGCTGTATTGACCCGGGAGTTGTACAGACAAGATGAACTGTGCTCGTGGGCTGGGTCTAGCCTGGTGCCTTTCATTGCCAATAAAGCTTAATGGAAACATAGTTACACTTGCTTGCTCGTGCAACTGTTGCTTGTTTTCACAGAGGGCTGGCCACACACCCTGCTAAGGACTGGATATTTTTACAAAACACATTTTGGTGGAAAGAAATAAAAAAGAATTAACCACCCTTAAAAGAAACTCAAAAAAAAAAACTGGACAGTTCTAATTAAAATATTAAAATGAAGGCTGGCTTGGTGTTACAAGCTTGTAATCTCAGCTATTTGGAACACTGAGGCAGAAGGATCACAGGTCAAGGCCTGCCTGGGGTACAGACTGTGTTCCAGGCCCGCCTGGGCAGCTTAATGAGACACTGCTTCAAATATAAAAAGTACAAAGAGTGCTGGGATATAACTATGATAGAGCACTATCATGATCATGGCCCTAGGTTCAGGTCTCGGTGCCTGAGATGAAGAGAGATGAAGACTAAATGTAAGCTGTGAACTATGGATACAATCTAAATGATATCATTGACACAGTGTATGTTGGGGGAATACTATTTCCAGGTGTGGTGTGTGACTTTTGTTTACCCTGCATTTGTTTAACTCTGAAGCTGTGTTACTGTGCCTGTCTAAAGCACCTGATGGTCCTAATAAAGAGATGAACGGCCAATAGTGAGGCAGGAGCAAGGTTAGGTGGGCCTGGCGGCCAGAGAGTTAAATAGCAGGAGAAATCTGAGAGGAGAAAGAGCAAGAGAGCAAGGAGAGGACTGAAAGTAAGATACACAGAAGTAAGAAAAGGCAAAAGCCCAGAAGCAAAACGTAGAAGGGATAATTTAACTTAAACTGGAAAGAAACAAGCCAAGCTAAGGCCAGGCATTCATAACTAAGAATGAGCCTCCGTGTGTGATGTATTTGGGAACTGGGTGGTGGGCCCCTCAAGAAGCAAAAAGAGGAAAATCTCTCACGACAAGTGTAGACATGATCTTGTATAACATTAGATTGTATTTGCGCTCCCTGATGCCACTACAACACTTAAAAACATTTGTGAGCTACTTCTACAATGAATGCTGCCCGAAGCAAATGGTCCTAACTAGCTGGCCCAGTTTTTGCTTGCTGCACTCTTCCCCAGGAATCTATTGATGTCCTGATGTTTGAGGTCATATCCCGTATTTCTCCTTGCTCCCCAAACACTGATACACTAATCTGTCCCTAAAATGTTGATAAATACTAATGGATGTTTCCCACAGTTGCAATGTTTTTGAAAAGCAATCAGCAACACATAATAATGAAGTCATTCATCAATTATGAAAGGCCCCTGCACACAAATCTTGTGAATTCTCACTGCAGATTCCATGATTATAAAATAATGTCACTGCCTTTCCCATACTCACATTTGAACAATGGAGACCTCATATTTTGACCACAGACAAAAAGTTCAAGATCTTGTAACATCTTTAAATCGCCGTTGAACAGCAAGGGCTTTGAGTTTTTTAGAATGCCCAGTAGTTCTAGCCAATACTTCACTCAGTAACTACAAACAAGACTTATTGGTTTATTTCTCCCTCCCCCTGTCTCTCTCTGTCTCTGTCTGTCTGTCTGTCTGTCTATCTGTCTGTCTGTCTGTCTCTCTCTCTCCCTCTCTCTCTCTCTGTATGTCTGTGTACGTGTGTTCAGGCCCCCATACAGGCAGAAGAGGGTGCCAGGTTTTCTCGAGTTGGAGTTACAGGTTGATGTGGGTGCTGGGAACTGAATTCTAGTTCTCCAAGAGAGCAATGGATGTTCTTAACCACCCAACCCTCTCTCCATTCCATTTACAGAGCAGAATTAAAGAAATAGTAGATCTAAACAAATTACATTTAAGACGTAGCAGATTCATTTTCATTCGGGCTCTCCAGGAATTCCTTTCACCTGTGCCCCTGGCCCTGCTCCCCAGCCCCAGTCTCAAGGTACTGTGGTTGAAACCCAGGGTCTTTTGCATGCTAGGCAAGTGCTTCATTTCTTGTTTTCTAGTTTTTTATGGCTTTTATTGAGCTATACATTTTTCTCTGCTCCCCTCCCTTCCTTCTCACTCAATATGTTTTTTTTAGATCCATCCATTTGCTTGCAAATTTCAAGATGTCATTTTTTTTAACCTCTGTGTAGTGCTCCATTGTGTAACTGTACCACATTTTCTTCATCCATTCTTTGGTCGAGGGGCATCTAGGTTGTTCCCAGGTTCTGACTATGACAAACAATGCTGCTATGAACATAGCTGAGCACATGTTCTTGTGATATGGTTGAGTATCCTTTGGATATAGACCCAAAAGTGGTATTACTGGGTCTTGAGGAAGGTTGTTTCCTATTTTTTCTGAGAAATCTCCACACTGACATCCAAAGGGATTGTACCCAGTTTATTTGTGTATACTAGCTGCCTGGGGTGATGTGGCTGGTCTCAGATAGCGGATGAAGGGCTGCATCCTGTTAAACAGTAAGCCAGGATAAACGCTCGGTTCCTTCAGTTGCTTCCTGTCAGGTGATTGTCACCACCACTAGAAAGCCCCCATCTCAAGCACATCCAATTTCAAAATATGTTTCCTCAAACATTATCTTGCAAAGTTCACAATCCAGATGGGAAGGAGGGATGTGAAGGAACATGTGTGAGGAGCAGATGGAGACTGAGGTTTCTGTCCTGTCCAATTCTATTCAGTCCCAAAGAAACACACAGAGGCTTATTCCCACCAGCAATGCAGGAGTGTTCTCTTTACCCCACAACCTCTCCAGCATAAGCTGTAATCAGTGTTTTTGATCTTGGCCATTCTGATAGGTATAAGATGGAATCTCAGAGTTGTTTTGATTTGCATTTCTCTAATAGCTAATTTTTTCATTTTTATGTGTATGTGTTCATGTGTGTACCTAGATATATGTGCATATGTATGTGTGGTGTGAATATACATGCGTGCAGAGACATGTGGAGGCCAGAGGATGGAATCAAATATCTTCCTTAATTTCTCTTCACCTTATCCTTTTGTGATGGGATCTCTCACTGAACCTGGAGCTCACCCATCTGGCTAGTAAATCTCAGTAATCCTCCTGTCTCTGCCTCCCCAGCTCAGAGGTTACAGGAGCGTGTTGCCGCACCCTTCTTTTGTCTGTTGATGCTGGGAATTGAACTAAGACCCTTCCACTTGCACGTGTAGCACATTACTGACGGAACTACCATCCAGTCCCTGTGTGGATTTGTTTATCTTTATTAGGTCAGTGAACAAAGCAGCAGGCTTCGCGGTGGCATTTTCACACATATATGCTGTCGTGCTTCGTTTTCCTCAACCCAGGATTACTTCTTCATGCCCTGGGCTTCTGGAGAACCATTTTCTTTCTTTGGCTTTGATGGGATCAAGCTGCTGCTAATTTCCAGCTTATGAGGCAATGAGGAATACCACGCTTGTTGTTGATGCATTGACAACAAACATGAGAATCAGATGAAAGTTTTCTGCAAATTTAAAAAAAAGAGTCCAGTCACTTCTACAAATGGCTTAAAAGCCTCAAGATTTTAAGAATATGTATTTGCAATTATTCTTCTTTAATAATTAATTACTAATATGTTTTAATCACTGAGAACACGGTTTTGATCATTAAGAATTTACAATGTAAAGATGATTTCAAGGTCAAACTTCAAATGTTAATCATCTTAACGTAATGCATCTAGGCCTCTCTTGAATTCAGTTTAAAAATCAAATGTAAACCACTCACCAGAAGGATGTACTTACCAGATGACATCTTTGATTACTCCCTGCTGTAGTTCAAGGTCATTCCTTGAATCAAACTTCTCGTCTTTCTTTCTCTCACATACCCCTCTCACAGCAGACCTTTTATGACCTTCCCTTCCTCTCCCTTCTTCCCATCCCACCTTTAATTACAGCCGTACATGGTTTGTTTTGTTGTGAGGGCAGATTGTGCCAAAGGGCCTAAAATACTTAGAAATTGTGTATTTCATTTACCAGTGGGAGGCTGCTTCTTGGTGTTGAAACACTCCATAGGGTGTCCTCCAAATGCTCCTTAGGGTGTCCTAAGACTCTGCAGGGTGTCCTCCTAAGACTCCGCAGGGTGTCCTCCTTTGTTGAACTGGACACTCAGTGGCTTAAGCATTTAAGCCTTAGCTGTGTTCTGCTCAGGACTAGTGAGGTAACAATTATAACCCTGATGGGGCCTCTGGGTTTGACTCTGGGCACCCTGGATACTAGTTCTGTCACAGGTCTCTGTCCCGTAACCCCCCTCATGTGTAAACAGGGACCCGCAGAGCACTGATGCAGGAGCCCTGCAGTAGGAATGGCAGGACCTGCGTCAGTTGTGGTATGGAGACATCAGATGAACCTACACTATAGAGATGATGGAATTCCTTTATTTTGTTCCTCTGTGCCCATCCCCGGGTTACTGGCAGACAGGCGATTCCTGTCACAGTTGAAAGTCTGGTCTCATCCAGTGTGTACTAAAAGTCCCAGCTGAATTAGAATGATGCCATAGGCAACAGTCTGAGGAGAAATGGGCTGAAAAGGCGGTCCAGTGTCTCTTTCCCAAATGGCTTCTGGAGGTGAGGAGGAGGTGCTATCCACACATCTCCCCTCCCATGCTGGTGCACCAGCCTCCAGCTGCTCCTCCTTTCCCACTGTGGCTATGCCCCACCACCCTCAGAACATGCCTGGAATTTTACCTGCTTCCCAACTCCATATACTCTGCCTGTTCTCTTATATCCATACCTATGTTATCATTTAATTTGCAAATTAAGCATAGGAAGAGATTAACAGCAGTGACTAACAGTTATCACACATGCTGTAATAGAGGTTATATTAATATGGTTTCTCTCAAAATAAAAAATAGTACATCATAAAGGTTTTGTGTGTGTACATGTTCAGGTGTGTGTGTGCGTGTGCATGTGTGTACAGGTGTGTGAGCCTGTGTGTCGAAGCTAAAAGTTGGTGTTGGAATCTTCGTCAACTGATTCTCTATGCTAGATTTGTGACAGAATCTCTCTCACTGAATCAGGAACTCACCAGTTCATCTACACTGGCTGGGAGCCCCCAGGGATCCCTCTGTCCCCATCTCCTCAGCCCTGGGATTGCAGGACCCTGCAGCTACTTGTGGGGGAATGTTGGAGATCCAGACTCAGGTCTCCATGCTGGCACGACAGAGTCCTCTATCATCTGCCCTGCCCTTGCCTTTTCATCGAAAGTTAGAACTTGACAGTTTCTCTGTGGCACACCCATCACCAGCACCATCCCTCTGTGGCACACCCATCACCAGCACCATCCCTCTGTGGCACACCCATCACCAGCACCATCCCTCTGTGGCACACCCATCACCAGCACCATCCCTCTGTGGCACACCCATCACCAGCACCATCCCTCTGTAACACACCCATCACCAGCACCATCTCTCTGTGGCACACCCATGGCCAGCACCATCCCTCTGTAACACACCCATCGCCAGCACCATCCCTCTGTGGCACACTCATCACCAGCACCATCCCTCTGTGGCACACCCATCGCCAGCACCATCCCTCTGTGGCACACCATCACCAGCACCATCCCTCTGTAACACACCCATCGCCAGCACCATCCCTCTGTAACACACCCATCGCCAGCACCATCCCTCTGTGGCACACCCATCACCAGCACCATCCCTCTGTGGCACACCCATCACCAGCACCATCCCCTCTGTGGCACACCCATTGCCAGCACCATCCCTCTGTGGCACATCCATCACCAGCACCATCCCTCTGTGGCACACCCATTGCCAGCATCCTCTAGTACTTTGGGGCCACTAGCAGGTAAAACAGGGGTTCCTTAAACACCTGCATTGCTGTGGATGCCACAGCTGATCTGATACCTGAGCTATGAACTGAGAGACTAATGAACACGTACCATACACAGTATGGATATACTAGGCAAATAAATGATTCGTGTCCTAGGACAGGGTGGAACAGAATGCAATATCAGATTTATTCAGGCTACTCCAATTTGTAAGCAGCTTAACACTTACAAATTATCTATTTCTGAAAATTTTCATTTGATATTCTTGAGCTGTGATTAACTGCATAAGTCAAAAGCACGGACAAGGGAAAACCACAGCACCCTCCCCTTAAAAACTTTAGTTAGTAATTACCTCTCTGTTGTTGCCTCTCCCTTGTTGGTATTTTGCTGCCTGTAGACCTCTCAGAGTGACCCTCACCTAGCCCCAGGCTGGACTCCACACTGCTGGAGAATGAGTGACCCTCACCTAGCTCCAGGCTGGAATCCACACTGCTGGAGAATGAGTGACCCTCACCTAGCTCCAGGCTGGACTCCACACTGCTGGAGAATGAGTGACCCTCACCTAGCAGGCTGGAATCCACACTGCTGGAGAATGAGTGACCCTCACCTAGCAGGCTGGAATCCACACTGCTGGAGAATGAGTGACCCTCACCTAGCTCCAGGCTGGACTCCACACTGCTGGAGAATGAGTGACCCTCACCTAGCAGGCTGGAATCCACACTGCTGGAGAATGAGTGACCCTCACCTAGCAGGCTGGAATCCACACTGCTGGAGAATGAGTGACCCTCACCTAGCAGGCTGGGAATCCACACTGCTGGAGAATGAGTGACCCTCACCTAGCAGGCTGGAATCCACACTGCTGGAGAATGAGTGACCCTCACCTAGCAGGCTGGAATCCACACTGCTGGAGAATGAGTGACCCTCACCTAGCCCCAGGCTGGAATCCACAGCTTTGTCTGCTGTATCTCAGCAGCACAGGAGCTGATTTCCATGCACTGGGAACAATCATGTTTTGTGAGCTGTCAGAATCATGAATCCATGCCTGCATGGGCTTTATAGCAGCCTGTTAGGCATCTCTTGCCAAAGCCTGCTAGGCAGAAGCATCTGTTTGGATAGCCCTACATGAAAATGCGATGTTTGTTGGCTTCTCATGGCCTCCTGGCTCTGTGTTCCCGTCTTAGAACACATCTCTCAGGGCCAGAAAGGGGTGGTCTTCCCTCCTAAATACTGCACTTTAGTCCTCTATGTCCTTCATGCACTACAGAGAGGAAGAACAAGGACAATCTCTCCCAGGCCATAGCCCAGAACAATACTGCAGAAACCATCTGTCTCAGTGTAGAGAGGTGGGTATCTCTCCACCACCTCATATGCATCCTCGTCATCTTCTTCCTTGTCCTTGGCATGCCTCTGAGATCAAAGAGAGGCAAAAGCAAAAAGCACACCAATGCTCTCTGAGAGCATCCGCTTGTGGTCCTTTAAGCTCCCTTGGATGGAGAATGGCTCTGGTCAGAGCACAGTGAATGTCTGGTGAGTGAATGGAAGATACTGACAGACAGCTCCCTAGAAACGATCTCGTGCAGTCACGTAACTGTCCTGCAGTCCCGTTCTAGAGAGGGACACTTGAACCTGTCCATTTGGCTCAGAAACGGTGGTTCCCAAGAAACTGGGATTCGCCTAAAAATTCCTGAAGAAATAAGGAACAGACCTGGTACCAGCCAGAGAGACCTTGCTCTCTAGGAAGAGACTTTACACTGTTCTGGTAACTCACTGAACCATCTCTTCTGGTAACTCACTGAACCATCTGGCAGGACAGACCACAGACATGGGCCAGCGATGGGTAGGTCCCCACTGTGATCAAGACCACTTAGGTATGAAGCTTCTTGCCCTCTGTTTAAACCTAAACCTCACGTCAGTACCCCAGCGCTGAACTTGGGGGTCACTAGACATCTTTATTTGTTCCTCTTCCCACAGCGGCCACATGGACGAAATCTCCTTTTGCTTCCCTTCACAAGATGACCTCAGCTGGTAACATTGTAGTCTTCAGTTTGTCTAGGTCTACACTGTCACCGTTCTCACATCCAAAGTCACCGAATGACATTTGACTGTATATTTCCCAAACAACTTGGTGGTGGTTCACACCAGACATGGGCACTTTGCCACAAAGAGCTTAAGAATCCTGTGTTCATTGTGACATCACCCCTTGAGGCAACAAGAGGAAACTTCCCCCTTTCTCCACTCTAGTGAAGGAGAAAGGTCAGAGGTCAAGGAGTGATGCCCCGAGCATAGATTGGGTCTGTATTTTCAAGTGATTTCGCCATGATTAGGCATTTTGACACCTATCCAAGCAGGCTGCTACTCTCAAAATGAGACTGGGGGAGGGGTGTTGCCTTAACAACTCTATTTCAAAAGGATGGACCCCAGGTCCTTCAGAAAGACACTGTGACTTGTCAAACGGGAAGGAGACTTCAACAACCTTACTTGTCATGTAATTCTTTTGTTCCTTTATTGAAGTCCATTTTCCTGAGTATACCAGACTGGCCTCAAACTTATAACCCTCCTGCCTCTGCCTCCCAAGTGCTTGATTACAGGTCTATACCAAGACATAAGACATATTTTTAAGTATTTTGAAGTGACTGAGAAAGAATTAATCATTGTTTTTTTTCTAAAGAAAATGTTGTAAAGAAACAAAGGTTGGGGTCTACAGTTAGGTATAAGATGGTTTTAAGTTGAGTCAAGCTGGAGTAACCATAGAGCAAGAGCCTGGTGGTTTCTTGGGAATTCAGTGAGAATACAGTGTTTTATAATGCCAACTAGCCAGACTTGTGACTGAAGCAAAGTGTCCTTGAGCTAGTAACAGGAGAATTCACTTACTGCTCATTTTGTTTTGTGGGTTGGCCACTTGGATCAGTCACCACAAAAGAGGAGGGCGTGGTTCTTGCAGTTCTCTTGGTGTTGGTGACAGGAGGATCTTGAGCGTGGCCCCACCGGCTGGCAGTGTTAGCAGCGGATGCTTTCCGGGCAGACACTGTTATCTGACATAGCTGCGTTGAATCAGGTGACCTCATAGAACACACCAACATCATGTATGCTTTCTTTCAAGAAGTCTTACCCACAGCCTGTTCCTTTTGTGTTTTCACCACAGCCATGTCTCTACCCTCATTGTGCCCTTGGCCTTATAATTGTTGATGGATCTCTGTGTCCAGGAGATAAGGGAGTTTTCAAGAGGAGACTTACACAGGATGGAGGTACACACTGAGTGTCTAGTGTGCCAAACTGTGGATTCAAAGAGTAACAAAGACTGGAGAGAAACACGAGGACGCCAAACTCTTAAAGGGTTAAGTCAAGAAGGCACGGGCACACGCATCCCGAGAGTGTCACTGTGGGGCAGGAGCACGGTGAGAGCCTAGGAAGAGCTGGGCTAATGAATGACTCCTGCCTAACACGCCACATGCCTGAGACTTAACGAAGTCAGGGCTGGAACCAGAACCTTTGCCGCTGTACTTACTGTCTAAGGGCTCCATCATCCTAGTCGGAAAATGGTGATTGTGATAGAGATTTAGAGTCATTATTTTTTAATGCTAGAGAGCAGACTTCTGTATCTCTCCGCAACTCCAAGGTCACACGAGGCTTGGTGATCTAGCACACAGCACACATAGATGGATGCATTCAGTCATCCCTCACATGGTTGCTCTAGACTCTCACTTTGGGGTCTTTAAAAATCTTATATTTCAAAGGACATTTGTTAAGCTTACCAACAACGAGCAAAAGGGGTTACTTCAAAAACATTAGTATATAGGTGACCTCAGGTCCTAAGACTAGGACATTTTTTTTTTTTTTTGGTGGTCGGGGGAATCACTATATTTGCTTGATATAGATATGAATAAATGGCATTGGTATGGATTTAAGGTCAATTTTGTTATATGTATTTCTGATCTTGATTAAGGTATTGTGATTGTGTAGTTCATTTAAAAATGTAATTATAATTAGGAAATATGGGTTGTTAATGAATAGTCATCAATAATAGTCAAGCTTGTAGTCATATTAGTTAGATTTTCTAGATATATAGAGATATATTTCAGTTAGATAGGCATTCTTCATATCTTTCAAAGGCTACAGAATATGGCATTTAAATGTTTTAATAATTTATGGCTTTTCATGACAATGAGACACATCTGTTCCTGGCAGCACCAATCTACTTCAAGAGGAAGATGGGCATCGAAGAGGCTCCTTATGGAGTTGGTTACCCATTTGGGCAAGAAACTGCTCTTGCCTGTACTGATGCATAAACTGGACACAGAGAACCTGCAGAGAGAGGACTGCTGAACTTGCCTAAAGGTGAGATGGTCTTTCGGGGTTCCTGATTCATGAAAGAGTCTGCAAGACATTCTGCAGGACACAGCAGAAAGTGACTGAACTGTCTTTGGAATTTTCCTGCTTCATGGAAATATCTGTTAGAAACTATGGGCCTATAGGCCTAAGATGGATGCCCCAATGGTACAGAAGAACTTTGGGTGACTGTCCAGGCAGCGAGATGTCTCTGTCATTTCTAGAATTTTAGAACTTACTTACTTCTTGTTTACTTAGGTAATATTATATCCTTCTGGAGTCTTTGATGGAGTTGAAGAATATATAGATAGTTATTGTTTTCCTTAGTTATGATAAAGGATAAAATAGATATAAATATTGTAACTGTAATTCTTGCTTGATAACTGTTTTGTTATATCTAATCTTACTATGTTAAAGTGAAAGCCTTTCTTTTTTGTTTAAACAGAAAAAGAGGAAATGATGGGGGAGAGTCTTCTGTTTTGTGTTAATTTCATTGGTTAAATAAAGAGACTGCCTTGGCCCTGATAGGACAGAAAATTAGGTAGGTGGAGTAGACAGACAGAATGCTGGGAAAAAGAAGCCGAGTCAGACAGTCGCCATGATTCTCCCACTCCAGACACACGCAGGTTAAAATCTTTCCTGGTAAGCCAGCTCGTGGTGCTACACAAAATATTAGAAATGGGTTAGATCAATATGTAAGAGCTAGCCAAGAGGAGGTTAAAACTAATGGGCCAAGCAATGTTTAAAAGAATACAGTTTCCATGTAATTATTTCGGGGCATAAGCTAGCCATGCGGGAGCCAGGGCGGCCAGAACACAGCCCACTGCTCCCCACAACATTTGCTTTTCTATGGTGGAACTGCAGAAAGCTAAGTCCTTAGACTTGGGGTGACATCAGATAAGACTTGGGAGGTTATTCTGAATTTAATATTGTGATTAACTGCAGGACCTCCATAGAACTGCATCTCAAACAGAAGGAGAGGAGCATGGGAAGAAGACAGCAGCTTGTCATAAACTGCACAGATTTGCAATCTGAGCCACCTGCTGACCCTTCTTCAGTGAGGGCTTTGGGATCAAGTGCCCACTAGACTAACGTGCCCCCCCCCACCTCGGTTTTCCTGCTTTAGTGCCTCTGGGCCGCTAAGCGTCTTCTGGGTGCTGGGCTCCTACTTCATGCTCTCTGGCTCCAGCTCCCTTTCCCCTGGAAGTGTCTGCTGGACCTCACAGTCCCAGGGTTGCTTCATTTACCTGTAAGGCTGAAAAGCTCCTCCTCATCCCCAAACAACATCTCTTGATATTTAAGAAGCAACCAGATTCTGGGCTATTTTCAGTTGGAATTTCAAGCTTTCTCTTCTCCCCAAATCCCCTTGGGCTATAAATTAATTTGAGCCAAAACATGCTTTTAAGAGAAGGGGACTCAACTCAAGACAAGGGCTTGCTCTTTTTGAAATTGCGTATAATTTAACACGGTATAACCTTTGAAGAGAAATGTGACCTGCTCAGGGCATCCCAGAGGGATTGACGGAGGTTGGGTGTCTGAAAGCCTTGTCTCAAAGCAGGCAGGTATTCGGTTTCAAATTATCAAAACAGCCCAGTGCTCTTCTTGGAGTTATTTTGACATCTAAATAATAGTTCTGGCATTTCTCTCAGAGTGTAAATCAATAACACTGACTTTGAGCATTCCTTCCTGTGTTTTCATTCCTTATCCGTCTATAACCTTAGATCAAGTATTAATAACTACTTTAAGCCTTAGCTTAGGTTTGGCACTAAGTGATGCTCAACACCCCTCCTCCCTCCCTCTACCGTGCCCAGCTCTTCCAGAATATTCTCTTTGTGAGACAAAGACTCTTCAAAAGCTGAGGAGTGGGCCGAGCGTTTGGTGGGACATGGTTTCCCCTTCATTTGCGCTTCCTGAAGTGTTACAACACACTGCCTTCTGCTTCCCTTTCCACACCATCTCATACTTTGTGCCCTGGCTTCCCACCAGGGTTTCCAGAACACCCGTCTCTGAACTGGTGCCGAGGAAGCTGTGATTCTGAGGTTTCACCCCTTCTGGAGAGTAGGCTGGAGAAGGTGCACTTTTAGCTGGCGCCCAGAGGGGCATTGGTCTGAGAAGCCTTGGCTCCCAGCTTCCTGGTCGCAGTTCTCTTTTCATTCCACTCAGTCAGAAGTGTTTTCTTCCAGTTCACTGTTATTGCGTCTCAAAAACGCTGGCCACCGGCTTGGGGAGTGGGTCAGTGGGTAAGGTACTTGCTGTACAGGTGTGAGGCTCTGGCTTTGGATCCCCGGGACCCAGGTAAAGCTGAACACCGTAGTGTCTGTATCTCACTACCACAACAAGATGTAGGGCAGAGACAGAGACAGGAGAATGCATGGGCCAGGTGGCAAGCCCATGGTCAGCAGCAAGCAGGAGCCCCTACCTCAGACAAGGTCATAGGTGAGAACTGACACCCAGGCTTGTCCTTTGCCGTCCTCATTCATACCGTGGCATGTGTGAGCTTGAATTCATGCTCACAGCCATGCGCCCCCGCAAATGCTTGCAAGCTGAGAATTCCTGTCTTTGAGAGTGCACGGTGTGGGGGAGGCTGAGCTGAGTTACACCTAGTTTGGATTTCAATTCTGCTGGTAAAGCAGCTGACTGGCTTTGGATGAATTATTTGAGCTTGTGAAGTTCAAGGTTTTTGTCTGGCTGGGGCGACCGTCTATCAGACAGCGCTGCTGCCGCTGGTGGTACTGGGTCAGTGTGGACCCAGCCAGGAGCACAGGTAGGAGCTTCTCCAGTGTCTGCCTTTCTTTCTTTATCTTTCCCATTTCTGTCCTGTTGGCTCCTTATCTTTCCCTTCAGCATCTCCATGGGTAACATTGTTATTTTTATTTTCAGATACTCTTCCTTAAAGTCGTATCAGCACACGGAAGCCTTTGTTCTTGACCTTTCTCAGGCTGAGTGTCTGTGGTGGGGATCTGTCGTTTTGGCATGTGGGGGACAAAACTCAGGTGTTCATTATGATGCCACATGGATATGGTGCCGCGTCCTTCTCAGGAGACAGATGGTCCCACAGAAACTGCCGCACATCAAAAACAAAGCCAATGGATGGTTTTCTATAGTTTCCTATGTTAGATATACAAAGCCAGAGTCGACCTTGGCTTCAGGAATGCCAAGTCTTTCAGGCTCTAATCCTTGCTACCTTCTGGGGGCTGGGAAAAAGAGCGCCCTCTGCTGGTGTTGAGTATAGAGCTGTGCTGGAATCTTAGGTTCCCTGTTCCAAGCCCAGTCTCAGGAGTGGGTCCTTCATCAGGGCTGCATGGGTCAGCTCCTGAATATTTCACAGTGCATTTGCTCTTATCATTAACTGTGCACACACTGTCCTGTGTTATAAACTGTGCACACACTGTCCTGTTATAAACTGTGCACACACTGTCCTGTGTTATAAACTGTGCACACACTGTCCTGGGTTATAAACTGTGTACACAGTGTCCTGTGTTATAAACTGTGCACACACTGTCCTGTGTTATAAACTGTGCACACACTGTCCTGTGTTATAAACTGTGCACACACTGTCCTGTGTTATAAACTGTGCACACACTGTCCTGTGTTATAAACTGTGCACACACTGTCCTGTGTTATAAACTGTGCACACACTGTCCTGTGTTATAAACTGTGCACACACTGTCCTGTGTTATAAACTGTGCACACACTGTCCTGTGTTATAAACTGTGCACACACTGTCCTGTGTTATAAACTGTGCACACACTGTCCTGTGTTATAAACTGTGCACACACTGTCCTGTGTTATAAACTGTGCACACACTGTCCTGTGTTATAAACTGTGCACACACTGTCCTATGTTATGAACTGTGCACACACTGTCCTGTGTTATAAACTGTGCACACACTGTCCTGTGTTATGAACTGTGCACACACTGTCCTGTGTTATAAACTGTGCACACACTGTCCTGGGTTATAAACTGTGCACACACTGTCTTGTGTTATAAACTGTGCACACACTGTCCTGTGTTATAAACTGTTCACACACTGTCCTGTGTTATAAACTGTGCACACACTGTCCTGTGTTATAAACTGTGCACACACTGTTCTGTGTTATAAACTGTGCACACACTGTCCTGTCTTATAAACTGTGCACACAGTGTCCTGTGTTATAAACTGTGCACACACTGTCCTGTGTTATAAACTGTGCATACACTGTCCTGTGTTATAAACTGTGCACACACTGTCCTGTGTTATAAACTGTGCACACACTGTCCTGTGTTATAAACTGGGCACACACTGTCCTGTGTTATAAACTATGCACACAATATCATTATGCTTTCATGTTGGGTGACAAAAAATATAAAGATGATAATTTGGCTTTTATTATTTTGTTTCCAACTCTTTCAAGGAATGTCAATATTTAAATTTTGAAAACTAAAATTGTTAGAGAAACAATTTATTACAAAATAAACTTGACTGGACAATTTTGGCCCGATGTGTTACTGGCAGAGTGCTTGTCTAGTGTGTATGAAGTTCTGGCTGGGCTCATTCCTGGGAGAAATTTTAAAATGATGGTAGTTACAGAAACGAACTTGAAAATGTGAAAAATAGTTATGGTTCCTTCAAACTAGTTCAATTTTGTTGTAGAGAAACAATGCATACTCAGGAATATATGCATAAGATTGACCTCAGGCTCATGAACACCAGGAGAAAGCTGACTTCTAGGTCTTTTTTACAGAAAATGTTGAACAACGTAGTGTGAGACTCACTCAACTTTTAGAATGAGCTTGCCAAGTGCAGGTGCCCATGAACTCTGGAAACAGGCAGACATGTATACCCATCTGAGGGACATTGTCAATCTGGAAATTATCTGTGTTTTCATCTTAGAGACACTCAGAATTGTATTTTGGGTTAGATGGTGGATGGGCTTTTATTTCTTAAACTTACATCCCCCCTCATCCCATTGGTTCATATCACTGTCCACAGCATGATGGCTTCCTTCCTACGACCTGTCTCTGCCCACTCATTCACATATAGTGGCTGCTGTGGACATGCTTAGCAAATGTCACACCCTCCTCCATGATTGTTTGGACCATTGGAAGATGAGTGTGGGAACTTGAAGCTAGGTCTCAGGGACTCTGGGTTTCAAGGGCCTTGTGAATGGCCTCGTGTTTCTTGGAGATGCAGAGAGACATTGCTTTTACTCTATGGTCACAGAAGCAGAGGATGATAGTCAGAGGATCTGGAAGACTCAGGCAATGAGACGAAGACACACAGGTGAGAGGTAGAGACACTGCTAGATCCCCAGGCAATCCAGTCTCCTCTTCCTTGAATCCATCAGGGACAACAGAGATCCTTTTTTTTTTTAAAATTAGATTTTTAAAAAATACCTATCTTAGTGCCTGCAGCTATCTAGGCTTTCATGGTTTCCACTGAAAATTCAGGTGTATTTCTAATAGGTTTACCCTTTTTTGTTACTTGATTTTATTTTTGCAGATCTTAATATTCTTTACTCTGTATGCTTTGTGTTTTAATTATTATATGGTGAGGGAATGTTTTCTTTTGATCCAGTCTATTTGGTGTTCTGTAAGCTTCTTGTACCTTCATAGGGATATCCTTCTTTATGTTGGGAAAGTTTTCTTCTATGATTTTGTTGAATATATTTTCTGTGTCTTTGAGCTTCTTCTCCTTTTTTTTTTTACCCCTATTATTCTTAGGTTTGGTCTTTTCATGGTGTCCCAGATTTCCTGGATGTTTTGAGTTAAGAATTTGTTGGGTTTGATGGGTTTTTTTTTGACCAATGAGTCTATTTCCTTTATAGTATCTTCAGCACCTGAGATTCTTTCTTTTATCTCTTGTATTCTGTTGGTTATACTTGTCTATGTAGTTCCTGCTTGTTTACCCAGATTTCCCATATCCAGAATTTCCTCGGTTTGTGTTTTCTTTATTACCTCTATTTCAGTATTCAAGACTTGAACTGTTCCCTTCACCTGTTTGATTGGGCTTTCTTGAGTTTCTTTGAGAGATTTATTTCTTCCAATTTTTTGTTTGTCTTTTCCTCCATTTCTTTAAAGGAGTTTTTCATTTACTCTTTAAAGGTCTCCATCATTTTTATAAAGTTACATTTAAAGTCATTTTCTTCTTCTACTTCTAAAATAAGGTCAGGATAATCACGCCTTCCTGTTGTGTTGTGTGACCGCTGGCTTTTGGTGGTACCATGTTGCTTTTAAGGTTGTTGGAGGAATTCTTACATTGGCGCCTACCCATCTCTTCCTTCAAATGAGGCTGACAGTGTCTTTGTGTCTTGGTCCAATCCTTGCAGTGGTTGTCTGAGCATTTGGGTGTTTTTCTTGGTCTGCTCTGTACTGTCAATGTCTGTCCCAGAAAGCTTCTGAGGTCTCTATAGGCCTGCTCTCTTGGTCTTCTCTCCTGGTTTGCTCTCTTGGTGCTCTCTTAGCCCCCTCAGTGTTGGAGCAAGCTCTTGGTCCCCTCAGTATTATATAAAGCTCCCAGCTCTTAGGCGGGGTATGGGTAGTCACTTGGGGTGTGCAGTGGATGGGGTTGGGTTTTGGGGGAGCCTATCCACAGGAAACTCTGGCTAGAATAGCCAAGGAAGTTGGGGAGGGGCCCTGGATTTTGTCCCACTATGGAGGTCCTAGAGAGTGGGGTGTCCCGCTGTGTGGCTGTTCACTCACCTCTTAAGTACCCTCAATATTGGAGCAAGCTGTGTGTTTCAGAGTTCAACAAACTTTCTTTTGTGAGTAAGGCAGCACAAATTAATTTCTGTTATTTTTTATATGATGAACCTTGATGGAAGCAATCTCTAGTTCCACAGCTAGAATCCCAAGTTGACCTGATCCTGGGACAAAAACTTGTGCTCAAAACAAAACAAAACAAAACACAACCAAACACAAACCAGTTCCTTCCCCCAACTCTGCTTCTTAACCAGATTTGGCTGCCATAACAAAATCCCTGAAGTGAACAACTTAAGAGGAGGAGGACTCATTTTTGTCATGGGCCATGATCATGCGACTGTTGCTTCTTGCCCTATGGTGAGGTGAACCACTGTGGTGTAGAGCAAAGCAGCCCATGTTACAGTGGCCAAGAAGCAAAGAAAACAGAAGAGATCTGTGTCTCAACAGATACTTCTATGTCGTGTCCCAGTGATCTGCTACCTCCCAATGATCCCAAATCTTCAAGAGGCACCAACAGGTATGGACAAAGGCTTTAGACACTGCCTGGGGGTGGGGGACATTTGAGATGCAAACCATAACAGTGATGAACTTTTAGAGAAAGGAAAGGGCCAATAAATCAATATATCTCATGTGTGTTGGAAGTGAAAACGAAAGTATGACCATGTATCCACCGATCGCCTCCAGGCGGCTTGCGTTCATTTTCTAGGGCTATAGAACCAATGAACACATTTGTAGCTATAACATAGAATAATATAGGATAATGGCAGCATTTATTGACAACAGAAGATTGTGCAACTTTCCTGTTCATCTCTGCATCACAAAGGCCCAGAACCTTAGCTTTCCAGTTAAGTAAATGGAGGTAGTCGCAGTCCAGGGTGGAAAGACTAGATGCTCTTTGGAAGGCTGCTGGGGTCGACCCTGGAAGGCTGATGACCCTGTAGCATGATCTTCATGGAAAAGGGCAGCCATGTATGTACTTAGAGCAGGAGCATGTAGCCACTGCTGGCTTCCTCTTTCCAACTTCCTTCCTTCTGGACCCCAGTCCCTTGGGTAAGGCTGCTCACATTTGAGGAGGGTCTTCCCCCTCCTCAGCGCTGTCCCACAGACTAGTTTTCTGTGGAAACATGCTTACTTAGATGTTTCCACTCTCGGGCATTTCTCAGTCCAGGCAAGCTGACAACCAAGACCACACACTGGGTAGCCAAAAGCCAGGACCAGAAACAAGCACCTGGGAGTCATCCATCCTGCCTCGTGAAATGGAACTGTCTGTTGATGACAGAGCGTTTCTAGAACTTCTGTTCCCAATATGGTACTCACTGACCACATATGACATGGGAGCACCCAGAATGAATGCTTGCATGATTGAAGAGCTGATTTTTAACTGTATACCCCTTTGATGACTTAAATTGAACTATAAGTAACTACATGTGGTTGCTGACTACAGAATCTGACAGCCAGAGTCAGACTATAAATACACTCTATGATTTTTGATGTTGGCATTGTTAAGATGCCATTTATGATGTGTGGTGGGTTTCCCACTTGAAAAAGACCAGGGGTTGAGAGCCTGGCTGTATCTCTTTTAACCAAATTCCCCTTTGCTCTTTTGGCTGGGAAACTATGCTTGACCTTGGCTTTCGGTAGTGGGGCTCCACGGTTGAGGTGGGCGCACTGTGGTTCTCTGCTCCACTTCTGCATCCACAGACTCGGGGCTGAGGGCAGTCAGGCAAGTGAACCCTGGGGGGAAGAGGATATGCTTACCCTTCAACATGTTTGAGGACCAAACCTCAGCCACATGGAGATGGAGTAGCCCAGCAGAACCGCGCTAACTCCAGGTAGGCCTCACACTGGCTTACCACAAAAACCTCAGTGTTGACACACTTTTCTTTGTGGACCTTAATGACAGACTTTCTTGGTCTTGGTTGCCGTGGAGAGATGGCGTGGAGCGGGGAGCAGTGTGCTTGGTGTCTGTCAGTATTTCTGTAGTTGCTATATTTTGTGTGTTCACATGGGTGCTTGCGCGTGTGCATACGTGCGTGTAGAGGCCAGATATCAGCCTTGGGTGTCGTTTGTCAAGTGTTGGACATCTTATTTTATGACAGGGTCTCTTATAGGCCTAGAACTCACTAATTTGACTAGTCCAGCTGGCAAGCAAGTCCTAGGAATTCTGCTGTCTCAACCTCTCCAGTTATGGGGTTACAGGTGTACACCACCTCCTCTGGATTACTGATGCGGGTTTTGGGGGTTGAATTTAGGTCGTTATGCCTGTGTGGAAAGCACACACTGACTGAGACATTTCCCCAGACTAGATGCTATATTTTACTAAAGTCAGATGAGAGCGTCCTTTCCTGCAAGAGGCAAGTCAACAGCCTCACGGGCTGTGTAGGTAAGTTTGGTTTGTGGAAGGTTTTCAGTTTCTGGCCTCAAGTTCATGCATGCTAATGCAGAGTTGCACACTGTGGAGTTGCAATTGCCCACACGGATGCAAAACTGCAAGCCTGCCACAAAAAGCCACGTTTGATTGAGGTAGTGGAGGAGTGATCTATTGCCTCACTGATGGATTAGCTTCCTCCGTGAGCAGCCTGACTGGTCCTCAAGATTTCCTTCCTCATGGCTGCTGAGAAACACACTGTCTCTGAAGGCTGGCTTGTTTTGGCTGGTGTTGTTCCTCATGGGTGTCTGTGGCTGTAGCACTCACGGGCTTGGTGAAGCTGGTCCACATGCGTATGTCCTGGGGCTGAGGACTCTCCTCTCTGAAGGTCACTGCATGCCTTCGCTCAGGTCAGGGAGCCGCTGAGCCCACCCCACCTGGCTACCCGCAGCAGTGTGGTCCTTCTTGCTCTGCTCATCTCCTGTTGCTCCCGCTTAGAAGACTTCAGTGACTCCACAGGTCCCTGGATTCTGAGGAAGCTGAGTCTCAGAGTCTTCTGCCTCCAGCTTCCCACCTCATTCTCATCTCTGGAGGAGAGTCAGGAGGTAATGTCCCCTGGACTTCTTGGGTCTCCCTACCCCAAACTGTACTCCTGGTTAAGCCAAGGAACAGCTGGGCACCTGATGGGACATCCTGTTCACTCTTCTTTCTGGCTGTCACTCACTCCTAGTGCTTCAAGTATTCTGAGACTGTCAGCTGCACAAATGGAATGGGCTGGTGGCTTGTGCAATTGGCCCCCGTGATCTCATAGGAGTGGCGCTATTAAGAGATGTGGTTTTGTTGGAGTGGGTGTGACCTTGTTGAGGGAAGTGTGTCACTGTGAGGATGGGCTTTGGGGTTTCCTATGCTCAGGACACTGCCCAGTGTCTCAGTTCATTTCCTGTTGCCTGCATGATGTAGGACTCTCAGCTACTACATCTGCCTGCACGCCACCATGCTCCCCGCCATGATGATGATGGACTGGACCTCTGAACTGTAAGCCACCACCTTGATTAAATGTTTTCCTTATGAGTTGCTGTGGTCACAATGTCTCTCCACAGCAATAGAGACCCTAAATGAGACAAATGGCTTCTTCCACGTTGCAGGGCATCCTGTGGACTCACCTCCTTCCCTTCACATTCTCTCGATGCTACCTGTTCTCCAGGAACTTGTGTCAGGATGACCTTATAAGGATGCTTTAATGTGTTTTAGAATGAGTCCCGTCTTTGAACACAAAGTGATTAGTAAAAGTGGGATAAAAAAAATAAGAGCAGGATTTAGAGTAAACAACACATTTCATGGTGCTGGCTAATTTTTCAAGTCACCCTACCAACCCCATTTCCTATGTCTAAGGGAAGAACAGGGTTCAGAGGTCCTGGAGCTTCCCTGGCTTACGTACCAGAGTCAGGAAGCATTCTGTTTTCAAGAGCGTAGAGGGACGGGGATCAGGAATGGGATTCTGGAGCCCCAAGGTCATGCCTGGAGGCTAGAAGGGGCTGTGAGTTCTCATGGGGGGTTGGGAAGTCTCGGTGAGGAGTCCTTGGATGTGGTAGAAGCTCTGACTGGTAGAGCCTTATGAGGTGTGAGCTGGGATGTGTGGCAGTGGTGTTATGGGCATTGGAATGTGTGGGAGTAAACATGTTCAAGAACTGGGTACTCTGGGAGTCAGGGTATTAGACATATATGAAAACTGGGTGTTAACATGTTGAGGTGTGAGAGTTGTGTAAACTCTGGGCATTTGAGAGTTGTGGGGTCCACACAAACTGGGGTGTGCGTTGTGAATGTTGGAGCACATGTGAGTTTTGATGTGTGTTGTGTGTGTGCTTAGGTATTACAGTGGGGTTCCAGTGTTGTGCGTGTGTGTGAGGTGCCGAACAAAAAGAGGCATCTGGGATGCCTCTGAGAAGATTCGAACCTCCGACTTGCATTAGAAAGACCCATTCCCTCTCACTGTCAGGCAGGCCTGAGCAGTGGTACTCTAGCAGTGTGACATTAGCCCCTCTTATTGTCAGCAGTGTGAGCAGTGTGAGCAGTGTGAGCAGTGTGAGCAGTGTGAGCAGTGTCAGCAGTGTGAGCAGTGTGAGCAGTGTGAGCAGTGTCAGCAGTGTCAGCAGTGTGAGCAGTGTGAGCAGTGTGAGCAGTGTGAGCAGTGTGAGCAGTGTGAGCAGTGTGAGCAGTGTGAGCAGTGTGAGCAGTGTGAGCAGTGTGAGCAGCGTCAGCAGTGTGAGCAGTGTGAACAGTGTGAGCAGTGTGAGCAGTGTCAGCAGTGTCAGCAGTGTGAGCAGTGTGAGCAGTGTGAGCAGTGTGAGCAGTGTGAGCAGTGTGAGCAGTGTGAGCAGTGTCAGCAGTGTGAGCAGTGTGAGCAGTGTGAGCAGTGTCAGCAGTGTCAGCAGTGTGAGCAGCGTGAGCAGTGTGAGCAGTGTGAACAGTGTGAACAGTGTGAACAGTGTGAGCAGTGTCAGCAGTGTGAGCAGTGTGAACAGTGTGAGCAGTGTGAGCAGTGTGAGCAGTGTCAGCAGTGTGAGCAGTGTGAACAGTGTGAGCAGTGTGAACAGTGTGAGCAGTGTCAGCAGTGTGAGCAGTGTGAGCAGTGTGAGCAGCGTGAGCAGTGTGAGCAGTGTGAGCAGCGTGAGCAGTGTGAGCAGCGTGAGCAGCGTGAGCAGCGTGAGCAGCGTGAGCAGCGTGAGCAGCGTGAGCAGCGTGAGCAGCGTGAGCAGCGTGAGCAGTGTGAGCAGTGTGAGCAGTGTCAGCAGCGTGAGCAGCGTGAGCAGTGTCAGCAGCGTGAGCAGCGTGAGCAGCATGAGCAGCGTGAGCAGCGTGAGCAGCGTGAGCAGTGTGAGCAGTGTCAGCAGCGTGAGCAGCGTGAGCAGCGTGAGCAGTGTGAGCAGTGTGAGCAGTGTGAGCAGTGTGAGCAGTGTGAGCAGCGTGAGCAGAGTGAGCAGCGTGAGCAGTGTGAGCAGTGTGAGCAGCGTGAGCAGTGTGAGCAGCGTGAGCAGTGTGAGCAGTGTCAGCAGTGTGAGCAGTGTGAGCAGTGTCAGCAGTGTGAGCAGTGTGAGCAGTGTGAGCAGTGTCAGCAGTGTGAGCAGTGTGAGCAGTGTCAGCAGTGTGAGTAGCGTGAGCAGCGTGAGCAGTGTGAGCAGTGTGAGCAGTGTCAGCAGTGTGAGCAGTGTCAGCAGTGTGAGCAGTGTCAGCAGTGTGAGCAGTGTGAGCAGTGTCAGCAGTGTGAGCAGTGTGAGCAGTGTGAGCAGTGTAGAGCAGTGTGAGCAGTGTGAGCAGTGTGAGCAGTGTGAGCAGTGTGAGCAGTGTGAGCAGTGTGAGCAGTGGAGCAGTGTCAGCAGTGTGAGCAGTGTGAGCAGTGTGAGCAGTGTGAGCAGTGTGAGCAGTGTGAGCAGTGTGAGCAGTGTGACAGTGTCAGCAGTGTGAGCAGTGTGGAGCAGTGTGAGCAGTGTGAGCAGTGTGAACAGTGTCAGCAGTGTGAGCAGTGTGAGCAGTGTGAGCAGTGTGAGCAGTGTGAACAGTGTGAACAGTGTGAACAGTGTGAGCAGTGTCAGCAGTGTGAGCAGTGTGAACAGTGTGAGCAGTGTGAGCAGTGTGAGCAGTGTGAGCAGTGTCAGCAGTGTGAGCAGTGTCAGCAGTGTGAGCAGTGTGAGCAGCGTGAGCAGTGTGAGCAGTGTGAGCAGCGTGAGCAGTGTGAGCAGCGTGAGCAGTGTGAGCAGTGTCAGCAGTGTGAGCAGTGTGAGCAGCGTGAGCAGTGTGAGCAGCGTGAGCAGCGTGAGCAGCGTGAGCAGCGTGAGCAGTGTCAGCAGTGTGAGCAGTGTGAGCAGTGTGAGCAGTGGTACTCTAGCAGTGTGAGCAGTGTGAGCAGCATTGACAGCGTCAGCAGTGTGAGCAGTGTGAGCAGTGTGAGCAGTGTGAGCAGCGTTAGCAGCGTGAGCAGCGTGAGCAGTGTGAGCAGTGTGAGCAGTGTGAGCAGTGGTATTCTAGCAGTGGACTGTCAGAGGAAGAGCTGGGATCTCTAGCAGATGCACTGCGCCTATGTCTGTCCACACAGTGAAGCCATCGTCTGCTAAAAGCGCAGGATTGTGACAGGTGCCAATGTGGGGTTGTGATGCTGATGACCTTTGAGACACTGTGCTCAGTCCAGAGAGAAAAGAAGGACAAACACTGTGTCCATGCATATGAGGTTCTTCAGAGTATCAGGATTCGTAGAGACGGAGGGAAGTGGCAGTTGTCCTGGCTCGAGGGACAGAGAGATGACAATATGTTCTTCGATGGATCACAATTTCAGCTTTGCAAAACAAAAAGAGCCCTGGATATGGAGTGTGCCAATGGTCCCACAGTAACGAAATGTGTCCAATATTACTGGAGGGCACACGGTTAGACAGCTTGGCATGAAGGCACACTTAAATACTTTTACTTGTGTGTAGGTGCGTGTCTGCACGTGAGCATGACAGCAGGTTCCCATGGTCAGAGACATCGAATTCCCCGGAGCTGGTACTGCTAATGGTTGCCAGAGCCACCTGTCTCCAGGCTCTAGGTCCAGGTCTGGAATCTCATCTCTCAAGAGGCTGAAGAAGGAGGATTAAGAGTTCCAGGCCAACCTAGGCTATATAAGCCAGATGATCTCTTAAAACAAGGGGAAGAAAAGACAGCAGATGATTAGGGTGTAATTTCTACAACTGATGTGAAACAAAACTCTCAGAAAACCAAAGGGTAGGCTGAGTTAGATAACAGACTTCTTTCTCTGAGGCCATGGACTCGGTTTACCTTTCTGCATTCCGAGGCATGGTGAAAGCTGACTTTTACACAATGGCTCCCCGAGGCACTGAGGCCACCACCTGCTTTTATTCCCAATGATGTGGTGGAAAGATGGGACCAGCAGGGGGCGGAACCCTGGCTCACACCCACAACCCAGTTCCCTCTGATTCTTACTCATCTTCTCACTTGGTTTCCCAAGGCCAAGGTTTGTATTTTGGAATCTCTCCTCTCCTCTCCTCTCCTCTCCTCTCCTCTCCTCTCCTCTCCTCTCCTCTCCTCTCCTCTCCTCCTCCTCTCCTCTCCTCTCCTCTCCTCTCCTCTCCTCTCCTCTCCTCTCCTCTCCTCTCCTCCCTCCCTCCCTCCCTCCCTCCCTCCCTCCCTCCCTCTCTCTCTCTCTCTCTCTCTCTCTCTCTCTCTCTCTCTCTCTCTCTCTCTCTCTTTCTGTGTGTGTGTGTGTCTGTGTGTGTCTGTCTATAGCCAGAGCTTTCAGAAGCCTGAGGATGAGGAACTTCTCCTTCAGCAATGGGGGTACGCCTCTACTTCCCTTCCCTTATGGCTGGAGTTTGAGGGAGTGAAGAGAGGCTGGTGCTGAGCTTTAATGGTGGACTCACCCTCCCACCGCCACTGAGGCCCAGCCTCTGAGATCCGCTGTCTCCATCTGGGACTCAGGTCACAACCACTTCAAGGTGAGCTGCTTGCTTTAAAGTCCTTTGATATTTTGACTAAAGCCTCTGTCCCATTGAGGTACCGACCAATTCAAGTGACAGCTGGGCCCTTTGTTTATGATTGGCTCATGTTTCTGAGTGAATTTCTTTTTGGAGACCATGTTCTATGAGTCACCTTTGAAATGAGAATTTATTAGCTTAGGAACGATTCTCTTTGAATTGTCAGGGTAAGTGTAGTTGTCTGAGGTCCTGTTTCTGTCCTGCTGGGTCTGCATCAAAGATAGAGGCGTGACCTCCCACATGCTCATCCAGGGGACTATTGCCTTCTGTTTCCAAAAGAACATCTCTCACCTGCTTCTCTCATCTCTGTCCAGCTGCAGACCCGAGCTTCTCCCTGTTACCTGGTCCCTAGCTTCATCCCTGTCCTGCTGCAGACCCGAGCATCTCTCTGTTACCTGGTCACTAGCTTCATCCCTGTCCTGCTGCAGACCCGAGCATCTCCCTGTTACCCGGTCACTAGCTCGGAGCATACGAGTCTCAGTTCCTACCCATAAACTGGGTATAACTCAGGATTTGTGAGTGTCTGAGTTTCTACATGTGAAAGGAAGGCATCTATTTGAAAATGCTCTGCCAACTCTCGTGATATCTCTGCTGATTAACCAAAACACAGCACAACAAACAAACAAACAAAAAATGGAGCTAGTTTGAGATGGCTCTCTCCCTGTCTCCCTGTGTCTCTCCTTTCCTCACCCCCATAGCTGCCCAGTGACAGAAGGTCTGGTTGTGTCACATTTAAGACCATAACAACGAAGAATCTTCCCTCCCCCTTTCCTCTCTCCACACTCTTGTCTAGGACCAATGGAAGCTGGTTTCCACACCTCTCTTTTCTGGCCGTTGGGTGTGTGTTACTCCCCCTGAATTTCTATTCTTCATTTGTCTTTTCAGGGTTCACTGAAGTGGGGTGCTAAGTGTAAACTGTGGGAATTTGAGGGCTCTTCCCCCCTTTGGGTTTATTTTCTCAGTGGGGCATGGAATCAGCAAGCAGGATGTGGAGTCACAGAGGTAGGGATTGGTGACAGCTGGAGAAGGCATGCCTTACCATCATGCTGTGTGGTCCTGACTTGACTCCGCCTATAGTGTATACGTAGTTTCCTCTTGCTGGGTCCTGTCCACTGTCCACTTGGACTCTCAGGAAACGGAATCATTGCTCATTGGTTTGTTTGAAAATCTGAAGCTGGTTGTTTGATTCAAACCAGTCCTGTCAGTCTTTCTCAGGGGACAGGGACAATGTGGAAGAACGAGAAATGATCCCAACATTATAACACGAAGTCTTTCTGTCGATTTATTGCACTTTGTATAATTCTTCTGGCAGTGTGGTGGTGGCCTGATTCTTTGTGGCGTAGAAAGCTTTGGCGTGCAGTTCTTTGCCTGCGACTGGATGCCCATGCTCTGCTGACCAGAAGTCTGAGGGGATAACTGGCTGTCCACACAGCGTTTCTCCCTGGCCTGTGTTCCAGCTTGGTGTTGTGACAGCTTGGGGCAGGGGGGCTCTGTGTGTGGGAGACAGAGAGAAATTTGAAAATCGCCACCCTACTTGGCACGGTGAGCAGCCGTAGACGGAGTGGAGGTAAATGCGGTTTGTGGGGGGCTGGGAGGGAGCATAGAGGTACAGCCGGTGGTAAGTAGATTCCTGAAATGGCTCCGTGTAGATAGTGGGGAGAACAGAAAGGCTGGTATGACGTGGGAAGGAAAGAAAGTAAGCCCAAGTCTCCACCGCCTCGGTGAAGCCATGAAGCAGGTTCCAGGAGCTCACTCCCTTTTGGATTTAACCTTTTGTTTGGAAATAACCATAGATCCATATGACATTATAAAAAAATTACAGGGGTGAATGAACCTTTCCCTTCTGCTACCAATGGGCTGTCTGGGTTCCTTTGCTCTTTTAAGATTAACATTGTAGCTTAGGAAAGGGTGGCCATTTTCTGGGTCTCTGAGTCCCAAATGTGGGCTTGATTAACAGATGCAGAGGCTCTGAGGACTGGGGACACGGAGCCCAAGCCTTGTGGTTCTAGGTCCTTAGTGGAGAGGCTGCTCTGGGCCTGGTCAGTGGTCCCACCCGCACAATGGCTCATGGCGACACCATTCAGTGGCTCATGCCATAGCTCTCAGGCTCTGGGTGTGGGAGCCTCACCCCATGACAGCAGTTGGCATGAAGGCTCTCTGGCATTTGGCTTTTGAACCTTCAACCCTTGGTGTTGGGCGTGGTGGAATGTCAGGAGCCATTTCACCCCAAAATTATTACAGGAACCATCGCCCTGGGGAGGCTGCAGAGAACCCCACACCCCCAATTGTATTGAGAACTGTTCTATTGACAGAGCCTACCCCACACCCAATTATCTGTTAATAGAGAGCTGTTAGCGGAACCCGCCCCACATTCCAAACTATCTAGAGAACTAGGTGTGTCAACCTGTGAACTCCTGGCCTACGTGACCTGATCGAATGTAACCTCCTGGCCTATGTGACCGTGGATCACGCGGCAAGATTCCACGCCCCTGCCCCCATCCCAAGCCAAACTCCTCATCCTATATAAGCTGTAACCCTGACTCTAATAAACGAAGGCTCTGACAAACCTAGCATGGCCTCCTTCCTCTCTCTCGCCCATGTCTTCCAGATAGCGCCTCTCTGGGACCCTGGAATAACTGATCAGCCAGGTGAGTTACAACCCTAGACTGAGTAACCCGCCGAGGCGGATTACAGTAGAACTCTTCCATTGTCCAGAGGCCGCTGTCTCTGGCCCTTGAGCTTTCACGGACTTCTGCCTTCTTGCTCCGTATTTTCTCAGCTTTTCCTCTGTCCTTTTCCATTTCTCTCACGTGGCTTCTGTTCCCAGGTGCTCTCTGTTGCTGAGCTTGTTGCTAACGCAGCTCTTGTGTCTTTCTCTTCCTGTCTCAGCCGCTCCACTCAGAAAGATCATAAACAGGCAAGAAGAGATGTTCCCAAATGAATGTACACACAGGTGCACATGGATACACATGTACACCTGCACACTTATACAGACTCACATGCATGCGTGTGCACACACCCACATAAACACACATACACATGCACACACATGCACACCTGCACACTTATACAGACTCACATGCATGCGTGTGCACACACACCCACATAAACATACATACACATATGCACACCTGCACACTTATACAGACTCACATGCATGCGTGTGCACACATACCCACATAAACATACATACACATGCACACACATGCCTACCTGCACACTTATACAGACTCACATGCATGCATGTGTACACACACCCACATAAACACACATAAACACACATACACATGCACACTTATACAGACTCACATGCATGCGTGTGCACACACACCCACATAAACATACATACACACACATGCACACCTGCACACTTATACAGACTCATATGCATGCGTGTGCACACACACCCACATAAACATACATACACATATGCACACCTGCACACTTATACAGACTCACATGCATGCGTGTGCACACATACCCACATAAACATACATACACATGCACACACATGCCTACCTGCACACTTATACAGACTCACATGCATGCATGTGTACACACACCCACATAAACACACATAAACACACATACACATGCACACACCTGCATACCTGCACACTTATACAGACTCACATGCATGCATGTGTGCACACACCCACATAAACACACATACACATGCACACACATGCACACCTGCACACTTATACAGACTCACATGCATGCATGTGCACACACACCCACATAAACATACATACACATATGCACACCTGCACACTTATACAGACTCACATGCATGCGTGTGCACACACACCCACATAAACATACATACACATATGCACACCTGCACACTTATACAGACTCACATGCATGCGTGTGCACACACACCCACATAAACATACATACACATATGCACACCTGCACACTTATACAGACTCACATGCATGCGTGTGCACACATACCCACATAAACATACATACATATGCACACACATGCCTACCTGCACACTTATACAGACTCACATGCATGCATGTGTACACACACCCACATAAACACACATACACATGCACACACATGCACACACCTGCATACCTGCACACTTATACAGACTCACATGCATGCATGTGTACATACACCCACATAAACATACATACACATGCACACAATGCACACCTGCACACTTATACAGACTCACATGCATGCGTGTGCGCACACACCCACATAAACATATATACACATGCACACACATGCACACAGTCTGTCTCTCTCTCACACACACTTACTCTTTCTCTCCATGGCTTTTCATAGCTATATTTTAAGATTTTTCCGTGGTGGTAACTTTAAAGTTCACCTCTACTGTGGAATGTATAACCATGCCCTTTTCTAGACTGACTTTTGCCAGATTTCCTCTCTGCTCTGGTTTATGGAAACCGAATGTATCCTAGAATTAATGGGCATTGACGGACGACCACAAACGGCACTCTGAGAGGATGTTATTAGTACGCACCAGCAATTTAGCTGCAGAAGGGGAATCAGCAATCCACTCCTTAATATTACCAGCAATTAGAAAGTGATGAACCCCAGCTTGAGGCCTGGAAGGGGAGGGAGGCTGAGAGCTGGCCATGTTGGATGAGATGCTAAAACAGCTTTTTAATTGGAATGCTTCCTGCCTTTGGTTTCAGAGGGCAGCTTGGGCAAGCCAGGCAGAGCTAGGATGCATAGAGAAGCTCATGTGACCCAGTGATATGATCTAATTTGGAATCCCTATGGCTGGAGTGGAGAGAGGCACAATTAGATTTATGTGCCCCGCTGAGTCCAAGACATGGTATCCAGGCAACCCAAGCCAAGTGTACACAAGATAGCAACCCTACCTCACCTACTTGGTAAACTCCATGCAGGTGGTGGGTATAATACCTTGATAAATATGACTGGTCACTTAGGTCATTTTTCTTATATCAACATTAACTGTAGGAAGTTCTCATGTCTCTGGATTTTGCCAAGCAAACAATGTATTTCAGACCAGAAGGGAAAGCAAAAGCTTTGCTAAGAGTTGCCTGAAAGTAGTTGGTGACATTGGTGACTTGCCCAGGTAGGCTACCCACGGCCACCTGTATTGGTGCTTGTGAGAGGCAGTCTTGGATCAGGGAGCACGGATTCTCCAGAGACTTGCAGGATTTACTGGAGTGTTGTGTGTTTTGTAGTATTTCACTACTTATGTGATGTCCTGAGCCCTTCAGGACAGAGGCAGCATTTCCACTTCAGATGGGTTTGACGACCTGAAGATCCCAGCAATTGGCTCTATTATGGCTCTAAATAAAGTGGGGAGACAAACCCTACAGAATCCAAAGTGACCCAAACTTATTTTTCCTGTGGTACAAATAAACCACAAAAGGTCACTTTCTTTGACAAATTAAATATACTAAAAGCCCCAGTTTGTTATATGTGTACATCTGTGCTTGAGTGTGTGTATGTACATTAGATGTGTGCAGGAAGTTGCGGAGACCAGAAGCCTCAGATCCCCTGAAACCGGAGTTAGAGATTATTGTGAGCTGTCTCGTGTGTGCTGGGAACCAAACCCGGGTCCCCTGGAAGAGCAACAAGTGCTCTTAAGTTCCGAGCTACCTCTCCAGCCTCCAAATTCTACTCTTAGTGAAAGTTTAGTTTTTAGTTAATGTTTTTCCAGAATGTAGGGGCTGAATTTGGGAGAATATGTTTAATAAACTCTGGTGAGTACACGGGTGTATGTGCTTGGCCACCGAAAGCCACACGATCCCGTGGGAGCAGCCTGGATCCTCTGCTGGAGGTCGGACCTGCCTCATGCCTGTACCTCCAGGGCCTGATATGATACCCTGTCCATATCTGGTCACAAGACCATACTGGCTCCATTTCCTATAGAACACCTGGGGTGGATCAGGAGAAGCTGGATCTGACCTTGAATCCTATCTGGGTTCCTAGGCTCAGTTGCCTCATCATCCACGAGATGGAGTGAGAATAGTGTGTCTGACTGTGTGTGTGTGTGTGTGTGTAGTGACTGCAGAACCCAGAAGAGGGCGTTGGATCCCTTGGAACTGGCTGAGAATCAATCATGGCTTCTCTGGGAGAACAGCAAGTGCTTTTAACCTCCGGACGACCTCTCCAGCAACTGATGAAATATTTTTACCATCACAATTTTCTAGCTATATCTGAGATTGTTGTATACACTCTCTCTTTATGGGAATTTAAGATTTTATCTAAGAAAAATTTCAGGTATCTGAGAAAACAAATGTGCCCATTTTCATTGGTATTGACACACATATACACATATATATGCACACACACTTTCCATATAATTATGTAATCCTGTTTTATGGCTTCCCATGAGCTGTGACAGTGACTTTTGCATCCCTTTGTTCCTTCTTTGTTCTCCAACTTCCTTTTCCCTGTTGTGTTCTGTCTCTGAGATGAAGCACTATAATGCACTTGAAATATTTCTGGGAATTGGTGACATTAACTTGTCTGGTAAAATTTTAAAGATAAAATATTGTTTTTTAAATTACTCAGCTTTTACTGATATACTGACTTTCCTTCCTTTATAATTACAAAAATCTGGCTACAGCTGAGTCTGTTTGGAGGTCTAACACATTGAAGACAATTCTCAAAATGACCACTAGATGGCAAAGGTGCTCCATCAGTCCACTGGCCGACTGCATTGAAATTGGTTCTGGCTCTGGATAGGATGGTCTGCATTCTTCTGGATGTAGAAAAGAGAAGCTTAGCTGGGTGGTGGAGGCACAGGCAGGCGGATCTCTGTGAGTTCAAGGCCAGCCTGGTCTACAAGAGCTAGTTCCAGGACAGGCTCCAAAGCTTCAGAGAAACCCTGTCTTAAAAAACAAAACAAAACAAAACAACATAAAACAAAAAACAAGAGGGAGGGAGGGAGGGACGGAGGGGAGAGAGAGAGAGAGAGAGAGAGAGAGAGAGAGAGAGAGAGAGAGAGAGAGAGAGAGAGAGAGAGAAGCTTAGAAGCCTTGTGTTTTCACATTTTATGTAGGAATTAACATATGTCTTGTTACAGTGTCTATTGCTCTTGTGTGGTGAAAACACCTAAAGGGAGTGTGTGTGTGTGTGTGTCTGTGTGTGTGTGTCTGTGTGTGTGTGTCTGTGTGTGTGTGTGTGTATGCTTAGGTGCATTTGCATGAGGAGGCCAGAGGTCCATATTGGGTATCTTCCTCAACCTTATTTTTTAACAATATTATTTAATGGTTGAATGCAAGTCATCAGGCTTGGCCGCAAGCACCCTTACCTGCTGAGTCATCTCACCCTTACCTGCTGAGTCATCTCACCCCTGCTGAGTCATTTCACTCCTGCTGAGTCATCTTACCAACCTTCTATCTTATTTTTTGAGACACAGTCGCTCACTGAGCCTGGAGCTCACTGATTCAGTGAGACTGGACAGCCAGTAAGACCTCAGGGACCTCTTGTCTCTTTCTCCCTAGTGCTGGCATTTCACAGGTTCTCTGCCATATTGTTTTTTTTTATATGGCTTCTGGGGTCTTGTTGCTGTGTGGCAAGGCCTCCTCCCCAGGTCTTGAAAGGCATAATATTGATGTATATATTTGGCTTTTCCCTTTAAGGTGAACATCACAGCTTTGCCTTCTTTTTCTAATTCACCCCACTCCATTCTGGATGAGATTCCAACCGGAAGTTACCAAGAAGAGTGAGAGTTTCAGAGCATAACTGCCCTGGACTTACAGGCTACTTCACTAATATGAGCGGGTGACACACCCACTCCCTCAGACTGCTGCTGTGGCGTGAAGATGCTCACCTCACAGGAAGGCTTGGGTGTGGATGAGGCAGTGAAGCTGTAGCCCCTGCTGGAGTCTACAGCACTCACATGAGCAAGTTCATGGTTAACAGCAATGCATTGCTACTCATTGCAATGGTTTAAGTAAAATGATGCCAGTCCCCAAGTGGCGGCAGCAGGCAGCCAGCCATGAGGCCATGCTGCAGGTCCCCGAGCAGCAGCAGCCAGCGGGCTGTGGGTCCTGAGATCACAGCAGGCCACGAAGGCAGCCAATTCCAGGCAGGGAACAAGTCCTAGGCAGGGAGCCACATGGTGGGTGAGAGACTGAGATGGATAGACACGCCACAAGACCACACCACAGGTGTCTGAAGGCAGCTGGTCCAGGCAGGGAGCCATGTGGCGGGTGAGAGACTGAGATGGATAGACATGCCACAAGACCACACCACAGGTGTCTGAAGGCAGCTGGTCCCAGGTAGGGAGCCATGTGGTGGGTGAGAGACTGAGATGGATAGACACGCCACAAGACCACACCACAGGTGTCTGAAGGCAGCTGGTCCAGGCAGGGAGCCATGTGGCGGGTGAGAGACTGAGATGGATAGACATACCACAAGACCACACCACAGGTGTCTGAAGGCAGCTGGTCCCAGGTAGGGAGCCACATGGTGGGTGAGAGACTGAGATGGATAGACACGCCACAAGACCACACCACAGGTGTCTGAAGGCAGCTGGTCCAGGTAGGGAGCCATGTGGTGGGTGAGAGACTGAGATGGATAGACACGCCACAAGACCACACCACAGGTGTCTGAAGGCAGCTGGTCCAGGTAGGGAGCCATGTGGTGGGTGAGAGACAGAGACATGGATAGGCACGCCATGTAGAGTGAAGTTGGATATTTATTTAGTAGGTTATGGAGGGGAAGGGGAGAAGGGGAAAGAGCAGAGAGAGAGAAAGAGAAAGAGAAACATAGAGAGGGAAGGGGAATAGTGGGGAGAAGGGAGAGATAGAAGCTGCCTCTTCAAGAGAGAGATAGAAAGGAAAGGACTCAGGCTGGAAGCTGAGGATCAGTTTCCCTCAGCAGACGGGGGCAGGAAGTGAGCGTGGCTTGTCTCTTAAAGGGACAGGACAGACCATTACACTCATCACACACTGTCCTTGGTGGAAAAGTGAGTGTGTCTCATCTCTCTCTCTAATACATCAGCATCTCAAGCTACAGTTGGTTATAGCTTATGGTACTCTTTGCCTGCCCTCCCCTGCTTCTACCCACTCCTTTGCATGGGCTGAGTCAACGGTGTTTAGTTGTATGAGATTGGGGGGTGACTCTTCTTCCTAGAGGTAAAATATATTACTGGACTCTGAGGACGAAGAGCATAGAAAGATATCTCTAGAAGCAAGAACAGAACCTGCAACACGTGTGGAAGCTTAAACCATAATGTGGGGTTCAGGAGAGCTATGCTCTGCTACACAAGGACAGAGAGGGATTATAGTCCTCATTCAGCAGAGTGGACAGTGCTGTACTATAAAGGCATTTGATTACAATTTAGAAAACATTTATTTTTATTTATTTGCATGTATGCATGTTTGTATGTGTGTTTGTGTGCATGTGTGTGTGTTTGAGTGTATGTTCACATAAAAGTTGTACCCTCCAAGGCCAGAAGGTGTCAGATCCCTTGGAGCTGGAGTTCTGTCCTTCCATGATGTGGATTCTGGAGACTGAACTCAGGTTGATGACTGAGAGAGAGGGGAACACTCTAGGCTTTACTCCTTTAATGGGGTCCTGGCATCTATGTTTCCATCATTTACTAAACCCCTGAAATAGGACTGCACCATTGGAGTCCTTCACTGACGAGGTCAGAATGCTTGTGGTCCCGCCTTTCCCACAATGGTCGCTTCTGAACAAACCCCATGAGGAACATGCATGAAAGAACATGTATGCAAAGGACTGAGAGCAGTTCAATAGAAGAGTTCAAGGTGGACATCCCAAGGGAGAAAGTGACAGCATAGCGTTGATCCCATATAACAAGCGGGACACAAGGTGTTGCTCTCAGAATCCAGAGCAGAAGAGAGGCTGCTCATCGGCAGCCGCTTCTTAGAAGCAGCTGGGAACGACTGTTCAGGGCAAGGCTACACTAGCGTTGTTATGGCCCAGTGCCACGGAGGACCATGGGTACCAGCACCTCCCCGCGCTCAGCACCTCGCCGTGCTCAGCACCTTGCTGCTCTTAGCACCTCACTGTGCTCAGCCCCTAGACAGGCTCAGCACCTCGCCGTGTACCGCATCTCGCCGCACTCAGCACCTCACAGAGCTCAGCACCTTGCCGTGTTCAGCACCTCCCCGCGCTCAGCACCTTGCTGCGCTCAGCACCTTGACACACTCAGCATCTCGCCAGCTCAGCACCTCACCATGCTCAGATGTTCTTCCTTGCAAATACTCAAGAGGAAGCTTAGCAAACGGGGCAGGAGTGGAGGGACACTGGAGAACTGGCTTTGTGGGTCTCCCTGAACTCAGCTCCAGTCCACTCATGAACGATGCCTGCTGGTTTCCTCAGAATGCAACCATCCCCAGGCTACCGGGGTCCATTGGATGGTCATTACCTGTGCACCGAAGCAGACACCTGCTCAGTTCGGCTGTGCTTTCCTGTCTTAAGAACAAAACTCAAGCTATTCCCTCTTCTTCCCCAGCACCCCACACTTAGCCTCATTCTTTCCTTCGATCTAGAGGGAGAGAATGGAGTTCCGTTCTGCATCAGTTATGCCTCACCCCTCTCGTGATGCCAGCATTTTACCAGATGTAGTTCCCATGTGTGTGCAGTGTAACCAATGCCCAAATCAGCTCCTAGGAGAACGAGGGCACACAGCGCCCTCTGCCGAATAGCTCCATCTTTGCCACCCCCTGTGTTTAAAGGTCAGCATTTCATACTGAGCTTTGGACTTGGCCCCGTTGGCTTTACGAATGTAGATAAAACCCAGGCTGTTATACCCAGATACGGTCTCAGGTTATGTGAAGACGCAGTGTGAGGCAGATGGTGTGTGTCCTGGGAATCCAGAGTCCCGTGGATGGAGCTTCCTAGTTAGGGCAGCTGCCACATCTGCAATCACGGAAGGGACTGCCCACCTACCCGGGGGACAATGCTTATAGACACAGCTCGCTTCCTCCAGCAGAACAAAAAAGCCAAATACTGATGCCCTTAACATGGTCCGTGAGTTCACTGTAGCCTGCTCTAAGATGGTGACTGTCTCTAGAATCCCACCTCGGGGTTACCTGGCGTCAAAGACAGTTACTTGCCACCCATTACTACCCTTCCTCTAGCTCCATTGTTTTTGGTAATCTAGGAATACTTGTCCTAGCTGTAACCCCAGGGAAGCTGGCAAATAAAGGCTCTTTCCAAGCCTCTGTTCCTTTAGAATAGGAGGGGCTACTATTCTTATACCACACAGATGCACACATTGGAACATTCCTCAAGGGAAGATTTCTACCTGGTTGTTGAACAGTTCAACAATCTGACAGAAACCGTTCATTCGTTCGTTCATTCATTCTTTTCGCTACTCTCTTCCTGCACTGAACAAGCACATAACGTAGGCTAACCATCCACCCTTCCCGTCTCCTCACCTACCCATTCATCTGTCTGTCTAATCTTGGGCTCTAGTGAGAGAGAGGGTTAGACTCTCCTAGAGAAAGGATAAGGGGAAGGCCTCTGATGACTAAGTAGAACAAAATGAATGAGCCCCTTTTTGGCCTTATAAGTGATGGAGTTTGTAGTTGCCAGATTTGAGGAGGAGTGAGAGTGTGGCTCTGAAAAAGGAGAAGTGTAGAAACGATGCCATCGAGCATGGGAGGGAGGTCAGCTGGAAAAGGAGAGCAACATTCCTGATGGGACTTGCCTGGAATCTGATCACCCATCCATCGTCATCCATTCCACCCTTTGATTCTTCCCTCCGTCTAATCCATCCATGCATCTAGCCACTCACATTTATCCTTCCTACCATCCATATACCCACCCATCCCTCCATCCCCCATCTCCCCATCCCATCATCCCTCCATCCCCCATTCCCCCATCCCCATCCCATCATGCGTGCATGCACGCATCCATCCATCTATCCCTCCCTCCATCTGTCCATCCATGTGTCCATCTGCAGGGTCCCTCTGCAGACCATGCCGAAGAATTGAGCCAGCCACCTGCAACTGGCCCTGGCTGAGGAGGGGAAGTGCACAGCTCTCCACCCAGCTCCCAGGCTCCCCAGAGACAATCAGGTACAGCATGGAGTCAAGCCAAGCAGGAATTCATTTATTTCCTTACAGCATGCAACTTATAAAGCAAAAACCCACGAATCCCAGAAGAAGCGGAAGGGGAATTAGCCAATCACATCAGCAGTCACATCCGCATGAGCCACGGCTCCCATGGCTCCTAACGGGGATCACGAGGGCATTGGGCACTTTATGTCATCTCACCCCATCTCTAACTCCAATCATCTTCTTGTGAAGAAGTCAGATCTCCCCCTTTGCTCCCCTTCAGTGCCATCTTGACTGGGAGTATTCTTCATGGGCTTTGCAACGTCATTGTTTTTGAATTTCATGCCATTTTCTAACTGTCACGCTTTTGGCATAGCTCTTATGATTTTGGTGCCAACTGCACCTTTTTCTGTCATTTTTTTTTGCATTAACTTGGCCACTCCAGCCTCCTATATGCTCAATTCAGCCCACATCTATCTATCCATCCGTCCGTCCGTCCATCCGTCCATTCATCTGTCTGTCTGTCTGTCCGTCCATCCATCCATCTGTCTGTCTGTCCGTCTGTCTGTCCATCCATCCACCTTTCCATCCATCCATCCATCCATCCATCCATCCATCCATCCATCCATCCATTCATCCGTCCACCTGTCTGTTCATCCATTCATCCATCTGTCTGCCCGCCAGTCCATCCATCCATCATCTATCCATCTATCCACCCACCCATCCATCCACCCATCCATCCATCCACCCGTCCACCCATCCATCTGTCTATCCATTTGTCCGTCTGTCCATCCGTCCAGCCATCCGTCCATCCATCTGTCTGTCTGTCTGTCCGTCCATCCATCCATCTGTCTGTCTGTCCGTCTGTCTGTCCATCCATCCACCTGTCCATCCATCCATCCATCCATCCATCCATCCATCCATCCATTCATCCTTCCACCTGTCTGTTCATCCATTCATCCGTCTGTCTGCCCGCCAGTCCATCCATCCATCATCTATCCATCTATCCACCCACCCATCCATCCACCCATCCATCCATCCACCCGTCCATCTGTCTATCCATTTGTCCGTCTGTCCATCCGTCCAGCCATCCGTCCATCCATCTAACCATCCATCCCACAATCTACCCATCTCACCGTCCATGCATCCATTCATCTACTCACCATTTAATTTACTCATCTGTTGATCCATCCATGCATCCATCCATCCACCCACTCACCCACCACCCACAAATCCATCCATTCTTTTCATGATTATGAAACAGTTACACAGAATAGTGCTGTTATAGAAACATCCATGTTACCTGCATGGAACAGTCAAACAGAGTAGAGCTGTTTTCCCTCAGAGAAAGTGGCCCAGAATGACCTCTCAGATTTTGAGGAATGTCGCCTCTGTCGAAGATTGCAAACTACATTGGTTTCTCTCTGTACAAGATTTGGAGACAGATGTAGTAGAAGTCTTTATCCCTGTGTGAAGACTTGCACAGGCTGAGGTGCCAGGCAGGATTGGAAAGGCTGTTATAGAGGGAAGGGTTAAAGGGACACATTTGTTAGAGACATGCCCCGGTCCTGGGTCACTGTTGTCTGCCTCCTCTGGTGCTGCGTGAGTGCTGTGCAGTGTAGGCCTGCAGGAGACACATTTCTCGAAGCTGGATTCAGCGATGGAAGGGCCATCCTGCTGGAGGGGGCCTCACTGTAGCTATTTGTGCCTTGCTGCTATCGAGGCTCCTTGGCCTGCTTGGCTTTCAGGAATCGTTGGTCTTAACACATTGCCCTCAAGTCTGCACTGTTTGCCCATTTGGGCTCTAGTTAGAAAGAGGGTTAGATTTGCCTACAGAAAGGTCTGCAGATAAGGGGACGGCCCCAATGACTAATTAGAACAGAATCAATGAGCCCTTTTTGACACTGTAAGTGATGAGGTTTGTAGTTGTCAGCTTCCAGGAGGAGGGAGAGTGTGGCTCTGAGGAGAGAAGAACACAAATCATGCCACCCAGCATGGCAGGGATGTCAGCTGGGAAGGAGAGAAGCATTCTGGATGCGATTCGGAGCCTGGAAATCTGAGCAGAGACATTCTTGCCCTTTGTAGAAGGAGAGAAAGCTGTGGGAAGCTCAGGCTTTTGGTCAGCCTACCTGCCATCAGCTGAAGACCTCCAGTCCACCTTCTCTGCCCATGGATGAAAGTTTTTATGAAACTGAACTTGATAATTAAATAATCCGCCCCCTCTCTGCTCCTGAACTTGTGATGTGAAGGCCAGAGGGGTCTGAGTATCTTCCCCATGTTTTCTTCCACCCTGTATTTTGAGACAGGGGCACTCACGGAACCTAGGCTGAGCAGTGAGCCCTGGGGCCCACCTCTGTGTCCTTCCCCTGTCCCCCATCTCTGCCATTGCTGGTACTGATCACGTAGTGGTCACTGTACTGGATGAGCAGTCTTCCAGCCCCTAAAGCCTAGAGAAGCCAACATGCTTCTAAATCTCCATAGAGTGAGAACACTGTAGAAGGCTTGGCAGGGGGATGCAGGAACTCCTGACCTCATCAGACTGGGCAGCACTTGAACTGCTTTGCATGCTGGGAGGTTTCTCTTCTATGGCAATGAAAATTGAATATACTGGCCTTAGGGCTGCATCTAGAACACTGAATGTCTGTTCTAAATGATGGCCCCTGTGTTTGGGTGTCTTACTGACTCCGTGTTCTCTAAGCTAAGCAGAGCTTACTTGTAGGGACTCCCCAGGTCTGGATTGCTATATTGTCCATACATAGAGAAATTTGGACGCTTATCTCCTTTTTTTTTCTTAGTTTTTCAAGACAGGCTTTTTCTGTAGCTTTAGTGTCTGTTCTGGAACTAGTTCTTGTAGACCACACTGGCCTCAAACTCACAGAAATCCTCCTGCCTCTGCCTCCTGAGTGCTGGGACTAAAGGCGTGCGCCAACACCGCCCAGTTAACTATCGACTTCTGTTTACCTTGGAATTCAGTGAGCAGTTAGACTCTGATCTCCTGAATTACCAGGCACCCAAGGGATGAGAGAATCACTATTAACTTGGTTAAGGTCTCTGAGGTGGTGTTTGATATCAGAATCTTGGGCAGAGTCTTCAGGTTCAATGTGAGAAGATCTCACTTTTGAAAACTACATTCTCCATCAGCAGTGGTGGCTGTAGCTTTGATAAACTTTGAAAATGTCTGGCAGATCTGTAGGTGCTGTTCACAGGCACATGTGCAAGTTGGTGGTGGAGATGTCATCCTAACAATCAAATCCATTTGCCACAGAAGCTTGGGGCCCATGATGCAGAAGCATGGGCACCTGCCGCAGAAGCATGGGCACCTGCCACAGAAGCATGGACACCTGCCGCAGAAGCATGGACACCTGCCGCAGAAGCATGGACACCTGCCACAGAAGCATGGGCACCTGCCACAGAAGCATGGGCACCTGCCACAGAAGCATGGGGCTCCTGATGCAGAAGCATGGACACCTGCTGCAGAAGCATGGGGCTCCTGATGCAGAAGCATGGGCACCTGCCGCAGAAGCATGGGCACCTGCCACAGAAGCATGGGGCTCCTGATGCAGAAGCATGGACACCTGCTGCAGAAGCATGGGGCACCTCCTTGCTCTGTCCTTTTCTTGCCTCCTGACTGTCACGAGGTGAGCAGGCTTCCTCTACCACAGTCTCTGCCCTGGTGTCCTCTGTTGTCACAGTCCTAAAGCAACTTTGCCAAGCAACTGTGGGCTGAGCCCTCTGAAAACGTGAGCAGAAATGTCCCTGAGAGCTGTGTATCTCAAGTATTTTATCGCAGTGAAAAAGACATGACTCAGAGTCTTGGGGGAGGGACTCCTGTGACACTCCAGGAATGTCTTGTGTGCTTGAGGCTGGCCTGAAGGTCTGCCTTGGTAAAGTTGCCCCTGGCATATCCCTAGCATTGAATGTGATGTCAAGTGTAACCTTCGGAATCCTTGAGCAGGACCTCAAGCATTTCCCTGAATCAGTAGCTCGTACATGTGCACTTGCCTTGAGTGGACTGAGCCTGGCATTCAGACCTACTGTGTGCCAGGCCCTGGGCTGGGAGCTTCACAACTGTTATCTGCAGTGCTCTCTGTACGGTGCTCAGTAGCTATCAAAGGCACAGCTCAGGAAAGCCAATCAGGTCTCAGAGAACAAGCACATTGGAGACCCAGCTCTACATCCAGATATGGGAAGTAGAGGGGTCCTCTTCTGAAAGATCTTTTTGGATACCACTGAATAGATGCAACAGATGTCTTATAATTATTGATTTCATCCGAACAGGGTCTTTCATAAGTCACGCTAGCCTAGAACCCACTACAAAGCCAAGGAAGACCTTGAACATCTGATCCTTCCCTGTCTCCTGAGTTAACAGATGTACACCACCATAGCCTGCTTACACAGCGCTGAGGATTGAACCTAGGGCTGCAGACTTGTTAAAGAAACACTTTGCTAACTGAGCTATGCTTTGAGCCTAACTCTTTATTACTAACACAAAATGATACTTAGTATGAAAAATTCATTGCAGTTTCCTTAAAGAATGCTTGCCTAATTCTGATAAACTGTGTTGCGATTTTAAAGATACTGTCTATCAGTGTAATGTGTGTCTGTGTGAGGATGTGTCTATGAGTGTAGTGTGTGTCAGTGTGAGTTTTATGTATACCAAATCTATGCAGAAGTGGATATCAGAAGAGGGTGTTGGAGCCCCTGGAACTGGAGTTTCAGGCGTTTATGAGTCTCCACGTGGGTGCTGGGTGCTGAGACCTGAACCTGGCTCCACTGCAAGAGCAGCAAGTGTTACTAACACGGAGCCATCTCTCCAGCCGTAGATGCTATTTTATACAATTTTAAGAGCAGAAGCTGTATTGGCACCAGATCTGGTATACCTCACTAATAAGCTAACCGCAAGTCTCTCCTACCTGTATTGTGGTGAGCTCTCTTACAGACGGGCTCTCCTACCCTTTCCCTGCCCTTTCTCCCTTTGCCTATACTTGTATCAAGTTGTAGTTTTGACATGCACACTGCTACACACTCAGCTCCTCTGCAGTCATGGGTGTCTGTCAGTCAAACAGTGGGGTCTTATAAGAAACTGAAAATGAGCCTTGGCACTATTGGCAAAAATAGAAGTGCAGATTGGATGTAAATCGTCTGACTAATTAGAGCAGAACTCCAGAGGACAGAATAGCCCTAGTGAGCCTGAGGAATGCACCCAGTTGGATAAAATTTATCATTTGACTCAACTTGTTTTCCGTATTAATTTTATTGGCCGAGCACACATAATTCTTTGAGAATCTATGGTTAATCTCAGGTCCAATTACTCAGTAAGGGTTTGTAAAGATTTTAGCTACCATTTAGCTTTCTTATGACACATGTCCAAGGACACAAATTTGAAAAGGCTGAGAAAGGGTGGCTCATGGATTTCCAGGTTTCATCTTTCCCTCGACTGGAAAGGCCTTATGACATCCTGCATGGGGGTCTCACTTATATCCAAAGGGGTGCTGGCATCTAGACTGTGCCTTCCTCCTTGTTTTCCAGATAATAATGAGAATCAGGTCTGGGCACAGCTTCCAGAAGGAAATAAAATTCCTGCGTCAAGAGAAAAGGCACTTGTATCGGAGGACTGAGAAAGGTATATCAACGTGAAGCACGCAGAAGTGGACACTGAGAAAGCTAGAATGTCACGGTCACCTAGAACCCGTCATAGTGATTTTTAGGATGCCTGCAGTTGACAGGGGGAGGTGTTGGAGGGTATGTGCTGTAGTTTGGAAGAAGAGATTAAAGCTTACGGGGCCAAGAAGACAGAATACATTTGATATGCAAGAACTGATAATTTACTGCTTATGTTTACTGATTGGACGACCCCTTATTCACGAGGACATCAAGGTGGGACTAGTGTCCTTTTCTTATATGTGAGGTTAATGGTGGCACAGCAGCACCATGGGCCTTTCTGTCAAAGGCGGAGATGAGGATCCAGAATCGTAACCTAGGAGGCAGCCGTCACACACACAGGGAAGATGCCCAAACCGACCCTCACCAGAAGCCCTGCAGCCTGGAGCTTCAGCCCTCCAAGAACTTCAGCACCGACAGCAGGTCGCATTGCTCCCAGAAAGGGGGAAGCTGCACAGCTGCTCGAGGTGTCATTAAAGTCATTTAATAATTAAAAAAGAAACATAAAGCGAAAGGTTAGAACGTTAGCTTTAGTCACCGGGAAGGAAAATCTTGACGGAAAACTGGTTTTCAAGTGCAATTGGCTAATAGGTCTAGAGGGGAATTCTAGTGTAGAGGAAGAAAATTCCATCCCTCTCCACACATACACAGGAAGACTCCTCCCTCTCCACACATACAGAGGAAGACTGCTCCATCTCCACACACACACAGGAAGACTCCTCCATCTCCACACGCACACACAGGAAGACTCCTCCATCTCCACACGCACACAGGAAGACTCCTCCATCTCCACACACACAGAGGAAGACTCCTCCATCTCCACACACACACAGGAAGACTCCTCCATCTCCACACACAGAGGAAGACTCCTCCATCTCCACACACACAGAGGAAGACTCCTCCATCTCCACACATACACAGGAAGACTCCTCCATCTCCACACACACAGGAAGACTCCTCCATCTCCACACACACAGGAAGACTCCTCCATCTCCACACACACACAGGAAGACTCCTCCATCTCCACACACACAGAGGAAGACTCCTCCATCTCCACACACACACAGGAAGACTCCTCCATCTCCACACGCACAGGAAGACTCCTCCATCTCCACACACACAGAGGAAGACTCCTCCATCTCCACACACACAGAGGAAGACTCCTCCATCTCCACACACACAGAGGAAGACTCCTCCATCTGCACACACACACAGGAAGACTCCTCCATCTCCACACACACACAGGAAGACTCCTCCATCTCCACACACACAGAGGAAGACTCCTCCATCTCCACACACACAGAGGAAGACTCCTCCATCTCCACACACACACAGGAAGACTCCTCCATCTCCACACACACACAGGAAGACTCCTCCATCTCCACACACACAGAGGAAGACTCCTCCATCTCCACACACAGAGGAAGACTCCTCCATCTGCACACACACAGAGGAAGACTCCTCCATCTGCACACACACAGGAAGACTCCTCCATCTCCACACACACAGAGGAAGACTGCTCCATCTCCACACACACACAGGAAGACTCCTCCATCTCCACACGCACAGGAAGACTCCTCCATCTGCACACACACACAGGAAGACTCCTCCCTCTCCACACGCACAGGAAGACCCCTCCATCTCCACACACACACAGGAAGACTCCTCCATCTCCACACACACAGAGGAAGACTCCTCCCTCTCCACACGCACAGGAAGACTCCTCCATCTCCACACACACAGAGGAAGACTCCTCCATCTCCACACACACACAGGAAGACTCCTCCATCTCCACACACACAGAGGAAGACTCCTCCATCTCCACATGCACAGGAAGACTCCTCCATCTCCACACGCACACAGGAAGACTCCTCCATCTCCACACACACAGGAAGACTCCTCCATCTCCACACGCACACAGGAAGACTCCTCCCTCTCCACACGCACAGGAAGACTCCTCCATCTCCACACACAGAGGAAGACTCCTCCATCTCCACACACACAGAGGAAGACTCCTCCATCTCCACACACAGAGGAAGACTCCTCCATCTGCACACACACAGAGGAAGACTCCTCCATCTCCACACACAGAGGAAGACTCCTCCATCTGCACACACACAGAGGAAGACTCCTCCATCTCCACACACACACAGGAAGACTCCTCCATCTCCACACACACAGAGGAAGACTCCTCCATCTCCACACACACACAGGAAGACTCCTCCATCTCCACACACACAGAGGAAGACTCCTCCATCTCCACACACACAGAGGAAGACTCTTCCATCTCCACACGCACACAGGAAGACTCCTCCATCTCCACACACACACAGGAAGACTCCTCCATCTCCACACGCACAGAGAAAGACTCCTCCATCTCCACACACACAGGAAGACTCCTCCATCTCCACACGCACACAGGAAGACTCCTCCATCTCCACACACACACAGGAAGACTCCTCCATCTCCACACACAGAGGAAGACTCCTCCATCTCCACACACACACAGGAAGACTCCTCCATCTCCACACACACACAGGAAGACTCCTCCATCTCCACACACAGAGGAAGACTCCTCCATCTCCACACACACACAGGAAGACTCCTCCATCTCCACACACACACAGGAAGACTCCTCCATCTCCACACACACAGAGGAAGACTCCTCCATCTCCACACACAGAGGAAGACTCCTCCATCTGCACACACACAGAGGAAGACTCCTCCATCTGCACACACACAGGAAGACTCCTCCATCTCCACACACAGAGGAAGACTCCTCCCATCTTCACACACACACAGGAAGACTCCTCCATCTCCACACACACAGAGGAAGACTCCTCCATCTCCACACACACAGGAAGACTCCTCCATCTCCACACACACACAGGAAGACTCCTCCATCTGCACACACACAGGAAGACTCCTCCATCTCCACACACACAGAGGAAGACTCCTCCATCTCCACACACACAGAGGAAGACTCCTCCATCTCCACACACACAGAGGAAGACTCCTCCATCTGCACACACACAGAGGAAGACTCCTCCATCTGCACACACACAGGAAGACTCCTCCATCTCCACACACACACAGGAAGACTCCTCCATCTCCACACACACAGGAAGACTCCTCCATCTCCACACACAGAGGAAGACTCCTCCATCTGCACACACACAGAGGAAGACTCCTCCCTCTCCACACGCACAGGAAGACTCCTCCATCTCCACACACACAGAGGAAGACTCCTCCCTCTCCACACGCACAGGAAGACTCCTCCATCTCCACACACACAGAGGAAGACTCCTCCATCTCCACACGCACACAGGAAGACTCCTCCATCTCCACACACAGAGGAAGACTCCTCCATCTGCACACACACAGAGGAAGACTCCTCCATCTCCACACATACACAGGAAGACTCCTCCATCTCCACACACACAGGAAGACTCCTCCATCTCCACACACACAGAGGAAGACTCCTCCATCTCCACACACAGAGGAAGACTCCTCCATCTGCACACACACAGAGGAAGACTCCTCCATCTCCACACACACAGGAAGACTCCTCCATCTCCACACACAGAGGAAGACTCCTCCATCTGCACACACACAGAGGAAGACTCCTCCCTCTCCACACGCACAGGAAGACTCCTCCATCTCCACACACACAGAGGAAGACTCCTCCATCTCCACACACACACAGGAAGACTCCTCCATCTGCACACACACAGGAAGACTCCTCCATCTCCACACACACAGGAAGACTCCTCCATCTCCACACACACACAGGAAGACTCCTCCATCTCCACACACACAGGAAGACTCCTCCATCTCCACACACAGAGGAAGACTCCTCCATCTGCACACACACAGGAAGACTCCTCCATCTCCACACGCACAGAGAAAGACTCCTCCATCTCCACACACACAGGAAGACTCCTCCATCTCCACACACACATGAAAGTTTCTTCTTCTAAGCCTCTTGTTTGGAATCACAGCCATTTTGTAAAGTAACTAAGGCTAGAGTGTAGCTAATGGTTTTGAAGATGTGACATTAAGACGGGAGCTGGTCCTGACACCCCAGGTTATAAACTCATAAATCTCTTTCATTATGTATTCAGCTTTGGGATGCCATGTTATAAATAAAATTTTAGTCCCATGTCATCTAAGTCTTCTAGCCCCACCAAACACCTCCCTGTAATTTTTTCTCAGGTTCTAGTTCATATAGTTGGGACAGGTACATTGAGTGGGTGGTGGACTCCTGGTGGTTTTCTTGGTGTGTAGAATAAGGGACATCGTGACAAGAAGCACAGACAACACCTCATCCATTATCAAAGAGCATAAGTCAGAAGACAAGTACTTTGAATGATTACAGGCATTACTGCCACCTTCAAGGCCCTAAAAGGTTGGCAACGTTGGTACTTACATGGCTATTCTCTTTGCAGATCTATTGTCCCTGCAGAAACCGGATGATTATGGCAGCTATGGGCGCTATGAACTCATTTAGGCTCCAAATTCCCTATGAAGCTGTGGTGAAGGGTGTGTTGTATTTATGGGTCAAGATCAAAACTCATGCTCACATGTGTGGCCAACAATCTGCAAATGCCTTCTCCATCGATAGGGAGCCTGGGCATCAGTTGCTGGTCTTTACATGGCAAGGGCAGCCATGTCCACTCCCTCCCTGCAGGTCTGTAGCAACCCAGGTCATCCTGGTGGTCTGCAGAGCAGCGCTGTTCAGTCTAGTGTGGTGACATCACATCAGTCACCGAGTGACAAGCATAACCGATGCCCTGATATGATCCTCACCCTGGAGTGACCTAAACCCAGAGGACATTTGAGAATACTAGCTTACTCTGGGTGTGTGTGTGTGTGTGTGTGTGTGTGTGTGTGTGTGAGACTGTGGGAAATTGGCATGAGGTGTAAAACCCTGAGGTGCTACCACACATCCTGGAGGACGCAGGCTGGCTCTCCACCCTAATAATACAGGACTCAAAACATGACTATTGCCAGGGTTGAAAAACACTGTCCCATCCCAGGTGGTGATGATGAGGGAAATCTGCCAGGCTGACCAACCTGGCTGCCACCTAGGCCCAGAGCCAGGATGGGAGGTAGTCCACCCCAACACCCAGCTCGTCTATGAACCCCTGGAGCAGGTGAAGGGGCCAGACCTGCAGACCCAAAGCTACAGCTGCAATCTTCATGACACAAGACAACCAGAGGATAGCCAAGCCCAGTATGGAGAGTGTAGCACAAGCCAGAGGCCTCAAACCAGACCAAGGGAGAATTGCAGTGAACACTTATAAATAAAGATATATGGACTAAAGGGTCCCTACTGTGTGACTCATTGGTCACATGACAGCTTCTATGATGAGATTTTATTTATTTTTTGCTTTCTCTTTTGCTTTTACTTTTGAATTTTGTTTTTTTTGGGGGGAGGGTGGAGGGGTGCAACAAGGACAGGGGTGGAAGCGAGAGGGCAGGGAAATGAGTGGGATCAGGATGCAGGGTGTGAAATTTACAGAGTCAATAAAAAGTCAAAAAAAGAAAAGAAACCCTGCCCCAAAGACAACTGTGTACCAGAGGTAGATTAACCCTAAGGTGCTCACACAGAGGGGATTTCTAGGGATGTCTAAAGCCTGAGCCATCCAGGATTTCCTCCCTGGTTAAATAATACATCGTACATATTAAGAACTTACTGAAGAAATAAGTGGATGAGAAGCATATGGGGAAGTTCCTGGTGCCAAGAGAAGGCCTCCCGAGAGCCAGCCTCCCAGGGGACAGCAGGCGGTTGCTGTGGCCAGAGGCCAGGAGAGGGCTGGAGGTGCGCCTTCAGAAGGCCGTGGTTTGTATGGTTACATGCTACTTGTTTAGACACTCAGCCACAGAAGGTGGAGGACAAACAAGTAGCTTTCACCACGAGAGAAACAAGGCTGGCTCTGTGTTCTAAAGATCATCCAAGGGCTGCTTAGGGAGGTGGCTCTGAAGGGTGAGGGCACCAGGGTCACCTAAGTCTGCCTTCCTTCTGAGATGGTCATTTGAGAAGAGATAGGATTCTCTGCTGGACATATAGAAGTAGGATAAAGGCAGAAACAGGTTCTGTGAAGATCTGGGGGACACCTCCAGTAACTAGTGACTGGATGGGGTTGTGAGCAGAAAGAGGGGGAGAAGCAGGGCCCCAGGTCTGCCGGTCTGCAGAATTCAGGAGGGGACAAGTTGATAAATGCCATAACAGACATTAAAAATGTGGGTTACAGATGTCCAGAAGCCAGCTAGAGAAATGGACAAAGTCAGCTGAGGATGGACCAGGGGAGACCCCACAAGGTTGGGAATTGCTTGAAGTTGCCAAGCAAAGAAGTCAAATACCTTATTTATAATTATTCTACTTTTCCTCAGAACTGCTTTGGCCATGAGCGATACTTCCATATGAAGAAAACGTGACTCAGAGAGCCTCATGTGAGATGAGCCTGCTGGGCCCAGGAGGGTCAACTCTCTTTGGGGTTGACTGGGGTCTGTGTATGGCTCACACCCATCTGTGGGCATCACAGACTGGACTCGGTGTTCAAAGAGGAAACTAAACAAGAAGACTAGATCCATGATGGCTTGCCTAGAGACCACGGGGGACAGGCTGTCAAGAATGGTTCACTACACAGGGCTGGCACTTCCTGCAAGAAAACACTAGGGCGGGGTGCTTGGTGGGGACACGCTCTAAGGATCTGGGGCTTCCTGGTAGCTGTCCTGCGCTGGACCCCCTGAAGGCTTGGCTGTTGTTCTCCCTCGGGTTTCAGATTTCGTTTGTGCTTCGGAGAGACTGCCCTCCTGCTGTTCTCCTCTTCTGCATTTACAAGAACCCAGCTTTATTTGCTTTCCGCCTTCCACCGAATGAGCCCTGTAACTTGAGAGTCCCCGGGAGAGCTGGCTGTTGTCATCCCAGCTTGGCTGCACTGAGGCACAGCCACTGCCCAGGTACTCAGAAGGTTCTGGGTTTGGAGATGTGGACATTTCGAGCTCCTGCCTGTCAAAGTGACATTTCCCTCATCTACAGAGGGGTGCACATCACTGCGTGCTTCCTAAAGGGACACACTTCTCTATGAGGGGCGGGGTAGGAGACACCTTTGTGTTGCTGAAGTTGTACGCAACTGACTAGTTTAAAAAATAATTGCTGTTCCTGTTGAACTCATCTGGGTACAGATTCAAACTCAGCCAAAGGTTGCCCTTGTGGGGCTATGAACAACCTGAGTGTGGCGTCCAGTTTTGTAGCCCGGAGGGCACTCTGGAGATTGGCTTCAGATGAGGACAGGTTGTCTGGGTATGTGTCTGCCTCTAGCAGGGCAAGGTCCACCTTCAAACTGACCTAATTCTCACTGACACCAATGTCCAATAGCTGCGTGGAGACCCCAGTGACCGAGGAAAGGGAGCTGGTGAGAGAAGGAAGGACCCAGTACCAACCAGGGCCCAGTGACCGAGGAAAGGGAGCTGGTGAGAGGATGAAGGACCCAGCACCAACCAGGGCCCAGGCAGAAGTCGAAATTGTTTCTGAATAGCAAAACAGTTTCCCAGATTCTCTTATTAATGCTTCTGGTAATTATTTTTATAAAGTAATTTCTTTCCTCCAAAGCAACTTGACGCTTCCATCACTCGCTTTAATTTCAATTTAATTGAGTCGGAGTGGAGCTGGGCTTTGGTTGCTGGCCTGAAGGACAGCCTCATCCCAGCTGGTTGGGAGAACAGAACTCGAAGACAGAATGGACGCTTCTCTACCTCAGGCAGTTCTCATCAGCCTTTTGAAAGAACACGGATACTTCTTAGACTGTTGGCTCTAAAGGCACCACAGGGAGGAGGAGTCAGAGCAAAGTCTAATAACACACAGTGAGAAATGCCATGTTGGGAGTTGTTACTCGGTATGCTAACTTAAAAACTTATAAAAGCCTGCAGTGGGGAGTCTTTGGGAGCATGCTGGAAGCCCTGGTTATACCCCAGCACCCCTTAGAGCAGTCCTGTAACCCCAGCACCCAGGAACTAGAGGCAGGAGGATCAGAAGTTCAAGGTCACCCTCACCCACATAGTGAGACTGAGTCTAACCTGGGCTACATGGGACTTTGTCTTAAACACACACAGAAACATGCTGTTAAAGGTACTAGACTACAGATCCTTCCTCTTCCGCTGGTGCATCCCTTCCGCATGGGTGCATGTGTCATTGTCTCAATGAACTTCCCAAAACACAAATTCAAAGGGAAAATTATTAAAAAGCTCTGGAACAGAGCAGGGGGATATGAGATGCAGTGTGGGCCCGTCTAAATGCAGGGTCCCAGGTAAGTATACAGATGGTGTGTCCACGGAGCAGGCCCTGGGACCTGACTCACTGATGAATCATGAGCAGCTGGTAACCAAGGGAGTGTTTTCCCATCCATCTCTGGAGTTTCGGGGAGGATCACCGTTCCTGAGTCCAGCTTCTGGCTTTGCAACTAATATGGTCAGCTGAGCCAGTTCTGTGTCTTCTGCTTTGCTCTCGGCTCCCGGGAAAGTGGCTTTGCCACTGTCTATCACCATGGAGAGAAGGGTGACTTTCCGTTTTAAACACCATAAACACTTACTGAGCGCCTGCTCTTTGCTGGCCTGTCTTGTTGATGCCCCCGAAAGCCGCATATCCTCACAGGACTCACACTCTTGTCGGGGAGGCATTCGGCAAGCAAAGCGGGGAGAAGTGGACAAAAGCTGGGGGCTGTGGACTACAGGAACAGTGGGCAGAAAGTGAAGAGAGGGGGCTGGGCAGCTGGGCAGCCGCTGTGATCCAGTGGGGAGGTTAGAGAAGGTGTCACCAGATGGTGACATGTGAGTGGCCAGCTGAAGAAGATGCATTAGATGGATGCGGTGATCTTGAGAGTGTGTCCCAAATCAGCGGTCCCTTAAGGGGAACAGAAAACTGCACTGACCTTACAGCAGTTTTGGGCATCATTTTATCAGGTACACAAGAATGTCTTTTCCCTCCTGGGAGAGAGAAAAGTAGTATTCATGGGTCAGTGCAGTTCAGCACAACCGAGAAAGGGTTCCACACCTTGCCTGGATGTGGCCTTGCCTCTGCACACCGCAGAGCTTTGTTCTGAGATCCAGTACTTTCTACAGACAGAAAGTTCCCCTGAAAGGGCCCTTCATAGTCACAGCTGCCTTCATAGCAAACTTTTAAAAACTCTGATCAATTTCTCATCTATTACACTTTGTTTCGTAAAAGATTTTATGTCAGCGATTGCAGAATGGAGGTGCCAATAGTGAAGGAACTGGCTTATAAGTGGAAAGTTAATCAGACAGCCTCCTTCTTGACGTCCTCCCCAAGGTCAGGGTACAGCTGAGATGCAGAGGAGACACAGGGACATAAGACAGGCTCTCAGGGGGATGGGGGTGTCTAGCCTCCAGGTCCTTCTGGAAGGAAGTGTCGAGACAAAGGGCTTGATGAGCTTCAAAGGGATGGGATGCAACTGTACCGAGATGGAAGAGATGGTGCCTACGGTTAGTGCTGATTGGTGGTGGTTATGGAGGACTGGGAAGCTTCGGTTTTCAGAGCCCGGGATAATCCCCAGTTGGGCATTCTCCCAGTGAATACAGAATTACAGCTCCCCAGGCATTCCTGAGATGTGTTATATTTCTGGCGGTGCATAGACGGCTGACACGGGCACCTTTAGGGGTTGCCAGGAGAGTCTTTGGTTTCAGCCAGGCAACTCTGGGCTTCTCTGACATGTCAGGGTGCTTGTTAGAACCAAGGGTCAGAGTGGGCTTGGGCCGTTTGGAAGCGTGAGCTCCATGTCTTGGTTCCAACAAGACAAAAGGCGGGAATGCTAAGATCTGTTTCCTGGAACTCCTTGTGTTTACACGTTGATAATGAATTTCTTCACGTTGTTGGCCCAGATGGAGTCACGTCTTGCCGGTGACAGAGGCCCCTTGACCGACTGGCTGCCTTGTTGTTAATGAGCTCTGGTTGAACCTGGACTGAGCTTTCCTGAAAAATAGAATTAAATATAGTTGACTGTTCTTTTGTGAGCTGAGCTGAGTTCCAAGAACAACACCCAGGTAAATTCTGCTCAGTTCTTTGCTTAGATTGTTGGTAAAAACACTTATTGTACCTTTGAGAAAGAAAACAATTCCTGTGTAAAGACAGGTTACAAGGTTTCAGGACACTATCTGCTAAGGTCTTGTTTAATCCTTACCTTAGGCTGAAACCCCTTCAGTGTAACAAAATTCCCTACCATGGAAGTCATGGGCTTATGTGATACATCACAAAATCCTGGTTGGCATTTGGAGGGGGTCCCTGTGACACAGAATGTTGACAACCATAGTCATCTTGGTCAGTGATGTCTCTGTTGTCCTGGTTGGTGAACATTTGGAGTCTTTGAAGAAGGAAGAGTATTTACCAGATTCTGGTTTGAGCAGGACATCATCCCTTCCCTCTACCCCTTCTTCACAAGACAGGCTACCCACGGCACCATGGCACCCACTGGCATTTCCTGACACCACACTTCTGTTCCCAATCTGTGGATTACTCTCCCCAAGAGCACATAGGTAAGGATGTCCTTGCCCATGGCTCCCAGAATATTACGTTCTCTGTGGTGTTGGGAGTTGGCGGTTGTGGGAACGGCACGCACATACATGCAGAACTCTGTCCCTGGGTTCATCCCATGTGTAAGCCATTTTTTCCCTCCAAAGATGGCTGCTAACTCTGGGCAGCTCTCTTTTGATTTTGGCGGCAACGAGGACTGGGAAGAAGCCGGACTAGAATGTGTTGGAACTCCTGGCCTGTGTATTTCCGCTTCGACCAAACAGATGAAGTGCTCAGTAGACTCGGAACTTAGACGAAAGACAAAGAGAAGCCAGGTGAGGGATTCTGTATGGACCCACACATGTCATACAGAAAGCAAAGTACATCATGATTAAAGTACGTCATATATGTGTATAAAAATGTCACAACAAAATCTATTATTTTATGCAATTATTATATACTAGTAAATTTTTTCTATGGAAAGTAAAAGGGAAATGCAGTTCCCAGCCACCAGTTCTGGCTCCACCCCTGTCCCCTTACACAAGCTCGCTCTTCCCTCCTTTCAGCCTGCCTGTCTGACAATGAGAACCTCTCCATTCTGAGAGTGTCTACAGTTGTCTGATGGATGGGCTTGTGGGAAACTCACAGATGAGTGTGTCTGGAAACCTTTATCTCACAGATCAAGATTGTGTTTAGAAGTGGCCCTTGCTCACTGGGACACTGTATTAGAAGTAATGGTATCTATGAGAGTATTTTCAGTCTCCTTTGCTGTCTTGCCTGGTTCCATTTTTGATTCTCTAGAAGACAGGTTCTGAGGAAGGTCTCCCGCTGCATCTTGGTGGCAAAGTAGAAGGGTGGACAGATATGTGCAAGGGGAATAGAACATCATACACTCCTGTTACAGTACCCGGCCCAGTTCTCTGAGTGAGAGCTCAGTCAGAGAATTAACCCCGCCCCAAGACAGCAGGGTTTTTTTTTCATATCCCGCATATTTTCTATTCTTTGAAAATTTCATACAAGCATATAGTGTGTCTTGATTATAATCAGCCTCTCCCTCCTTCCAGCATCTCCTTTTCAGCTTTATGTCATGTGTCATCTATCTATCTATCTATCTATCTATCTATCTATCTATCTATCTATCTATCTATCTACTATCTATCTATCTATCTATCTATCTATCTATCTATCTTCCATCCATCCTTCCTTCTATCTATCATCTGTCCGACTGGTGCAGCCCATATGGACATGGGCACAAGCCATATATCTCATAATATTCCCACTGCTTCTCAATGCTGTGACATTGGAGTTTTGACTGGAACAAACCATGTTTAAACGAGCACCATGAGTATCCACCTATGCTTGAAAACAAGTTACTTATTGACATAAAATCTTGCTATGTAGCCCACGCTGGCTTTGAGCACAGTTCTTGTCTTTCTGTTTCCTGCCTGATTGCTGGAATTAGAGGCGTGTGCCATCGTCCATACCCCTGGCACAGCTCAAAGATAACGGGAGTAGAGATGAGAAAAACACAGTGAGGTCTGTGAACAGGAAGACTGTCAGGACCCATTGAGAGTGCCGTCCCTCTGTCTGGAATAAACCAGAGCCAGGCTCCTCTTCACAAGACGTAGCTTTGGATAGGAGCAAGAGGAGTGGGCAATGATGGGACAGGTCACACCCAGTAGAAAACCACAGTCAAAAAATAGGAAGAAGTGGACCTACTGTTCCAGAGACCTGGGGACAGCTTACTGTGCCCCGCACACTGGATGCTCACTAAGTTAAGTCATAAACACTGGGCACCCACATGCCACATTGAGGGTTTCTTTTTGTTATTTAGTTTGTAATTTATTTGGCTGTCTAGTGTCATAAACTGGAATCAATCAAGTTTAATCAAGCTCACTGCCCATTTTTCCTTTTGGAATGTTCAGGGAATGCAATGAGCTCGTCACCAAAGTGGCTGGTTGTAGCTGCTCAAGCCTTCTTTCCTGCGCCACTGAAACATAGGTTTAATTCTAAGCCTGGGACCTCTGTTGCTCTCAGACTGTGGAATGCTGAATGTGTAGAAATGCAACCGGGGCTCCAGGTTCTCTGGGAAGGTAAATGTGACCTCCAGCCGCTCACACAGTATTGGTAATCTGACCTCAGCTTGGTTTCCATATAAGCTGTCATTTTATCCACCCAGCGAAAGGCTGTGGAGAACACAACGGAGAAGTTCTATTTCTAGTGGCAAATGGAAACAGAACCGGCTACCCAAAACTATCCTTGCTCAGGTTATAGATAGCAGCCTATGTATTGGGCTTCGTTTTGCTCACAGGGGGATATCCCAAACCTTCCTGGGTTCCCCTGTAGAATTTACAGAGACTTTTGGGTCTGACCATACATTTTTATCAAACAGGCTAGCAGGTTTGTATACAAAAGTGATTGGATATTCTTGAAATGTCTGTATTTTTAATAACTGGTCAGACCATGATAGAAAAATTGTTCTCTGAAAAAAGTAATGCAAGATAATTTTAATACACTTGGAAACACTAACGGTGTAGAAATCCCCATGATTTGTGTATGACTACCATGATTTGATAGATTTAGTTTTCCATGCGTGAATAGAGTCGCTGTGAGTGATTAATAACTCTGTGTGGCGTACAATTCTGATTCCCACTTTTCCCTTCCTGAACATTGGTGTGCAGATCTTTCCTCACGTTACTGAATTTTCTTTGACCTCGGTAGAAATGCCTGGGCAGTGCTGGCTGTGCATGGTGGGGGGCAGAGCTCAGACCCCAGCGCTCAGGCAGAAGGCAGCAGGTACAGCAGTTGTCTGTAATCCTGGCCGCCGCACGCGCGGGATCTGCAAGCTCTGACGTGACGTGAGACCTCTGCCTTGGTGTACAAGGTGCAGAGCGATTGATGGAAGCAGACACGACGTCAAACACTGGCCTCTACTTGTACGTGCACACATATATACACGTACCCACCCTCCCACCTCTCATACGTGCACACATATATACACGTACCCACCCTCCCACCTCTCACACATGAGCCCCCCCCCCCCCCCCCCCCCCGGCCAACACACAATGGTTAAGACCTTAACTGGCTGACTTGTTTGCCTGGTCCTTGGCCTGGCTAGATATTTGATGCTCCCAAACTAACATTTCCTTAAGAAACAGTGTCCCTTTGTTTATTATAAATAAAAACATCCATATTTCAGATACATGATGAGAGCCGTTGAAGGCAGTTGGGATCTCTTGGTACCCAAATCTGCATTAAGTATCTAAGGATATTGTAACAAAGAACCACAGGAGGGTGGATTGTGCAGCAGAAATTATTTTTATCATGGTTCTAGATGCCAGAAGATTGCGGTTAAAGGTGTAGGTAGGAGGTCCCTCCTGGGGGAGGGTCTGGTCCAGGCTTGTGCTCTAAGCCATGGAGAGGCATCTTTGTCTCTTCTCTTCATTTTCTCTCTGTGTCTTTGTCTAGGTTCAAACTCCCCTGCCTATCTTTTTATAAGGTTATTCATTTGCATTTTAGAATACTCATTTTTAATGTTATTGGGTGTTTTAACCTCCATGTAGGTATGTGCACCATGTGTGTAGTAAGTCAGAAGGGTCCTCAGAACTGGGGACACGTAGCTGTGAGCCAGTGTGTGGGCGCTGGGGACTGAACTGAACCAGGTGCTTTGGAAGAGGGTCTGTGCTCTCAGCTGCTCTCATTTGCACTAAAATACATAAATACAGTTTGCTATTTTAGTTAATTTTATTTTTTTATTATTTTATTTTATTTATTTATTTTTTTTGGTTTTTCGAGACAGGGTTTCTCTGTGGTTTTGGAGCCTGTCCTGGAACTAGCTCTTGTAGACCAGGCTGGTCTCGAACTCACAGAGATCCGCCTGCCTCTGCCTCCCGAGTGCTGGGATTAAAGGTGTGCGCCACCACCGCCCGGCTTTTAGTTAATTTTAAATATTCAGTTCAAGGTCAATGAGTTTACAGTATTCAGAACCATTGCTGTTGTCAACTCCAAAACACTTTTCATTAACAAAAGCAGAAACGTCACACCTGGGAGGCAGCCCTCCCCCCATCCCTCCTGCTCTGACCAGCCTCTTAACCTGTGGTCTAATGTGCGTACAGCATGTGTTTCATATTCCCATGGCATTGCCTGCATTACATCATTAGCTAACATTTCCAGGTCCATCTATATCGTAACTGGACCCACTGTCATCCCGAGGACAGCAGTGGCGCTGATCAGGGCCAACTCTGCCAACTGCATTCTAACTTCATCACTTGCAAAGATCCTCTTTTCAGATCAGGTCGCATTCTGCGGAGCTGGGAGCTGGTGTTCTCACCAGTCTTCATTAGGGGAAAGGTCAGTTCACAGGTGTCCCCAGTGCCTAGTCACTCTTGGCCTTGTGAGATTAGGGGGTCTGTCGTGATTTCAGTAAGTTATAGTTTATAACAAAATATATCCCCCACAGGAGAGTTTGTCTTGTTTATTTATATTTAAATTTCTTATGCATTTGGGTGCTTTATCTTTCTTGCTTGTCTGTGTACCATGCACATGCAGTACCCTCAGAGGCCAGAAGAGGCACTGGGTCCTCTGAACTGGAGTTCAGAGTGGTTGTGAGCCCCTAGATGGATGCTGAGAATTGAACCCAGGTCTCCTCAAAGAACAGGGAGTTCTCTTAATGGTCAGGCCATCTCTTCAGCCCATTTTTGGTCCCTTTTGAAGATGGACGCGTAGGATTCCTCTGAAGAATACTCACTTTGAAAAAAAATGACATTGCTTCAGGCCTTGCATTGCTGGATTTGTTTCTCCATGTTTTTCCGCATCAAGGCAGAAGGTACCAAAATGAGCAGTGTGTAGGGAGGATTTAAAAAAAAATTGTTGAATAAAATTTTTTAAAAATCACTAAATTGGTTAGCCAGCATTACTGTCTTTATAGTTTATCAGAGTGGTTTTGTTTGTTTGTTTGTTTGTTTTGAAGCATAAGGCTTTTCCCATGGCAGAGCAGTGCCTACCTGGCCTCCTCTCTGGGCAGCTGACACCTTCCAGTTCAGGGACGGTCTGAGGACCCAATCAGCAGGTGTTTGTCTTATGGGATTATCAAAGATGGTGTGTCCCATGACTGAACTGTCAACAGCTGCTCCGGGAAGGCAGGGGCTCCCCCGGAGTGGCAGCTCACAGGCTTCTCCAAGTCTTCTGTGTGGTGATATGAAACGGTTTCCTCAAGCAGGGATGGTGGCGTGTTTAGCTCTAACAAACATTCATACTGCCCCATGGGAGGCTCAGGAACAACATGGAAGAGGGGGCAGGAAGAACATAAGAGCTGGAGGAGGGAGGAGACTTGTGGCTTGTTCTCTTGAGGGCACGACACAGTCAGTGCCACTGTGAGCTCATCACGACAGTGGCTGCCAACACAGGGCAACAGCCAATCACAGATCAGGGAGGGGCTCATGGCTTTGCCCTCCCCTGCTGCACTTTGAGCGATTGATGGATTCTGGGGAAGGAGCAGATGCTGTGTTCATTTTCCTGTGCAGTAGCGAAAACAGACACACAGATGGCTCTGGTTAAACTCAGTGGGTCACAAACAAAACAGAAACACATGAGTATGGGAAAGAGTCGTGTGTGTGTGTGTGTGTGTGTGGTGTGCATTTGTGTGTGTGATAGTGGTTAGAAGGACATAAGAGAGTGTGAGTGTGACAGTAACCAGAATGTAATATATAAAATATGAAATTGTCAAAAGGACAAAAATAATAATTAAAAATATTTAGAACTGTGGCTGTATGCTGGTGTGATCCGGAATGTACTGCTTTACATATGCAATGGATTAGGATATGGTTCAGAATAAAATATACTCCAACAGCTTCACATACTGTTATTTCAGATTAACATGCGTGCGTGCACGCACATGCGCGCGCTCACACACACACACACACACACACACACACACACACACACACACACACACACGGGGTGAGGGGACCACAGAGTTCTTTCCACTGCTAGTAGAGAAATGGTCACAAAGCTTCAAGATGGTTGATGGTATTTCAAAGTCTTGCTTCAGACTATGTGGTTCCGTATTCAGCTTTTGTTAGTTGCTAAGCCTGTTGCCCAAGCTGATTAATCAAGGAGAGTTACATCAATTGTATGAACAAGAGCAGAACAAGGGGGATACCAATGATATGCTAATGGAGAAAAGAAAAAGCCTCACAGGAAGGTCCCGCTCCTAGGCAAATAAAGACTGTTGGGAAGGAGGATGAGCTTCTCCCAGAAATGATTCCACTTATTAATTATCCAACAAATGGTCAGCCCTAAGACAATATACATGCAAACATCAGAAATGGACTCAGCAGATCAGATTTATCTGTCTGTGCATACATATGTGTACTTACATATATATGTATTTAACAGTAATAATCATAGACAAAGAGACTATCAATTTGAGAGTGGGGGGGGATGGAAGGGACTGGAGGGAGAAGATGGAGTTGAAAAGAGTAAAGTGATATAGTAATTCTATTTTAGTTAAAAATATATAATAAAAGTGGCACATGTAAACAACGGGATATTATTCACTTGTTAAGAAAAATAAAATTATGCAATTTACAGGTAAATTGAAGGGTATGGGAATAATCATTCTGATTAGTTAATAATAATTAATAACCCAGAAAAATTAAAGCAGTTTGTCCTCCAGCTATCGGTGATTGTGAAAAACCAAGAAAGGAAACAGCCATATTGTAAATACTGCAGCCTGAAGTTCCCAGCACTCAGTGCTGCTCTTTTTACGGGAGCTTTGGAAGGTGATCATCTTAAATAGGAAAGGGAATAATTTGACTTCCCTTTGAGGCATATTCTGTTTTAAATGTGAGGTTTTTCATATTGATGGAATACAAATAATCCTTTACTTTAGATGTCTGGTTATTTAAAAACCACCCTGTCACTCTGTCCGAGCGGTTGTGTGTTTTTCTCAGTTGGTCACTAGGTGTCTCTCCAAATCCACGAGAACCTTCTGCCAGCACAGTGCTCAAGGCTCTCTGGGTAGAGTCCTTCAGGCTGCAAAATGCTTCCTTTTGCACTTGACAGCAGTTTAAAGTACTTTGGATTACTGGTCTACCCAGAGGGCTGGGGCAAAACTGGTGATTTCACAGGAAGAAGAAACAGAAGGCTCATCTCCTGTAGCTGGAGTTAGGGAGGCATTCCTCTCTGTGTGGAAATTCTAGGGAGGATCTATATTCTGGGAGGATTTAAATTAGCTGGTGTAGATGTCAGTGATAGATAGGTGCCCATCACGTAGAATCCTGAGACCTCCTGAGGGCTGCTGAACGGTCAATGCACTCGTCAACTGTGTCCGTGCGATCATGTCGAGTAGCCAGAGCCCACTGTGCTAATTCTGATTGGTGATAAACTTTGGCCCTCCCATGTACCTGAAAAGTCTAGGCTCTGTAGTCTCCTCAGCCAGTGCTGCCGGGACTGAATATCCACGTGATCCCTTGCTCCTGAGTGTCAAAAAGCAGCTCAGCCTGGATCAACAGCCTTAACGTGAGGATGGAACTTGGGAAGAAGGAAACACAACGAAACAGGCACCGGCAGTAGTTTTCTGTATCTAATGGTACAGGGATCACAGGAAAAATTGAATAGGGATGCTGTAAATCCTACAGCTTCTGCTCAGCAAAGGAAACAATGAACAGAAGAAGATGCAGCCTACAGAGTGGGAGAACAAAATTTCCAGTTATCCATCCAACTGGAGATTAATATCCAGAATATTAAAAAGCCCTAAAACCCTAAAGCATAAAAAATCCAATTAACAATTAACAAAATGAGCAGAATAGACACTTTCCAAGGAAGATGCATGCTCAATAAATATACAAAAATGCAAAAAAGACCACCCTACATTGGGAGCTAGGAGTGGTGGCAAATGCATTTATTCCAGCACTTGGAAGGGAGAGGCAGGAGGGTCTCTGTGAATCCTGGGTCAGCCTGGTTTCTCTATAGTGAGTTCCAGGACAGCCTGAGCTGTGTAGAGAGACCCTGTCTCAAAACAAAACAAAGACTACATTGAGGGCTGGCAAAATTGCTAATGGGTAAAGCAACTCCATGTGAGCCTGGCAACCCAAGTTCGATTTCTGGAACCCAAGTAAAGTAAGGTAGAAGGGGAGAAGTGTTCTATAAAGTTGTCCTCTGGCCTCCACAAGTGTGCCATGGAGTGTGCGCGTGTGTGTGTATGTGTGTGTGTATAAGTGTGTGCATGCACATTTTCTTTATTGTTTGTTGCTATTTTGCTCTTTCAATTTTTCTTTATACTTGAGTTTTATACATATATAAATACATTATCATACTCATTGCCAATCAAATCACCCCCTCTTTTTCCTCTGAAGGACTGGACCCCTAATTTGCTATCTAATCCCAGTGGTCAACTTTAAAAACATGTATATATAAGCAACATTAAATAGACTTAGCAGGTCGGAGAAATATGTGTGTATATATATACACACATACATGTATGTATGTATGTTTGTAGCAGTAATAATTAAAGAAAAATGCCACGAATTTGAATGGGGGTAGGTACAACTTGGGAGGAACTGGAGGGAAAAGGGAAATAACATAAATACATCACTCATCTGTGGAATTCTCAAAACTGTCTTTAACTGGTTGACATTGAATTAAAAGGGACTAATTTAACTTTAAAACTGTTTGAAATGAAAATGAACTCACTTCTAAACGTCAGCTTTTGATGTGGATGAGAAGGGCCCCTCAGGTTTTCAAGTGGAGTGAAACTGAGTTTCCTGAGCTCTGGGCTGCCTCCGCTCTTGGCGTTTTCTGAGCGGCATTTGTAACCCTTGTTCACACCAGCCCTTTAATGTTCTCTTGCTGCCCCGATGTTCCCTGAGTATGGAAGTCACAGGTGAGAAACAGCACAAAGGGGAGACAAAGGTCCTGACTGTTGTTCTTTTCCAGTTCCTCTGGTTTGTGTCCAGAATGTCAGCTCTAACATTTTCCTAAGTTCATTGGTGTGTCTAACTGTCCCCAAGCTAGTTGCTGAGTGCTCCTGGCACCCGGCCAGCCGTTGGGCCTCAGGCACACACAGGGAGTTGGCCCATAAGGTCTGTCTAATCGTTTCTGGCTGAGGCTGCTCCCCAGGCCTCGGCACTCAGCTCTGGGATGCTTGCTGCAGAATTTCTTCAAGTCTCCACCCCTCTGACTTCCACATTCTTTCCCAACCTCCCCCACTAAATTTCATGTTCAAGAGGAGGGGAAAAAACAGACGAAGTATTCGTTTAGTTTGGAGAAAAAATATGGGGTTTCTGTCATATTTGGAATCACAGGGAGGAAGCTGAGAAGAACCAAACCCATCGTCTGTTTGTCTCTGAAGGCACTACATCCTGAGAAGTGGTCACCAGATGGGTAAAAGGGAGAAATGAGAGCTGAACAGGTGAAAAATTAAACTTGCCCCAGTGGTAGGCGGTTGTGCCCACCCCCTAGCATGCTCTGATTATTTCTCCCTTGCCGAAATGTTTATTGTGGCGAGCGAGATTGTTTACCTGGCTCAGTGTCCTTCTGGGAGTCAGGCATGACCAACTAGACGTGGAGAGGCCTGTCGCTAGAGTCAGCTTGAGTGGAGGGCGTTGCTGGTGAGGGCACAGCCTTGTGACCTCTTGGCTTTAGGCTGGCCTGAGAAACAGGTAGCACGAGCTGACGCTACCCACCCGTGAGATGACACAGAAGGAGGAGGCGGCGTGGCTCATGGAAAATGAATGCAGATTGCCAAGGGCTTCCCATCAGGTCACGGAAACCAACAGTGTGCTTTTGGGAAAATGGTTTAACAAAAATAATAGGGCCATTGAGTGCTGTATGGTACCTTGCTTTTGTGTATTTTTGTTTTTGTTTTTTGCATCTTTTGGCTGCTGAATTCTGAGATCAATCCCCATCTGCTTAGAACAGATAGTATTGGCCTCTCAAAACCCTACCCACACACTATAAAAAAGTCTATTATATAGTTCCAGGTTCTGAGTGTTTTCTAGAAGGGTGTGTGTGTGTGTGTGTGTGTGTGTGTGTGTGTGTGTGTGTATATATATACTTAAAGGGGCAAGGATGAGATACAGCTGTTAAATTTTTGGAAGCTTTATAGTGTGGATGATACATGACAAGGCAACTGAGAAAAATCACAAACAGCCCAAATTCAGAAGTCATTCTGCATGGAGGGACGAGACAGGCCAGGAACCTATAAGGTTACCGAAGACACTAACAGTGTCTGAGTGGCATACAATCCAGGCTGGTGCCATGGTTGTTGGTTACATGTTGGGACTTACCATGAAGTTATACTTTGGTGTCAGGACATGAAGAAATCAAGCTGTGGCCGAGCCAGAAGCTCCCTCCATGCTGGGTAGCATTCCTAGAACTGGAAGATGCTGTGTGTGCTTCTGGCAGTGTATGGCTGCCAATGATCCTGCTTGGTTATGGACCCTGAATCTAATGCTATCAGCATGCCCTACAGGCGTGACTGCTATGTGTGAAAGCAGCTAGTTTACAGTCGCACGTAGGGTCCACTTCCCAGGAGCACACCTATGTTCTGTGCTGAAAGCAAGGATAAAAACTATGGCTGGGTGCTCATAATTTTTATGGTGGGTCTAGTGGGGAAGCCACTGTTGTTCTGTTAAATAGATATGACATGCTTGTCAAACTGTGTTTGTGCCATAGACTGTCTTTGCTGTTGGCCTGAGTGGAAGGGAACGTCTCTTCCCAATGTGTGGGAGTGGTTACTCGACAATTGCTGATAGGTGATCTGTGGCATCATGTCTCAGTGTCCAGCCTTTCCCGGGAGTAATAGTCATTCATCTGTGTAGCCTCCTCTGAGGGTCAGGCAATGGTGCCAAAGAAGAAGGAGGAGGAGGAAGGACGAGGAGGAGAAAGGAGGAGGAAAAAGAAGGAGGGGGAGGGAGGAGGAAGGAGGAGAAGGAAGGAGAAAGGAGGAGAAGGGAGGAAGAAGAAGAAGGACAAAGAGGAGAAAGGAGGAGGAAAAAAGGAGGAGGAAGGAGGAGGAAAGATGAGGAAGAAGAAGAAAAAGAAGAGGAAGAAGAAGAGGAGAAGGAGGAAGAGGAGGAGAAAAGCAAGGAGGAAGGGGTAAAGTGCTGTGTGGTTATTCCCTTGAGGTTGGATGTGGTCACTGAGTCAAACCAGCTGTGATTACCCTGGCACCATCATGCCCTCACATGATGGCAACCCATTGGCAACCTTCAGGAAGAAACAGGAGGACTAGTGAAGCTTACACAGCCCATCCCCTCTGAAGATTTATAGTCAGTTCGAGGGAGGCGGGCTTTTTTAGTAGCGCAGCTGTGAGGCTGTCCTTGTGCCTGTCAGTGATTCACCGTGTAAACAGCCACAGGAACCATGTTGCACAGAATGTGTCCTGGTCTGTTGTCGTTCTGTCTCTGGTGTGAGGAGAGATAGATTTCCAAGGCAACGTCATATCCCACTTTCTTCTGGAGACACATCTGTCTTTCGTGGGCCTCCGGGGCTTGGTACAATGCTTACTGCATGAGTGTGATGTGTGAGTGTATGCTTGTGACCCAGGGATTTTCTTTCCAGGAACTGACTGGTGTGAATTGGATCAATCGTCATGTGAGGAGGGCAGCTTCTTCCTCACACTGTGGACTAGTGAGCACAGCATCTTTTAACTGTTGGGTTTCCTTCCTCTTTTAAGGGCAGTGAGTGAGATTTGGAAAGATTTCCAACCTGCCAGTGACCATCAATAAACTTCAATTGTTCACGAATATTTACTGCCCTTCATTTGCCCATACCTTTCTTTTTAAAATTAGCCTGGTGGGTTTTTTTTTGTTTGTTTTTTTTTTGTTGTTGCCAGCTTTTGAATGACTCTACAGCTCGCTGCATAACAGTAGGTGGTAGAGACCCAGCGTGTTCAGTTCCTGGAGACTCCAGCATATAGTCATGGGAGATGAAACCTTTCATGGGAAGTAGGGATAGTTAGCGGATAGATTACTCAATGCAGTCCATGTAAATCAGTCAACCGATGAACCTCTCTATTTTTTCTGAGTGATGGGGAGAGAATAAAGAACCTCTCACGTGCTATGCAAGTGCCCGCTCCCCCCCCCCCCAGGAACACCCTCGCTAGCCCTCAGTGCTACTTTTGATTGACTTTCTCCTTAACTCTCTCTCGCCAGATCAAGCCACTTACATATGGTTTCCGACACCGAGAATGTTTTGTGGCATTTCATTCCTTTACAAATAATACAAATGATCCCGTCTCCCCGTAATTAGAGAGTTTATAACGAGCTGTTCTTATAGAGAAAGTACAATTCTCTGCCCCTCTTCTTGCACTTCTAGCAGATAAAGGGAAAGTCACACAAAATAGTAGAATTTCAAGGTTAGTATATCATGGGCTTAGGTTTTGAGTGGTCAGCAGAAGCCTGTTGATTAGAGACAGTCAAAGGGGAACTGTCCTTCCGCCTGCTTTAGGGGCTGAAGTATGAACGAATGCAGCATCCACCATGATTTCCAGCCATTTCCTCCTCTTTATGAGTTCCTTCTTCAGAGACTCTGGATGTTGAGGGACTGTGTTAGTCAGGCTTCTTTCAAAACCCAGACCTGTTTTCAGAACAAACGCCAGATTTCCTGGGGAGGGTGGTTACAGCCCCATCGCCTAAGATGTTCTGTCTGGAGAGTCTTCCGTTTTAGTGTTGACTTAAAGAGGAAGTGAAGCTGTCCAGAGCCCGGGAAGAAATGAAATCACATCATGAGGTTTCGCTCTGATGTTTTCCTTCATTCCTGCGGTGACATCGGGATCGAAAGGCAGATGGATTTCTTTGATGACACTGCAAGGCATCTGCCATTTGCAGTCTTCCATGATGGCTGGGAAATCACTAAGGAAATGAGACTTCCACAGATGGGGACCAATAAACATGTGAGCTCTTCAGAGTCATGGGAACATAGAGTGGAGCTGTTGTTGGCATACTCTGAGAAGGCGTCATCATTATATCTTAGCGTCTGTTTATTTATTTATTCATTATTAGTGTGTGTGTGTGTGTATGCTTGAGTGTGCATGTATATATGTGTGGAGGCCAGAGGCTGCTGTCAGTGTCTTCCTCAATTGCTTCTCTACTTTATTATTTTTTTTTTTTGAGACAAGCTTTCTCATCATACCTAGAGCTCACTGATTTGGCTAGACAGGCTAGTTAGCAAGTTGCAGGAATCCGCCTGTCTCCAACCAAGCACTGGGATTACAGGCACTTGCTGCTCTCTGGGGCTTTTTATGTGGGTGCTGGGACCTGATGTAATTCCTTTATGGCTGGATCATCTTCCCAGACTCATTGTTAATTCATAAATAAAAACATGTCACCAGTATTTAAATTGACTTTAGTCCTGTTCTTCAATTCCAATATTTTAGGAAGAAAAGCATCTTCCATGAATATCCCTAAGTTACAGGTGTTCTCTGGCAAAAGACAAAAGGGTCCCATTGCCATCCAGGCTTCGGAGCTGTTGGCAAAGAATATGACAAGTTTTGGGAAGTCTTAGCGAAGAAAATGATGGTGTCACCAGTAAGATATTTACAGACCTGATTTTGACCGACAAACATGTTTCCTTAAACTGACTTTTGTCTAATTAAAAGTAAATTTCACTTCTGAGAAATTGAAGAAAACAAAGGAATGGGACAGCCTCTCCATCTGCTGCTTTGTCTATTTTTAGAGTAGCTGGTATCCCTTAAGGGTCTGAGTCATTCATCTCGAGTTGTTCATTAGCAAGGGTCTGCTTGGTGCCTTCTCGGTGCCAATATTTAGGAGAGGCTGCCCCTCACCACAGAGGGCAGCGTGTCACAGGTACCTGGATGCTCAATCCTTCTTTTGGTGATTGCACCAGCTCTTGACACTGAGCAACAACTGTCCCTGCTCCCTTGAAGTGTGTCATGTATCTAAGATCTGGCCAGTGGGATGGGGTCCTGAGGGTCGAGTACACAGCTGATATTTGGCCTTTGTGCACATGTTCGTAGCAATTGGTAGCCCTGTGGTCTGGATGGCAGAAGACAAAAATTCTTGGCCCCTGACACTATGGAGTATTGTAATAGCCCAGGATGAAATCCTAAAGAAAGGAAGCCAGAGTCATTGGATCACAGCTGTGCACACAGTGGCCTCTTCATCTAGAGAGGATCCAGTGACCACGCATGCCTGGCAGAAGGGCGGGTGGGCCCTCACGAGGTCTTTAAGTCAAGCAGCACGAAATGACCATCTCATCTTTGTAATGGGCCTGACTATAGAAACAACTCTCTGAGTTTCTTAAGCTGGCATGCCCACGTGTTGGGAAATAAAAGACCCAAAAGCCAAAATTGTTTTCAGAGTGGGCAGAGAGAGACACACATTCTTGTTACTTTCCCGTTCTTAACAGATAAGGAAAGCAAGGCCCCAAATCCTCCCAGCGGCTAGAACTGCGCAAAGCGTTCAGGGTGTGTAGGCTCCCAGCATGAGCTCAACCTTCTCAGAAGAACCAAGCTCTAGTTTCTTAGCCCCATCTATATATCTTTGTAAAATAAACCCTGATGTGGTCAGCTTCCTTCCAGGGACAAGGCTACCTTTATCCACGCGGTCGGCACATGTAAACACACAAGTGTATATTTAGATGTGGGTTAGGCACAAAGTGGCTTTTTCTTTATGAAGGAGAAAAAGAAGAAGAAAAAAAACAAGCCTTCAATCCTGTTCTAAACGTGGCACTAAGTCTTCAGAAAGTACCACAGGAGAACGTGCTGAGCCTCCACACAGTTAAAAAGATGTCACTGTGGGAGAGAATTTTCATAATTAATGAGCTCGTTCAATGTGCTCTGCCATTTGACTTTGATGAATGTATCGTGGAGTCTTCCCCTTGGGGCTCAGCAGTTGATCTGGGAAGCTTTTCTGTCTATATCCTGTGATGGGCATAGATCACAGTCGGGCATCCGATACCTGCCACATGAGCTCAAGGGACAGCTATCAAGCCTGATGCTGGCACTGAGCATCCTGCATGCCACTGGAGTGATGTCTGAAAGAGCAAATGTGACTTTGAAACATAAGCTTTTTGGAGAAGGGACTGGGTCACTCATATGACCACCATGTAGAGTCTTAGCAGCAGAATTTATAAAAATTAAATTCCCTCTCCTGGTTGTGCCATGAATTTTCAGACTGCAGGGAATGATCTCAACACCAGTTTTAAACAATCTGATAAAATTTTGCCTCATTGCTAGGTAGCTCATCACACTACGTTGTGTGAGAAGTCTCAACCAGTGTCTCAGAGCATTTTGTGACAAACACCAGTCTTTATTGAGAGGTAATCCCACTATTATCGCAGGCTACCCTGGAACTCGCCATGTAGTCTAGGCCTGCTTTGAACTCCTGGATCCTCACACATGAGCCCCCTGGGTCTAGTGCAAACTGTTCTACCCAGCCATTGTGTATTTATAAGAAGGAATTTACTAAGAGGGGATTGAAGGACAGGATGGAGAAGAAAGCATGCTTAAGCCAGTAACTATGATAAAACCCTTAGGTTGAAGAAGTTAATGAGAACACGGTGGATCCTGTTGAAGGTACTAACTATCCATACTAATGCTGCTGATAAATCTGGGCTACAGAACAGACACACAAGTCCCACAGCCACCGTCTCCAGAGTAGAAAAGTAACCCATGGATTTCCTCTGCCTTCCAGTCTGCTACTAGCCCTGCCCATCGTGGACCCTATCATAAGGGTGATTGCAAAGATTTCTGGGAAATGTAGTCCTCAGGCATTTTGATCCTGGGTTAGAAAGATTACAAACTGGGGAAGGTGAAGCTGGTAACTGAGAAACTTAGAAACCCCCAAGGCTTTCTATAAAATACACACCAAAGAAACTTAGAGGTTGTACTTGCTGCTTGATTGGATGAATGGATGAATCTTTTGCTGGGTAGCCATCTCTTTAACTCCATCTCTGAGAAATCATTTAAAATTAAAGTCTAACAGATAACATTATACTACCGGCATAAATTAAAAATGTGCATGGTAGTGCTTATTCAAATTATTCAACTGACTTTATCTGTAAATCAGGTTTAGTGCATCCCGAATGCTACCCCTTCACCACGCCAACCCACCCTCCGACAGTCACTCTAAATCTGAATAAACTTGAACAGGAAAGGTTCAAGTTTATTCAGATTTAGAGTAAATGAAGAGATGGGATTAAAGATCCATCTTCAAGCTCATGGATAAAGACCCGAGACAGCCTGACTCTCAACAGGTGGAATCCTAAGATAATACAACTTCCCAGGTATCCTGGACTGTGGGGAGTGATGGACTCCACATTCCGGAGTGGACCTGGTGAGCTCCGCAAGTCACAGAAGCAGATGGCAGTCCTTTCTGCTGTTGGTGGCACAGCCAGGGAACTCTATTAATATAAATAAAGTGAGCCTCTTGGCTTCACATAAACAGCCCTGGGGAGTTTCTTTTATAAATTCATTGCTTTATTTTCATGTGTGTCTGAGAAGCTTGCTGCCTGTAGGGCACTTCCCTCCCTTGTTGGAGGTGACTTAGCAAGCTGACAGTTACTGTCATTATAAACCCATTCCTGAGCTGGGACAAGTGGGAGTGGCTGAGACCACACTGAGGCCAGGGGACTGTAGACACCAAGTCTGCTGGGGAGTGGCCCCATTGATCTTCCCATACAGGGGCTTTAGCATCAGCACAGTTGAGGAAGTGTTTTCATGGTTCCCCACAGTGGGCTGGGTAATGTGCATCGGCTTAGCAGGGACCCAGGGATCATATTTGACCCGCATCTGAGGTGGTGCAGCAACAAAGACTTATTCTCCCTTTCCTGAAAAGTAAGTAATTTGAATGCTTAATGAAGGTGAATCACTTGTGATTCCATGCGTTTAGTTAGGTCGATCTCTGTCCATATAAGATCATGTGCCTGATGGCCAACTTGAGAGTAGAAATGTTGCTTCCTTTTCTGACATTTGAGTGGATAGCAAGGTCCAATAATACCTTAAAAAGTTTAAGAAAATAAAGAGGGCTTCTAGACTCATAAAACAGGAGCCAAGTGCAGTTTCTTGGTAACCTCATTTTTTCAGATAGGCTGTTTGCTGGTGGCTAGCAGAGGCAGCTTCTTTAAGAGCAGGCTTCCTGATTCAGCACAGCTGCAAAAACTGCAGGCTTCTTTGAGAAACAGCTTCCTGATTCCTGCTAGGGGCAGGAATAGCTCTGGCTCTTTCAGGAGAATGGGCACTTGAATGGGGTTTGTTGGCAGCTTGCTGCAGCATGGGCCAACTATTTCTGTGAGTTGTGGTGATAAACCCGCAGAGATGGCAGTAAAGGTACCTCCTCCATTCTGAAAGGCTGAGAGAGGTGGAGTTGGCATTCAGGGCTGTAGCAACCGCACTGCTTACCATTTTAAAGTGCTCCTTGTCAGAAAAGGATTTCAGATATACAATAGGACAGATCCAGACATAAGAGACTTCTAAATGAGACACAGTGTGTTTAAAGAATGTACATAGGCTTGGGAGAGAGAGGAAAAAGAGTATAGACAGTTACAAAAAGACAGACAGTCATAGATTAAAGAGATAAAGATAATAAATATTAAAAGTAATAGAGTAAAAATATGTCACATAAATATGGTAAATACACAGAGAGTCTAGATTATATATATATATATAATATAATAATATGTATATATATTGTGCTTACTCTAAATTTTTTGATTACAGAGAGATATTTGATCCTGGGGGCTACTAAGCTAAAACAACACATATATTTTAAAAGGATCTTGACTTCAAAATTTGGATCTAAGGATATGTTGCTTTGGAAAAGAGGTTCTGCTTTTGTTTCCACAGAGGATGAAAACCTGTGGATTCCTTCCAGTCTAATGTGGTTTGATGGAACAAATCCCCCTCGCCAAAGGTCTCTGTGAACCCTAAAAATACTTTGCCCAACATATAGCAGGAAGCAGTTTGGAGAAAACTATGCCCAGATTCACAAAATGATTGTTTGTAAATGTTTATTTTCATTTCAAAAGGGTTAGTTTAAATGATTAATGGTCAAAATCAATTTTTAAAACAATATGGGGATATGATATAGAGATGAATACTTTGCATTGGTATGGATTTTGGTCTATTGATACAAATTTAAGATCAATTTTGTTGTATATGTATTTCTGTTCTTGTTTAAGGTATTGTGTTTGTGCAGCTCATTTAAAAATGTATAATTAAAAAATACAGATTAATAGCCATTTCTAATAGTCAAACTTGTAGTCATGTTAGGTTTTCTAGATAAACAGAGATATAGTTCAGTTAGAAAGACAATCTTCAACACTTCAAAGACCTACAGAATATAGCATTTAAAATGTTTTAAAACTTAGACTTTTCTTGACAGTGAGACGTGTGCTTCTGGTAGTGCCAATTACTTCAGAAAGGTTGATAGGCATTGAAAAAACTTATTATAGAATTTGCCCTCAATGTGACAAAGCTAGTTATTTGGGTAAGAACCTGCTCTTGCCTGGACTGCTTGATGGTATACTGTATGAACTGGACATGCGGAACCCACAGAAAAGTGACTATTGAACTTTCCAAAAGATGTGATGGTTCTTCAGGATGCCTGCTTCACAAAAGAAACTGCCAACCACTCTGCAGAACACAAAACAAAGCAAATGATATACTTTGCCTGCACAAAACAGAACAGATCTTCAAATTTCCTGCTTCACTGAAATTCTGCTGGATACTATGGGCTTGTAGGCTGAAGGTGGATGTCTCAACATTACAAACTTTGGGTGACTAGCTAGGCATTGAGATGTCTCTGTCAATTCTAAAGTTTTATAAGTTGCTTATAATACACTTCCTGTTTACTTAGGTAATATTATATCCTTCTGTGGTCTTTGAAGAGTTGAAGACAGATAGTTATACTTTTCCTTAGTTATGATAATAGATAAATTAGTCATAAAACTTTAGACTCACAAAAAATATTGTAACTATAGTTCTTACTTGATAACTGTTTGTATAGGTAATTTTGCTATGTTAAAGTTAAAACCTTTCTTTTTATTTAGACAGAAAAGGGGAGATGATGTGGGATGTCCTTCTGTATATGTGTTGTTTTTATTGGTTGATGACTAAAGCTGTTTTGGCCAATGGCTTAGCAGAGTAAAGCAAGGTAGGAATTCCAAACACACACACACACACACACACACACACACACACACACACACAGAGAGAGAGAGAGAGAGAGAGAGAGAGAGAGAGAGAGAGAGAGAGAGAGGATAGCCAGAGTCAGAGAGAAGATGCTGCTGGTAAACCACAGCCTTGTGGCTTTACACAGATTAATAGAAATGGGTTAATTCAAGATGAAAGAGCTAGCTAGAAATACACCTGAGTCACTGGTCAAGCAGTGTTGTAATTAATATAATTTCTATGGGATTATTTGGGTCTGGTTGGCCAGACAACAAGTGTGCAGTCTCTGTTTACAAGACTCAGCATGTGTTTGCCTTCAGATATCCCCAGAAACATATGGAGATGGCAGACCCGTACATTGCAATACACTGCTATGCCCCTGAAAGTGCTCCAGCCTTGCCGGTGTAAAATAACACCAGGGCTGTTTGTCCAGAGAAACACAAGGAACAGAAATGAGCATAGGTGACGGGGGTCTACTTTTGGCCCTTTATCCTGTTTACAAGGCAAACATGTCATCACTCCAGCCATCCTGACTGGTCAGGGTCTGTGGATAGCCCAACATCTTCTTGAAATTAACAGAAACTGTCAGAATGCTCACCCACAGATCTCAGTTAAGGACCTAAAGTAGCTTATCAGAGTATTCTGTCTTAGAATTGTGGTCTTGAAGTAAAAAAGTCATGGTTCCTCTGATTGGACAAAATGTAAGGTATTTATGACAACTACTGTTAATTTGATCTTTCACATATATCATTAGGCAATTGATCAATCAGTCAGTCAGTCTTGAGGGAAGGAATGAAAACAAGTCGTCTGCCTGTGGCCGTCCATTTCTTGGTAGAGCTCCCTCGCTGCTTTCTGAAGGAAATGAGTTGCTCATGTGCCTGTCCACCAGGAGAGGTTGTGCTCAGAAGCATATGTGTGCAACATGTCAGGCAGATCAAACAGACATTTCATGGCCGACTGCAATGGGAGGTGGTTAGCAGTCAGTGAAAAGGTGTGGGCTGTGCCCCCTGGCAGAAAGAGCCCAGAGCTTTGGAGAGGGGACTGCAGTGGCTGCCAAGATAGTTAGTGTCTGAGCTGAGGTGTGTGTGTTTGGTGGGGGAGGGTTTCACGTGTTAGTGCCACTGGGAGAGAGAGGTGGTGAAGAAGATCTCTCCTAGACCAATATTCCTTAATTCTAAGAACTTCCCCAGTTCTTTTTAAAATGGAATTTTAGGGACCACCAGAGGTAGACAAACACATGATAATGATATTTAATTTTGAGAGTCAAACTATGGTTTCTCATTTGCCATTTCTGGACTTTATTGCTTTACATAAATACATTTTGATCCCAGGTTTAGGATCAAAGAAACCTTTTCCTTGCCCTTGCTGAATTCCCCACTGTGCATAGCTTCACGTGTCAATGAAACCAAATAAATCCCCAAGAAGCATGGGGGGTCTGGCTTCTCCATCATGCCTGTAGGCACTCTAGATGTTTTGGTGGCTCGGAGGTAAGAAGCAGAGTGTGGGGACGGAAGTGGCACAAATGACAGATGCTGGGATGAGGAAATTAGAGGCTGGTCCATTTCAGCAGGGAAGTGCCGAGTACCTTGGTGAGTTTTAATTCACAAGGTGGAGAGTCTTAAGAGGTAGAAGGCTTGAGTGTAGATGTGTGTGTGTGTGTGTGTGTGTGTGTGTGAGAGAGAGAGAGAGAGAGAGAGAGAGAGAGAGAGAGAGAACGTCTGTCTCTGTTTGTGTATGTGTGTGTGCTCATGTGGTTGTGTGTATGTGTGATTGTGTGCATGCTTGTGTGTGTGCTTGTGTAAGGTTGTGCCTCTGTGTGTATGTGTGTAAGAATGATGAAGCAAAGGGAGAGGCTAGAACAGCGTGTAGTGAGTGCAGCACAGGCGGAGCAAGCAGGAGGACCTGTGAGTGGTACCTCTGAATGCAGATAAACCAGTGCCAGCCGGCAGCTGTAGTCCCAGCACCCTGCAGTAAGATGCAAGACAAGACAGAAAAGTCCCCAGAAACCCGTGAGCTGCTCAGGCTGCTGTGCCCAGTAGTGGAAGGTGAGGGATGTCATGCAAGGTTGTCCTCTGACCTCTATATATGTCACACACACACACACACACACACACACACACACACACACACACACACACACAGAGGTTAAAAGAACTTGGGGGGAGAGGGGAGAGGAGGAGGAGGATCTCCTAGAGATAACAGCACATATGAACATTCCAAGGGAATACTAAATTCTCCTAAAAATTCCAGCTTCCCAAGGTTGTCTTCTGCTGAGCACTCATGCATTTCTGTGTTTCGGTGGGAACTATGCCTTCTTAATGCCAGCTTCAAGGCACATTGGTTATTATTATTACCACCACCATTACATCATCATCATCATCATCATCATCACCATCATCATCACTGAGCAGTATCAGTGTCCTGCACACCTAGCAGCAGGCACAGAGATTTTCAATGCACCCCCTCAAGGTTCCACATGGGCAGCCTCCCCCATTATCACATCCCAGGCCCAAACAGCATATTTCTCCAAGCCAACAAACTTACATTGGCACGGAATTGTCACCCACAGCCCACATTAGGATTCCCTCTGTGTGTTGGGTGTAGGGCATGCTTGTGAGTGTGGAGGGTGTGTAACGATCTACTCACAATGGTAGCAATGGACAGAGCAGTTTCATGGTTCTATAAATACCCTGGTTCATTTCCAGTACAAACAAAGCTTACATACAGCATTTATTCAGCGTAGAAAAACAGAGAAATTTCTGGCTCAGCCCCTTCCCCTTTAAATATGGAAGGCTGGCTGTTACTAACTAGACATCTGTATCCCAAACATGGTTCCCAGACATGCAGGGAACTCCCAGCATTCAGTCACATTGATATCTGAACAGATGTGACATACACACACACACACACACACTCACACATGCACACACACACACACACTCACACACATGCAAACACACAAACACAGCAGACAAACTGAACATTTGCTGGGAATGAATTGGCAACATTGATGATGTACGTTTGACCTTCAAACAATGACAATTTATAAACATTTCTCTGTCTTTTTTGACAGAGAACCCTAACCTCTGAGTGGCCACCCCTCTCATGGAACGCCTGGTGCAAGGGTCCGTCTGTATCTGCAAAAAGGAGAACGTGAGGCGCAGTTCCACATGGTGGGACAAGGGGCTCACCAGCACGTGTTAGAAATCCCTCCTAGCTTCGCTGGCCAGGGAGCCTTGGCGGTGTTTCCTCTCAGGATGTGAGCTGTGTGGGAAACAGGGTTCCTTCAGCAGGAAGAACTGTGTGGTTTGTCTCTTGTCCTGGGTAGTGAGTTATCCAGTGGGGATGTTAGTACGGGGTCGCACTGAACACAAGAAGGTGCAGAAATAGAACTGGAGAAAGGGGAGAGGGGCAGGCGGTCCAAAGGCTGATGCTGCAAGCTCCTTATAGGAAAGAAATTCAGCACATGGGCTGTGGCTCAGTGGCTGCAGATGGTGGGAGCACTAGCTTACATGGGTGCTGGCTGGTTTTACATCAACTTGATACAAGCTAGAGTTATCTGAGAGGAGGGCACTTCAGTAGAGAAAATGCATCCATAAGGTTAGGCTACAAGTAGACACACCTGAAGGCATTATCTTTTTTTAAACTTTCTTTTTTATTTATTCTTTGTGTCTTTCACATCATGCATTTCAATCCCATTTAGTTCCTCCTCTTTTTAAAATCAGTCCTCTGCCCTTGCAATTCCCCCAATAAAATAAAATAGAATTTAAGAGAAAAGAAGAAGAAGAAGAAAAAAGAAAAATCTTTTCATGTGATATGGGATTTCCCTCTATATACTGTGATTATCATAAATGAATAAAGAAACTGCCTTGGTCTTTTGATAGGGCAGAACTTAGGTAGGCAGGGAAGATGGAACTGAGTGCTGGGAGAAAGAAGGGCAGAATGAGAGAGAAGCCATGAAGTTGCCAGAGACAGACACTGGAAACTTTAAACCACAGCCACGTGGTGACACACAGATTAATAGAAATGAGTTAAATTCATATGTAAGAGTGAGCCAATAAGAAGCTAGAGCTAGTGGGCCAAGCAGTGATTTAATCAATACAGTTTCTGTGTGCTTATTTTGGGTCTAAATTAGCTGGGTGGCTGGGACGAACAAGTGGGCCTCCCTTCTCCAACAGTCATGGAAACTGCAGTGTGACACAGTGAGCCACACAGTAAACCCCGTTGTCCATACATCTTTATTTGCAAGGTTCATGTTAAAGACTCATTGGTTTGGTTCTGTTTTCTGCTAAACTATCAATGCTGGACCCTCACGAGGGCTACTCTTGGATAGCCTTCTGTTGCCCTGTGTCATGAAGATCCTGTAACTTTGGGTCTGTAGGGCTGGTCCCCTCATGTGCATCCATAGATGGGGTGGATGATGGGGTGGGTCAGCTGGACCTGGGCAGTTGCAGGGTTGGTCAGCCCACCAGTTCTCCCCTGTGTTGTTGGGGTTTCTGTCCTGCCCAGTTCCTACACTCATTAAGTCCCAAAGAAATCACACAGAGGTCTACACTAATCATAAAATGATTGGCCCATTAGCTCAGGCTTCTTATTAACTCTTATAACTTATATTAGCTCATTATTCTAGTATATGTTAGCCACATGGCTCTGTACCTTTTTCAGCGAGGTTGTCACATCTTGCTTCTTCTGTGTTTGGGCTGGGACTGAGTCCTCTTCCCAGAATTCTCCTGTTCTCTTTGATCTGCCTCTACTTCCTGTTTGGTTGTCCCACCTATACTTCCTGCCTGCCTACTGGCCAATCAGCGTTTATTTAAAATATAATTGACAGAATACAGACCACTGTACCACACTCCCCTGTCTTCACCACCAGGGTGAGTTCTTCAGCTTTGCTTTGGCTACTCCACCCCCTTGGTATGACGAGAAGGGGACAGGGCCAGCTCTCCTGTACTGCCCAGGTGTGGTGTAGGGGCCACTCTCCCAAGTGCTGCAGCTGGTGGGGGGTAGGGGCAGCTTGCCACTCTTATGACCTTAGGGCTAGCTCTCCCCCATCCCATGCCATCACATGACAAATGAGTAATGGGGATAGCTCTCCCATGCTCACAAGTTCGGGACTGGCTCAGGCACACTTCCACCAATGGGGTTAGCTCTATTGTGTTGCCTAGGTGAGGTGTAGGCCTGCTCTTCTGAATGTTGCAGTTGGTGGGGTACAAAGGCAGCTCTCCCCACTTATGAGCTCAGGAAAGCTCTCCCACCTGTCCATTGATGAGAGTGGGGTGATTTGCCCCAAGGTCTGCTCACTGGCCCTTACTACACCCCGGGAGTCTTACCTCTCAGTTGAGAGCCCACAGATACTCCAACACTCCACCCCCACATGGAAATGGTCATTTCTGCTTACCTTGGCCAGCTGTCCCTGGGCACTAGGGCTTTGTCTCTGAGCCGCAGTCCACTGGGAGGATCCCAATGATCTCCAGCTCTCTGGCTGTCATTGGCCCATTTCCTAGAACCAGCCATGTTCTCATTCCCACTGTCCTTGGGGAAGACTTCATGGTCCACCGTGTTAATGTTTGTCTTTCTCTGCCCATCCTCTTCTTGCCATCTCCCCTCCCGAACGTCAGGCCCAGCTTACAGAAGTGAATTCCAAAGCTGGCTCTCTTGTCTCTAGGCCCCGACTGGGGCTAGTGCCCTCTATGTCTCTCCCATCCTGCTACAGTTAGCTGGACATTGCCTAGCTGTCCACAAAGCTCATGCTTGTTCAGACCCAACTCTTCTGTTCCCCACGAAATGTCTTTGTATCAGTTTTACTAATGCGTCTCTTCACCTGCACTTTTCTCTGGCTTGTGCTTCAGAGGCAAACACATAGTTACAGGTGACACCAATGGCTGCCGGTTGACAAAGCTCTTGGTTATATCTCAGCCATCTTCTCTTTTCACCACTTGTCATATCTGGTCACCCACTTTTTCTTACCACACAATCTTACCTTTGTGGGGGTCTTGACCTCCTCACCCCCTCCTTGGTATTTATACTTGTATTCATCTTTTTTTTTCTGCTTGAGTTTTCTTCCTCTTTCCACACTCTAGGGCTCTATCACTTCTAGGATCTTGTCCTTAGCACTATTGATGCGATGGCTCTGAAGGAGCATGGTAAGAGCCTCCTTGAGCTCCCGTTTTTCTTTCTACCATCACTTCCCTCTTGTTGCTCCATTATCTGCCCCCCCCAAGTGAGACATGGATGCTTTTCACCTGATTCCCCTTTCCCCTCCTTTAAAATAGCAGCCTCCCATGGGTACATCCCAGAGCCCAAACAGCATTTTTACCCTCCTCATTCTTTCTCTATAGGAGAATGAAGAAACCTGGCCATCAGAATCATCACCAGCCTGGATAAAGATGTTCAGTCTGCTGCGTTGTGGACAACCCAGTTTTCTTGAGGTAGGTTGGCAGAAACACACATATGCACACATCCCATCAAACCAGTTAATCCCCCCTCATGCATTCAGTTCTTCTGCTTACCTAAGTTCTGCCCTATCAAAAGGCCAAGGCAGTTTCTTTATTCATTAACCAGTGAAAGCAACACATAGACATAAGGACCTTCTACACCACCCTGTGCTGCTACTTTGGTGTCTTTGAGGTCATATGCACCTTGTTTAGTAGATTCAGAGGCCAGAGGTATGCTCCATCCCCTCTTACAATCTTTCTGCCTCTTCTTCTTAGGAATTCCTTGAGCTCTGAGGGGAGGGATTTGATGGAGACCTCCAATTCAATTTAGCCTCGCTCTCCATATAATGTCTGGCTGTGGGTCTCTACAACTGTTCTCATCTGCTGCCAGAGGAAGATTCTCTTTCTGTCTCTCTCTATTTCTGTCTCTGTCTTTCTCCCTCTCTCTCTTCCAGTCATGTTTGGTTTTACCCTAGGTATTTGGGAAGTCTAGTCTCTGGTTCTTGTCAACCATGCAGTGTCTGGTGTATATTCCTTCTATGGAGTGGGACTTAAGTCACAGTGTTGGGTGTGTGTTCCCTCTATGGAGTGGGCCTTAAGTCACATCAGACACTTGGCTCCTCCCACAAGTTCTATGTCACCATTGCTCTAGTGTATTTTGCAGGAAGGACAGATTGTAGGTCAAAAAAGATTTGGGTCGAGGTTGGTGTCCATGTTTCTCCTTTAGTATCTTGCAGAGTACCTTCTGTATATTACAATTTCTTAATCAGTGATTGATATAGGAGGGACCTAGCTAAATGTGGTCACTGCCACATCTGGGATGGTGGTCCTGGAAGCTAAAAGAAAGCAGGCTAAAGAAGGTATGGGAGTGAGACAGTAAGCAGCGCTCCTGTGTGGCTGCTGCATCAGTTCCTGCCTCTAGGTTCCCTCTCTATTTGAGTTCCTTGCTCGTGCTCTCTCTCCTTCTGCTCCTGATTTGGACCTTGGGATTTCAGTCCAGTGCTCCAGTGTGGGTCTCTGTCTCTGTTTCCTTTCATCACCTGATGAAGGTTAATATACAGGAGGATGACTATATGTTTTTCTTTAGGTTCACCTTCTTATTTAGTTTCTCTAGGATCACGAATTATAGGCTCAATGTTCTTTGTTTATGGCTAGAAACCAAATATGAGGAACCCACGTTCCTCTTTTTGGGTCTGGCTTACCTCACTCAGGATAGTGTGTTCTATTTCCATCCATTTGTATGCAAAGTTCAAGAAGTCATTGTTTTTTACTGCTGAGTAGTACTCTAATATGTATATATTCCATACTTTCTTCATCCATTCTTCCATTGAAGGGCATCTAGGTTGTTTCCAGGTTCTGGCTATTACAAACAATGCTGCTATGAACATAGTTGAGCATATACTTTTGTTGTATGATAGGGCATCTCTTGGATATATTCCCAAGAGTGGTATTGCTGGGTCCAGGAGTAGGTTGATCCCGAATTTCCTGAGAAACCGCTACACTGCTTTCCAAAGTGGTTGCACAAGTTTGCATTTCCACCAGCAATGGATAAGTGTACCCCTTTCTCCACAACCTCTCCAGCAAAGGCTATCATTGGTGTTTTTGATTTTAGCCATTCTGACAGGTGTAAGATGGTATCTTAAAGTTGTCTTGATTTGCATTTCCCTGATCGCTAAGGAAGTTGACTTTTTGAGACAGTATTTCACTGTGTAGCCTTGGCTCTCCTGAAACATACTCTGTAGACCAGGCTGGCCTTGAACTTAGAGATCCACCTGCCTCTGCCTTTTGAGTGCTGGGATTAAAGGCATGTGCCACCACTGCCTGGTTGAGGAAGACAATTAACTGGGGCTGACATACAGTTCAAAGGGTTAAACCATTATTGTTATGATGGGAAATGTGGTGCCATCGGCAGGCAGCAGGAACAGACAGTGAGCCTCTATGACTGGTGAGTCTTCTGAGACCTCAAGACCCACCCCCAATGACATGCTTCCTCCAACAATACCACAACTCCTCCAACAAGGCCACACCTCCTAAGTGTGCCACTCCCTATGAAGTTATGGGGGCCATTCTTGTTCAAACCACCACAGCTATGCTGCAGAGTGGTAAGCCGAAAGAAACCCTTTCCTCCTTGGTTTGCTTTTGGCCATAGTGTTTTCTCACATCAATAGAAACGCCAACTCAGACCCAGACCTAGTGAGAGTGTAGTTGAAACACACATGATAGAGAAATCATCAAGAAAGCATTCAATTAAAAAAGAAATGACCAGGCTCCAATTTATCAGAGCCAACAAAATACTGAGTACTTTGGAATTTATTGGTCAGTTTGGTTTTGATATTAAAAGCAACTCTGAAACCGTAAGACCCACCTCCTGTTTTTCCGAATATAACTGATACACAAATTTGATGTGTACAAGTTGGGGATAAGCCAGTTTCACCATATTAGACACATCCACCATGTCTTGTAGCTCCCTTGTAGCTCTTTTGTTGCTTGTTTTTGTGGTAAGAAAGTCTAATAGGTGATCTGCCCTCTTCAGCAGTGTTGAAATATGTAACATCGTGTTGCTAATTAGCGGCATATCACTGTACAGATCTTTACAACTTATTTATTTAGCATAACTTTATACCACCCAACAGAAGCTCCCCATCTCCCTCCCATCTCCCGGGTGCTGGACACCGTTGCTATGATCTCTTTCTCTATGCAGCTTCTATTGTTCACATTCCATAGTGTCATAGCACTCACCTCTCTAGGACCAGATTCCTCCACATAGTAAGACACCCTCAACTCTATCCAAGTTGTTGCCTTTATTCAAATAAATGCAAAATAATACTTACTGTACGTGCATACTGCGTCTCGTTTACCTGTCAACGAACCCTTGGGCTGTCCTCATATTTTGACTCTGAAGCTATAATGGTCATACAGATATCCCTTTCAGAAACCCAGTTTCAATGGCTTCTGAACTATAACCAATAGGATTGCTGTATCATTTGGGAGACAGAGGCATCATCATTGCTCTATTGCCATTGTTTGAAGGCCCTCCAAGGCGGTTCTCCTCATTTGCAGCATCACTGAGTGTTATTGTCAACAGTGGACAAGGGCTCCTGTCCCCCACAGCTTTACAAATATTTGTTACCATTTGTCTTCTTGCTAACAGCTCCCTAACAGGGGAGGAACATCTCATTGTAGCTTTTACGTCCCTCTCCTTGGTGATTAAATATATTGAACATCTTCTCATCTAGCTACTAACTGTTTATATGTTATTCTAAAGAAGATCCTGTTCAAGCTCATTGTCGAATTTCAGTTGAGTTGTTTATCTGTGGTTGAGTGACAATAGATGATCTATTTTGTATATTTACCTGAGGATTTGTCTCACATTACTCACTTACATAGATTTCCATCTAGATCACGGTGACAGAGAAGCGAATGTAACTAGGAATGCCCGTGCCCATGTGTCATTACCGTATTCGATCACTGCTGGAGTCCAACTCCAGGTGAGGCAAGGTCTGAAGACAGGTGGGTGCAAGAGCTGCAATGGGAGGAATCAAACATGGGGCACTTCTTAGTTTTATTTTAGGAGGAATGGACAGAGAGGAAGTACATTCCAGGTGGAGACGCAGGTCCCAGCGGGGGATGTAAGGAGTAGTCAAGGGAGGGAGGGAGACAGGCCGTGATGGGGAGGAGAATCTTGTAGCCTGACTGCCTAGCGGCCAGAGTGCTTCTCTAGACATGCAGGCTTTAGTAAGCAGGGATACATTCGTGTTGTTCCAAAACACAGGTCATACCATTTTTGGTTTTGGACATGTGTTTTACTTCCTTTTGCTCATCTCTTAGTCATCATTAATAAACTAGGGCAGAACAGAGTTATTATTTGCAATCATTTTTCCTCATTTTGATATCATTGATAAAGTTATCATGGTTACTCATTAACCCCATAACCCAGTTTTTAAGAATCTGGAAGCATATGACAGCCTGTTCTCAGGCTGCTAGCTCTGGTTGCTTCAAGGACACTAGACCAAAACAATCTTCAAGCCAGCCTGCGCTTAGTGCTACGTCTCAAGCAGTGTATTATTAACTCTTAGTGGTCAGAGTGCCCAGGAGGAAATCCTCAGGCCAAAGATGCTACAGTTACTATTCAAATTCTGGCATAATACAATATTTGTATTTTATATTTTATAGCATATGTCTATCTGTCTAATCCTGGCATTCCGTTGTTCCTTGGTCCCATGACATCACAGTGGCTCTGCATGAGCTAACTGTTCTAAGAAGGGGAGGTCTGGACATCTCATTCTTTTACCATCTTTCCACTCCATTCTTTGCCCGTCAGTATACGTCTCTGTGTAGGGCTGAGGTGACTTCAGCTAATCTAACTTTGTTGCTGTCTACGCCACACATTTGACAGAGTGTACAGTGGGAAGAGGCGTGTGATCTGAACTGTGGCCAACTCCTCTAGCCCACGGAATCTTGCTGACCTTTCTGAGTTTACTTTGTTTTGATTGTTTTTTTCCTGTGTAAGAACAGGGACAGATGTTTTAAAAATGTCTCACAGCCTCGTAAAGAGATCTCTACCCCCAAAGCATAAGGAAGTCCTTCAAGTAGATAAGGATATCTCCCTAAAAGCAGAAGGGTTGGTATGTTCTAGACTGTCCTGGGGAAGCTTGGAAGCAACATTCTTGGGAGAAGAAATAAATGATTCATAAGTAAATTTCCATCAATCCAATATCCCCAAATTGCGCAAATATTAAAACTCCCCCAAGTTGCAACAAGTGGAGATGAAAACCACAGGTGGCATGGTGGCCGTCATGTGTCTCAGCTTTCATGGATCTTTCTCAAAGACGGTTTTATGACTTCTGTGGTTCCCATCAGCAACGCCGTGCCAAATCACACTCCTGCACAGGTGTTGGGATCTCTTATTCTTCCCTTTGCAGAGGTTAGTTCAGAAATGAAAAGACTTGACCTTGTTCATTAGTGTCAGATCTGCTACCAACCTCAGGAATTCTCATCCCCACACCAGTTCTATTGTGCCAATATGCTTCTTATATTACTTAATTGTATAGTGTTCACTAATGTCTTCCTATAAAGTTATACCATTGACATTATGACAAAAATAGAAATGTAAAAAAGAAAAACATGAAATGATGTGGGATTCCCCTCTGTATGCTGTGAATACCATTGGTTAATAAAGAAACTGTCTTAGGCCTGCACAGGGAATAGAGGTAGGGAGAAAAACTAAACTGAATGCTGAAAGAAAAGAGGCGGAGTTAGGGAGAAGCCATGTAGCCCTGCCAGAGACAGACGCTGGGACCGAACATTATCTGGTAAGCCACAGCCACGTGGTGATACACAGATTAATAGGAATATATTACATTAATATGTAAGAGCTAGCCAATAAGAAGCTAGAGCTAATAGGCCAAGCAGCGATTTAATTAATATAGTTTCTGTGTGGTTATTTTGGTTCTGGGTGGCTCAAGAGTGCTCGCACAACAGTGAAAACATATCTAGCTAGATCTAACATTAAAATATGGCCAATGTGTGTAATTACTATGTATTCACCCTAGATGTGTTTTCTATTATAGATGCTTCTATCAGTTTCCCAACATATTATTAAAGGAAATTTTGTCTGTCTGTAATCATCTTCTCATGTTATTTGATTTTTTTTGAGACAGTGTCTTTGTGATAGTTTGTAGGCAGAAGTTTCTGTTCCACAAGCTGTTCCCAAGTAACCACACAGAGGATTAATAAATGTTCAGCCAATACCTAAGGCTTGTTACCAGCTAACTCTTACATTTCAGTTAATCCATATTCTTATCTTTTGCTTTGCCATGTGACTTGCTACCTTTTCTCAGTGCAGCATGTCCACCTTGCTTCTCTCTGTGACTGCTCACTACTCTTAGATCTGCCCTTCTTCTTCTTCTTCTTCTTCCCAGCATTCTCCTAGTCTGACTCTAATGCCCGGTGTCTTCCTGCCTAGCTATAGGCCAGTCAGCTCTTTATTAACCAATGTGAGTAATACATATTCACAGTATACAAAGATTGTCCCACAGCAGTAGTTTATATTTATGCGATTGTCAGCTTGACAGGATCAGAATCATCCGTGGGACAAACCTCTGCTTGTGTCCTTGAGATTATCTAGATTAGGGTAGATGAGTTGGGAAAAGCCTATTTAATTGGGGGAGACACCATTCCATGGGCTGGGGTCCTGGGATGAATAAAGAGGACAAAGCAGGCTGAGCCCCAATATTCGTCACTCTGACACTTCCCAACTACAGAAACCATGTTGTCATCTCCCTAAAGCTCATGGAACAATGATAGACTGACTATACCATTGAACTATGAGACAAAATAAACCCATCTTCCATTAGGCTGTCTTTGCCAAGACATTATACAATAGCAATATGAAAAGCAACAAACACAGAAAATGGTACCAGGAGTGGGGTTGTTGCTCCTGCTGATGATCATGTGGCATCTGGGCTTTGGAACTGGTTTATAGGTAAAATGTAGAGGAGTTTGGAACTTTGTGTTAGAAAAGCCCTTAAATACTCTAAGTAGAGCCCAGTGGGATGTTAGAAGACAGAAGGCAGAGAGAAATGTGGCCAGTACAGGCCTGGTTCCACAATGTCGGAGGAGAGCGAGGATTCTGTTGGGAATGGGGCTAGGTGACATCCTTGCTACATTCTGGCAAAGAACTTGGCCATATTCTGTGTATGTCCTGATTGCTTGTATGAGGATGAACTAAAGAGCAACAAATAGCCATCTCATGGTCATTTTACCTCCGTATGCATACCATAGCACATGGGTGCCCATCGATAGAGAGTCATGGACTAATGTTTGTGGAAGAGAAAATTTCAAGTCAGCATAGTGTTCAGGTCATACCATGGCTATTACTCAGCACTTTTATCCAGGTATACAGTGAGAAACAGCAAATAGTAGAACATAAAAAATATGAAGTTTTGTGAATATGAGCTAGTTTGATGATTCATACAAGATGAGTGCATCTGTAATTATTAAAGACATCAGTGCCATTAAAGAGAAATCTGGTAGCAACAGGAAATGTAAGAAGACTATTTCAAACTCACAATCCTCCTGCCTCCACCTTCAGAATGTTAGGATAACCAGTTTATGTTACCAGGCACAGCAACACAGAATTTGACATTATGCAATTTGTCAAATGAATTATTTTAGCATTGAACTTTCTTCCCATGTAAATTTAGGAAGAAAGAAATCAAATAATTACAAGACTTGGCTTCTCAGTTTTGCTCTTCGTTTATGACTGCTGGGTGAGAAGAGAGGAGGCTGTGGCATCATGGAGCTCTGAGTTATTTCTGGCAGTGTCTTTGAGTGTTGACAGGTCCTGGCTATTTATCAAAACACACCATCTTTCCCTATGCACATTTTTAACTCAGTTGCTGTCACCACTCATATCTCCTGCTAATTGGAGTTGTCAGAGATGATCATAAAATATTGTCCATAATAATCACATTTGGTCTCTTGGAAACTATGTCTACAATCTCTTGAGCACAGGGTGGGTCACCCATGAGGTTGTAGAAAGATAAGCAGCGCATGGAAGCCTTTCTGTGCTTAGTGAGAGAGTTTCCTCAGCGCTTCATCTGTGCTCTGGTACGTAACCAGGTCCCTACTGAGATGCTCCAGTGATCTTCATCTTCTGGGCGTCTGTACTCTTGACAACACACTGTAGCTTGAGGCTGTCTGTGATGGCAATATTTACACTAGGGAAATCAACAGATATTAACATTATCGCTCCCTTCTGAGAACTGCTTATTAAACTGTTACTAGCATGTCTGCTTGGGTGCTCTTAGTCCCTTTTTATAGCAAACTGACTGGTTGGTGGTTCTGTATGAGGAGGTAGTAGTGTTGCAACCCATGGCTGCAAATTATGGTGGCTCAGCTTGGAGTTACTGTTTTTACTTTACAATGTTGCATAAACAGTATGCACATGGGAGTAGAAACAGCTTTAAAGTTGGCTCTTTCCCACATGTGTGGTGTGTGGTCTGGTACCTAATAGTGATGCCGGGCAGTGGCAGTGAACCACAGCAGTGGCCATAAACCACAGCAGTGGATGTGAACCACAGCAGTGGCCGTGAACCACAGCAGTGGCCGTGAACCAGAGCAGTGGACGTGAACCACAGCAGTGGACGTGAACCACAGCAGTGGACGTGAACCACAGCAGTGGATGTGAACCACAGCAGTGGATGTGAACCACAGCAGTGGCCGTGAACCACAGCAGTGGACGTGAACCACAGTAGTGGCCGTGAACCACAGCAGTGGACATGAACCACAGCAGTGGCCGTGAACCACAGTAGTGGCCGTGAACCACAGCAGTGGACATGAACCACAGCAGTGGCCGTGAACCACAGCTTCCACTGGCTTCCTGATCCCCAGGGTAAACAGTGAACGTTCTACAGTATGTTCTGCTGTGGGTTAATCTGGAGCATCAGGTCGACTGGGTCTGGAATCAGCCAAGGCATAAGAGTCTAAGAAGCTCTGTGGGCTAACATTTATAGAAGGACTAACTGACAGGGGAGGACGCTCCCCCAGAGCTGTAATGCAGCCCAAGGAGAAAGTACTGATGTTGGCCTGCTGGCTTCCCCTCCTGCTGTGAGCGCATCAGCTTTGTAACCTCTCTGCCACGCCCTTCACTGATACTGAACTCCTGCTTCTCTGGACTCCAGCACTGGGGCTGCCAAGTTTTGAGGTCTGAACAACTCCCAGGTCTTTAGCCTCTACAGTGTGTGAGAGCCATCGTTAGGCTTCCTTGCTCCTATCAGTTGTATTCCATTTTAGTAATTTTTTTAAAAAAAGATTTCTTTATAATTTATTATCATTACATTTTTCATTCATATACCTGTTTTAAATATAGTTACACACTTGGGATTGTATATAAATTTCCTTAGGTAAAAAGGAATCACAAATGGGGATATTTAAGAAGTTCACGTCTCTAAGTCCCCATTTATTTTTATTTTGGGACCCTGACTTCAGAATTTGTTCTCATTATCAGTGAGCTAAGCCACCATTTTGTTGGGGTCTGTTTTACTCTCTGGTCCCCGAGAAGCTGGTAGAATGGACTTCTGCAGCATCATCTTGTCTCCAGGAGGGGTGGGTGTCTCGCCTCAGAGCTCCCAGAGGCCTCCCCTCCAGTTTTGTCTGTGGAGCCCCTGAGAGGCCACAGCATGTGGAGGCCACGGCGAGTAGAGGCCACAGCATGTGGAGGCCACAGTGTGTGGAGGCCACGGCACATAGAGGCCACAGCACGTGGAGGCCACAGCAAGTAGAGGCCACAGCATGTGGAGGCCACAGTGTGTGGAGGCCACGGCACGTGGAGACCACAGCACGTGATCTTTTGTGGAGCTGCTCTCTCTTCAGCTGCTTCTGGCTTCACGATAGTTAGCTGTGGCAGTATGCCTCACTTTCCTCAATCCCCCAGATGCCTGGAGAAAAACAGCCCCTTTCCAGCTACAATCTCTAGACATGGCCAACTGGACAGCCACAGTTGTGTTCTGAGATACTTCTATATCCATGTTTGGGCAAGAATATTGGACCATCTCCTTTGAGAACACTCTTCACTGGCCATTTTTGTAGGTTCCTGGTGATCTAGCCTCTGTGACCTTCCAGAGAGTAATGAAGACACCCTGAGGAGAGACATTCCCACCTCTGTAAACTTCCCAACAGGAATGAAGACTGAGGAGAGACATTCCCACCGCTGTAACCTTCCCAACAGGAATGAAGACTGAGGAGAGACATTCCCACCGCTGTAACCTTCCCAACAGGAATGAAGACTGAGGAGAGACATTCCCACCTCTGTAACCTTCCCAACAGGAATGAAGACTGAGGAGAGACATTCCCACCTCTGTAACCTTCCCAACAGGAATGAAGACTGAGGAGAGACATTCACACTTCTACTGTTGGCTATCAGAAGACTGAGACTATGAACCTCAACAATTTAGAATCTTTTCAACAGTCTGTGCTGGGAGAAGGAAGAGATTGGGGCTCCGGTGACAGCTGGAGAAGGGGGTTTTCCTCCCAGTGTCTTCACACTGCTCTGACCAGTTGTGGGACAGACTGGAACTGAGGCAATGACGGGCTAGTGTTTGGCGGGACTTGGCACCCTCCTGCCCTTTATTTAAACCTAAGCCTCTCTTCAGCACCTGGAAGATGGACTTGGAGGAGGGGTATTGGGCCTCTTCCTAATGTGTCTACATGTAATTAGTCTCTGTTGGTCACTATTATCCGTTTATCTGCCCTGATGAGGATTGGTGGCCAAATCTGCTTCATAAGGGCCCAGGCTCTGACCATAATGACTTTGGTTACAATTTCTGCCTCATATTACTTTCATTATGGCCACAGACAATAGAACGTTCACTACTCCTTGTGTTCTGTATGGAGGATGGGAGGCATAACTGCTGGATGGCCATGGTAGCTGGTTACATGACTGAGGTCCTATATTGTAATTTATGTCTGACTGCTTGGACCATGTTGCCTGTGTTTAGCTAAGCCTGCCTGTACAATATACCATTAGCTACATATGATGGTGGTGGAATATCACACTAGTTGTATATGTGACCATGGGGAGCTCAGTCTGCATGAGCTTGGAGGTATTGATCAGATCCAACTGGGGCCTAGAAAGACATCCTGTTGCTCCTGGAGTCACGGAGCCACACGTTCCTGGGAATAGCTCTGTTTATTCGATTTTAGGTGCATCATTCAGAATTACTTAGAGTTAGTTTGTCTTTTTCCTTTGCTCTGTTGCAGCTGCTGTCTGACTGAGGTGAGAAGGTCCTAGGGAAAAGAGCCTTTTAATAGCCAGAAGCTGATGTTTAGGGTCAGCCTGCAGATGACAGCTAATGCCACAGCCAAGCACTGTCTTATAATGTCTTCTCATGCCACAACCTCTGTGACAAGTTGTTATCTTTTAATGCAAGAATATTCCCCTTCCATCGAAGACCCTAAGCGGCCCAAGGCCCTGTTGTTGATGTCGAGGGATGACAGGCTTGGTGACTGGTTTGGTGACTTGTTTGGTGACAGGCTTGGTGACTGGCTTGTGATACTTTTCTTTGCTATGTCCTCATGTAGTGGGGAAAGCAGCTATTCTTAAGATGTCACCAGGTTAGCTGGCTCCTGTTCCTGCTTGGTCCATGAATCTTAGCCACATCCATGCTGGCTCATGGGTCTGCTCCGGCCCTCGCTGGGAAGCCAGACTTTGCAGGGAACATCTGCCACCTGTAAGGTTCATCTGTCATCTTCAGTCGCATTTCCCAGGGCCCTGCAGGTGACCCTTTCTTGCAGCATCCTCAGGAGGTCTACTGTTGGAGGCCAGGATCACTGGCCTGAGGTGACTTGGGTTTGTTCTCTGAAAATCTCTCCTGACTTGGGATTGAGGGTCAGTGTGTACATAGTCCATGGCTACTCGAAGCTTTAAATCAGAAGGCCTCATAGGTCCAACCCATGGTATCTGTTGAGTGGAGACTGGGGACTGGATAAGAAGACCTGAGGGAAATTTAGAATCAGCGAGTTCAGACCCATGGTTCAGATCGCTGCCTGAAACTTCAGGGGTCTTTAAGTGACAGTGACGTCAATCACAGGCTGCTGACCGGGCAGATTTCTGGGTCAGGGTCAGTATACTGGGTCAGTACTGTACCACGGAAATTGAATGTGACCTATGTGGGCAGTTTAGACTTCACTCGTGTTTGCATTAAAAAGGTAGAAGGAAACAGGTGGCATTTTAGTAATATACTTTTTCATCTACTCTAGTCATATTGCCATTTTAATGTCTGATATCAGGGAGACATTATTAACGAGTCCCTGACTTTTCAGAGATGCAGCTGGAGGGAGCTCAGGGCCCTGTGTGAATGAGGCAGGAGCTTTACAGCTGCATAACTGGTTTAAGTTCAGAGGGCTCTGGCTCAAATCCCCAGGTTCTCGTGAAATGTAGTCATAGGCTTAGCAATAGAAATAGAAGCAGTTCATCAGGGAAGAAAAAGACAGTCCCAGGAATGGATGTGAATGAGTGAGAACCCATGTGCTGGCTTATGATCCTCCACAGGTCATTTCCACAGCACCCGCCCCTCACACGTTTGCCTAGCGTGGCCTTCTCTCCAGCCTGCTGTTCCTGTCTGGTCCAGGAGGGGAGGTTCCCAGATAACTGATTTCTTTCTTGTGTTAATCTTGGTCTCTCTCCTGCCACACTGCTGCGTGCCCAGCATGGTTCTGGAATTTGCTGTTTCCTAATGCACATAAGCTTGTCCTTGCTGGGTTTCAAGTGGCTGCCTAGTGGCTCCCCGTGGGCACAGTTCTCTTCAAACCAGTGAAGAGCAGTCAGCGGAGTAGTGGACTTGCCTCTGCTGGAAGGCCCAGAGCGTCGCTGTGTGAAATGTATTAAACGTCATGGGCACATCATAAGACAGGGAAGTGTCCATGCTACACAGGGGTGGGAGACCACTAGCCACAGAGGGACACAGACAATTTGAAGGTGTACACCATCTGTGAACCACTGAGCAGCGTGCCTGCACATGGACTAGCGTGCAACCTAGACCTCCACGTGTGGAAAGCAGGATTCTCAGTGAAGTGGGACAGCCAGAGGCAACTGCATTTTTCCCATTCAGTTGGTTACTGCAGTCTGGGGATTTTTGCGCAAGAATTGACTTGTTCCACTCGACAAGACGTCTCTGTGGTCTGTCCATGCTCCAGGCCCTGCTTCACAAAAGCACGCTCTGTGCAAATTTGCAGGGGGTGGAAGGACGTACAGGGAAAGTCAAGACAAACTTCTCTGGGACAAAATGTAGCACCAGGGAGTGAGGGGGGAGAGGCAGGAAGGGTTCCGGTCCCAGGTCCACCTTGCTCCAGCTGGAATGACTTGCACACTGTCAAGTGTGGAAACACACTTGAGTCCTAATAGGATGGGCACATACAAGATAGCCCTTGTTCTTCTGCACTTGGCATGAATGGAGTCAATTGAGCCCTCTAAGCTAAGGATATCAATTTTTAAAAACTCTATGGTTCTGCATTCTTGTGTCTGTCTTCCTTTTTGGGGGGAGTCCGGGGGAGAAAGAAAAGCAAGGGGTCATAGGAAGGAGCTAGTCATAGTTCCAAGCTTGGACTTGGAAGGGTGTGTTGTGTGGTGTTATCTCTGCCCGTGACATCTGCCGTGACTTCTAACTGCGATGTCCAGCAATGAAAGGCGAAGGGTTGGGGCTCATAACAAGGGTAATGCTCTGAGGAGGCAGCTCCGTGGGTAAGGTGCTGCCCTTGCAAAGTGAGGACCTGGGTTTGACCCCCAGACACCATGTGAATAAGCTGTGTGGTACTGTACACTTGTGAACACAGGTGGAGACCACAGATCCCGGGGCTCACTGAGCAGAGAGCCTCATGTAATTGGCATGCCCTAAGTCCCAACTAGAGACCCTGTTTCAAAAGTTAGGGTAGATTGTTACGGGAGGTCCTCCCACTCCTCCAGCCTATCGCCGCTGAGATACCAGCCCCTTGGGGCGTGGTCTCTCTCCCTTTAAAAATGCGGCCACTTCCCTCTCCTCTCTCTCTTCACTTCCTGCTCCGCCGGTGACTTGACTTCCTTCCTGGTTACGCAGAGGGCTGACAGTGATCTGTAAGTTTTTTCCCCTTTAAATAAATATCACCCTATTAATCATAATCCCAAATTAGTGTGGCATTGTTTGTGACTTACGCCTTCATTTGGCGCCCAACGTTTGGTTTTAGAACCTCTCCCGGCTCCAGCCGCGAGTTCGGCTTGGCAGCCGGAAGTTCGGCTTGGCGGCCGGAAGTTCGGCTTGGCGGCCGCAAGTTCGGCTTGGCGGCCGCAAGTTCGGCTTGGCGGGCGCTTGTTCAGCTTGGCGGGAGCCCTTGCTTCCTCAGCCGCTGCCTGTGGATTTAAACTCCACAGGCCCGCGTAGTCTCTGCCCGCGTGATTTGCTCTTTTCTGAGTCGTTATCAAATCTCCCTTGCAAGCACAGCTCTTAAGTGGCGCTAACCAGAGCACGCGGTTGCTGAAAGCTGCAATCCCTCAGGGTGACTCTGTCACGTGGAGGCGTAAGCGGCTTCCAGGTTGCTCTTCTCTACCCCTGGATTCTGGTTTCTGGTTCCATCTCTGGAATTGATTTAATTACATTTACTTTGTTGAGCAACTTACATTTTCCAGTTTTTAACAAATACTAGGCGGACTCTGAAACAGGACCCTGTTTTCGTCGAGACTTGGCAACAGCGCCACCTGCTGGATAATAGGTAATATGGCAGTTCTCGTTTCCAATGCGAATTTTACTGTTCTGGTTACCAATACAATGGGTTATATCATGCAAGGTTTATATGACTATGGGGATAACTTAATTTACTGGTTACTAGGTTTCAGTATTCTTTTGCATATTCTATCATTTAGGAAGATCATGGCACTCCTAAGAACCATACAATCTTTACTAGAAACTCATGCAGGTCAGGAGATTAAGGATTCAAAAGAGACAATAATAAAAAGACTTGAAATGATTGAAGAAATGATTGGAGCTGGTGAACAGAGTAATAAGGCACAAGGACAGGATACAATGCCAACACCAGCTATTAGAACTGGCTTACCAAAGGTTTTAGCAGCATACCCTATACTTAATTCTGACAAAGCGTCAACTTCTAAAGGCTCAAAGGGAGTCAGAGAAGCTAGATGGACGCCAATAGCAATGAATGATCTAAAAGAAATTAAGCAAGCTATTGTTAATTTTGGCTTGCACTCTGCATACGTAAAGGAAATGATAAGGACTTGGGCTTCTAATGCTAGACCTACCCCCCATGATTTCCATCAGTTAGTGTCTGCAGTTTTAGATAATGGACCTTCCTTGATGTTTGGAATTTATTTCAGAGAAGAATCCAAACATATGGAACAGCAAGGAAGAGCAAAAGGTATTGAGGTTTCCCAAGATCAAATTCTTGGTGCAGGAGAATATGCTGATCCACAGGTCCAAGCTCTTTATGATGATGAAGTACTGTGTCTATGTCACCAAGCAGCTTTAAATGCTTGGAATAGGATACAAGATCCAGCAAAAAGGGTTGAATCATATACCAGAATTAGGCAGGGACAGAGAGAACCCTTTATTGACTTTTTGCAAAGATTAATTAAGGCTCTGGACATAGGGGTAACAGACCCAGAAGCTAGACGAATACTTCTTGAATCTCTAGCTTTTGAGAATGCAAACATAGAATGCAAAAAGATAATTGGGCCTTTAAAGTCTAGATCAGCACCTATGGATGAATGGATTCAGCATACGATGAATGTTGAGACGTTTAGCTATAACGATGAATCTTGGGTAGGAGAAGCGATTTCCACAGCAATGAGGAGACATCAAACTGCCAGGTGTTTTAATTGTGGTAAATTAGGACATCTGAAAAGGGATTGCAGGCACAGAATTTCTAGGAATATTATCTCCTCTGGGAATGACAAAGATAGGAGACCTAGGCCTTCAGGTATATGTAGGAGATGCGGTAAAGGCTGACATTGGTCCAATGAATGCAGGTCAACAACAGACAAACAAGGCAACCCGATACCGTCGGGAAACTCCTTGAGGGGCCTCTCGCAGGCCCCCAAGCCAACAGTGGCCCAGTCATTCCCAGTCACAGTGGAGAACGTGCCTCACCAAGAAAATTAAAAGCTCCAATTTCTGCTGTAAAAAGTAATACTGGTCTAAATGATGAATTATGTGTGGAGGATGAGTCAAAAAACCCAGTAGGACAGAGTAAACGTATATTTTGGCAGACTTCTATTAATGATCAAAGACCAAAGCTAAGAGTCTGTATAAATGGCACTTTTATTGAAGGCTTATTAGACACAGGTGCGGATGTAAGTATCATTACCCCAGAATCTTGGCATCCGAATTGGCCTCTTCAAGAGGTAGATGTTCAGTTCCTGGGAATTGGAACCCTATCTCGTGTAAAACAAAGCACAAGATGGGTTGAATGCATAGGGCCCGAAGGGCAAATAGGAAGACTAAGGCCATATATAGCCAATATTGCCATAAATTTATGGGGCCGTGACCTGCTACAGCAATGGAATACCCAGATTAACATTCCTGTAGTTCCAGGAACTCATAATTCTGGGAAGTATATGATGAGGTATTATGGAAAAAGGTCACTAGCCATTCAGGCTGTACAAGAACATACAGCAAATACCAAACCTTTAGAGGTACCAACAGCCCTACCTTTAAAATGGCTAACTGAGAAGCCAATATGGATCAAACAGTGGCCTCTAGCTGAAGATAAACTACAGGCATTGGAACAGCTGGTGCAAGAGCAACTAGATGCTCACCATATTGAAGAATCAACCAGCCCTTGGAATTCTCCTGTGTTTGTTGTAAAAAAGAAATCTGGTAAATGGAGAATGGTGACAGATCTAAGAGCTGTCAACAAAGTAATTCAACCTATGGGCCCACTACAGTCTGGAATTCCTTTGCCTTCTCTGTTACCAAAAGGATGGCCTCTTATAGTTATTGATTTGAAAGATTGTTTTTTCACTATACCGTTACAAGAAAAGGATAGAGAAAAATTTGCCTTCACAGTGCCTACTTATAATAATTCTCAGCCTAATAAGAGATATCAGTGGACTGTCCTCCCACAGGCTATGCTCAATAGTCCTACACTGTGCCAATATTTTGTAAGTAAGCCATTGGAAATAATTCGTAAACAATTCCCCAAATCCATCATTTATCATTACATGGATGACATCTTGTTATCTGATTCAAATAAAGATACTTTAGAAAGGATGTTTGAAGAAGTAAAGAAAGTCTTGCCTAGGTGGGGATTACAAATTGCCCCTGAAAAGATTCAAAAAGGAAACTCTATTAATTACCTAGGTTACAGAATAGGGTTAGAGAAAATTAAAACGCAAAAGGCACAAATCAGGAGAGACCGCTTAAAGACTCTTAATGACTTCCAAAGATTGTTAGGAGACATTTCCAGTCTACGACCAGCTGTTGGGATAACACCTGATCTAGTAGTTCATTTAAACAAAACCTTAGATGGTGATAAAGATTTGAATAGTCCAAGAGAACTGACAGCTGAAGCAGAAAAGGAACTGACAATGATTGAGGAAAAATTACAGGAGGCACATGTGGATAGGGTGAACCCAAATCTTAGCTGCATCCTAGTCATATTGCCTTCCAGAATTTCTCCTACAGGGATTCTAATGCAGAGGGAAGATATTATTTTAGAGTGGATATTTATACCTAATAAACCAAGTAAAAAATTAAAAACTTATGTGGAAAAAGTCTCTGAATTAATTATAAAAGGTAAGCTGAGACTTCGTCAACTAGCAGGTATAGACCCAGCAGAAATTATAGTGCCTTTTACTACTGAAGAAATAAAAAAGTTATGGGAAGACAATGAACCGTGGCAAAGAGCTTGTGCTAATTTTTTGGGAGAAATTAATAGCAACTATCCCAAAAGTGGTAGACTTAACCTCATAAAAAGAACTTCTTGGATTCTTCCTAGAATTGTACGTGATGCTCCAATAACTGGAGCCCGTACTTTCTATACTGATGCAAATAAATCAGGGAAAGCAGGTTACAAGTCAGATGAATTGAGTAAGGTGGAACAAAGCCCTTATAATTCTGTCCAGAAGGCAGAATTATATGCCATTCTTATGGTGCTAAGGGATTTTAAAGAACCTCTTAATATAGTTACAGATTCACAATATGCAGAAAGAGTTATCTTGCATATTGAGACAGCTGAATTTATACCAGATGACACAGAGTTGACTTCATTGTTTATCCAGGTACAAGACATAATCAGGAACAGGCTTTGTCAGATGTACATAACACACATCCGGTCCCATACAGGTCTGCCTGGTCCTCTAGCCCAAGGCAATGCTGAGATTGATCAATTATTGATTGGAAGTGTGTTGCAGGCCTCAGAATTTCATAAGAAGCATCATGTCAATAGTAAAGGCCTAAAGAAAGAATTTTCCATTACTTGGCAACAAGCTAAGGACATTATAAAGAGATGTCCTACTTGTTCTTTCTATAATCAAACACCGTTGCCTGCAGGGAGTAACCCAAAGGGCACTAAGAGAAATGAAATCTGGCAGATGGATGTGTTCCACTTTATAGAATTTGGTAAATTAAAATATGTACACCACACCATAGACACGTATTCAGGTTTTCAATGGGCTACTGCCCTGAGCTCAGAAAAGGCTGATTCAGTAATCACACATTTATTGGAAGTTATGGCCATCATGGGTATACCTGCGCAAATAAAGACAGATAATGGTCCAGCATATGTATCTAAGAAAATGAAACGCTTTTTTGATTATTATAATATAAAACACATTACAGGTATACCAAATAATCCTACAGGTCAGGCAGTTATAGAAAGATCAAATCGTACTATAAAGGATATGCTGAACAAACAGAAAGGGACCGAAAATACCCCCAGAAATAGATTACATAATGCTTTATTAACCTTGAATTTTCTTAACGCTAATGAGAAAGGAACGACAGCAGCAGAAAGACATTGGATAATGGAAAAGTCTGCTGAACTAAATCAACCGATTTATTTCAAAGATGTGCTGACCTCTCAGTGGAAGCCAGGAGATGTGCTACGTTGGGGAAGGGGTTTTGCTCTTGTTTCCACAGGAGAAGAAAAATTGTGGATACCATCAAAATTAATAAAGTTTCGATTTGAAGAGGAGAAACCTCTTGGAAAGGAGAAATGACAACTCATCCACAATGATGATATTCATACAGGTGGTAAGAAAAACATATAGAATGGGGGCAGCGTTCTGTTCTTATCTCCACAGGAAAACACTCATCTTTGAGAAATTCAAGGGACCCTGGATGTTTGGATACTGACAGATGGAAAAATACCTGCCCGATAGGAAATATCAAGAAAACTGAATGGGTTGTGTAAGTAATATTAAACCATATTTCTAAATTTATAAAGCTGGTTTTGAAGTTGGACTCTGGCTCAGTCCCTCTCCAATTCCAAGCCTGTTAGTAAGAGAAAAACCCAGAGTTTCTGGAGTTTCTGTCTCATGCCAAGAGCCATGATGTGGGACAGAAAGAAATATGAGTTTAGAAAACATCTTTGCTTTTCTTCATATCTATCATACTTTTCATTGAATATATCTATCATGTCTTTCATTGAATATATATATATATATATATATATATGTCTATATGATTAATGTTTAAGTTTTTCACAATGAACAATGAGTTTTTCCTGAAGTGACATTTGAAGTTTCCAGGAAGAAGATGGGGCCCCATAACAACAACTCCACCTGGTTGATATGACGTCATGATACTGATAGCGCTACAACAAGACCTGCTTTGGGTACCAGCTGCACAAGACAGTTCCAACTTGGTTAGCTGAAATGGTGCACATCTTATACAACATTTTGGCCAGACCTGCACAAAATACTCAGAGACTATTGGCAATTTTAAAAGACATTGATCTTGAAATTTAACCATCATTTTACTTTCACAGGATCCCCCAGAAAGAACGTCGCCCCCATGACAGCTGGAAGTAATTCTAGAGGACGACATCCCCTCTCCCAGTAAAGTTTGCCCTTGGGTTTAGGGACATCATTTAGGGGTTAATTATAATTAGTATACGATTGAGGGTTGGGGGAGGAATTTTATAAGCTCAGGGATCATTTTGAAAAAAAAAAAAGAGGGATGATGGGATAATAGATTTGTAATTGTGAGTTACTGTTTTTAGACAAATATATTGGTATAGATTCTTGTATATTGATACAAAGTTAAATTATATTGACTATTGTATGCATTCATGTTTCTACCTCTGTTTAAAACATTTTTATGTATTGACATATATTGTATTGTATATATTTACCATATTGCTGTGTACATTTCTACCTCTGATTAAGATACTTATATAATGTTTGTGTATTGATATATATTTACCTACTGCAATGTATATTTGTACATTGTTTATATTTGGAGGTCATTGTCCTCATTTGTTTCACAGTTGTTTATTGTCTTAATCTTTAAGTTAGATAGTATTGAGAATTATATAGACTAATAGTCACCTAAGTTTGTCATTTATGATTAGACTAATCAGGTTCTTTAGATATATAGAGATTATACTCAGTATAGATAGATAATCTTCAACTTCTTCAAAGAGCTGTAGAAAATGGCCTTTAATCTAACTCAGAGTTTTGTGGTAGTGAGACACAATTGCTCCTGGCAACACCACTCTATTCCCGAGAGAATGTTGAGCACCAAAGACACTCCACCTGGAGCCTTTCCTTTTGGCAGAACTGGCCTTGGGGCAAAGAAATGCCCATACCTCAACCACTGACAAAGATACAGAGCATGCATCAATGGATAAAACAGGGCTGTCTTATCCTGCCAAGACAGGGTAAGATAGTTTTGAAAGTTGCTTGCCTTTGAAAATGGTGTGTCAGTTATGTTAGGCTTTAGCCAAAGTTGGTTGCTTCAACGCTGCTAATGTGACTTTGGGTGATTGCCTAGGTAGCTAGTTGTCTCTGTGATTTGTTGCATGTTTTGGAAGTTGTTTTACTGAACTTCCTAATTACCCAGGTAACATTATTTCCCTTCTCAGATCTTTGATGGGGTTGAAGACTATATAAAAATAGTTACTTTCTCTCATGACTTGGCCAAGTTATTTATTATACAAGACCTAAGCTAGTTAGAATAGGATATTTGTACTTATTGTATATAATTTCATAGTAGGTTTAGAACTCTCTTATTTAAACAAAAGGGGGAGGTGTTACGGGAGGTCCTCCCACTCCTCCAGCCTATCGCCGCTGAGATACCAGCCCCTTGGGGCGTGGTCTCTCTCCCTTTAAAAATGCGGCCACTTCCCTCTCCTCTCTCTCTTCACTTCCTGCTCCGCCGGTGACTTGACTTCCTTCCTGGTTACGCAGAGGGCTGACAGTGATCTGTAAGTTTTTTCCCCTTTAAATAAATATCACCCTATTAATCATAATCCCAAATTAGTGTGGCATTGTTTGTGACTTACGCCTTCAGTAGATAGCTCCTGAGGAGTGATATGTGACGTTGAGTTACACATGTGTTCCAGCCTTTAGACATGTGTACACACATGCCTCCTGCATGCTTGCATGCACCCATGTTCACGGGCACTGCCATACACAAATAAACAGTGATAAAAGTAAAGATCAATGCTGGCAATCATTGATCATGTTTAAGATCCTTAACTCAGAGGAGCCTTGTTAGTCCTAACCTTATGACATATAATATTTATTCCCATTTTATAATGAGGGAACCGGGGCACAGGCAGGTGGGTTACTTTGTTCAGACCCAGCTGGGAAGGGATAAAGTTAGGGTTCAAACCCAAGCAGCTACTTTGCTCTTAGCCCCCAAAACTACACACGGGAATTCTTGGAAGCCTAGAATAGCCTCCCACCAACTTTCTCCTGAGGACCACCCGTCTCCGATTTTTCAGCTCTTGCTTGACTACATTGAACTCAACCTCCTGGGCTCTGTGGTTGGACTTTTCTCTCTCCCAAAGAGACCTGTAGGGCCTAAGTTTCCCTGAAGCCTTTCCAGGCACGGTGGTTGATTCGATGTGTTGGCCTTTAGGTATTGTGATACTCAGGTACCAGGAGTAGAGTTGACCCTTCCCTAGGTCCTTGTTCTCTGAAATTAAAGAGACAATAGGAGAGAGTCTGCTGCCTCCTGGGAGACTCCTTCCCCAAAGCAGGACCATTCCCCAGGGGAGCAAGTCACATAGTCACATGACCAACAACCAACCTTTGCCCTTGTCCACGTGTGTCCTCTGGCTAATGATGACCACAGTGGAAGACTAGTGATGGGCAGTGAGAACGTTTTCCAAGGGGATGACTGCCTGTGTCAGGTCAGGGATCTCTAGGCCCAGAACTATCAATGGACAGCGTGCAGAGTCCTTCGAAGACGTGACATGCAGAATGTGGACATGTCTCAGAGATGAGTAATGTCTCACAAACCCAGAGAAGTTTTCTTTCCTAACTGGCACTCACTTCCTGCCAAGCTTCTCTTTCCTGACTACTGTGAAGCCCCTCATCACAGAAACTTCTCTGCAGCAGACAGAGACCATCACAGAGAATTGCAACCAATCAGAATGCAGAGTTGTGGTACCAGCCCTAGCTGAGATGTCCACAGCATAGCTCTAGCACCTAATACTCAGGGGATCATAGAGGAGGTCAGGGGAAGAAAGGCCAGAGGACCAGGGAGCTTGGTGTGAGGTTGTGTCTTCTAGAAATATCAATGAAACTATAATGTTGTAGGGGAATGCTTGTTTATTTCTGGCTGCTCAGCCCTGAAATAATCACACAGAAACCATATTATTTGCAACACTGTTTGGTCAACAGCTTAAGCATATTTCTGGCTAACTCATATCTTAAATTAACCCATATCCATTAATCTGTGTATTGCTACGAGGCTGTGGCTTACTGGGTAAAGTTCTGGCATCTATCTCCAGTAGGGCTTTATGGCTTCTCACTGACTCCAGAGGCCTTCTTTCTCCCAGCATTCAGTTTAGTTTTCCCTGCCAAACTCTGTTCTACCCTATCAGGCCAAGCCAGTTTCTTTATTAACCCATGGTAGTCACAGCATACAGAGGGAAATCCCACATCACTATACCCATGAAGTTTCACCAACATAGCTGCCTAAGCATGATGTGAACAGGGACGACACCAGTAGACACGCTAACAGGAAATGGGGAAAGCTCACAAGGCCTCTAGATAAAGAACTGTGGGCAACTAAGGAATTCTGAGAGCAGAAGAAATAGTCTTCCTTAGGGAATAGCATGCCAATTGCTTATCCAATAATGAACTGCCACACAAGTAATGTTATGTGGACTGAGTAGGTTATATTTTTATATATCATGGCTTAGAGTTATCATATAGGTGCTGAGTCTCAAGGGAGAGGCTGGTAGCCATGAGAACACTGTCACATTTTCTTCTTAGGACACATTGCGAGGTCAGAAGTCATTTTACACAAAAGAGAAAGAGACCCTGAAAGAGGAAGTGTCTTGTTGTAAAAGTCTGGAACTTTTTTTTTCTGGAACTTTTATTTACAGATAAACTTGTACATATTTCTGGGTACCAATGATGTTTTGATATGTGTTCATCTGCATTGCCTCGTGTTCAAATCTGGACACAATGCATGTATTCTCAAACATCAATCATTTCCTTGAGGAGAGGGTTTGATCATCCACAGCACCCTACCCTGTGGTCCATCACAGAACTTCATGTCACTATCTTGTGTTATCTGACCGACTTTTCTCTGCTCCTCTCTCATCTACTCCCTCCAGCCTCTCGTAGTCACGACTCACATTTCCTAGGAAGTCAGCTTTTCTGGATTTCACATACGATGAGATCATTTGGCATTTTTTTTGTGGTGCCTGGATTATTTTTTTTTTCATCATAAGATCTGCTGGTTCCATCTATGTTGTCATAAATGATGAGAATCAATTATCTTTCATGGCTGAATAATATTTAATTCCATACATGAATCACATCTTCTTTATCCATTCATTGGCAGTTGACAGTTATTTCCAATTTTGGCTATTGTGAATAGTGTCACAAAGAAAACCAGTTTGCAGATGTCTTTTGGCATATTGATTTCATTTCCTTTGGTTGTGAATCCAGCATAGGTTACCTGACCATGAAGTCCCTCTGACTTGGAAGCTTTTGCAGACTTGCTGGAGTGGTTTCCATTATGGCTATGCAGATTGACACTGTGTCATGAGTGTACAGACTCCATCCTTTCCGTATCCTTGCCAGTACTCACCATCCTTTGATGGTTTTCACAGAGTTATCTATCTGGAGTGAGATGTTACGTCTTTGTGTTTTGGTAGACTTTTCTCTGATGTTTAGTGTTGATCTTACGTCTGTTGGCTGTTTTCATGCCATATTTTGAGAATTTGTCTATTGTCCATTTTAATCAGATTATTTTTCTCCTGTTGTTGAATTGAGGTCCTTGTCTATTATTGAAATTAGTCATGTAGCATTCAAACATTTTCTCCCATTTAGTAAGATTTTTTCCTGTCTAGAAAATTTCCATTATAGCTAATTCCCATATAGCATTGATTTTCTTTCTTTGTTTTTGGTGGTCATATACAGACTTCTTGACTATCGTGAATTACGTTGTCTATTTTCTTGTTTAAGTTTGGTAGCTTCTGGTCTTACATTTAAATCTTTAGCCCATTTTGACTTGAGTTTTGTGTATACAGATCTATCATTCTTTCTGTCTGCCATTTCTTCTGTCTGTTCTATCTAATTTTCCTTTCTCCACTGAATGTTCTTGGCAGTTTCCTTGTGTTTAGTTGGCTGTAGAAGGTCAGGGTTCACATACAGGTTTTCTGTTCTGTCCCATGGGTCCATTTCATTTTATCTAGTGTCATTTTGTTTTTGATGCTATAGCTTTGTACTAGACCAAATCATGCTGTGTCTCCAGTCATGATGGGTCAACAACAGCAGATCTTATGTGTCTTTTAGAATGTGTTACATATGCTCCCTGACCAGAACCTAAGCTCTGGCCACGGGCATCCTTTCCCATACCCTCCACTTCTGTATATATCATTGCTCCCTGCTGAGGAGAAAGAGAGAGAGAGAGAGAACCAAACATTTACAACTAACTCTCAGCAGTTGTGTCTGTACTTCATTTTTGCTCCTTGTTCCCATGGCTCAGTGTAGCCTATTTGAGACCTGTGAACCTCCATGGCTCTGTGTCCTTTCTGTTTGCATGCTTTTTGGTCTCTGTACATCTCCTCTTAAAGGACCTTTCAGGTCCTTTGTCATCTAGTCTTCCCTGTGAAGATGGACACCTAAAAGAAATCCCATACTAGCTCAGAACTGAGTATAATAAAAGGTTATTTATTTAGGGGTAGACTCACAGATTACAATCCTCTGCTTGAACAGGGAACAGAAACCGAATCCCGCAGCTGGAAAAGAGCATGAACACGTGCTTTAAATTGGCATACATAGTATAAGAGTGATGTCCAAGTGTTCGGGTAACTTAAAGGCTACTGGCTGTAGGAATTTTTACAGCACCTCCCCCTTTTGTTTAAATAAGAGAGTTTTAAACCTAATACAAAATTATATACAATAAGAACAAATATCAGGTACAAAAATAAGAATTACAGCCAGCATAAACAATATCAAGCAAGAAACATGTGACAAATGCTTTAATAATTATTCTATCTTAAGGAGTTTAAGTCTTGAATTATAAATAACTTGGCCAAGTCATGAGAGGAAAGTAACTACAACTATCTAGTTTTCAACCCCATCAAAGATACAAGAAGGGAAATAAAATTACTTGAGTAAGAAGGAAGAGCAATCAAGCAACTTCCAAAATGTGCAACAAATGACAGAGACAACTGGCTGCCTGGGCAATCACCCAAAGACTCATTTGCAATATTGGAGTAACCAACTTTGGCTAAGGCTTAGAGTAACTGACATGCCATTTTCAGAGGCAGGAAAAATTTCAAAACTGTCTAACACTATCTTGGCAAGATTTGACAGTCTTTTTTCTTTTATCCTGCTTGTCATGTCCAGATATTGTGCATTTTGTCAGTGCTCGATGCATGGGCAATTCCTTGTCCAAAGACCAGTTTTGCCAAGAAGGAAAGAAGCTCCAAGTAGAGTATCTATGGTGCCTAACATTCTCTCAGGAGTAGATCAGTCCTGCCAGGAGCAATTAATTGTGTCTCACGTCAACAGAACCTTAAGTTATTTAAATGCTATATTTGACAGATCTTTAAAGTGGTTCAAGATTACTTACCTATGCAGAATACAATCTCTATTTTTCTAAAGAACCTGATTAGTCTAACTATAAGTATGACAAACGTGGATGACTATTGACCTTTAATTCTTAATACCCATATAACTTAAAGTCTAAGACTTCATTTTAGAACATTAAACAATCTTTAAACAACTGTGCAACAAATGAGGACAATGACCTCACAATGTAAACAATACATAAGTATCTTGAGCAGAGGTAGGAATGTATATTGCAATACCAATATATAAAATGTCTTTAGCAGAGGTAGAAGTGCACATGCATACAATATGACAAAATAACTTTGCCTAGGTATACCAAAGTAAATTGCCTACAAATAATAGCTCACAAGTATTCACTCTATTACTCATTATTATTATTAGTGTGAGTAAGCCTAAACTAATCTACTATGCCATCCAATCCCCCCTTTTTTTTACAAAGAGATCCCTGAGATTATATAATCTTTTCCCCAACCTCCTACCCCCAACCCTATAACAATTATAATCAACCCCTAAATGATGTCCCTAACCTTGAGGACAACTTTGTTGGGAGAAGGGATGTCATCTTCTAGAATTACTTCTAGCTGTCACAGGGGCAATGTTCTTTCTATGGGATCCTATGAATGTAAAATGACAGTTAAGTTCCAAGATTACTGTATGGTATAATTGAAAATAGTCTCTGAGTTTTTGGCAGGGTTTTTCTGAGGCTCCTATTTGGAGTTCTGGGCAGAATGCTGTAAAAAAAGTGCACCATTTCAGCTAATCAGTTTGGAACCATCTTGAGCAACTGGAACCCAAAACCAGTCTTGTAGTAGTGCTATCAGCATAATGACATCATATCAACCAGGTGGAGTTGTTGTTGTGGGGCTCCATCTTCTTCCTGGAAACTTCAAAGATTACTGCAGAAAAATTCATTGTTCATTGTGGAAAACTTAAACATTATTTATACAGACATATATTCAATGAAAGGAACAATAGTGACAAAAGTAGGTATGAAGAAAAGTAACTTTTTTTTCTAAATTCTTTTTTCTTTCTGTCCCTTACCATGGCTCCTGACATGAGACAGAATCTCTGAATTTTTGTTTTAACAGCATGCTTGGATTTAGAGAAGGACAGAGTAAGTGTCCAACTCCAAAGTCAGCTTTGATTTTTAAGTGAGTCATGAATATTATTTTAGTTAGTATTTGGAGATTCTTACCCTCAGATGACCTGTCCTCATAAGTGATAATTCTCTTTTCCTCTTTAGGCATCTAGATGTCCATGATCTCTGAATTTTTTGTAGATGAGTATTTTCCTGCAAAGACAAGAACAGAACCCGTGTCAACCCTTATGAGGTTTCCTTACCACCTGATTGGTTGTCACCTCTGTGGATGAGCCATCATTTCTCTTTCTCAAGAGATTTTCTTTTTCAAACTGAATCTTTATTAATTTTGATGGTATCCATAACTTTTCTTCTCCTGTTGAAACAAGAGCAAAACCCCTTCTCCAACACAGGACATCTCCTGGCTTCCATTGTGAGGTTAACACATCCTTGAAATACACCGACTGATTTAATTTAGAAGACTTTTCTATTATTCAATGGCTCTCTGTCACTGTTGTTCCTTTCTCATTAGCGTTAAGAAAATTCAAGGTTAATAAAGCGTTATGTAATCTATTTCTGAGGGTATTTTTCACCCTTTTCTGTTTGTTTAACATATCCTTTATAGTTTGATTTGATCTTTCTTTTTTTTATTTGATCTTTCTATAACTGCCCGACATGTAGGATTGTGTGGTATACCTGTAATATGCTTTATATTATAATAAGAAAAAAAACTGTTTCATTTTCTTAGAGACATATACTGGACCATTATCTGTCTTTGTTTGTACAGCTATACCCATGATGGCCATAACTTCTAAAAAATGTGTGATTACTGAATCAGCCTTTTCTGAGCTTAAAGCAGTTGCCCACTGATAGCCTGAATAAGTGTCAATGGTGTGATGTACATATTCTAATTTTCCAAATTCTGCAAAGTGGAGCACATCCATCTGCCAGATTTCATTCCTTTGAGTACCATTCGGGTTATTCCCTGCAGGTAGCAGTGTTTAGTTTTAGAAAGAGCAAGTAGGGCATCTATTTATAATCTCCTTAGCTTGTTGCCATGTAATAGAAAGCTCTTTCTTTAAACCTTTGCTATTGACATGATAATTTTTTTATGAAATTCTGAGGCTTTCAACACACTTTCAATCAGTAAGAAATCAATTTCTGCATTACCTTGAGCTAGAGGACCTGGCAGACCTGTATGGGTTCAGATGTGTGTTATGTATATGGGACAGAGCTTATTCCTGATATATCTTGAACCTGTATGAATAAAGAAGTCAATTATGTATCATCTTGTATAAATTCAGTGGTTTCAATATGCAGGAAAACTTTTTCTGCATATTGTGAATGAGTAACTATATTAAGAGGTTCTTTAAAATTCTTTAGTACTAAGAGAATAGCATATAATTCTGCCTTTTGGACAGAATTATAAGGGCTTTGTTCCACCTTACTTAAATCTTCTGATTTGTAACCTGCCTTTCCTAATTTATTTTTATCAGTATAGAATGTACAGGCTCCATTTATTCGTGTGTCCTGTACATTGTGGGTAAGGATCCAAGTAGTTCTCTTTATAAGGTTAATTCTTTCACTTTGGGGATAATTGCTATTAATCTCTTCTAAAAAATTAGCACAATCTCTTTGTCAAGGTTCATTGTCTTCCCATAATTTTTTAATTTCATCAGAAGTAAAAGATACTATAATCTCTTCTGGGCCTATACCTGCTGGTTGACAAAGTCTCAATTTTCCTTTTATAATTAATTCAGAGACTTTATCCACATACGTTTTTAATTTTTTACTTGTTTATGTGGTAAAAAGATCCATTTTAAGATAATATCTTCCCTTTGCATTAAAATTCCTGTGGGGGAAATTCTGGAAGGCAATATGACTAGAATGCAATTAAGATTTGGATTCACCCTATCGATATGTGCCTCCTGTAATTTTTCTTCAATGACATGCAATTCCTTTTCTGCTTCAGCTGTTAATTTTCTGGGTCTATTTAAGTCTTTGTTACTATCTAAGTTTGGTCGGTATATATTTCTGATGATTTCATTGAAGCACATAGCCTCTGGTCTTCATTCTGCACATGGGATTCCAAGGTCTGAAGTTTTTCCTTTAAAGATAACATCTAATTTTTGAACATTATTTGTATAGCATGCAGATGGCCTTCCTGGAGAGATACTCTATCTGTTAAACTATCATAACTTTTTTTAACAAATTTTGATTGTCAAATTCAACAATATGAATTCTTTCTGATAATTTCTTAGTACCCTTTGACATGGATTCAATTTTTTTTGTCAAATTAATGTTATCCTTTTCAATAGTATTTTTTCAGATAACTTTTGATTTTTGATGGTATTACTCCTGTTATCTAGCTGTTCATTATTATTCTGTAAAGACTGTATCATTTCTAAAAGTACCTCATTCCTGGTTCTGTTATCAAACCATTTTCTTAAGGATATAATATGAATAAAAAAACTGAGTCCCAATATCCAATAAATAAATGTATCATAATTATCATATAAGCCTTGCAGAATACAATCCATAGTATTAGCAAATTGTTACTAAAATTATCTATGGTAATATTGTCTGCCATTATATAACTGTCAAGTTTATTGATTTATTAATTAATAAAATATTTACCTGATATGAGGTCTTGTAAATTGTTTTAGGTGTAAGAATCTTTATTGTCCAGTTGGTGTCATGGTTGCAGAGTTGCAACTAGCTGGGCAACCTCATGCCACAAACAGTCCTGAGCAGCTTTGGTTTCCCCACCTTGGTGCTGGTTAAATACTGGGAAATATGCTTTGCTTGACAAATTAAAAGCAATTAAATCAATTCTGTACATGGAGCAAGAAGTCCAGAACTCAGGATTCGGTAGTACAAACCAGAAGCTACTCAAGCCACCACATGGCAGGAAACATGGCAGTGTGTGTGTGTGTGTGCGCGTGCGCGCTCGCACACGCTTGGGAAATTTCCAAGTTGCCGCAGGCAGTTAGCTTTGCTATGCCCAGGGGTTTTACAAGAAAAAAAAAGCTTAGTAGGTAAAAGCAAGCCAAGTGGGCCGGGGTGAGAGACTTTCTGGGTTGTGGAATGGTTAGGCCTTTAAGCTGGTCCACCTCATGGGTGTGGAGTTTGGATCCACGTGGGGAGCCGGATGAAGATGGTTGCTTAAAAGAAATCCCACACTATCTCAGAATTGAGTATAATGGATTATTTATTTAGGGATAGACTTACAGATTACAGTCCTCTGCTCGGACAAGGAACAACAACTGAATCCCACAGTGGGAAGAGAGCACAAACACTTGGTTCACATTGGCATATATAAGAGGCCACACCCAAGTGGGCGGGTAACTTAAAGGCCACTGGCTGCAGGAATTCCTACTGCATCCTTGTGAAATATGCACGTTCTACTTCCAGAGCTCGTGTCCTTTTCTATTCTAGTCTATCATTCCCAAGAGATGCAAAATCCTCTTCAATCATTCTGATTAGTTTCTTGTAGCCCTGATGGGACCACTGTATTCCACACAGAGTGAGAATGAAGTGACCTTTTTTTGAATGAGCGTGCCCACCTTCCAGGCTAGCCACATGCTGCTCATCCTTGCCTCTGAAGCCCTGTGCATCCAGATTAGGTCAAGACTGATGATGCAGTACATCTAAGATGTCTTACATTGTGGTGTGGGGCCCTTCTGAGAAGCAAGGAGAAGGATGTGGAATGCAAGGAGACTGTTCATGTGTCAAAGAGTACAGGGCTTGTCAAAATGTGGAGGAAACCCAAAGTATATAGTGAAATACTAGAGGAGAGAGAGAGAGAGAGAGAGACAGAGACAGAGAGAGACAGAAAGACAGAGAGACAGAGAGAGAGAGAGGGAGAGAGGGAGGGAGGGAGGGAGGGAGAAAGGTAGGGAGAAAGGGAGGGAGAGAGAGAAACAGATGCCTAGGAAAATACATATGAGAAATAAAGTTCACATTCTTGGACTGTTTCTCCTTTTATTTTGTAAAATTTGAATCATCTCCAAAAAGTACAGCCTTAAGGAACTTGGTCCAGGTGCATTTAATTTTACAGAACAACCTACTGATGGTTATCATCTGGGAGTGTGAATTCTTAACCCTTAGGTCGACACCTACCATGTAGTAGCCACCCTGGAAGCCTTTGGGTTTTTTCCAAGGCTAGAAAGCATCAGAGGAGTCAAGATTACCTTTTTAGGACACCAAGAAAGACAGGGCTCCGTGTCAGCTTGGAGGTGGGTGGTTCATGCAGGTAGGGAGGAATATAGGCGAGCCATTGCCGCAATTCCAATCGCTGGGAGAACTCTGGATGCAGAGCTGTGCCATGCAGGTTTGGTGGGATTTGGGTTTTGAACATGTTCTCAGTCTGGGGAGTTGGGTGAGAGAACCCAGACACAGGCATTCTTCACTTTTGTTTGAAACTGCAGTTTAGACCGCGGAGGTCAACTTGAAGGGCCGTGCTGGGCTGTTGCACCTCCTGCTGTATGCAGAGCTTTGAAGATAAACCTTCCCTCCGTGCTAGAAGGGACTGGCTAATAGCTTCCTGGGAGAGGGCCAAACTCACAGATGATCCTCACACACAGTTGAAATTTGATTCTGTCAAAATGCCTCCTGAGAGATTAATTTTAAGCATATGACTCAGCTTCTTTTTCCCAGCATTCTGTTCTGTTTGCTCCACCCACCTAAGGGTTGGCCTATCAAATGGGTGCCAAGTGTAATGGCGTAAATGAATGCAGACAGATTGTAAAAAATATATACAGCTTTAATGAGGAAATAGACTTACAGTACCACGGTTCCCGCGGAGGACAGGAAGCAGAAGCAGTGGCTGGGTGCACGCCCGGCAGATTTATAGGTAAACATTAGCCCGAGGTGAACATGCCCCCAATGGGCTGGACTTATCCCTACAAACATAGGCATTTATGTGGGAGAAATGTTCATCTTCGTGTCTTTTGTTTTCGTTGTCAATGAAGAAGCAATTATGCAAACAGAAAAGATGTTCAAGTTGGGTCCTTCTAGACCGGTCAGATGTGCTTCCTTTCCTTTGATCCTGGCAGAGGAACTTCTGTTGTCTCAGCCAGGAAGTGGATCCTGGGACAGATCTGGACACATCACTCAGTGGATGCTAAGATGCTGGGTTGGAGGGGGAGAGGAGATCCCAACCGTCTCTATTTTCCTTCTGAAACATCACGTGTCTTCTGGGGGCATGTCACTCACTTTGGATGAGGGAATTGCCAACAGCTTTTGAGACATGAAAGGGGCCATGTGATCTGTGAGAACACCAGCTAAACTGAGAGGTGACACTGATATTGAGGCAGTGGGAAGGGTAACCCAGAGAAATCTCACAAGAAGAATACAAAATTTGAGGCGATGGACTTTTCTCAAGAAGAGGTGACTAGACATCTGTAGTAATAGGGGCGGCTGGGCTGCATTCCCAAAACCCCAGCCGCCTGGCTCTGCCCGGCTAGCTTATGCCCCGAAATAATTACACAGATACTGTATTCTTTTAAACACTGCTTTGGCCCATTTCTAATCATCTGTGTAGCGCCCCTAGGTGCGCTTACCGGGAAGATTCTAGCCTAAGTCCATCCTGGGTCGGAGCTTCATAGCGTGCGTCTTCCCTGGAGCGGGTAGCATGGCGTCTCTCTGAGGGCGTCTGCTCCAGAGAGGAGAGCTGTCGAGTCTGACCTCACTTCCTCTTCCTCCCGGCATTCTGTTCTGTTTACTCCACCCACCTAAGGGTGGGCCTATCCAATGGGCCTAGCAGTTTCTTTATTGCTTAGCCAATGAAATCAACAGATTGATATATGACACTCCCACATCACTTCCCCTTTTTCTGTTTAAACAAAAAAGGAAGGCTTTAACCTTAACATAGCAAAATTACATATAACAAAACAATTATTAAGTAAAAGTTACATCAGAAACATTTATACATATAACAAAATTGACCGTAAATCTCTATCAATAAAGCAAAATCTGTACTAATGCAAATTATTCATGTCTATATCATATCCCCCTTTAATGTAAAAGAACGTTTATAAACAATATTTTGGGAACATGGGCGCAGTTTTTTCTCTCCAAACTGCTTCCTGCTGAATGGGGGCGTCGTTAATTGGGTCTTTCATGGTATAACCTGTGTGCTAGTTTCATCTCAGTTGGCAGTTGAGCGAAGCAATTTTCTGAAGGTGTTCACAGCAACCCTTCAGGAGGACGTGGTCCATCATACCAAATCAGAATAGAAGAAATCCATAGAGTCTCATCCTCTGTGAAAACAAAAGAAGAATCTCTTTTCCAAAGTATCATATCCTTAGATCCAAATTCTGAAATCATACTCTCATGATATTCGTTCTGGTTCCACTGGGCAGCCCATATAATGAAATGTCTCTCTGTACTTAGCTCCTTCACAGTCAAAAATTTTAAAGAAAACACAATGTACATAATCCAGACTCTCTGTGAATTTTTCATCTTTACGCGGCTTATTTTTATTTATATCTATAACTATCTGTACTCTGTCTCTTTAAAGACTTTACTTTTACTTTTTTCTTTTTAAACCATTAACTTTATTCTCTATATTCTTTTTCTTCTCTCTCCCAAGCCTACGTACATTCATCCAACAGTGTGACTCATTTAGTGGTCTGAATCTGTCCTATTGTGAATCTGCAATTTTTTACTATCCAGGAGCACTTTTGATTTGCGCCTTTAAATCATTAGGCGCTTAAGAATCTAAGCTGAGACATTCCTAAGTTAACTTTTTGCTTTTTGAGCGTATATCTGAAAACCAGGCTGTCTTTGAACTCTCAGAGATCCGCCTGTCTCTGCCTTCCAGGCATTGGGATTAAAGGTGTTTGCTACTACACCTTGAACTCACAGAGATCTGTTCATCTCTGCCTTCTAGGCACTGGGATTAAAGGCGTGTGCTACCACACCTTGAAGTCACAGAGGTTTACTTCCTCTGCCTCCCAAGTGTTGGGATTAAAGGTGTGTACTAGGACACACAACAACTCTCTTCCTTTTTTTTTTTTTAAGAACTTCAACTTTTAGCTTGCATATATTTTTAACACACAGTAAACCATTTAGAAATTTTCTTTGTCTCTGAATCTCTCTTTACTGTATATCTCTCTGTTTTTTGACCACATGAGTCTTTAGTTTACCAAGCAATCTCACTCAGTAGGACTAAAGGCGTGGCTTTGATGGCTAGATGTAGCCCATTCCTTAGCTTTTCAGCCTCATGGCTGAGGTACTGGCTGTAGCCATGTTTATAGCATTTCAAGGTCCCTGCCAGCCAGCAAACTACAACAGACAACACTCAAGTCCTCTCTCTGTAGCCGGCCCTCCTGCCTCAAACAGTCAGAGTTTGCCCTGGCAGGATGGCCCAGAAAGCCGGCATTTTTAAATGGCAGCTTTTTTCCTGCTACGGCTGAAAACCGAAAAGCATGTGTTCATCTTTTCGTCAACACCATTTAAGTGTTTCGTGGCAGGACCTCTTAATGAGCTGCAGGTTTTGCAGCTGAAGCTGAGTCAGGAAGCCTCTCTTAGATGAGAGCGCTTGCTTGCCTCTAGCAAGCAGAGTAGACCCAAGAAATTGCTACTATCAATAAAACATGCTTTACTCTTTCCCAAGCTTTTTCAGGCTTTTTGTGGATTCAGTTGGCCACACGTCTGGGCGTCATCTGTAGTAATAGGGGCGGCTGGGCTGCATTCCCAAAACCCCAGCCGCCTGGCTCTGCCCGGCTAGCTTATGCCCCGAAATAATTACACAGATACTGTATTCTTTTAAACACTGCTTTGGCCCATTTCTAATCATCTGTGTAGCGCCCCTAGGTGCGCTTACCGGGAAGATTCTAGCCTAAGTCCATCCTGGGTCGGAGCTTCATAGCGTGCGTCTTCCCTGGAGCAGGTAGCATGGCGTCTCTCTGAGGGCGTCTGCTCCAGAGAGGAGAGCTGTCGAGTCTGACCTCACTTCCTCTTCCTCCCGGCATTCTGTTCTGTTTACTCCACCCACCTAAGGGTGGGCCTATCCAATGGGCCTAGCAGTTTCTTTATTGCTTAGCCAATGAAATCAACAGATTGATATATGACACTCCCACATCAGACATCTATTTGCCTCAGATGGACACCAACAACAAACCAAAGACATAATTCCACTTATGTCTAGGTTGGTGATCTGATAAACTTATTTTGGTTGTAGTTTCTTTTATGGATGAGAGCAACTTGCAGACAATTATACCGCCAAACAAAAGTGTCTATGCTTTCAGAAACTTAACTATTTGTGTATTCTTGGGGAGGGCTGGTCCCTCCCCAAGGATACCACTAGACAATGCATGGCCTAAGTGCCCATTCTTGGTCCCCAACAGAAGGCTAATGAGCCCAATCTTTCTTGGGAACCCTGAGGGTCATCAGAGTTCAGGAGGGCAACTGCCATGCCATTTCCAGAGGACAGCCTTCTACATTTGTTCATGTGGAATTTACAGAGTGGAAACTGTTATGGTTTAGGTAAAAGTGATGCAGCTCCCCAAGGGGTAGCAGTGGGCCACAAGGGGCAGCTGGGTCCCACCACCCGAGGGGTAACTGGTTTCACGAGGAGCCACTGTGGGTGAGACAGATAGACACCATGCAGAGAAAGTGGGTATAGTTTATTTAGTGGGTTATGGAGAAAAAGGGAAGGGGAGAGGGAGAGGGAGAGAGAGAGAGAGAGAGAGAGAGAGAGAGAGAGAGAGAGAGAGAGGAGAGCGAGATGAAGGGGGAGAAGAGAGAGAAGGAGAGAGGAAAAGAGGTGGGGGAGAGGGAGAGAGAAATAGTGAAAGGGAGAGAGACAGAGAGAGAGAGAGAGAGAGAGAGAGAGAGAGAGAGAGAGGAGAGCGAGATGAAGGGGAAAAAGAGAGAGAAGGAGAGAGGAAAAGTGGTGGGGGAGAGGGAGAGACAATAGTTACCTCTTCAGAAGGGAGATGGAGAGAGAGCTCAGGCTGGAGGAGGCAGGATATCTGCTTTCCTAGGCAGAAGGGGAGGGGTTGGGAGAGGGGGGGGCTTGTCTCTTAAAGGGACCGGGTACCCAAGTGACAGACCAGGCCAGCAGATCATAACAGAAACTACAGCCAAGATATGGACTGGGAATAGAAGTTAAGTAGTAAACCATTACTTCCCAGTGAGACACTGAACATATTTTTGCAGGAGGGCACAGTTTGATTGGTTGCTATGATCTTGTCCTAAGTCTATAAGGAAAAAATTCCTCAGTGTCTACCTTGTCTGCTGGTGAGAGACCAACTACAAGCTCTAACGCCCTTCACACATAGAGCCGTGAAACTACTTTTAGCCCCAAATCAGTCTTCTTAGTATTTTTTAGTATCTGTCGATATCTGGAGAAATTTACAACCTTCAAGTCTACACTAAAAGAAGAGGTAGTTGGTGGTGGAGGGCCCAAGAAAGAGCCTGAAATTTTTGTACATAGGAGGACACAAAATGGCTGGGGTGGCCCTGGGGTTCTTTCTTACACACCATCAGTAATGTTCTATTATTAAGTGCAAAGTATTTAAAAATCACTATAAAATGAACCCCGGAGTTGTTAAAAAATGTGAAATATTATTTTAAAAAGTATTTCCAAGAATCCCCAAACTATTTGACACTATTACATTAAACTCTAAGTTGGGCATTGACAGGGGCATATTAGTATTGCCACCATTACTTACCATTAGGCTAAACATGAACCCGCTAGGCCTATTTGGTAGATGGTGTCATTTCTGCCATGTTCATTTACAATAAAAATACCAATGCTTTCAGAGGACAAAGGGTTAGGGTCGGTCGGGTAAGACCTGAAGTGCCGACTCTGAAGCCATCGATCTTGAGGAGACTTTCAGGGACTTAGTGCTTCTCTCTTTTCTTCCTTATAGTTCAGTCACTTCAGAACCGGGTCCTTGGGCTGTTTTTTTACTTCATCTACATAGAGAGAGAGCAAGAGTGAGGACAGGAGCAAGAATATGAGTGTAAGCAAGAAAAAGAGAGAAATAGAGTGAGAGAAAAAGATACAGAGAGAGAGAGGGAGAGGAGGCAGAGAGAGCGAGAAAGAGAAGAGAAATCAAGAGAGAGAGGGAAAGGGAGGAGAGGAAGGGAAGGAGGGAGTGAGGGAGAGAAAAAGAGAGAGAAAGAGAGAGGAGAGATAGATATCGCCTTTGGATATTTGCTTCACTTGAAAAATAGAACATTTGAGGTTTGGAATGTGATATTTACCATACATGGTGATGTCTTCCCAGGAGGCTCAGAACAGCACATTCTTGCTTCCTCCTGGTTCACACCCACCACTGATAGCCAGGATCAGTTGGGTGCTTCTGGAAGCTAATCTAAACCAGTCACTCTAGCTCAGATTTGAAAGGGTGGGTAGAATAGTCTCCCCACTGGAAACTATTAGAGGAGTTTACTGGCTGTCAGCCTGTAATTAACCATGGAAGACACTGGCAAGGCAGCAACCTCACGTGCCTCCCCGTCCTAACCACCTCCATCCTAAACCATCAAGCCTCTCCTTGAGTCTGCTCTGTTCTGATCTCCCGGGCTGTGCTCTTTCCACCCTTAGACTCAGCTAATGGCTCTGCCTTCAGCTTGCTTGTCTTTGTTTCTCTACCCTGCCTTCACTTAGTTCTGCACCCATCGCAGAGATTTGGCCGAGCGCAGACTTTCTGCCTTGGCATTGCCGTCTAGGAATGCGTATGACCTAGGAATGTGTTTCATTCGTCTGGTGCTGCAGACAGTGAAGTTTGATCTACTTGGAAGTTAGCATCATTAACTGGGGAAATAGGTTTATTCACCTATAGGCATTTAAATTATGGATATTTAGAGGGAAAAGGCTCTTTAAAATTTGGGGATCCATTATGATGACTCATTCCAGTACTGATTATCAGTAGAGCCAAACACCTGTGAAATTCTAACTCTGCCGTTTGAGGAAGCTGAATGGCCAGGGTGCCCGTTCACGGCATTTATGTTCTCCCATGTAAAGAGCGCTGAACTTCGTAGCATCACTAAGTATATAATGGAAGTTTGATGGTTCCTCAGATAGAGAAATATAGGATTACCACATGGTCCAGGCCATTCACTCCTAGGTATTTGAAAGTAGTAATTAAAAGTAAATACTCAAATATACATAGAAGGATGGGTGTGATCAGGGCAGCATGCTTCCCACGTATCCATCAGTGAATGGCTGTATACACACATATACCACACACACACGCGCGCGCGCACACACACACACACACACACACACACGCACACACTATAAAAGGTCATCCAGTCACCCAAGAGGTGAAGTACCAATACAGGCCTCAGTAGGTCAAAACCATTGCTGGGCGTGAGGGTGCTTGCCAAGCTGAGTGGCAGCGGGGGGGGGGGGGTTGTGAGTTCCCAGTTGAAACAGGACACGCTCTGATCTGCGATGATTTTTTTTTCTTTAACCGAACACTGAACAGTCAATGAAGTTTGAAGGAAGCCTGTGTGAGGTGTGAACGGTGGCATCGTTACTTTGATGATGAAACCGGTTCTGCAGAATTCTTCGGGAGATGCAGTGTTCACGGTTTAGTCTCCTACATCTGTACGTGATAAATGGTAATGTTTGAGAAGTGGAAGATGGAAAGGAATTCTGAATTCCTTTCGTTTCAAGGTTTAAAATTCTATTCAAACAAACTGTTCAACTATTTACACAGCTATTAATGTTCTCACTGGGCATATTCACACTGACATCTGTAGTTTTATGGCATACTTTTATTACACATTTTGAGTTGTATTTGTTCAACTAAGCAGTAGGAGACTTTTTGATGGTTAAAAATTTGGACTTGGCACCATGAAGTATGAAATGTTGAGTAAGATCCTGAAAACAGGCAGAAGAAAGAAGGCGTGATGTATAGTGTGATGGGGGGAAAGAAAGAACCCTCTGAGAGCACAGAGGTGAGGAGATGCTGGTTCATTCCTGCACGGGTGCACATCTGCCCTGGGATCTACATAGTTAACTGGGAACTTGGTCCCTTCTCTCTCCATTCTTGCCCCTTAAACCAAACAAAACTACATGAACTTGTTAGTATTTTGCATTAGATTTTCCTTGTAGCTTTAGAGCGGTGCTTTCAAAGTGAGCCAAAGGAGACAGGTGCGTTGAAATCTCGACAGAACAGTGGAACTTGGGGTGCAACCATTTCTTTAGGTGACTTTATAGAAGGATTTCTCTCCTTGTGTTCTGTCCTCAGGGACTTATCCTTGAAGAACTGAGAACAATTTTCCTATAAAATTAACTCTGGGATATATATGTATCCCAGAGTTAATTTTATATATGTGTGTGTGTGTTTCTGTTTGTCTGTCTGTAGCTAGTGAAGATATCCCCGGTGGGTTGAGCTTTGGTTAGATGCTATGGGAAGAACTGTAAATGTCTCCATGGTTTGAGCCCCTGGATTCTTCATCTTTGCAGAAGATCAACAGTTATTCTTAAAGTAGAAGAACCATTGCAATGACAATCGAGTCCTCATTTACAGGGAAATCCACTCGTCACCTGGGGGTTCTCTACCTAAGCTGTGTCTGTCTAAGCCATCTGCATGAAATGAAGAATTGCGTTTACCTACGATAACATGGCTGTCAGGTTCCCAGGCCAGCCAAATGAGACACACCGAGGCTGGAAAGTCAATATCTGTAGTTCTGGAACACGGCTTCTGAACGCTGCACCATGGTTGACTCAGTCCTGAGCAGTGGTTCATTGCCAGCCCATGAAAGACAGTGTCAAAGGCTCTTATGGCCACGATACCTGATGCCACATCTACATTTATCTGTACACAATGGAGACCTGATCACCTCACTCTTCTGTCCTATGAAAACGGTATGTGTCTGAGCCTCGGGCAGCATTCAAGATGACTTCATATCCATCTCTTGTATCACTGTGCCTTTTTTTTTTTTTTTGCTTTCTAGTACTGGCATCCAGAATTCAATTCCCATTTGTGCCTGCCTAAGAGATGCCTACTGTCCAGCTCCCAGGCCCCACCTTGTATGCATGCCTCAGCTGGAGCTTACGCTTTTCTTCCTGATGGACATCGTCTCATTCCAGGATTATCTTACCTGTCCCATGGCACATACTGTCATAATTTGGGGACAATGTCTTGTAGGCTCTCATTCATCCTTGTACATCCTTGGAGGACCTATGAGGACCCTGTAATACCTAGATGCATGCCTCAGATGCAGCAACTGCATCAGGAACTTCGGAGGTGTTGGGCTCCCTCCTGTCCTCCCTTGGCTCACATGTAAATGGGTGAGGGTGGGAGCATGTGCAGGTACCGGCGGGAAGTCAGAGGGGAGCCATCTGTGTTCCTTTCAAACATTAATGTCCTCAGACAGCTCTAAATGCTGTCTGCCTCTGGCTTCTAGTCAGACATAATAAAACAAACGAGCCATTAGGGGTCATGCTTTTCAGCTTGTGTTGTGAGGGGCACAGAGGATGTTTGCTCCTCCTGTCGGGTGTCAGAAGCCATAAATGTAATGAATCTCTGCAAACACGTAGATGAAATTACTCTAATCATGGCTTTCCTCTCCCTCCAGCCTTCTGACTCTGCCAGGCTTTGAATAGACGGCTTGGCTCCTTGCCACACGAGGCAGCTCCAGCCATTCTCAAGGGCTTGGCTTTAGGAACTTCAGTCAATCTTTCTGGGTATTTGAAGCCTGTAGTGTACGACATCAGGCTCTCTTCCCATACCCCGGAGAACCACTGATGGCAAACTTACATGTCCAGGAAGGTTAGCCTCTCCTTTAATCTTGGGCTGTATTTACTTTAGTTTTGATTAGTTGTTTGAGAGTTTTGTGTGGCCCGTTTTGATGGTATTCACCTCCAGCCCTTCTCAGACTCACCCCAATTCCCTACCATCCAACTCTGTGTCCTTTTACAAAACTCATTATGACTGATTTGTGTTGTGCAGATAGTATTGGTGTGTGGTTGTGCTGGGTAGCCTTAAGCCGATTTGACACAAGCTATTGTCATCTGAAAGGAGGGGACCTCATGTGAGAAAATGCCCATATATGATCCAGCAGTAGGACATTTCCTAATTAGTGATAGGTGGGGGAAGACCCAGTCCATTGTGGGCAGTGCCACCCCTGGGCTGGTGGTCCAGTGTTCTATAAGAAAGCAGGCCAAGCAAGCCCTGAGGAGCAAGCTAGTAAGCAGCTCACCTGCATGGCCTCTGCATCAGCTTCTGTCTCCAGGTTCCTGCCCTGCTTCAGTTCCTGCCCTGACTTCCTTCAGTGAAGAACTACAGTGTGAAAATGTAAGCCAAATGAACCCTTTTCCACCCCGCCCAATAGGTTTTTGGTCATGGTGTCTCATTGCAGCAATAGTAACCCTAACTAAGAAGGTGATCTTTATTAATGTGTGGTTGACTTACCAGGGGCTACATCCATGGAGAAAACTCTCCCTTGTTGACAGAAGTTTCTGTCCCTCCTGGTCCCACAGCCATTCAGTCCCAAAGAAACACACAGAGGCCTACATTAATTAAAAACTGGTCGACCTATTAGCTCAGGCTTTCTTATTAACTAACTCTCACATCTTACATTAACCCATAATTCTTGTCTGTGTTAGCCATGTGACAAGTCCCTTTATCAGGAAGACATTCTCATCTTGCTTCCTCTGCATCTGGGTGATGACTGCAGACTGAGCCTTTCCTCTTCCTAGAAGTCTCCTATTCTGTTTGCCCCGCCTATACTTCCTGCCTGGCTACTGGCCAATCAGTGTTTTATTAAACCAATACAAGTGACAAATCTTTTCAGGGTAAAAGACCATTGTCCCACAGTACTTGCCCCCCCTTTTTTCTTTTAAAACAAGAACTCTGAATCTAATCTCCTTTGTTTAGCTTTTTTCCTGTCCATTATCCACAACAACTTGTAACCAACACACTAAACAAAGACAAACATCCATAATCCATTTTTTGGAAATGTGGAAATCCTAGTTTTCTAGGAAGTAGCCTTCTGTGCATGGGCACAGGAGACCACTTCCTAAATATGATACCAGTAGCACAAACACCGAGAGCAACAATAAGTAAATGGGACCTCCTGAAACTGAGAAGCTTCTGTAAAGCAAAGGACACAGTCAATAAGACAAAAAGGCAGCCTTCTGAATGGGAAAAGGTCTTTACCAACTCCATATCAGACAGATGACTGATCTCCAAAATTTATGAAGAACTCAAGAAATTGGACATCAAAATTCCAAATAACCCAATTAAAAAATGGGGTACAGAACTAAGCAGAGAATTCTCAACAGAAGAATCTCAAATGGTTGAAAGACAATTAGGGAAATGTTCAACATCCTTAACTATCAGGGAAATGCAAATCAAAACAACTCTGAGATACCATCTTAGACCAGTCAGAATGACTAAGATCAAAAACACCAATGATAGCTTATGCTGGAGAGAATGTGCAGTAAGGGGAACACTCCTCCATTGCTGGTGGGAATGCCAACTTGTACAACCACTTTGGAAATCAGTATGTTGGTTTCTCCAAAAATTGGGAATCAATGTACCTCAAGACCCAGCAATAATACTCTTGGACAAATACCCAAAAGATGCTCAATAATACTATAAGGACATTTATTCAACTATGTTCATAAAAGCATTGTTTGTTATAGCCAGAACCTGGAAACAACATAGATGCCCAACAACCAAAGAATGATGAAGAAAATATGACACATTTACACATTAGGATACTACTCAGTGGTAAAAAAAAAAAACCCAAAAAACAAAATGACATCTTGAAATTTGCATGCAAATGGATAGAACTAGAAAAAAACTATCCTGAATAAGGTAACCTTGACCCAGAAAGAAGAACATTGTATGTACTCACTCATAAGTGGATACTAGCTTTAAGCAAAGGATATTGAACCTATAGTTCATGATCCTAGAGAAGCTAAGTAATGAGGTGAACCTTAAGAATAACATACATAGATTCACCTGAAAATTGGAAACAGACAAGATTGCATGAGAAAATTAGGAGCTTTGGGTGGAAGGAGAAGGAAGGGCAGAAGAGGAAGAGGAGGGAAGAAGGGGAGGGGAGAGGAGAACTTGAGGGAATGGGATTGTTTGCCGCACACCACGCTCCTGTCTATGCTCTATGCACTAGAACCCAGTTTGCGAGCTTGGGGCAAGGGGCTGGAGGTTGAGGAAACACACGCAGAGACAGACCAACACAGGGACCTCCAATTGCTGGTACAAAGCCCTTCTTTAATAGCACCATGGAGGCTTAAATACCCTGCAGTCAATGGCCAACAGGTGAAAATCCCATCCTCTGATCCTCTAGGCAAAATACAGCTTTTAGTAAATTCAATTAGAAGGCTCTAGCAGGGAAGAGCAGCTGAAGGCCAGGACTTAATTGGTCCCAACAATAGTTGAGATGGAGGAAGGGCAGAGATGAAAGCAAAGAAAGAGATATTTTGATTGAGGGAGCCATTATGGGCCTAGCAAGAAATCTGACACCAGAGAAATTCCCAGGAATCCACAAGAATGACCTCAGCTAATACCCTAAGCAATAGAGGAGAGGGTGTCCAAACTGGGCTTGCCCTGTAGTCAGACTGATGAATATTTTAACTATCACTATAGAACCTTCATCCAGCAACTTATGGAAACAGATGCAGAGACCCATGGTGGAGCACTGGGCTGAGCTCCCAAAGTTCAGTTGAAGAGTTGGAGGAGTGAGAATATGAGCAAAGAGGTCAAGAGCATGATGCATTCCACACTGAAATAGTCTACCTGAGCTAATGGGAGCTCACCAACTCCGGCCGGAGCAGTAAGAAAACAGCATAGGTCCAAACTAGTCCCTCTGAATGTGGGTGACAGTTGTATGGCTGGGGCAGACTGCGGGGCCACTGGAAGTGGCACCAGGATTTACCCCTACTGCTTATACTGGATTTTTTGGAACCGATTTTCTTTCGATGGATACCTTGCTCAGCCTAGATATAGTAGGGAGGGCCTTGGGCCTTCCCCCAAAGTGATGTATGTGCCTTACCCTCTCTGAGGAGAGACTGGGGGTGGCAAAAGGGGTTAGGTAGAGGGAATGGGAGAAGGGCAGGGAGTGGGAACTGGGATTGCAATGTAAAATGGAAAAGATATTTTGTTCTCTCTCTTTTTTTTTTTAAAATTAACTGGTTGGTCTATTAACTCAGGCTTTCTTATTAACTAACTCTCACATCTTACGTTAACCCATAATTCTTGTCTGTGTTAGCCACATGGCTTGGTACCTTTATCAATGAGGCATTCTCACCTTGCTTCCTCTGCATCTAGGTGACAAATGCAGACAGAGCCTTTCGTCTTCCCAGAATTCTTCTAGTCTGGTCACCTGGTCACCCCCCCCATACTTCCTGCCTGGCTACTGGCCAATCAGTGTTTTATTAAACCAATACAAGTGACAGATCTTTACAGTGCACAAGAGCATTGTCCCACAGCACTCACTGCTCCCTCTCCAAGCCACCAGCAGTTGTCTACGGCTCCATGGCCAGGGATGAGCGTCCATGCTCACCTTCCACCTCCATGCTGGATTGCGGAGCGGCTTGGGCTTGTATAGGTCTCAGGCATCAGAATACAGAATTGCTCTGCACCACATGCTGATGCAATCACTGAAAGTTCCCACATGCAGCTGCCCTGCTGTGTCCTTGAGGGACCCATCACCTGCTTACCCTGGGACAGATTCCGTGTGACCACAGTATTGTGAGTGGATGAGTGGATGGTTCTGAGTTTTCTTTCATCTTCTTAGCAAAACAGGACCCTCAGTGGGACTGAATCTGGGGCTGCCACATGAAAACCATCAGCTCTGTGAGTGGTATGAGAGTGTGCATTCTGAGAGCTTCACTTGATGAGGTGTGCAGGCTGGGGACCTTACATGCCTTGCTGGGTTTGCGAGGATGCACCAGGCCTCTGGGGCCTATTCTACCCCACAGTTTTCTCAGGTATTTCCCCCAGTGGGTCCCTGCTCACTGTTTTATAATGGAGACATTCGGTTAGGCAGAGGAAGCATTTTTCACTGCGCAGTGCATGAGGAGACCTCACTCTAGCTCAGCGATTTGCTAGGCGTTTGAGACACAGTGGCAAACAAGACAATATGAGCCCTGTCATCACGAATCCTCCAGGTCACTGGAGCAGTTAGATAATAGAATTGTATAATTAATTCTGACAAGGGCTGCAATGGGAAGGTGTGAAGTATCTGGAATCCCTGGCTGAAGGGGAGCAAGATAGGGCTGGGGGCAGATAAATCCCCAGTGACTAGGAAAAGCCCCAGAGAATGGGGATTCAGTGAGTGTCGTGTACATATTCTAGATATCTACCAGGTGGCCACACCCTGCTCTGTTCCAGCCTTGCCTCCCCCACTGCTTGAAAACACACACTTAGAATGTGCTCTGCGGTTGCTTCCTCTGTTTCTGTGCCTTTACTTGACTGTCCTTCTGTCATGGCAGCTGCCCTTTGACCCTGACATGATGATTGACAATCTATGCCCCAGGTACATCTAGGGGCAGTCTGTCCTCTATGAAGCACAGCTGTTCCTGGAATCCGAGGTGGCTGCAGGTTTAGGACAGTGACGGATCCCTGCCCGTTGCTGGGATGAGCTGGGTTAGATAGACGCAGGCTCCTCATTCCTGTGCAGTCTAGCAGGAGTGCAAGCCACAGTCAAGGAGGAGATGAAGGCAAGGAGAGCTGCTGGGCGGGCTTCTGTCCTTGAGTTACTCTTTGTGAGAAGTTTCTGCCCTTAGCCCAGCGAGAGCAGCGTCTGTGCCTCCTACAGTGTCTTTCAGACTCTCTTCTGGACCTGGTTTTGAATGAAATGGACAATTAGATAAACTCCCCTGTCACACTTGGTGTTTCTTAATTAGCACACAGAGTAACAGGTTTCATCATGGCATTTACTTGTTCTTAGCTTGGATTGATCCAATTTTACCACCCATTCTTCCCCTTCAGCTCCCTGTCTATGTGCTTCTACCTGCAGCCTCCCCCTTCCAGTTTCATAGCATGCTTGTTTTATTACCCCCACCCCCTTCCCATGGTCATCTTTCTAGTTTCCCATCCTTGAACCACATTCACTCCCACGTAAATACACACCTAGAAATTAAAAGCTAGAATCCTCATCTGCAGGAGAGCCTGTGGTTAGCTCACACGATATGATGTTTTCCAGTATCATCATTTCCCTGTCAATTTTATTTTTCTCTATGATTGAATAATACCCATTGTGTATATGTACCACGGTTCCAGTATCTATCCATCTGTCGCATGGATTTGAAACTACAAATAATTGTTTATGCACGGCATCAAGACATAGCCCATCAGGGCGGTAGGAGCCTGAAGCAGGTGGGTCCATCACATCTCCATCAGCAAGCAGAATGGTACAAACACATGCTTCTGCTCAGCTCCCTTTTCTATTTGTATAGTTTAGGATCTCAGCCAAGGGAATGGTGCCACCCACAGTGGTTGGGTCTTCCCACCTCAGCCAATGCCATCAAGATAATCTCCTAAAGGCCTGCCACCCAGGTGATTCTGGATTCTATCAAAGCAAAAATGAATGCCAAATGTCATACAAAGTGTGCATGAAAACGGTGCTATGAAATCCATTACTTTGGTAATAAAAATAAACTCATAAAAATAAATAAAATAAAAAAGCCAAAGAAGAAGAAGAAACCCTGAAGCTTTGGTCCTTGCAACCCTCTTCTTGACATTCAGCCATTGCTCACCTGGGGCGGAAACTGCCACAGCAGAAGAGGGGAAAAGGTTAGAAGTGGGTGTAACCCTGCTCACTTGCAAGACTTGGTCACTGTTAACTCGGGACTATGAGACTTTTGAGTGACAATGACTACCGGCTCTTTGTTACTCTTTTGGAGTATCATCCGTTAATAAGCTCCATCAGCCAGACGGCCTTCTGTTTGGCACAGACCTAAACACAGGCTTACTGAATTTTCCAGTTTCGAAGCTGAGGACTAAGTCTTCCTTGGCTCCTCTTGTTGTCATAACAACAGTGGCAAATCCTTGCTGACTGATTCGAAGGGGGCTGTTGGGGTTGATAGTGACAATTACAGATCTCCATGCTTACATTAGGGGCCCTCTGATCCACCCGAGTGCTTCAGCTGCCTGATTAACCAGGCAGCTACAGTGGTACATCATTGTCATAATATTTACTTTGAAAACTCACAGTTGGACCAAGTCTCTACTTCAGGCTCTGCTGACATCTAGGAATCTTAAACTTCCTCTTTGGTGGGGAGGATTATGGGGTCTTTTCTTGGCAGCCCCAGCACAAATTCCTCCAGCAGATGTTCATTGGATTCGGGGCTATTGAGGAATTGATGTTGGATTAGGGGGGAGCTTTTCAGGTGCTTCCATGCCTGGATGAAACAGCAGATCTGCCGAGGAGCCTGATAGGTTTTGGGATTCTTTTCATTGTGTCTGGGAATCTGATTCAGTGGGCAGGAGGGGTGGAAGCAGGGAATCACAGACGTATTTTCTTAAATGCCCCACTACCCTCATGCTTGCAAGAACCGTTGATCTTATTTTGAGGACCCTGCATGCTATGAGGTTCAAGTCACACGGGGAGGAATCCAGTCATATATGAAGCCTTTGGTGGTTTTTGCACTTTTTTCTTAAGTGGAAAGAAAACTTGTAGAGGGGGAGCCCTGGAAAATACTTTCATTTTAAAATAACTTTTCTAAAATTGTTCCCTATTTTGACTTAAGGTGAGACACTTGCACAGTATTTTCAAGAGCAGATTTTTGGACTGACTGTGCTCCTGAAAATATTTGATGCTGGTTAGACACGCAAATCCTGGGCTCTCTCATGGTGTCAAAACTTCCAAGAGTGGGCCATGAATTTCTACTTGAAATTTATACACATGGTAGTTTGAGAATCATTGACTTTTATATTTTATCATTTGGTAATCTTTATCTTATAGATTAATTTTAATTGGCAACTTAACACGATGTAGAATTTCCTGGGAAAGGCTTAGATTAGGTTGGGCAGTGCATGCATCTGTGGGGATTATCTTTGTTCTCTGGAGTACCTGCCCACTATGGGTGGTATCATTCCCTACATAGGTGATCCTGGACTGTATGGGCATGAAGAAAGTAAGCTGAGCATTAGCATGCGTGGGTCAGTTCATGTGCTCTGCTCTTAGCTGTGGATAGAGTGTAAGGAGCTGCTTTGGATTCTGATAGTTTGCATTCCCCACAATGAAGGACTGTCACCTAAAATTGTGAGCTGATGGATCCCTTCTCCCTTGGGGTTGCCTTTTTCAGGGTGTTTTGTCCTAGCAAGAGAAAATCAAACTAAGACATAGATGCTCCTTGCCATGTGATGGGTTTATTGGAGTTGAAATAGCAAACATTTGCTCATTCCAGCTTCTTCCCTGTTCCATCTACTGGTGTTGATTACACATTATTGAGGATATTTTTTTTGCCTTTAGGGATACTTTTACTTGGAAAATTAAAATACTAGTACAAGTCAAGTCTTACACATTTAACATTTGCTTGCTGAAAGCAAGTTATGATATCAAAATTAATTGTGTTTTACTTTTATCCTCACAAGAACACAGAAATGATGAAGGGGAACTTAAACAGAAAAATTTAAAAAGGTAACACAACTCTTCTTAGTAGTCCTTGGTAGTTCCGACGGAAGACTTTCCATCTTTTTTTTGTTTTGTTTTGTTTTGTTTTTTTTTTGGAGAATTTCATCTGAAGTCTTGTTTGTTCCTAGTATCTGCTTCTGCCTCCCCCTCTATCAGCTCGACTTCCTCAATGGCCTCCTCCTTTTGGTGCTCCACGGCTTGAACTGCTGTAAGAATCATGCTGAGGAGGGTACCCCTTTTTCATAGAAGGGGGAGCCCCGTTTTTGTCTGCCAATATGATCACAGCCACTTGAGTAGAGACCACTTCTGCTGCTTGAGTAACTGTCTCAACTTCCTCCATATCCATCACGTGAGCTGCTGTAATCATCATAGCAACTGCTTCCTCCGTAAGATGGTGGTGGCCCTTGTATAGGGGGTGCACTGCGCGAATTACCGTAACTCTCACATGAATCTCTGTGGGAACCTCCACTTGGGTCTGAATAGTCACAATCCTGACTGTATCCATCTCTATCACCATAGTCTCTTGGTGGGTAGTCTTCACGTGAACTGGAATGATTATAATCACAGTAATTGTAATCTCTTGGGGGTGGTGCATAATCTCTGGTGTCACAGGAGTTTGGGTAATCTCTGCTTGAGTAGCTGTCTTTTGTAGAATATCCATTATCTCTTGGGGACAAATAAATATCTCTAGGAGGCAGCAGGAGTTCCCTTCATGGAAGGCCTCCATAGGAATCTCTTCCATGTGATACTGGGCTCTTCCTCCCATTCCACTGCTGCTTCCAACTGGTCCTGAAGGAATCGAGGGGCTCCCATGCTTCGAGGTGGTGGTCCTCTTTTTACTGGAAGTGGTCCCCTGGAAGAACTCATGTTAAAGTTCATGGAATAGCCACCATCATCCATGTATTCTCCACGAGAAGGGTGTCTCCTAGTTTCTCTACTTCCTCCTTGAAGACCTCTAGGAGGGCCTCTGCTTCCTGGAGTGGATGTGGTCCATGTCTGCCACTTTCAAATGATGGTTTGGTAGCTTGCTCCACCTTGATGGCTTTTCCATCCAAGGACTTTCCATTCATATCTCTAGCTGCATCTTTAGCATCTGCTGGGCTTTCGAAGGTGACAAAAGCAAATCCTTTTGATTTGTTGGTTTCACGGTCTTTCATCAAAAGTACTTCTACTATTCATCCATACTTGCCAAATTCTGCTTCAAGGGCTTTCTCATTTGTTTCCATATTAAGCCCACCAATGAAGAGCTTTCATGGGCAATCTGCTTCAACCACCCTACCTTCCAGCTGAGAGTTGGAGGGGACTATGAAGTTCTCAAGCTCCTAGAAGCTCCCTGAAGGGCCAAGTAGCTCACTGGTGACGGTTCTTGGGTCCCCGGGGCTAAGACTTCCCCAACTAGGAAGCCACTTTCCCATGTAGGTCCCCCCACATGTCTTACTGAGGTTTATTTTTTAATTATGGTGATTTTAGTGCACAAACTGCTTTCTCTTGAATAGCCTTAGCCTCTCCATGACGCCCATGAACTGTTCCTCCTCTCCTTGCTAGCCTCTTCCTCCTCTACCTGACCTTTCTGGGAACTCAATTGCATGACTACTCTTGTTTTCCATCACAATGTGGGAATGGCTTCCAAATGCCTTACACCGACTCATATTAATTTCCTTAGTTCCGGGCCTGGTTTGCAGCAGCCTGTAGAGAATCTGCACTGTGGATGAAAAATGGCCCAGCACATCTTCCTGTTTGAACAGAGCTCTCAATTACTCCCTGACACTTGGATCTCCTTTTCCTTTCTGAGCTTCCATACAGTTCCCACCCTGCTCTTTGCATTTCAGCTCTGCTCGTGAGAAAACCCTTGCTGACCCATGCTATTAAGTCACTTCCTCTACTTATGCTACCTTTCCCAGGTGTCACTGCCTCACCCCAGGCCCTCCTTGTGGGTGGCTGATCTTGATCATCAGCTTGACTGGACTTTGAATCACCTGGGAGATACACTTCTGTGAATATCTCTAAGGGTATTTCCAGAAAAGATTGATGAGAGGGTGAGGACCCACTTTCAGTGTGGAGGGCAGGCAGTACCTTGTAATGGAAAGCCCAGACAGGGAGAGGGAATTTAGCATGATTGTGCCTGCCTTCCCTTCTTTCTGAGAACCTGGAGTCTGTCTGCATGTGACTGTGGTCCTCCACTAACACGAGAATCCAGCTTCTCCAGCCTTCATTGGGGACTCCATGCCAGCAACTCTCTAGGGAATCTCAAGGGCAGCCATCTAGCTTCACAGACGACTGAACCTAGTAGACGCCGGTTTGCTATTGATAGACTACAAAGAGAGACGGGTTTGGTCTGGGTGTAGTCTGTTCCTCAAGGATCCAGGTGTTGGATTTCTGGTGCTGAGTGTGCGTTTGCTGGGAAATTGATCGGCACCTTTATGAGGTTGAGCTCAGTGCATAATGGACCATTGAATACTGCGTTCTAAAGGGATTAATATAGCTCTTATGGACCCTGATTGGTTTATGCAAGATGGTCTTTATAAAGGGACACATGTGGCCCCTCCCTTATCTCTGGCTTCCTGACTGGTATCTTCCTGTTTTGTGTACCTGAGCGACACTGCCCCATCTCCAGCGCGTGCCTGCGGTTAAAACTTACAGCCTTGGAAACTGCGTGCTAAGTAAACCCGTCTTTGTTATGCAGTGCTTAGCTTCGGGCATTTTGTCATGATGGAAAATGAACAAGTACAGTGATCATTTCACCACGTGACTACAGTCTGCCTCCTGCCTAGCTCTGCACCACACCGTCAGGAACTCCGGAATTCCGCACTTCCCAGTTTGCTGCGCAGATCACATTTTGTTCCTGCTTGTTCCTCAGTGGGCAAGAGTGCTCACTCCTCAGCTGCACCACTTCTGACTGAAACCCGGGTGCCACGTTCCATGAGGCTTGACCCTGGAACCCTCACTAGGGCAATGAGGGAGTGAAGAAAGGACAGACACACAGACACGCACACAGAAAAGCTGGGGTCAGGTGATCCAGCCGCAAAGGCTAAAGCGGCATCTGGAACGTTGGAGTGTTTACTATGTATAGCACAGGGGAGGACAGCTAGTGTAGGTCGGCGGTCTCTGTGGGCAAGCTGTTTCAGGCTGTAGACATCAGGGAAGAGGAAGTTCCAGCTGTAGGATTTTGTCCAGACTGATCAATCATTTGTAAATTCTTGCATCTGGACCCAAGGAAGAAGGCTTTGCCAATCTGACCTTGACCCAAATAAGGAAAGGCTTTGCCAATTTTCCGTGGGTCTGGGGCCTTGCTTCTCGTCATGGCTTGTCCCCACGTCAACAACACACCTTAACTGAGGACTCCACTCATTCAGGGCATGGTTCCCTACACCTGTGTTGACATGTGGCTCCTGTCTTGTGCATTGCCCAGTCTGTCCACGAGTCCCTCATCAACAAATGGTGGAGGCATGCCCTTGTCGTCTGTGACCGCCCATGACTAGAATCCTGACCGGCTCCTAGGAGGCCCTCAATTCTCACCTCCCAACTGAATGAATCATTCAGCACTTTACTTACAAACGCCATATATCATGAAACAGTCTATACTTAGGTTTTAGCCATTCTTCCAATTTTTGAAACACATGCCATAAATTAATGCATTGGCAGTTGGGTTTATGAAAACCGCTATGTATTCTGATTAATTGACTCATGTTACCTGATTAATTTTCTTATTAAAGGGTCAGTCAGAAGGAGGTAGTGGAGCGAATTCTGTGGGAAGGAGCGACATTGGAAGCTTGCCCTCTGATAGATAGGAAGGCAATTCAACAAACCACCAAGGTTACCAGGCATATTACTCCATCTTTTATGACAGGTCAGGCTTTTTCCCCTTTACACCAGAGGATGCCATATTTCATCCCAGCAAGAGGAGTTATGCTAATGCTGGAAAAGTGAGTAATTCCAACATTTTAGCTGAATTCTCACCACCAACTCTCAGTATGACCAAGTTTGAGATACCCAAGTGGGTTTCTTTTGTCTTTTTGGTTCTCTTTTATCTTGGCCATTGGGGCCAAGGAAACCGTGAATGGCTGTAGCCAAGTTCCACAGACAGGCAGGGAAGTGTGTCCACATCATAGCAGGTCTATCGTGTGCTTGTTTCCCAGTCCTGCTTGTTGGGACCCCTTCCTCCTTGTTAGTGGACAGGGCACAGTGCCTTTAACGATTAGAGCCCGACTTGGTTATGTCCCTCAAGTACTTGCTTCTGAACCTTTGCCTAGAAATTGAGCTCCTGGTTCCCACACATCCCACGGGGGTGGAGCACTCCTTCACTGTCCTGCCCACTTCGCTCACTCCTCCGAGGTCTTCTGGCCATCCCCAGAACACCTTCCCAACAGCCATCTGGTGCTCTTCAAACACAGCTTGGGAATTCCTTCTTATGCTGGAGTCTGTTTTCCCAGGCAAACACACTCTTTTCTCGTACTCCTCTCTGTCCCAAGGAGAGGCTCATCTGGGGGTGTTCTGAGCTCGGATACATGTCACACACACCATTTTCAGGACAGCTTCTATAGCATCAGTCCACTGTGGCTAGGTCCTATGTAAAGAATGTCTCTTCCTACCCCTACACTAGCGGTTCCCGTGAACATGCATTTCTTAAACTACACCTCTGTGAATGTCTCTTGTGTGTGGACACCTGTATATATGTGTGTCTATGTGTATGCATACTTGTGTATGATTCTGTAAAGTGTGTGTGTGTGTGTGTTTGAGATATGACTACACAGCATAGCCCATGCAGTGATCCTTCTGTCTCAACCTCCAAAGTTCCGGGATGACAGACATGAGCCACAATGCCTAGCTCCCTATTTATCATAGTATTTGGTTACAGCTCTGAGAAGTTAGGGCATTATAGAAATTGACTTAACCCCTTAAACCCTGTCCCCCAAACTTACAAGTCATGATTCATACCCAACACTGCTTGGGTAACCAAAAGTCAGAGACAAGATAGCCCAAAGGCCTAGGGTAAAAACCAAATCCAACTGGCAAAAACAGCAAAAAACAAAAAGCAAGCAAGCAAACAATCAAATGAGTCCTAATGATATTCGTCTATACTTATAGATCAGCACCTTATCCAGTCCTCAGAGAGGCTTCCTTCGGCAGCAGATCTAGAGACGTGTGGAGGGAGAGCCTACATGAAAGTCTCCATCAACTCTCTCCCACTCAGAGCTCAGGTAGTCTGGCAGAAAAGGAGGCAGGAAGATTGTAAGACCTAGGGGGGATTGAGGATATAAGAACAAGACCCTCTGAATTAGCTAAGCAAAGTGCGCATGAGCTCACAGAGACTGGGGCAGCAAGCAGAGGGTGTGCCCCAGGTCCCCTGTGTATCTGTCTCAGCTATCAGTGCGGCGTGTTTACGGAACTGCCGACTCTGAGATCCAATGCATCTCTGACTCTCGTGCCAGCTCTTGGGAGTCTTTTCTTCCTGTTGGGTTGCCATGCCCAACTTTGATAAGAAAGTTGTTGCTTTATCTTTTTATACTTCATTTTGACATTAAAAAAAGAAACTGATTTAGCCCTTTAAAGCCTGTCTCCCAAATTCATGCCCTCAGAGCCGTTCACTTCTGCGATACTTGCAGCATCCTATTTGGGTGGATACTCCAGAATTCACCATTAGACATTTTCAAGTCTTGTCTTTGCAGCCTTGCTATAATTCTCTCCTCATGTTCAATGTGATATTTCTTTCTAAGAAATTGCAGGAATTGCTTGTGGCGGTAGAAGAGAGAGCTTAGTATTTTATTTTATTTCTTTTTGCCAGTGTGGGTTCTGGGTGAGGGAAGGACTTTGGCCATTTTGAGTTAAGGTGAAGATGAAGACTGGTCCCTGAAAAGCTTGAGAATGTTGTGGGTTTATCCTGAGCCACGAGGTTGGCTTTGGTGGCCAGGTCTCCCTCCCTGCTATCACATGACCTCCATGGAAACATCAGAATCTAAGAAAGCTTCATGTAAAGAAAGAAAAACAAAACTCTATTACAGAGAAACCACTTCCAGGCTGGGGAGAGGCTCATGAGTAAAACACTTCCTGTGTGATCGTGAGGACCTGGCTTGGGCCTAGCACTCATGTAGAAGGGGGATGTGACTGCCTGTGTGACCGGGCGCTGAGGGGACAGAGGCAGATGGATGCCTGGAGCAGGGACCCAGGGTAGGAGCTGGCATCGGCCCTCTCAGCCTGCTCTCAGTTTGCATCTCCGGTGACCCCAGAGCATGTCCTCCCGCTGTCCACACCATGTCACCAGCCCCAGCTGTCACCACCTTTCCCTCTAGGGACCAGCTCACCACAGGCTGTGGGCCTGGCCCTGACCTGACCAAGCTCCTTGGAGTGCAGCTACATGGAGATTTCTCCTGGAGTTTATGGGTGTCTGGGTTCTCACATAGGTTGTGAGAGAAACAAACTGAAAATATGCTAAGCCCACCCCTCCCAACTTCCTGTTTGGAATGTGTTCCCAGGCTTGTAGTTCTCAATAAGTTTTGCAGAAGTAATTCCAGGGGCAGCCCAGCAAGCATCTTACTTCACAGTCTGGAATCCCAATGCCGCCCAGCGAGTATCTTAACTTCAGAGTCTGGCATCTTAGTGCAGCCCAGTGAACATCTTATTTCACAGACCAGCTTCACATTGCAGCTGGAAGGAGCAGATGAATTAAGAATATGCAGAGGAAAGGGCTGAGGTTTGTCCTTGTAGCATCTGAGCCCCTTTTTGCCATTAACACCAGGAATAGTTAGAAAAATGCAGGGCACTTCCAAACATCTGACTGAGAAAACACAGCCAGGGCATTCCCTTTCAAATCTGAGCCACTTCATGCTTAGTTCAGACCTTCTCCCTCTGAGTTTTCTTTTTCCACTTTTTTTTCTCTCTCTAAAAATGGCTCCATTGCACCTATGGCTTTTCTTTGTTCTTTCCTTCTTCCTTTCTTTCTTGGTGGCCCAATTACTTGACTTTTCATTATGAAAAACTTCATATCACGCCTTTAAAAATTTATTCCAACTCCAGCTGGGGCTGGAAAGATGGGTTGGCTGTCAAAGGCCAAGACTCACGAACATTTACAGTCGAATCTCAATATCAGGTTTTGCTTCACAAATTTTTGTAAAGCTTTTGCTGTTTTGTTCAAAGGCATATGATGAAAGGGCTGTGTGTGTGCACAGCTACATGGTGTGTGTGTGTGTGTGTGTGTGTGTGTGTGTGTGTGTGTGTGTAGGTCAGAGGACAACTTGCAGGAATTGGTTCTTCCCTTCTGCCACGTGGATTCTGGGTACAGGACCTGAACTCAGATCAGCAGCCCTGATGGCAATCCCCGTCCCTGCTGAACCATCTTTCCAGCCTGTTCTTGATTACTTAAGTGTCCGGCAGCAGATCTGATGCATTCTGGATGATTTGGTTGTTTCAGCTTCTCTGTGTGAGGTGCAGCCCCTGACAGCCCCGAGTATGTCTTCACAGTGGCGCTAGGAGATTATCCGATTTACTTCATTGTTTGGACACAGGCCCACGCTTCTGGAAAAACAACGCTGCACAGAGAACCTGACCCGGAGACTCAAACTCTCTACATCTCTTCAGCCCAGCCGGAGGCATGTGCACACATAGAGTCTTTAAAAACAAATCATTTATAGTTTTAGTCTTTTCCTTATAGTATGTTCCAGTGAGATCATCACGAGGGAGGCAGGTTTCATATTCCTCCTTGGAAGCCAAGGTATTTGCTTCCAAGTGAGAATTTAAAGAAAAGCCCAGTGTTTGACTTCCCTCTTCCTCCTTATCTTTCTGTGGAGTAGATATATTGTGTGAGTGGTCAATGTCCCTGCCAAAGTCAACTTTTAAAATAGACATAACGTAAGAGCCGCACGCAGCTTGAACTTGGTTCCTGGTGGAGTTGGGTCTCGGAGGAGTTGGCTTCCAGAGGGGTGCTTTGCCAGCCGAGAAGCTGCAGCCCCCGTTCCTCAAGGAAGAAAAATGAGCGCATCAGCCCATTCATCAAATGCTCCGTGCAACTTGCTGGAGAACTTTGAGGAACATGTTTCCCTACGGGGGGGACACATTTAGATCACGGTACCCCGTGACACCACAGCCACAGGGTGTCTGGTTCCTTGTGACTGATCTGGTTCTTAAGCAGGGCTCAGAACACACAGAGGTCTCCCACTGGTTTCTTCCAAGGGACTTTAGTCTTTGTGGGAGAACTTTGTGTGTATGGGGTTGCTTGTGGAGGTCAGAGGGCAACTTCCAGGAACTGGTTCTGTTCTGCTACCTCCTGGGTTCTCAGGTTTGAATGCAGATTATCAGGTCCGGTGGCAGCTGCCACTTCGAGAGGAGGCTGAGGCACTGGAAATGAAGGGTGGGCTGGAAGCTGCGTGTGCCATTGAGATGGAACCTCTGGGGACTGCTAGGCTGCGAGCCAGTAGTGGAAGCCAAAATAAATGCCCCTGTGTAGCACAGAGTGGGTTTGAGAATGGGACCTGAATTCTCGTGACTGACTCACTGCTGGTATTTTAAGAAATGAAATAAAGACAAACTTAAAAACCTTTCAGCCTTGGATAAAGCACACTGCAGAGCCAAGGGTCATTTAAAGTAAGAACCAGGAAGGGGACATTCCAGCAGTGGGTGTTTTCCATGAAATCAATGGCCTGGCTTAAATACCTGATAGGGTGGCAGTGGGTGTAGAATTATCTCTATTCCAGCAAACATGGCAAAGTCTGTTATTCTCTATGTCTGAGGACTGTGACGGGTCCAAAGTGTCCCTCTGATGCTTGCTCCCTTATACAGCAGCATTTCTAGATGAGGCCATTAGGGAATGATTGGATAAAGAAACCTTAGATGCCATCCATGGGTTAATCCGCAATGGCTTAACAACTTGGTGGGCAATTGAAGGTGGTGGAAGCATCAGGAAATGGAGCCTTGCTAGGAGAAGGTCCTTGAGGAGCCCTTGAAGGGTATGGTTCATCCAGTCCTTTCTCCCATGCTCTTTGCCTCCTGGCAGCCCTGAGGTGAATTGCTCAGCTCACCCACCTCAGTCCTAACAACACTGCCAAGTGGCCACGGACCGAACTCCCTGAGACCAAGAGCCCAGAGGCATCTTTCCTCCTGAGCTGTGTAGATGGTGTCTTTCACAGCAGCAGGAAGTAGACAGATGCACTGAGAATGTGACTTTATACGGACATAGGGTCTGAGGTTGAGGTCATGGTGGATTTGGTGTGGAACTTAAATCCGTTGACTTGCGTCCTCAAGGGAAAAGAGAAGGAAATTTGAGGTAGCTGCATGAAGAGTCACCGATGTAAAGATGTAGGCCGGGAATGGAATGATGCTGCTACAAGCCAAGGCATGCCGCAGGTTGCCAGTGCCCACCAGAATCTAGGGGAGTGGCATGGGACAGAGTCTTCCTCTGGGTCTTCAGAAGGAACAAAACCTGCTGGCACCTTGGCTTCTGAGCTTCGCAATAGTGGAAGGGTAGAACTCTGTTACATCACCTAGTTTGTGGTAATTTGTTCAGCAGAAGCCCTGGCGAGGTTCTCGGAAACACCAGGAGTATTAATTTTGTCTGTTGGAAGCCCAGCAACTTGTCCAGGCAGACGCTGCAGGTCACAGTGGCCCTCGGGGGAGATGTTCCATCATGGACGCTGACTTCAGGCTTCTGTTTAACACAGTTGTTTGTAGAGCACTCTCAAGTGTGCCAAGCACGGAGACAGATGGCAGCCAAACCTCAGGGGTAAGGCACATCTCATCTGCCATCCTGGGGCCTCCAAAGAAGCTATGCAGTCCGACAGTCACAAGAAAGTGCACTGCATGATGACATTAGGATGAGACAGGTCACCGTACTGGTGACAGTGCGTGTGGGTGAGGCTCTAGAGAAGCCCCCTTATGTTGGGCTCTAGGAGATGGGGTTTCAGGGTGTGGAGAGGGTGGGGAGGAGAAGGGTCATGTGGGTAGTGGGAGGGGCCAGGTTTTCACTTTCTCGTCAGTTCATGCTAACACCTTTAATCCCAACACTTGGGAGGCAGAGGCAGGTGGATCTCTGTGAGTTCAAGGACAACCTGGTCTACAAAGTGAGTTCCAGGACAGCCAAAGATACACAGAGAAATCCTGTCTCAAAAAGCCAAAAAATAAAAATAAAAGAAATAGAGGTTAAAATAAAGCCATGTAAAGATAAAACATACACAGAGAGTCTGGATACTGTATGTTATTGTGTTGTCTTTAAATTGTTTGATGGATTGAGGAAAGAGCAAAAGCTGCTAAAAGACATTTGATTATAAATGTGCTGGATTAATCAAACATGTGTGTGTGTGTATGTGTGTATGTGTGTGTGTGTATTGAAAATGTTTTGACTTTAAAATTTAAGTCACTTTGGAGAAGAGGTTTTGCTTTTGTTTCCACAGGAAATGGGGGATTGTGAATTCATTCTGCATTAAGAAAAATCAGGTTTGAGCAGGGAAAACCCCCTGAAAAATCTCTGGTAGGAGGAATGGCCCAGATGTCTGAGTTATACATCTAGAACAGTTCAAAAACTGCTGCCTGAGATGATCCAGCCTTACAGGATACTCCAGTCAGGACTTGATCATAATTCTAAATTTTCTTTAGGTCCCCATAAGATTATTAGCATCCCAAGTCAGCAGGAAGTAACTTAGAAAACTATGCCCACATTCCCAAAAAAAAAAAATGGATTATGGATGTTTGCCTTAGTTTAGAGTGTTGGTTACAAGTTGTTATGGATAATGGTCAGGAAGAAAGCTAAACAAGGGAGTTTCAAGTCAAAGTCCTTGTTTTAAAAAATGGGGGTAGGTGTGCTGTGGGGCAATGGTCTGTACCCTGTCACTTGTATTTCAAATAAACACTGATTGGCCAATAACCAGGCAGAACTCTTGGTAGAATGGCAGATCCATGGATTTGGCCAAATTTGTCCAATAGGATGTAAGGGGAGGGCTGGAGGAGATGGCTCAGAGGATGAGATACTCTTTCTGAAGGCAGGGGAACTTGAGTCTGGACGCTAGGCATCCACCACCATTGTCCCCGAGCCTCATAGAGAGCAATCTGTGTGCCTAGGTCTTCCATGGTGCCTAGTTTTGACAGGCCAGAGGCAGGTGTAGAAATAGTGAACCATTACTTGTGTGTACCATGTAGCCAAGGAAGGAGAAAAGGGAAGGAACCACACATCAACCGTAAAGTCCTGCTGTCCCTGGCAGGCATGGGGAGATGGTTCAACCAGGAAGGTGTTTGTTATGAAGCCCTGAGGAGCTGGATCTTGGTCTCCAGAACCTATGGTAAGAAAGACGCACATGTGGTATTATGTGTCTGTAATCCCAGCGCTGGGCAGGGAGCCGGACAGATCCCTGGGGTTCTCTGGCCAGCCAGCCTCACCATGGTGATCAGTTCCTGATAAAATGAGAGAGCTTGTCCCAAAAAACAAATTGGGCATTTCCTGAAGAAGGACGCTCAAAGTTGACCTCTGGCCTCTATGTACATGTCCATACATGTCCAAACATAAACACACACACACACACACACACACACACACACACACAACATTAAGAAATGATTTGAGCTGTGGTGGTACTGGTGGCATACAACCTTAATACCAGCACTTGGGAGGCAGAGGCAGGTGAATCTCTGAGTTTGAGGCTAGCTTGGTCTACAGAGGGAGTTTAGGGGCAGCCACGGCCATACAGAGAAACCTTGCTTGAAAAAGCAAACAAACAATGATTTGAAGGTAGGGGAATGATGGTTTCCCCAGCTGACTTTTTGTTCCGTTCCCAAATTGCTCAGGGTGTTTGAAGAGGGGCACAAGTGGCTTGGGGCCAACACAGCAAAGAGTGCTGACCCCAGCTCCCCAGTTCTGGGAAGCCTTGGAGGAAATCCTTTGGCACCAAGCAAGCAAGCAAACACACACCCAGACAAAACAGCACGAGAAGCCCCACGCTGAAAACTTTCCACTTGCAAACATGTTTTTGTCACGGCCAAAGGTTTAGGATTGCAACATTTGGGCGTCTTTGGCCCTAAACTTGAGGGCTCTGCAGTTTTCCCAAAGCACCTAAAATAAAGAACTCTCTTTGGCAAAAACAGTGTGTTTGTAAACAGAACGGTCTTATTTTTGAGAAACTCAATTCCCCCTTGGATGTAGCAGATCCTGAGCGCTGTCCCTGAGGCAATTTTCCATGGGTCTTGCTCACTCCAGATTGTCGCACAGGTAAAGCGTCTCTTCCGTGCCTGTGTGTGGTTTCCACGAGCTGGGTGTGTGTCTGGGACACGTGATGTTGGCCTTCTGCCCTTTCCTTCGGATAGTGGAGAGAAAGGTCCACAGATGAGGCCCTGGACGCTCCTGAGCTGGGTTTCTCGTGCCAGGGATCCCAGGCTGGAAGCATCCCAGGGGGTCAGACCTTCTCCACGCATGGCTGGAGCCTGCTTTGCTCAGCAACAACTTCCAGTCTGACTGGTTTGTTTTCTAGCTGCTTCAGGGGTCCCTTCACTGGTGAAGATCTGCTCCCTCTTAGCTGCTTCAAGGGTCCCTTCACTGGTGAAGATCTGCTCCCTCTTAGCTGCTTCAAGGGTCCCTTCACTGGTGAAGATCTGCTCCCTCTTAGCTGCTTCAAGGGTCCCTTCACTGTTGAAGATCTGCTCCCTCTTAGCTGCTTCAAGGGTCCCTTCACTGATGAAGATCTGCTCCCTCTTAGCTGCTTCATGGGTCCCTTCACTGGTGAAGATCTGCTCCCTCTTAGCTGCTTCATGGGTCCCTTCACTGGTGAAGATCTGCTCCCTCTTAGCTGCTTCATGGGTCCCTTCACTGATGAAGATCTGCTCCCTCTTAGCTGCTTCAAGGGTCCCTTCACTGGTGAAGATCTGCTCCCTCTTAGCTGCTTCAAGGGTCCCTTCACTGGTGAAGATCTGCTCCCTCTTAGCTGCTTCAAGGGTCCCTTCACTGGTGAAGATCTGCTCCCTCTTAGCTGCTTCAAGGGTCCCTTCACTGGTGAAGATCTGCTCCCTCTTAGCTGCTTCAAGGGTCCCTTCACTGGTGAAGATCTGCTCCCTCCTAGCTGCTTCAAGGGTCCCTTCACTGGTGAAGATCTGCTCCCTCTTAGCTGCTTCATGGGTCCCTTCACTGGTGAAGATCTGCTCCCTCTAAACTCCCAGCAGCCCAGGCAGGCGTTGCCTGTTTTCTCCCATCTCTCTGTCAGCCCCGTGTGAAGGAAAGACCAGAACAGCCTGTGCTCCCTAAATGATGCTGAGAAAATTCCTCCTTAAGTAGGTGTTTTAACCAAGGTCTGCGCAGGGGATGGAGATGTTAGGAGCCATAGTTATTTCTCACCCTCTCCCCATGCCCCCTTTTTTCTGTTACCTATGTATGTATCATCTGTCTGTCTGTCTGTCTGTCTGTCTGTCTGTCTATCTATCTATCTATCTATCTATCTATCTATCTATCTATCTATCTATCTCCCTCCCATCATCCATCTCTACTTGGAAGAAAGAGAAAGGAGAGAGAGAGAGAGAGAGAGAGAGAGAGAGAGAGAGAGAGAGAGAGCGAGCTGTGTGGCACATGTGAATCCAGAAGTCTGGGAGCCAGGCAGCTGATGGTGTAATTGTCAGTCTGAGGCTGAGAGCCTTAGAACTTTGGGGTCACTGGTGTAAGTCCTGGGGTTCAAAGACTGGAGAAACTGACACCCCGGGGCAGAAGCTAGCCTGCACTGTGCTTCCCCCACCTGTTTGCTCCATTTGGGATCCAGGTGACTAGATGATGTCTATCCACAAGGTCAAGCCCTCCGCACTCAGTCTGCAGATTCAGAGATGGCTTCTGACAACCTCTCAACAGACGCACTTGGCAGCTCAGTGATTCCCAGCAGATGCCAGGTCACCTAGGCCTTCATTACAAGAGAACAGGCTCAGAGTCCACAAATCAGAGATGGGGCCTATAGGCCAGCAGTAGAGCTCTCGCCTAGTAAGCTCGAGAGCCAAGGTTCAATCCCCAGCGCTGCCGGAAAAGAAAGAAATAATTCATTCCTTATCCATTATCAGACTCCCGAGATCCAGTTAAGCTGATGCTCCAAGCATTTGTGACCCTATTCCCAACCTGATGGTCTATAGGGGGATGTGTGTGTGTATGTATATGTGTGTATATATATGTCGTTTTATATATACATATATATGTTGTGGTATATGTATATATATATATATGTGTGTGTGGGGTATAATATATACTGTATGGTGTATGCTTATAGCCGTATACATAGTAGGTGTATTTAAAACTCATTTGACACATTCCAGGGATTTGTGTGAACGGAACACCCCAGGGTCTAGTTACGCCCTTCTTCTATCCATGAGCATGGCTCATTCACCTGTCAATCATGCCACCTGGGCTCAGTGGATCTCAGAGGGAACCGAGCCTCACAGACAGGGCTCTAACTCTCCGGAATCCACTCTTTCTAGCTTACCGTTCCACCAGCGGGGGGGGGGGGGGGGGGGGCAGTGGTCTAGGATGGCAGTGGGAGCAGATGCCGTCTTAAAGGCTCAGACGGGGAAAGAGTGGTTAGTCAGGACATGTTTGTAGTGTGTAGCTGCACTGTTTGCTAGAAGCACACACACTTCAAAGATTTGCATAAGCCTTTCTTTTTACTATTGTCTTCACTTATTAATGTTATCATTCTCATCACCTGTACTGGTTGTATCATTTATATTTCCATTGTACTCTATTTTAAAACCACCTTCTGAAAGTGAGGGAATTTCTCTTCTGGACCTAGAACCTTGCCTCTGTTAGGTTTTGGTATAGTCTACTGAGCAGATTCTGAGCCATTCCAGAGGTTACTGCGGCAGCAATTCAATGTGGCCACTAGGTGGTGCCCGCGCGCTACTGCAAATGGCTCGGACATTGCAAAAGTATTTGGCAAACCAAATACTCAGGGACTGGTCCTGTGAGCTGCACGTGCCTCTAGCCCCTGTGTCTTTCCTTAACTACTTAAGAAAAATTTATTTTTTGGACTATGGCTCTAGGGTTGGTCAAGTGTGAGTACTGCCTCTTTGTTGGTTGTTCCATAGCTTTGGGTAAATTGCTTAGCTTCAATTTTCACAGCCATAAAACAAGATAAAAAATATGCTACAGTCTAGTGGGATGGGTGTGAGAGTGAGTAGCTGTGTTCAAACACAGTGTCATGTGTGTTTGGGTTTACTGTTTTGTTATTTGTTTCGGCGTCCCGGATCTCCTAGATGCTAGTTCCAGGAATCACGTTACCAGAACGTCCAAAGATGATCTTTTTTCATTCTTTTTTAAAAAATGACTTATTATTTATTTATTATGTATATATGATTATGTAATATGTGTGTATTCTGTCTGCATGTATACCTACATGACAGGAGAAGGCATCAGACCTCACTAGAGATGGTTGTGAACCACCATGTAGTTAGTTACTGGGAATTGAACTCAGGACCCCTGGAAGAGCAACCAGAGATCTTAGACCTCTGAGCCTCTCTCCAGCCTCCTGGCTCAAGGATCCTCACAAGAAGATTCTGAACTCTGCACACGGAGCTCCCATTTCTGCACTTGTGGTGTGCACTCAGGGACTGGGTGCTCAGGGGACAAACCACCTGTTGGACTGTTGATCTGGAGACTTCCCGGACTCCATTCTTTATACCTTTCTGGCATTTAGTCACAGTCACAAGCAAACCTAAGCTGCTGTATCCTCCATTAGACAGTGGATGCTGCTGGGGCTGCCCAACTGTGTGCCTTGGATGGAAGCTGCTTCACGCATGACTGGTTCCTCAGTGACCGCAGTTAGCTGTTCCGTGTCTTTCAGGCCCACCAGCATGCTGGGGGGGGGGGTCTTTCCTTTTCATACTATATAGTTCTTTGCCACAGCTTTTCAGTTTCTATAATCCTCTACCTGCCACCTACTTACCGTGTTTCTCTACTACCTATTTATTTTAGAGAGAAAGGAAGCGCTGTCTCTGTTGGTGTGTGTGTGAATATAGGTGCTTAGGAAATCGCCTGTGGCATTCCCAAGTAAGGCCAGGACCCCTCATTCTCTGCTCTCTGACGCTGCGTCACAGAATTGCTTCTTGGTTGTGGTAATCCTCATGCAGACCCCCGCTAGGCTCCACAGTTCTTGGTTTGGCTTCACTGCGATTCTTTTCCTATCATGAAGGCTGCTGGTTCAGGAGGCCAAGCTGTTAGAGCCACTTGCCTGCAGCCTGGACGTTTGATAGAACCAATCTTCTGTCTTCTTTGTGTTGTTGGATGTAGGGTATGAAAAGTGTTCCCTCCTGGGAAGTTAATGTCTCTCAGACCCCAAAGGAGTTGGCTAGGTGTGGTACGTTCTCTGTTTGGGAGGAGTGAGAGATAGGAATTTGTTCTTTTTCTTGGCTAGGATGCCCTGGAATGCCCTCAGATCAGGTGCTCAAATCCCTGTGACTTTACCTCTCTCTCCTTAACTGCAGGAGTGTGACTTATTGAGGCCGCTAACATCAGGCCTGGCTCACATGTTTGCACCAGGCTGACGTTCTCCAGTGGTCCAGCTGGGCCCTGTCTCCTCAGTCTGTGTTATGACAGAGTGGGAAGTGCTGACCCAGCCCTGGCTTAACACTGTAAGGGAATACCGTTGTCTCTTCTGTGCAGATATAGATGGTTCTGGACCCTTGTGTTATGGCAGAGATGAAAAGAACTCACTTTCCAGATCAAAGGCTGCAAGCGTGCGTGTACCTGAGCCTGCGGCTTAGTGATGATTTAGCTCTAGGAGGCTTCACAGCAGCTGGGCCAGACCTGTCTCAGTTTGGGGTGGACAGAGCACAGTCCCCCAGGACCCATCTGCTTTCCACTGGGAGTGGTTGATTAATCAAGAAGTAATTCAATAGGGACAACATGTCTGCAGCCTCAGCTCTAGGACTTAATCTAAGTTTTACGATCCGGATCCACTCCCTTCCCCCACCCCAGGATGGGATATTTCTATGGGCTGGGCTAGAAGTCCTCTGAGAAACCTTCCCTCAGCCCCCTCACTGATGGGTCTTAGTGAACACACCGGAAAACCTATTGTGGGTGTTTGCCACTATCAAATATGTGCATTGCCGCGAAACATTAGGCACTTGGGGAAACAGGTGGGTATTTAACTGGCGGACCCAGCAGGCTCCAGGCTTGGTCTTGGGTGTGAGTGATGACCAAGGAGGCCATGGCATGTGAGCAAAGAGAATATGTCAGGTTTCTAAGGTCAGCGCCCATCATTTTGAGTTTGCATACTTACTTAGGTCTGGAAATTGGACTAAGCACACTCAAAATGTGACTCGTATTTACAAACAGTGCCTTTAAAGAGGTAATCACCTTCAAGGGAGATCTTAAGGGTGGACTCTTACCTGGTATGACGATTGTCTTTAGAAGAGACCAGCACACACACACACACACACACACACACACACACACACACACACACACAGATGGGCATGTGACTGGGAAAATTGTCACCGGGAAGTCAAGGAGATAGGTCTTAAGGGAACCCAGCCCTGCTGACGTCTGATGAGATGGTTAGTTTTGTGCCCATTTCATTGGATTAATGACCATGCAGCTTGAAAACCTTTCCAACTACGCCTGTAGGAGGGTGGCAGAGGATAGCTCACAGCAGTTTCCGCAGGCACCATCCAGTCCACTGAGGGTCAGACAGACGAAAATTCCTCCCGTATTTCTCACTGGGGCCATCTACCATATTCTGCTTCCCTTGGACATTAGATCTGCATCTTGACCTCCAGCCCCACGTCACGTGGTCCTCAGCCCTCCATCCTTGGCCTGAATTATGCCACCTGCTTTTTTGGGTCTCAAGTTTGCTGTCTTGTGCAGCCCCTCCCCCACGTCATGACACCCAGTCTTTGGAGCTGATCTCCTCCCACACACCTCTCTATGTTGGCTCTGCTTAGCAGACAACCCTGGCCAGTGCACATGGCCTCAGGCTTGCAGCCTCCAGGACCATGAGACGACTAAATCACTTAGTTTATGTTATTTCACTATGGCCCCGCAGCGTGTTAGCCCCGATGATGTCACCCAGCATTCTTTCCCCCTGTCTTAGTCTCTTCTGCGCTCCTGTCTCAGGACACCGGAGATCGTGTAGTTTATAAAGCACAGATATTTTCATATTCCTAGAGGCTGAGGTGTCTAAGACCAGGGGCTTCCATCTGATGAGGTCTTTGTGCTGCATTACCTTCAAGAGGAAGAGAGTGTGAACTCGAGTGAGAAGAGACGGCTGAGCCCACTTTCATCGCAAACCTACTTCCTTAGTGACCATCCCCATGAGGATGACGTTAGTGCACCCATGAAGGCAGAGGCTTAGGACAAATACCTTCAGCCAGTCAACCTCCTAATGCTGCCTGAAGGAATAGGTTAGAACAGGAGCTTTCGGGGATGCCTTCAAACCACAGCAGCGGGCCCCATACATACCCCTTCCCCTTGGCCACCAGGAGGCCTCTGGACTTGACACACAGCATTTGATCCATGGCCTCCGGCCTTCTCTGTTTCTCTCCCAGATACGAGTTGCCCTTCGTAACTCCCAGACACACCACTCGTGTTGTCATTCCTTATATGGTTTCCCTCAAACAGCTGTCGTAGAGCAGGGATCTGTGTCCCTGATAGATCACCATTGTCGCACTGGGGGAGGGCTGTGTGATGGGGGAGGGCTGTGTGATGGGGAGGGCTGTGTGATGGGGGAGGGCTGTGTGATGTGGGAGGGCTGTGTGATGGGGGAGGGCTGTGTGATGGGGGAGGGCTGTGTGATGGGGGAGGGCTGTGTGATGGGGGAGGGCTATGTGATGGGGAGGGCTGTGTGATGGGGAGGGCTGTGTGATGGGGCCCCTCCAGGACCTGAGATATCTATGGTGGTTTAACTCCCAGATCCTACTCCTTTTCCCAGAAGGTGGACTCCATGGGGACTTAGATCTCTGGGTGTTTGAGGTACATTTCTGTGGTTCAGGAAAGAATTCAGCAGGAAGGGCCAAAGAAGTTGCTAGAAGGTGATTTGCCATACCCCGGGGAGCTGGTGTCACCTTCAGTGTCTCACTGAGCCGGGGCTAGAGGCTCAGGCTGTCCTGTGCCTGACCTGCCAATCAACCTGTATCATTCGTCACAGGAGAGTTATTATCTTGGGCAAAGAGGCTCCTGCAGGGAACCTTATCTTGGAGAGTCATCCCCAGACATCCGCATCCCAGCATCCTTCAGCCCTAAAGGACGGTCTAGGAAATGCAGGAGGTAGCCATGATTATAACCCAAAGGGCTACTGGGGGAGCTTTAAACTTCATATGGACCAAGGTCAGTGCTAATGCCCCTACTGGCCAGTGGTGGACAGGGACTGCCGTCACTCAGGCCTTTCTGTCTCCCAGAAGTCCGTGTTTCTTTCCTAAATGGAAGCCTTTTCTAGGAGGACTCCACCCTGGGAGCTTAGAGCACACGTCACCACCTCTTCCTCTCGAACATGAGCACAGATTTGAATCAGAGCCTCTACCTGCAGCTGGACTGTCTTTGAGCCAGAAGTGACACCGAGACAACCTAGCTGTCATCGTGCTTTGGGAGCTGCTGAAGGTGAGCGAGGGGACGTGCAGACATAGACACAACCGGCTCACACAGGTTTGAACTGCACACCCCCAGCCTCAACCGCAGCAGAAGCTCCTCTCTGAAGGGCCAGGCCCGAGAAGTGCTATTTGTTTTCATTGAAACTTCATCTCTCGCACTTAACAGCCGTCTAACCAGCAGCGGAATCAATTACCACGTGTCAGCCTGAAATCCGACACAAGAAAAGAAAGAAGGACACAACCTCCCTGGGGGCAGGTGCCAGAGAGGGGAGGGGGCCAGGAGGTGGGGGATGGAAAGAGAGAAGACCCGGGTGGGAAGCTGTGAACAAGCCAATTAAGGGCTAATCTTTGCCTGGCCTTCCTCTCTCCATTCCGAGCAGGCATGGCTGTGGCATCTCTGGACCACTGGCTTCTTCTTTCACAGAGGGACCAGCCAGCCTGCAGAGTTACTGTCTAGAAACTGAGGACCTGAAGGTTGCTGAGCTTTGGGGACACAGATCTTTCAGAGCAGTCCTGCTGATAGAACCCAGGGGAACGGCTACATCCTTGGGTGTCTGTGAAGTGTGGAGCAACCCTCTGTTCACGGAAGTCTCAGAACGAGAGCTCCACGCCTCGCTCAGGCAGAGCCACACGGCCCCTGTGGATGAATCCTGCCGGCAAGATCTCAGTCTGGTCCCATTTCCCTGCTTTTGTCTTAGGAAAGGTTTCAGGTTGACTGGGGAGATGGCTCAGTCTGGGAAGTGATTGCTTAGCAGGCATGAATGCTTGAGTTAAACCCCCAAACCCACATAAAAACTCAGGCCTGGTGCTTCGAACCCCTTATAATCTCAAGGCTTTGAAGATGGAGGTTCATGGGTCCCTGGGACTGTCTGGCCAGCCAGCTTAGCCTTATCAGCAAGCTCCAGGTTCAGTGAGGAACCCTGCCTCAAAAAATAAGGTGGAGAGAACTCGGAACTGGCACACACAATATGGAGTAGCAGAAAGACTGAACGAAGCTGACACACACAATATGGAGTAGCAGAAAGACTGAACGAAGCTGACACACACAATATGGAGTAGCAGAAAGACTGAACGAAGTGGACACACACAATATGGAGTAGCAGAAAGACTGAACGAAGCTGACACACACAATATAGAGTAACAGAAAGACCGAAGCTGGCACACACACAGTACTGAGCAGCTTAGAACAGGCTATAACCCGATCTCGGCGAGACTCGTTTACGAGATACGTTTTCTTCCAAGACCTTCTAAAGCATTTATTCTCAGCAGGGATGTGTCCTCCCTGGGAGCGTTATGTTTGGAGCCCTCAACAATCTGATCCCAATTTGCCAGCTCAGCATTCTTGCCATAGGCCTGGTCCCTTCCAGTCCCCCGGCTGCCGGCTGCCTGAGAGCCGGGCTGTTCTGGCCAGGCTCCTCACACTTGTGTTGACATCTTACTCAGCCTTTATGTTCTTCACCGAGAATCTCCAGACCCCACAGGTAGCTTTTGATCTGCGGTCTGCTTGCTCCATCCACCAGACTCGCCAGTTTGTCACAGCCGGTACAGCTTTGGGGACACTTAGGCATCCATTTTCTTCCAAATATTTTTAGGGATGTGTTGATGTGTGTATTTCTCGGTGCTTTTGTTTAGTGGCCACATGTTTAATCCGCTGTCATTAGGAAAAGATGCATTTTCCATTTGTACATTTCAGAAGTGGGTTCTTTTGTTTGGACTAGATCATCGTCTTTCTCCTCCCTTCTATGCCTATTACTTTTTTCCTAAAATCCAGATGAACATTTTGAGTGCACGATATTTTAAAAATAATAATACTAACACAGTTACTTTGGAAACATAAACTCATACAACTTTATTTGACACATCCTTCTGAAATGTTCATTTCACAACGAGGACCTCAAGGACTTAGGCTGTATGCCTCTGCTGCAGCGGGTGCAGAAAAAACTGGAATCAACTGGTTTTTCAAGATTTGTTCAGCGCCCCCCCCCAGGAATTCATCTTAGTTTTCTTTTACAGTGACCTCTGAGGCTCAGGGAATAGATTGGTGGAAATGAATGGCCTAAAACATATCTGGCTGCATAATAAATGGATGTCGGGTAAAATGCACATGCACGCACACGCGCGCGCACCCACACACCACACACATGAATGAAAACATATGGATGGCAGATGAGTGTTGAATGTGACTTACATACTCATTAGGTCTTTTTAGCAAAATTCCCCACTAGGCTCATTGCCCTGCCGCTGAAATGCAAGAAGCTGGCTGCTCGGTGTGCGTTTCGATTCTAAAGTTTAACCTGAATCCCTTTGAAGTCTTTTATTGTGATTGATGAATCATTTCAACGTTTTGATAAATTCAAAGGCCCTCAATAAAAGACAAAATCAAATGACTTAGCAATCAACGGTGCCAGACAAGACTGGAAATCAGGACAAAATGTGACACGAACAGCCATAAACTGACTTAAAAACCCGTATCAATCACTACAGGTTTCAAAAGAGCTTGGAGACATTTGAGGTGAAATGGAGGGATATTTTTAGGAACCATTGGGAAAATATTAAAATGCTATTGGCATGAGAAATAAATTCCAGTTCATACCTTTCTGAAGTCAAGGTTTTATGACACAATTTTTCGTCTCAAAGAAGGAGCACCTGCTGGCTTCGAGCAGAGACCCCTGGGCTCTGGTTTCCAAGGTTGTGCTGGCCTCTGACGAAACCAGATTCCCCTGTCCAGGCCACTCAGGAAGGTTCTCAGCCGTGGACTAAGATGCTAGGGGTTTGGGAAGGAAGGCTGGGAATGAAAGCCGCCCTCCCTGCCCATCTAAGCATCTCATGTGACCAAGGCCAAGGCTGCACAGTCAGAGGGCACAAGGCTGAGATGCCACCACCCCCCAGCATCAAATAAGTTCACTGTGGAACCTCCACAGAGAGCTGCTCCCCTGCACACGTGACTAAACACTCAGCAGAAGGAACTGTAGGGAGGAAGGGCTCATATTTGGCTCCTGGTTTGGAAGGAAAGCAGCCACCTTGCTGGAGGAAACAGGGCAGAGTCCATTGAGCAGCAGAGTGTGGCTGGCTCTCCTTACATCTTTGTGGGTCATGAGGTCGGAAGGGTGTGGGGCAGAACCCAAGGAGGGCTAGAATTCACAGGACCTGGTTCCCAGCAACCCACTTCCTCTAGCCAGGCCTTACCCCAAAATGTCCCACCTTTCCCCTCAGTCTCAAGTGTTTAAACACACGCGTCTACAGGGAGCACATTTTACACTCAAACCCTAATGTCAGCTCCCCCAGCCCTTGCCCCCAGGAGTATGCAGTGGCTACTTAGAGTCAGGCTGGCAGGTAAGTGGATTGAAATAGTAACACTCTCTAGGGTGAGCACCGAAGAGATGTTGACCAGGAAGATCAGTGTTTCAAGGAATGACGTTTTATTTCATTTCCTGTGTGTGTGTGTGTGTGTGTATGCGTGTACTTGTTCATGTGTTTGTATGTGTATGTCTGTGGATGTACACATGTGTACAGGACATAGGACAGTCTAAGCACCTTCCGCTTTTTGTTTGAGACGAAGACTCTCATTGGCCAGGAGCTTCCCACACTCTCTAGTCAGCTGATCAACAGGCTTCCAGGGCTCTGCCTGCTTTCGGCCCCCATCTCCTCACCACAGAGATTACAAGTGTGCCCTTCATATAAGGAGTTTGTAGAAGACCCAGGCACCCTCAGCTTGTTAATGTTTTAACAAAACTCGCAGAGTCATGTAGGAATCTTTCCTTTGGACCCTAAACTAACATTTTTAGTTTAGCTTGTGTTTAAGTGTGTGCGGCTGAGTGTGCCTGCAGAACTAACATTGTTAGTTTAGCTTGTGTTTAAGTGTGTGCGGCTGAGTGTGCCTGCAGAACTAACATTGTTAGTTTAGCTTGTGTTTAAGTGTGTGCAGCTGAGTGGGCACATAGAACTAACATTCTTAGTTTAGCGTGTTTTTAAGTGTGTGTGGCTGAGTGTGCACGCAGGTGCCCCTGGAGATGAGAAGTGTTAGGCACTTAGATCTGGAGCTGCATACAGATTGGCGAGACACTGGGTGTGGGTGCTGGGAACTGAACTCGGGTCCTCCGGAAGAGCAGCTAGTGTACTGAACACTGTGACATCTCTCCACCCCGTGGATGTGATTCTGTATATAAAAGACAAGTCTGTTCACCTATGTACACACACACACACACACACACACACACACACACACACAGAGGAAATGGGTTCCTCTAGTACAGAGAAAGAGAACTCCATCATAGGTCTGTAAATTAGAAACCTGGAAAAGCTGGTAGCGTAGTTAAGTCCAAGTTCAAAGACCCGAGACCCCACAGGGAGAATGGGCTAACTCTGTTGATAGCTGAAATGGTTCAAGTGACTTTTCCTACTGAGCAGACAGGTATGTGGGACACATTCATGTGCTCAAGTGGTTAGCTTTGCCCACACACACTGGGGAAGGCAATCTGGTTCTAGAGTCTACTGATACAGACATGTAAGAGATTTTGTTTAATCGGTGTGACTCACAGACAGGTAGCACATGCTTATCACAGCACAGTGGCCACTGATCTGGGGTCTATTGATGAACAGAGCTGGGGAAGAACCGTTTCCTCGCCAGGTTCCGAGACTCAGCCTCATATCATCCACACGAGCAATGAGGAAGTGGAGAACGGCCGTCATGGCTCACCTGCGTTGTGCTTTGTCAGCCGTGACTTGCCAGCATCTCCACTCTGCAGAGCCTCACCGTCCAGCTCACCCAGCTGCGGTCTTCATTTCGTCCACAGCTCTCCTGAGACTGTGGGTGAGCACTGGGTTCACTGAGGTAACTCTTCCTGGGTCCCTGGTGGACTTGCTGCTTTCTCACAGGGTCTGTAGCCTTGCTCACATCCTTCTGGCCCCGTGGGCTCTGGGATTCTGCCACTGGCTGGATTCCAGGAGCAGTACTGAGTTAGGAGACATGGTTTCCATTCTGCTTTCCACACAGTTCTCAGCGCTCAGGATGCAAAACCCTCTGCATACGTGAGCCGACTATTCGAATTTAACCGAAGCAAAAGAACCCAAATTTCCCAGCAATGAAACAAGACACGAAAGTTACACACGATACAAGAAGATGTTTCCTGGAGCATTTAGAAGTGAAGTTCAGCCTCTGGGGTGGCCTAGTTGTGGGGTCTTACTATGCAATCTCACTGCTGTGGTGGTTTTGGCTCTAGGCGTTTTCTGCTCAAAAGCCTTCCACTGGCTTTGTAGCTATACAGTCTCTCACCAGCAAGGGTCCCATCAATAGCCTTTGACCAGGCTGGCCGATCCATGAGCTTCCAGTCTGTCTTAGTTACTTACTGTTCTATAGCTGTGAAGAGATACAGGAGCAAGGCAACTCTTACAAAAACAGCATTTCACTGGGGACTTGCTTCCAGTTCCAGAAATTCAGTTCATTCCATCACGACAGGGAGCACGGCAGCATGCATGGTGCCGGAGCCCTAACTGAGAGAGCTTCATCTTGATCCACACGCCCAGTGAGGGACACTGAGCTTGTCGTGGGCTTTGGAGACCCCAGTGACACATTTCCTCCAGCAAAGCCACACCTCCTATCCTTCCCAAATAGTGCCTCTCCCTGATGACTGAGCATCTAAATACATGAGCCTGTGGGGGCCATCACTCTTCAAACCACCGCACAAAGATTCTCCTGTCTCTGACTCTCTCCCCAGACTCAACACATAAGTGCTGGGATTACAGACATGTGCTACCGTGTCTGCCCTTTTATGTAGGTTCTGGGGATCTGAACTCGGGACTTTATGTTTGCATGGTGGCCAGTGTGTCACAGACAGAGTCTTCTCCCCCCAGCCCAAGCCCTTCCCATTCTTACTGTAGCGGGCTGGTGCCGAGACGTGGTAGGAGGAGTTTAAACTTGAGAACTGGAGGGATTCATGGGACGGGATAAGATTTGATGCTTTGTTCTTTTTAATCCCGCAGGCTGTTCCAAAGGCACGCTGTTTCCCAGCACCTTCCTGCCTAATGAAAACCGTGTGGCATCTGAGATTGCATTTATCCTTTCAACTTCCTTCCTAAGCATTGTTCCACGTAGTCTGGTACTTCATTAGTAATGATTTTACTGACAGTTCCCTCAAACAGACTCTCAGCCCAGGTGGAGGAAGATGGATTTTTAAGTAATCTTTTTTGGCATAAACATATATCACCCAGAGACTAACTATTGCTTTTATTTTTCATTTGTTTTCTTTGGTGGCACCTGACAGTAGGTTGTCAGGACAAATTAAAGTGGTGACTGAGCAATAATTGCTTCGTGATAGAAAACGATGGGTAAAAATGGCTTTTTAAGTCAGTAGATGCCCTAGACTGGTGTCTGAATATTTAGGCGGCCTGGCTGGGGGCGGTGTTTATGGAGCTGGTTCATCCTTTGCAAGTGGGGATTTGTACCGAGTAAGTCAGGTTTGCTGACTTCATAGCTCAGGCCTCCTGGAGCTCCGCCAGCCTCCCCTGCTCCCAGCTCCCTGCAGGAGACCTGGAGCTGTTAAAGTTAATCTTGTCTGTCTGCCATTCTTTCCCCAGACAAGCCCCTCTTATCCTCCTTCTCCTCCTTCAAGCCCATTTCTGTTTACCTAAATTTTAGGTCTGCTCCTGAATTTTTAAGAAGAAAACTCAAAACTCTTTCAAGAAGCTAACTGGAGAACCGAGCAGGGAAGGCTTTTGAACGGTTAGGTGCCCAGGATACACTAAGGCGTATCTCCAATGATGCCCCAGCCGAGCCATTTTATGTCGACATTTCCTGGAATCTTCCCCCCCCCCAATAACAGCTTCTTAGGGGATCCCAGGGGTTTTCCCTGGGCTATAATTTCTGAGGCTAATGAAGCAGAGCGCCGTCCTTGCCCTCAGTTAATATGTGATAGATTTAGAATTCTTGGACGTATTTTTATGGCCATCGAGTCTAGTGAAGTCAGTTGGTGGAAGGGGCCCTGTTAGCGTGGCTCCTTTCATGTCACTTGGCCCAGAGAATGTGACAAAAGGCAAAGCTGCATCCTCGAAGAGAAGGGGATTTGCTTAGGTTTGGCCAAAGACCATTAGCTGAGTTAGGCAAATTCTCTGGGTTTGGGTTAGGATTTCACATAGAGCGTCCCTTCCCACGGGGGTCTCTGAAGCAGGGCACCTGGGCTAGTTCAGCTGCATCTTCTTGCCACAGAAGAAACCACACTGGGAAGGAACAAGGCCCTGCGATGCCTTTTAGCTTTGGCTTCTCAGACTCAGACTTAAAAGCTGGAATCGGGAAATCTCCCAAAGCTTGTGCTACAAGTCTACCCTTGCCCTGGGTCATGAGTGCTCTGGGCTGGTCTCACAGAGCAAGTGATTTTGATGACTTAGTTATTAATTTAAAATTACTTCCCTGTGAAGAAATCAATACACACGCGTCCTTGCAAACTTTTGGTTTATCGATTAATTAAACAAGGAATCAACACTAATTGAGTACGTTCTTGGTGTCGCAGGGTAAGATAATGAAATTGTGTGACACAAACCATGGCCACAGGAGCTTGTGGTCTCAGGGAGAACACAAGAAAACAATGATAAGAAGACCGTGGTCCAAGCAGTGCAGGGGGGGGGGCTCCAGGCCAGGAAGAGAGAAGGGCGCGTGCAGGGACGTCCTGACCAGTGACTCTGGACTGCTGGAGGGATAATGTCCCGTGCCCTGAGAGCAGACAGGAGCTCTGGGTACTTGTGTATTTGTGGGGGGGAGTTTCGGTCGCTCATGGTGATGAGGTAACGGCTGGTGGCATGCTGTGACTCTTTCTCAGTTGACTAGCTTCTGGGATTAATGAATATCTTAGTTTAAGAGGTGTTCTTTTTTTTGTCTAAAAGATTTATCTAGGTATCTGGACATTTATGTTTTCTCCTTGGTATCTAGATAGGACATGAGGAAGTAACTCTCCTGACATGGTTGAGTGAAGTGTTGTGTTAACACAGTGCTTCCTATAAGGTGGTTGATGGATTCTTAGTATAAATCTTCATATGGTGAAATAATATGAAAAGCATTCTGTGGGTTTACTTAGAATGCTGTTTTCTATAGTTACAGGATTGGTCTCTAGATTGATAATGTTTCCTCTTCCTTTGGCTTCCCTTTCTCTGGTTTGGGTTTGGTCTCAAGATTAGATCAGTTATAAAAACAGGGTTGACAGGCTCTCATGTGTTTTATGTTCTGATATAATTTGCATAAACAATCTACCACTTACTTAAAACGGTGTCTCTAAGACCCATTAAGTCTGTTGCCTCTCGGAGGTGGATTTTGGGTAATCTGTCAACTCTCTCCATAGGTTTTGGTTTACGCCTATGAGATGCCCTTGCGTTTATTTGGATAGCAGACATTTTTGGAAAGGAATAAGCCTTTCTAGCTTTTGTTCTTGTTTCACTTCTGTTGCCACAGTGAGAAACTCTGACAAAGAACAGCTGTAAGGGAAATAGAAGGTGTTTATCTTGTAGTTCCAGGTTACAATCCAACACCGTGGGGCAGTCAACTCAAGCCACTTGGCAGGAATTGCAAATAGCTACCAACATCCACCAGCAAGGGCAGAGAGAGGAGTGCATGCTCACTGGCTTGTGCTCGGCTCCGCTTGGCTCTTAAGCAGGTCGGGACTTTCTGCCTAGGGAATGGCGCCACCCACAGTGGGCTGGGCCTTCCCACGCTAACCAGTTGAATTCAGACAATCCCTCCCAGACTGCTCACAGGCCAACTCAGAGTAAACAATCCCTCTTTAAGACTCACTCCTCAGTAATTCTAGGTTGTATGAAGCTTAGCAGTCACATCCTTTAAACTTTTTTTTCTTTTTTTTTAAATTTATTTATTTATTAAGGATTTCTGCCTCCTCCCTGCCACCGCCTCCCATTTCCCTCCCCCTCCCCGATCAAGTCACCCTCCCTCATCTGCTCGAAGAGCAATCAGGGTTCCCTGACCTAGAGAAGCTAAATAAGAAGGTGAATCCAAAGACAAACACATAGGCATCCTCCTGAATATTAACCTTCATCAGGCGATGAAAGGAGACAGAGACAGAGACCCACATTGGAGCACTGGACAGAAATCTCAAGGTCCTTTAAACTTTTGATTTGTGACCTTTTTCTACTTTTGCACCTGCGAAAGTGTGCATTTATGTTTTTAGTTCAGGGGGTCTCTGCTCCAGGACTCAGATATTGTACTCTCTAGCTTAACAACACCTACCTTTGAAATTATTATTTTTAACCTCTCTTAAATTTATTTGATTTTCAGATTGAGGAGCCAGTTAATTTAATCTTTTTTATACTAAAAGAACTAAAATGTAACGATTCCAGCATTAACCATCTCATCCTGTCCCAAAATTTGAAAGTAACAACTTTAGCATTTTGCACATTAAACATTTATTAATTTACTTTTTAGCTTTTTTAAAAAAAATCAGGAGTTATTTAGGACTGTAAGCTTCACAAAATGCTTTTTGTATTAGTTTTGGAGAATTGACCACCATACTTAGCTTCATATAATGGGCCCATCTGATGTGAAACATCGTATTAATGTAACACATTATGAGACACCCATCTGTGACCGGAAGGTCCCCAGAGTCACTTATCCCCATCCTCATCCTCTCTATATATAGAAGACTATATTGACTTCTGTGTTATGGTTCTAATTCCCTAAATATTAGTCATTTGAAATAACAATCATTTTATCTGAAGCTCTGCCACTTAGAAAGATTATTTTGTCTTCCTTTTTGATTCTATATTTATTTTGATACATAATTTGGGTCTTTGTCCTTTTTAATATTCTATCCTGCACTGAAATTTGTTAGAAATAAACTCAGCTACATTTTCCATCTGTTTTTAAAAATTAAAAAATTCTCCACTTTGTACAATTGAAAATATTAATATTAAAATTTAAAAATCTCTGCTTATCAAAATATTTTCCTAATCTTTTGTTTTCATTTCTCTTGTGAATACAGCTGTGGCTTTGACACTCATTACCTTTAGTGTTTGTGCTTTCCAGGATTCTTGTCTTCTTTAAGGGTTTTGTTTCTTTCTAATGTTTTTTATTATTTCTATGTGCTTCTACCTTCTTATGTGGTTAACTTCATATAGTCTACTTCAAATAACCAGCAACTCTTTACATCATAACAATATCATAAACCTTTATTTTTATATAGTCTAAATTAAGAATGAGATCATTTTAATAGCTCTTCATACCAAGAAAGTAGGAAGATGTATTTTTATTTCCCTATTCTCACTTATGAGTTTAAAAACATAAAACAGCGTTTTCAGTCCAGCAATTTTTAGACGTTCCACTTGGTCCTGAGCCTGAGGTTTTGGGCTTGCTTGGCAAGTGTCCTGCTACTGACCTAACCCTCAGCCCCCTTGTTCTGCATTTTTGTGTTATTAATAAAGACTGACTTTAAAAGTGTTTGGGGTTTATAACCTGTCCTTTTGGATAGCAAAGCTTACTATTATTATTGTTAGTAGTAGTATTAATTATTTTTAGGTATCTTTTTTTCTACCCAACAGCTGTAAGAGTTGGAAAGGCCGATGGAAGAGGCTACTCTTGTTTTACTTAGTGGTGGTGGTGGTGGTGTGTGTGTGTGTATGTGTATTTGTGTGTGATGTGTCTGTGGGGTTCAGGTACATACATGCCGTGGCATGCCTGAAGGTCAGAGGACAACTGTCTCTTGGTTTCCAGGGGGACTGCAGAAGCAGCCAATGCTGTAGCTCCTTTCTCTCTTGGGAGAGTAAATCTAGTCCATCCCACTTGGATTGGAGAGTTCTCAGTGCAGGCCTCAGTGGGGTTCCCTCGCTGCTGCTGCTGCTGCTGCTGCTGCTGAAGTCTGGACCACGGTGCATAGACCTTCTCCTTCACGTATCTCTTGGTGATGGAATTCTCTAAAGTTTTCTCTAATTGCTTCATATCAAAGCTTTTTTTTGAGCTCCTCTAGGGTGGGCTCCTCTTCAGGAATCCCTGGTGTTGGCTCTGAGCGCCCCTGCGTGTCTTCTCACTCCTCATTTATCTCAGTCATTCAGCGTTCCCTCCGAACCCTGGCTGCGCATGTCCTGTCTGTCCCTTCCCCAGCACGGGCAGAGGTTTCATAGACGGTAAACATGCTTTCCTGGCCTCATTCACCCCTGGTTCTCCCCTCAGCTCTTAGCTGTGTCCTAGACTCCCTGGCAGAGCTGGTTGATCCCAGTCTGATTCTCCACCCCACCTCCCGGTGAGTCTGGCCCTTCCTTCGGTTCTCATCCCTCCCACTCGACACAGTTAATTAGCTTCCCCCTCCAGATAAAACTGAAGGCCAGGCGCTCTGAGTGGATTATAACTGCTTAAAACCCTGCCCCCTCACAGCGTGGGCTGGTGGAGCTGGTCTGTGGACAAACAGACCACAGTGCTGGGGGCAGAGGTGGACTGGGCTCTGGAGAGGGCAGGCTCTGATTTAACCCTGCCACTCACACCATCTCCTCCCTTATCCAGTAGAAGTCTGTCTGCAGCTGTCAGAGGTTGACTAGAGCACAGTTCCCCTTCTGTGCCATGCCTTCCCGACTCGCAAACAGAAATGAGGAGCCTCTTCTAACCCAGAGACTAGTGCACACATCCGTTTCCACCCGACTCCGCATGCACTGCGCTTTGATGATGAGGATGATGGCGCTGTCACTCAGAACTGTCTTTAAAGCTCAGGTTTGCATGTGGCAGTACATGCTTTGCAGTAGTGCATACATGTTATCCCAGCCATGCAACAGTGCATTTGTGACATCGCAGCACTGCGGCAGTGTGTGCGTGTGTGTGTGTGTGTGCGTATGTGTGATCCCAAGCCTGCAACAGTGCATTTGTGATGTCACAGCACTGCAGCTGTGTGTGTGTGTGTGTGTGTGTGTGTGTGTGTGTGTGTGTGTGTGAGTCCAAGCCTGCAACAGTGCATTTGTGTTATCCTGGTACTGTGGCAGTGCATGCACGTTATCCCAGCACTGCAGCAATGTGTGTGTGTGTGTGTGTGTGTTATCTCAACACTGCAGCAATGTGTACGTGTCATTCCAGGCCTGTAACAGTGCATGCGTGTAATCCCACCACTGTGGCAATGCCTGGGTGTCACCCTAGCCCTGCAGTTGTTCATGCATATAGCCTCAGCACTGTAAGGCAGGAGGATTAGGAGTGCAAGACCATCTTCTGACTCACAGCAAGTTTAGCTGAGTTACAGTAGACTTTGTTTCAAAAACCAAGAAAAAAGTAAATGATAATAATAATAATAAATTTATAGATGTTGCAGGGAGCACAATGCTAACAGTGAGATGGCATTCCTGGACAGATTGAGCTTAGATAGCTTCCTTTTCTTCCTGAGCAATATTGTAGGAAGAAAGGACAGGAGGTGGGTGTGAGTTATTGTCAAAAAAAAAAAAAAAGCCTGACTTGGAGATCAGAAACCTCGGCCGCCCTGTGTGACTCTTCACGTCTGTTCCCCAACACGCCGGGCTGAGAGATCTCTGCAGTTCGGTTGCCCTAGCCTTACAGCAACTCTGTCATCATCAGGATAAGTGTCGCAAGTCCCTCTTCTTTCTCCACTTAGTTAGGCTGGAGGCAGGAAGGTGATGTTGCTAAGTGACAGGAGAATGGGGTGAAATGGCCGGGTGCCTGAGGATTGACAGGAGGTGCTGGTCTTCGTAGAGTCAGATCTTCTTCACTTTGATCACTTTGTTGGCTGAGGGAGGAGGAGCGGGAAAGGGAGGAGGAGAAGGAAGAGGAAGATGGGGAGAAGGAGGAAGAAGGGGAGGGGTGAGAAGAGAAGGAGAAGAGGAGGATGGGGAAAGGAGGGAGAGGAGGAGAAAGATGATAGAGAAGAGGAGGGAGAGGATGAGGATAAAGAGAAGGAGGAGGTGTGAACAACTGATTTATTGCTAATATCAGATCTGATGACTCCTGATAAGGGGTAATCAGAAATCTTAAAAAGCAGGGTTAAAAGAAAGTGCCAGTAGTGTTGGGGTGATTATACAGGGAACAGAGCATTTTGACTATAACTTTCTAATCAGTTCAAACTTTTTATGAACAATCAAAGCCTTTTCTACCCCTTTATTTATCTTTGACCTTGATCTTGAATGGAAATATAAATATTTCCTTAGGAAACAACCACCATTTATCAAGGAAGTTTTAGACAAATCACAAGCTTATTAATATACTTTTTCTTTCTAATGTCTGTAAGAGCTTGAAGTACCAGTGGATAGGCTACTCACTTAACATATTATTTTATTTATTTTTGTATAGGTATGTGTGTGTGATATCTCGATGGGGATATAGGTAATTACACACCATGGTGTGTGTGTGTGTGTGTGCATGTGTGCATGTGATGTGTTTATGGGGTTATAGGCATGTACACACCATGGTGGATGTGTGTTTGTGTGCTTGTGTGCAAATGTGTGATGTCTATGTGGTATAGGCACATGCACACCATGGTCCGAGTATGAGGTCAGAGGACAGCTTTCAGAGTTCATTTTCTCCTTCTACCGTGGACTTCAGGGATTAAATTTAGATCGTCAGACTGTGGAAAAAGTTCTTTAACCTTTAACACTAGCTCCCTGTCCCACATTCTTCACCATAACTAATTTTATTGATTAATTTTGCCATTTGACAATTTCACACATATATACATGTGTTCTTGCTGGAAGCAAAGGCCTTTATTTTGAGATCTGCATTTTGGTTACAGCCATCTTAAGCTCACAAGTTAAGAAAAATATTTACCTCTATCCCCTCTGCAGGGTCTAGGAAATCAACCTGGCATCTTACCTCCTAGCAGAGACCTGCAGGAACCATGCTCCCGAATCAGTTAGCATTTTCCTTGTTTAGTCAACAATCACAGACCCTCAGTATTTACTTACCAGCTGGGGATGTCTCCCGACCTGAATTCCAGCAGACCTGAGCTTCCTGACACCCTTCCCTTTCCCCTGACATCTTTCCCTTCCCCCCTTTGCCCATTTGCTATATAACAGCTTCTGAGGAAATAATAAACGGAACGGCTTGATCAGAAATCCTGTCTTGCCGTCATTTCTCGTGTCTCTTGTCTCCTTTCATTCCTCTCCACTAGGTTTATCAGGGACCCCCGTTCGTATCCCGCGGGTCGGGATATGTTCTGATTACTCCCCCTTATTTCTCCACTATTCCTATCCATGCCCCGCCAGACCGTTTCCCAGGATCATGACTTGATTTTTTTTGTTTGATTTTTGTTTTTGGCTCACCCAGTGTAAGTAGGGCCATCTGTGTGATCACTGGATAGAGAGGTGCAGTGGGGTCACCAGTGGGGTCACCAGTGGGGTCACCAGTGGGGTCACCAGTGGCTGCACAACTGAAGGCAATGGTTTTCTTTCTCCCTGAATCTTTCAGCAGCAAATAGTCCTGCAGTGAGGGGTGCCGTGACATTCCCTCCTGTATCCATGACTGACCGTTTACAGAGCCTTTCTTGTGTAGACCTAGGGTGGGCGCCTATGGCTGCGGTGAGCCCCTGCTATGGCTGTGCTATGCCCTGGAGGTGGCATTTCATAGCCCTTCTCCATGTTACCTGGCTCTTATGTTCTTCCTGCCCACTTCTCTGCAGTGTTCCTGGAGCTGCAGAGGGGATGGTATAAACGCCTTTAGGAATGGGGACTCTGCTGTTACTTATTCCCTGCTGTGGGTTAATGCTTTCGTACACTGTAAAGATTTGTCACTTGTCTTTGTTTAATAAAATGCTGATTGGACAGTAGCTAGGCAGGAAGTATTAGCAGAGCAACCAGACTAGGAAAATTCTGGGAAGAGGAAAGACAGAGAGATGTAGTCATTGGTAAGACACAGAGGAAGCAAGATGAGAATGTCTCACTGAGAAAAGGTACCAAACCATGTGGCTAAACATAGACAAAAATTATGGGTTAATTTAAGTTGTAAGAAATAGTTAACAATAAGCCTAAGCTAATAGGTCAAACAGTTTATAATTAATGTAAGTCTCTGTGTGTTTCTTTAGGACCGAATGGCTGCGGGACCAAGTAGGATGACAGAAACTTCCGTCTACAATTCCCAGTGCCACACTTAGCTCTAGGAGGGAGAGTGATGTCTCTGGTTAAGATTAACAGTAGCAGCAGCTATGACTATGGGAAAAAGAATCAAATTTAGACACCAGTTTGATGACGAATGGTTATTCTTATCCATGTGTTATACTTTGTGAAATGGATGTCTGTGGTTGGAACCATAAACTTTCTACCTATTTATCATATATTTCTTCTCTTTTCTTTTTTCTTTCTGAGACAGGGTTTTCTGTAGCTTTGGAGCCTGTCCTGGAACTAACTCTTGTAGACCAGGCTGGCCTCCAACTCCATAAAGATTCACCTGCCTCTGCCTCCCTAGTGCTGGGATTAAAGGCGTGTGCTCTCATATATTTCTTAAAAAAATACAGTTTTCTGACCTTGAAGAATTTCTTCTAGAGACAACAGAAGGGCAATGTCTGAATCCTTATGGGTAGATAGATTCCTGTGTAAGCGGAGACTGCTCTTTCATTTCCCAACTGCTTGGACCTGAATAATCACACAGAAGCCTTGTTAATTACAACACTGTTTGGTCAATGACTCAGGCACATTTACAGCTAGCTCTTACATATTAAATTAAACCATTTCTATTAAATCTATGGATCAGCGTGAGACTGTGACTTACTGGTAAGAATTGGCATCTGTTTCCTTTGTCAGCTACATGTCATCTCTTTGACTCTGCCTATTCTCTCTATCTCTGTTCAGATTTCCCACCCAGCTTTGTTCTGCTGAGCCATTGACCAAAACAGCTTTATTCATTAGCCAATAAAAGCATCACATATACAGAAGGACATTCCACATCATTCCTGTGCTTAATTAAATGTTTTCACATGGCAATTTATTCTGTTTTCTGTCATTAGCACCACAGATCTATTTGTGCACATGGTAGGTGCTGTTAGCTCCCACATACTTTATCCTCTTTTCATACCTCCTTGCCTTCTTTCCTGAGCTCAAATGTGGAGAGCTTGAACTTACGGATCTTCTGGACTCTGACATTTCTGCTCAGGACATGGCTAGGCCAACAGCTTTTCTTGTCAGTTAAAGGAAAGTGCGAAATCCAGCAAGTTCTCTGGAAAAACGCAGAGATTCGGGGTAGAATGCTGTATATATTTAGAGAACAATACACAAGGGAAGAAGAAGGGGAAGTGACACTGGGTGAGAGGTGCCCTGGGGAGCACCTGTTCCAGCTTGAATGTCCCCGATGTAGCTGCTGCCAGCACAATACTATCAAGAAACACAGCCTCTAAGATATATGGGGCTGGAGACCTCTTTGTGAATCGGATTCAGGCCCTTATCAAGAAAACTTCAAGCAGTATTCGGTTCTCCTGTCCTTCTGACTTCTGCTCTGACCATGGAGTGGGAAGGCCCTCCCCCACCTCCCTAGTCCATGCTGAACTTGGGCATCTCAGCCTTCAGGATTGTGAAAATTTATTTCTGTTATTTATGATACCCAATCTGTGGCATTCTTACAGTAGTATAAAACAAAAGAACATATGGTCCAAGAAAACTCTTCAGGAAGGTGGAATTCTAAGCCAGATCTGTCCTTCAGTGGCTCAGTTTGGCCTACCATGTGTGGCTCTCTATTCAGCCTGTGGCCAGGGGGAAGGATCATTTCTGCAGCTCAGGCAATTCCAGTTAACCGCCCTTCTCAGAAGCAGGATTTGAGTATCAGCACATTGCCATGTGTACTGTTTTCTGCATTCCTAGTACCTATCGCTTGGGATTAAATCATAGAATAACTCAGTGGTCTACGGGGTGCCACTGGATGAGGGAGGAGTGCTTCAGAATGCTGTCAAGCATCCATATTACATATTCATATGGAAGATGCTTTAAAACAACATTGCGATATTGACTGCTCAAATTTTTAATCTCATTGTTACACTCAGTGAACACTTCCTAGATGGCTCCCTGTTGACCTCCCCAGACTCTGTGTAACAGGGAGGAGACTGGCAGTTCCCTCTCTGTCAGGGCACTGTTGAAAGAGTTATTGATGAGATGTTGCCTAAGCGATCTAGTAGAACATGTGGGCAGAGGTTCAGCAAATGCTGTCTAGACTGGAAAAGGACAATAGGTTTCCAGAAGCTCATTGGTGCATCCATTCTGTGCTAGGTGCGGAGCGCCATACTTTCCCTGCACTGTCCCACTGCGACTCACTGTATCACTCTGCTCATTTGCTAGAGCCCCCAGGGCCAAGAGCACAAACTGGTGGCTTGGGACAAAGGCGCTCAGTGCCACGTTTCATTCTGGAAGGTGGGGGTCTGAGGTGACAGCGGTAGCTGTGTCCTACCCTTCAAGAAACCTGAAGAAGGATCGCGCCTTCACCCTTTCCAGATATTTTTTGGTTGTCCCGGGAATTCCTTGGTCCATGGCAACATAATCTCAAGCTGCCCCTGCATGCGTATTTATTTTAGTCAAACTTTCCTGCATTTTGTAAGGAGATGGCCAGATTGGCTTTGACCCCAGTGGTTACTTCCATAAGGATTTTCTCTCTGAACAAGTTCAGTCACAGGTGCTGGGGGATAAGGTTGTATCATTCCTTGCAGAGGACAGAATTCACCTAGAACAGTCACATATTTCTATGAGATTAGTTTTATTATCTATATTTTATATGCAAGTGCACAGGAATGCAGAGAATCCAAATACCTCACCCAGAACCACACAGCAAACAGATGGCAGAGCGTGGGCTTGAACTCAGATCTCTGGGACTGCCTACTGCATGTGTGTACCTTATGCTAAAATGTGATTATTACCTCTACGTGGGTGCTCCTAGAGAAGGAGGGAATGGGAAGTATAGGAGTGATAACAAGTCTCAAAATGTCGTAGTAAAAATCAATCATTATTGGTAAAAATGACTGGAATTTGTAAGCAGGACTATGCCATTCTGATTGGGCTAACAGTCATGGGAAGGGTCCCTGATGTGTCCAGATGTGTGAGGGGTGCTGGTCTGTCCTGTTTCCTCTTTCAATCTGGAATCCCTGGTTCCTGGGGCTTGTAGAGGTGCCCAGACCTCAGTTTTTTTTTCCCCTGAAACAAGAGCTAACAATTCTCTACGATAAATTTTGAGACAAGATGGATGAAAACATATTGCATATGTTCCTTTTGTCATGATTGTGACATACATTGTATACATTGTTTATTCACCATCAAAACTATCACCATCATCACCACCATTACCATTATCACCATTACCACCAACATCATCATCATCATCACCACCATCTCCACCATCATCACCACCACCATCATCACCATTATCATCATCATCATCATCATCATCATCATCATCATCATCACTATCGTCCACCATCAACCACCATCATTATCACTATCATCATCACCATCACCACCACCATCATCACCATCATTACCTGTATTGACTGGATCATGCTCTCAGGGCACTTATGACCTATTAACAGTGTGACTACAGAGTTCATGTGGATTGGTACCGAGTGGCTGTGAGACAGGTCCTCTGGCTGAGGCTTTCAAAGTCATCACCTAGCCGGGTGGTGGTGGCGCATGCCTTTAATCCCAGCATTCGGGAGGCAGAGGCAGGCGGATCTCTGGGAGTTCGAGGCCAGCCTGGTCTACAAGAGCTAGTTCTGGGACAGGCACCAAAGCTACAGAGAAACCCTGTCTCGAAAAACCAAAAAAAAAAAAAAAAAAAAAAAAGAAAGCCATCACCTGTGTGACCTTCATGGCCAGACTGTACCTTGTCCACTGAACCTATCACTGTCAGACACCTTGCAGATGTAAACACATTATTTCACCCTTTGGATTAAAGAAATTAATTGAATGTGTCTTTTAGATGTTTCTGCATATCATACACATATACACACTGTATTTGGACCACCTTATTCTCTACCCTCTATCACCTCGTTAATGCCTATCTTAACCACAAATTTCTCTTTGACAGCCATGATGTAGACTTTACATAGCTCTCCCTGAAACTGTTGGTTAGCACACTCAGGGAACTCCTGTCCAGGCCTCTCTGTATGGAAGTCTAAGTACCGCCTGCTTCTGAGTTCATCATTCATTGGCTGAGCTGGTCCAGACCTACATTTACCACAATCTCAGGCAACTACTGTACAATAAGGGGCCTAGTAGTTTGGGCCCTGAAGATTGCTCCTCTTTGAAGCTAGACTATGTCACTGAAGTCAGCCTTGGCATGATAAAAGAACAGATCTATCATTTCCTTGGTAGATAATTTCTCATTCTTGATGTGGGAGTGATTTCTTTCTAATCTGTTGTTTTCATTGGTTAATTGATAAAGAAACTGCCTAGACCAATTTGATAGGCCAACCCCTAGGTGGGTGGAGAAAACAGAACAGAATGCTGGGAGAAAGAAGCTGAGTCAGTGAGTTGCCATGATTCTCCCACTCCAGACAGACGCGGGTTAAGATTTTCCCTGGTAAGACACCTCGTGGTGTTACAGGGATATTAGAAACGGGTTAGATTAATATGTAAGAGCTAGCCAATAAGAGGCTGGAACTAATGGGCCAGGCAGTGTTTAAAAGAATACAGTTTCCATGTAATTATTTCGGGTAAAGCTAGCTGGGTGGCAGGACACAGCCTGCTGCTTCTATTACAACAGAGTGGCTTTACGCCTTCGCCTTCACATTCTAGGTACTGACAGAGGCGTTAGGGAAAGATAAGGTAATATATAATAATGATTATAGTAGCATTATTTACCACAGCTAAAAGGTAGAAAAGTAGATGTCACTCACAGGCGCATGGAAGACAAAATGTGTTGCCTATGTGAAATGATACAGCATCCAGCTCCCCAAAGGAAGGAGAGACGCACTGACCCTGGGGGGTGTTGTGCTAAGGGAGATAAGCCAGTAGTGAAAAGGACAAGAGCTGGGTGATCCCCTGGTAGGAGGCTCTTAGAGCACTGAACTCCTAGAGACAGAAGGCAGTGTGGTGGTTGACAGGGACAGGGGCAGAGGGGAGGGTAGTACTGTTTAGAGGGAATGAAGTTTGACTTTTCCAAAATTGAGAGAGTCCTGGAGATGGTGCCGTCACTAGGACCATAATTAACAGTACTGAACTTGGAGTGCTGAAGATCATAACTCATTCATATTTCACCACAGTTATAAGGAAAAGAATTTTTAAAAGAACCTGAGAGGTTAATGCTCACAGTGGCTCTCCCTTATTGTGTGTTTACTAGGGGCGGTCATTTGGGAAACACCTCTGAATTAGTTTTATGAGTTAAATATATCTATGCGCTCAAGCTTCTGATGCATTGTGAGGGGCCAAAGCAATTCAATAACTTGACCAATGTATGTAGCTCCCCAGCAGCTGGGCTATCCTTATGTCGAGGTTTGCATGAAATCTACGGGTACCTAGCTACTTTTAATAAAAAAGAATGACTTCAGAGAAATACCCTAGCTAGATCTAGAGTTTTGGGGGAGCGGGGAACTTTCCTTGGACACAAAATTTGAAGGGCACCGGAGAACTTGGTAATTATGACAAACAATATAATTATGTTCTATTAAGAAACCACAAAAGTCCAAGACGAACAAAATTCTAAATAAAGGTAGGATTGTTGGACAAGGGAGGGGCCATGCACAAACAGAGTGGAGCCCTTGAAAGAGTTGCTGGTTACTCTTCAGACCACTTTGTGCCATTGACTGGGCAATAAGGCAGACCTCTGTAATGTGGTAAGATGTTTATAATATCTAAAAGTTGCAGAAGCCAAAAGATGAAGAACCCCAGGAACTCCTGGAGAGAAACATTGAGCACAGCACCTTTCTGTCTGAGGAGCCCACATTTAGGAAGTCTTGGCACAGCATCCAGGAGGCTTAACTTCTAGAGAGATTTATGCCAATGATTACAGAGCCAAAAGCGCTCATGCATAGGTAATGTTCTTTGTATTAAAGACGACACTAATCAGCTGCCTGAGAGGCCTCAGGGTGTGCAAACATCACCCACCAAGGCTCTGCCACTTCCGTGAGAAGGGAGCCAGTCTCCCTGCCTGAGTTACCTTTGACATAAGTATGATGTCTGCTCTGTTGGCATCACAGAGTTCTGGGAGACTCCGAGGAGATAAAGATTGCGAAAGTCCTTTATAAGATGTGTTCATCCGCAAGTGAACCATTGTTTCATTGTGTGGATTCTGGTCGTTGTTGTTTTGAAAGAGTAGAGAACCAATGTTAATGTCCTCTTTATAGACTGTGCCACGCAGGACTTTTCTGTGGGTGGTTATGTTTGTGTGGCTGGCTAGCGGGCGTGACTGCCTCATGGCTTTTCCTGGTCCATGTGTTATTGAGTCCCACACACAATAGGAAACATATTGATGCAACCTTGGGCTAAGATTATGATGCTGGGAGTTGGCAGGAGGTTCCAGCTGCTAGGGGCATTGCAGAGGAGACTGTCTCAGAATTCGGAGGTGACCAGTGTGGGACACAAGAGTTGGGTTTACAAGTTGAATGACTTGTAACATTGTAAACATTGTAACTTGTAACTTGTAAACATTCTCGGCCAGGCTAACTCTTGGTTGAGATTAAGTTGGTTCTGGGTACCTGGAAAGTAGTGGACCAGCTAGTCGGGGCTGGACACCACCAGGAAGATGGGCAGTCCTTGATGATCAACTTGGAGGTCTGTTCATTCGTCCCATGAACAGAAACAGAGCATCTTTTAGGGACAGTTGGCAGGATCTTTACTAAGACATACGGTATCTCTCCCAACATGTCAAAGCACTTGCAATAATTATAAATGACCGTGTTTTTGATAAAACAAGACATCAAAGAGGCTACTCATACACTCAAGCTCTTGGAACTTGTTTTCAAAAGCTCTACTTGATCAAAGTGCTAGGAAACCGTCCTCGTGTTGGAGGAACAACAGGGAGCCATCTTTCAGAGACAACCCCATGACCTTGGAGAATGAGCCACGTGATACGATCTTGAGTGGTATTACAAACTGGCTTTGGAAGCACTTGGCAGGGAAATGGTGTTTTGTTTTCATTTGATCTGTTATACCGTGCATCTGATTCCCCTCTGCTGGAAAGCAGAGCTTTAGATTTGGTGGGCCCCACCTGGATTTCAACACTGACCAAGCTTTTGCATTAAGGTCAGAGTGGGAGATAGTTTGTACAAATAATTCATGCCCTTTGATTGTTCTAGGAATGAAAGTGTGTGCGCATGCACATGTGTGTGTGTGTGTGTGTGTGTGTGTACTCTCAAGTGCTTGTGCCCACAGGCATGGGTCTCTTAGACTTCAGTTTCTCACTGCATTAATCTGATCATTAAAGGGGTGGCATTTCTATAGGATTTGGTTAAAAGAACAAAAGTGGTATTTTTTTTTTTTTGGTTTTTCGAGACAGGGTTTCTCTGTGGTTTTGGAGCTTGTCCTGGAACTAGCTCTTGTAGACCAGGCTGGTCTCGAACTCACAGAGATCCGCCTGCCTCTGCCTCCCGAGTGCTAGGATTAAAGGTGTGCGCCACCACCGCCTGGCGGTCAAAAGTGATCTTTAGCTTTCCTTGCAGGAGTGATGGGACAGAGATGCCACACCTACAGATGGATATGGTGAACAATTAGTGGTCACATTCCTCTTCCAGCCCTTCCCATAAGAACCACCCGTTTCCTTAATTACGTTGGCTGGGCCTGGTCCTGTGCATTAGGTTAGGTGGTCTTGGCACTCCCGTTAGGATAGAAGGGCCTCACAGTGCCTCTTCTAGAATTTCACTTGCGTGGGATACCTTTGCAGAGAGGGGCCTTAGAGAGGGCATCCACAGTCGAGGACAAAAGATATCGAGAATGAAGCAGTGGAGGGGTCTGAGAAGAAAGTGCCGTGGAGATGGGAGAGGCTCAGAGAAGAGAAGAATGTCCTGTGCTTGTGACCTAAACTAGCCTTAGACTTGTGGGACAAAGTACTGGGGTACCACATAAGAAGTCTCATAGCTCTTGGTGAATTCTCAGCCTTCGGGTGCCCATAATGCAGTAGTTGGCTCTAGCCCTAGTCTCTTTTTTCCCATCTTCCTCAGTTGATTGGGGTAAGTTTCACAATAATCATATTTAGTAGCTTTTCATAAGCAGGAGGAACAATCTATTGTAAAGTTGGCCACTTTCCAGGTTTGTCTTTTAGACACAATCAGCTCATTTTTTGGCCTGTCAGTGTTAAGGTTATTTTGACTAGGAGGGATATGAATCAATACTGTTCTAGCAAAACCCAAACAATTCACTGTGATCCTGTCTTAATCACAAGGGCAAAACACAGAAGAAGACCACTTCTCCCCTGTCAGAACGGCTTTGTTTTGATGTGTGGCTTATATAAATGGAATGATTCAATTGAGCCTGTACATTCAGTCCTATCGCTGGATCTGTCTGTGAGGAGCTCATTATTCCAAACATATCATTGTTAAAGTTTTATCCACATGTAATGCAATTTTTATGTTCTTTTGTCCTGGTTTACTTTGTGCTAACAGAAGGGTCAAGAACATTGAACAGGTGTCAATGTACTAGTCATATCCTTTGTCATGAGCATAGTATGTGTGTGTATGTGTGTGTGTGTGTATGTGTGTATGTACTAGTCATATCCTTTGTGATGAGCATAGTATGAATGTGTTGTGTGTGTGTATTTGTGTGTATGTGTGTGTATGTACTAGTCATATCCTTTGTCATGAGCACAGTATGTGTGTGTATGTGTCTTTATGTATGTGTGTGTATGTACTATTCATATCCTTTGTCACGAGCACAGTATGTGTGTGTATGTGTGTGTGTATGTGTCTTTATGTATGTGTGTGTGTGTATATGTGTGTATGTACTATTCATATCCTTTGTCACGAGCACAGTATTTGTGTGTATGTGTGTGTGTATGTATATGTGTATGTGTGTGTGTGTGTGTGTACTATTCATATCCTTTGTCACGAGCACAGTGTGCCTGGCTCCATCAGGTGAGAGGCAGACTGTGTGGGCCGGTCCAGGAAACAGCATATTTCCTACGTTTATGACAAGTGTATCTTTAGGGGTGCCAGAGAGAGGTAGATCAATGTGGACCAGATTCCTGTCCGAGGAGGGGAGCTGAATTCGTTACTTGGATCTCATCACTGTGACCAAGATTCCTGACTAGAAGAAACTTGAGGAAGAATTTATGTTGGTTTCTAGTTTGAGAGACACAGTTCATCATGGTGAGGAAAACATGGCTGCAGAAGCCCAGAGCATCTGGCCTCTTTTCATCCACAGTTTCCATGTAATTATTTCGAAGCATAAGCTAGCCAGGCAGCCAGGATGCTAGGGACGCAGCCCCGCAGCTCCATATTACTACATGGGAGCAACACGTTTTGATGCTTAGGATACTTTCTCCTTTGTACACAGTCTAGGACAGCAGCCCACAGAATGCTGTTACCATCGCTGAGGGTGGTTCTTCCTACCAAGGTCTGTATCCATGGTGATTCTAGATCCTGTCAAGCTGGCAATCAAGATGAACCCCCATAGAAGCCTCTGCCTCTCCATCTTGTTCTCAGTGGCTCTCAAGTCTCTTGAGAGCTATCTAATTCACAACAGGTGGGTCCCACAAAGTCATCTCTCAAGATCCACGGTGGATCCCTGGCCTCTGCATATACTAAGATCACAGATGCTCAAGCCTTTCATGTAAAACAGCCAAGTGTGTACATATAACCCATGTCCATCCTGCTGCATATGGTAAATCACTACTTGATTACTTCCAGTTCCTTGCTTGTATAAATGCCTCGTAAGTGGAATTCTATACTGTTGAAGAACAATAACACTTGTCATGTTTCTCCACAGTGAAATGTGTCCAGGACACTTGTGCCTTTGACTTCAAAGCCAGCTTCAGATATTCATTGCTGGCTCATCTATGGCAAGCAGGATTGATGAGGGAGAAGCTGCTACTGTAACACAGGCAGTGTCTGAGGGTGTGTGTGTGTGTGTGTGTGTGTGTGTGTGTGTGTGTATGTGTGTGTGTGTGCTCAGAGCATGACATACCTACCCCTATAGCAAATGGATCTCAGGGATAGTGAGTGCCACTCAGGGCCTCCAGAACACTGGAGGGCCTGGCTCCAGGGTTGGAACTCAGCACTGTTGACTTAGGAGGATGTGTTAGTTTGAGTTGTCATTCATCTGTCCCTTCTGCTCGGTGTGAGCATGCTCTCTGAATGTTGTTGGGAGGATGCCAGGACCTGCTGGTGTTCAGGGCTGACAGGCTAGGTGCAGAGGGAAATGGTGAACCTGACTTTGACTGACCTGTGACATAAGGTCTTCAGCTGTCCTCCGGCTGAACCCTGGCGTTCTAGGAGCAACACCATCAGATCGTCCATATCAGTTGACTGACAATACAGCTCAAACTCAATTTATTTTCTATTCAATAGAAGAGGAGATTCTAGGTTGTGTGTGTGTGTGTGTGTGTGTGTGTGAGCTCCTTAGAAGTGAGCAAAAACTTGTAGTATTGAAAATAATATTAATTAATTTTTGATTGTGTATGTGTATGTGTGTGTGGTGTGTGTATGTATGTATGTGTGTGTATGTATGTGTTATAGTGTGCATGTATGTATGTGTGTGTATGTGCATGTATGTGTGTATGTAGTATGTGTGTGTGTATGTATGTGTGTATATGTATGTGTGTATATATATGTGTGTGTATATATATGTGTGTTATGGTGTGTGTGTATATATGTGTGTGTTATGGTGTGTGTGTTATGGTGTGTATGTATATATCTGTGTGTGTATAAGTGTGTGTTATGTATGTGTGTGTATATACGTGTGTATATATATATAGGTGTGTGTGTATGTGTGTATACAGTTGGAACCATACTGAGGCATCTCTTGTATGCAGATGGAATCACACCGAGGCATCTCTTGTATGCAGATGGAATCTCACCGAGGTATGTCTTGTATACAGATGGAGTCACACAGGAGCTTCTCTTGTATACAGCTGGAACCACACAGGGTTTATCCTTGTTTGGCATTATATGTTCAAGGTTCTGTGTGTGAGGTTCATGTTCACTTACTCTGTGGCACGGCATGGTGACTGCCTGTCCTCACTGCTGTGTAGGTTTTTATTCAGTGACTGTACTACGCATTTATGCAGTATGAGGATGTTCATATTCTGGTGGCTTCTGCTGCTTGTTATCTAAGGTTGCAGCTGTGGCTTTTCCTGTTCATTGCACTTGGTGGCTGTTTGTCATGTTTTTGTTAGATATTCTTTGGAATGCAGTTTCTGGGTCTGAAGTGTGGCTCTGAAGGCGTGGCAGGTGTCAACAGAGTAACCTGGAGGGCTTGTGACCACAATGCAGATAGCCAGGGCTCCCCTGAGGAGTTACTGGTCAGCGTGCAAAGGCGAAGGTGGGATCTGGGAGTTCATACTGTGAACATCTCCTATCTGATGTCTACACTACTGGGTAATCTCGGGAGGTGTTTTTAGCAGTTTATCCCCTCTCTGCTGGTAAGAGAGTGTCACTACGCAGAACACCCTCTTTCCTTCAGTTATATGATGAGAAGTGTTCCTTTTTTGGTCACAGTTTTCCTTACAACTAATAAAAAATGGGCTCCTTTCTGCATATTATTGCTATTTTATTTAATTTTTCTGTTAAGTTGTTCTTTTTTTTTTCTTGTTGAGCTCTGGGAACTCTTTATTTGTTGTGGGTATCAGTTACTTGTTGGGGTATGTGTTACACACTTCATTTTCTATACTTTTGGTTATATTTTTACTATTTTAATACTGGTCAATAAAACTCCCATATTTGATACAATGTATTATTATTTTTTGGTCCTAGGGTCAGAGGTGACTTGCTTAGGGCCTTGAAAATCTCCTGAAAGCATCTCTATATCAACAGCTTAGTGCCTGCCTGCAGTCTATTGGGAAATGATGAGGTCTTTATGAAATGGGGCCTGATGGGAGGAAGCTAGGTCACTGGGCAGGTGTTCTTAAAGCCAATGCTGAGCTCCTGTTGCCTCCTTGTCTCTTTGCTCTATGGTAACTACGGGGCGAGCCTCTTCCTCTGATGTGACTTACTTCAGGCCCAAAGTGAGAGGGCCTGCTGGCTGTGGATTGAGGCTCCTGAAGCTGAGTTAAGGGAAAGCTTTCTTCTTGTTAAGTTGATTTGTCTCAGATATTCGTTACAGTAACAGAAGCACAGGGGGTTTGTGCCATTTATAAAATGTCTGCCTGATGTAAGATGATGAAGATGGTGTCTGTGTTTTTAGCTTCATTTTCCTCTCCTGTATTTCAGTTTGAAAATCACCTAGGATTAATTTTAGCTTTTAGTAGAGCTTGAGTAAGAGACTCTCACATGCTAAAGAATAACCCTCAGGGCTTTATTAAAATTAACTCATTGTATTTAGTATGAAATCATGGGCAGTTCTAGAGCGCTTGGGCCTGAGACTCCTTGAATGTAACAAGTGCCAGTGAACGCCTTCTACTTAGGAAAGACACACTCGGGTGAGCCCTTGTAAGACAGCTGTGGACACAGACACCTGTTTCATGTTGTGCTCAAACTCAGGTTCCCACAATAGTTTCTGTTTAATTTTGGATAAAGTGATTTGTCCCGAGGAATGCTGTGGGCCACTCTGTACTGTGGTTTTCCTGGAGACGATGTCTGGTCTCTGTCTAGCTACTGCTGAGGGCTCTGCTTTCCGGGTATCAACTGTGAGTTTCTGTGGTGGTGGTTTTTTTTTTCTTTCACCTACAAAGCAGGTCTAGCCCTGGGCCGCTCCCCCACTTCCTGGAGGTTTAGGAACAAAGCACTCTATGTTTAAGGGAACATTTTAGCCTCCCTGTGATAGGCTGTGATACACACCTCTGAAACCAGCTGGAAGACTCGAGTTAAGTTACCATTTGGCCATGCTCTTTCCCACAGCCCGTGTTCTTTGGCCGGTGGCGTCTCTGCATAGCCAAGAATGTCTCTCAGTTTTCAGCAGTCAGCCGGCTGTATCAACTTGCCTGGAAAAAATAAAATATGACAGCAGTTAGAACAGAGAGAAGGAAAAAATATTTAGGAAGTTTGAGAAGTACAGACTACAAGGCCTATGGCTCAGTTTCCCAATCTTACTACACACAGACAGCTGCTTCAAGAGGGGGGGGGCTATGCGGGCCAGCATTTGGCTTACAAGCTGTGTACCCCTTGGTCCCCTTCCCAGATGCAGAGCAGTATTTAAAACATGGCAGCTGTCGAGTTGGTATTCCTGCATAGAGAACTGGAGAGTTCCAGGCATGGCTGGAGCTGGGCTGGCCAGTGGCTTCTGTCTTCACTGTCTCTCACTGTTGGGTCTTCTGGAGGCAGTGCCTGGATGTTCTCCACTGAGCTGCTTCCTACCCCCAGATGAGGCAGACATATTCTGCTGATACGCAGACGTATGCTGCTTTTTCCATCGAGTGTTGTGGCTACTGACAGACTGACACGCTGTTTACTTTGGAAATGACAGTGAGGTTGTGATCATGAGTTTTAAAACCTATGAACATCTTGGAGAATTATAGAGGTTCCCCCCTGAAGTAATTGGCATCAGATAACTTCAATATTATCTCCATAGACAGTGGCAACAAACAGGTTACTCTCCCGTGATGTGATATTATCAATATAGCGAAAGGGGTCAACTTATACTTCAAAAGTAGAAAGATTTTTCTCAGTCAAATATTAAGCATGCTCTACTCTTCTAAAATTCAGACAGATATGAGCGGTGGTGAGAACAATAACAATAATTGGTCGTCATAAACACTCCGTGTACTTCCAGGTGCTTTGCTAGTGACGTATCGCTCACTTAATCCAGAGGTTTTCTTATGAAATAAGTTTTAGGAGAATTCAAAGGTGGGGAAAATGGGGCTGAGAGAAATTAGGTGACTGACAGAAGACAGAGCAAGTGGAAGGACTGGGTATTCGGCCTGTGTGGTATTCGGGCCTGTGTAATATTCGGGCCTGTGTCTGATACTGATGCCCTTGTCCCCATTACTGGATTAGGTATGGTGAGCTTTGGGAATGCCGAGTAAGCTAGTTAGCAAAGAAAACTTACTGTGGGAAGCTCATTGCCCACAGCCATTCAGGAGAGCCTTCAGTAGAAGTCGTTAAATGGAGCTTATCTTTGAAATGATCTCTGGTAGGGCCTCCGGTGAGAGCAAAGCTTCCTTAGAAAGTCCTTTGATATACCACGCAAAATTGGAGTGAGCAAGCGCTGTGAGCTTGTGCTTCACCTCGAGATAGCCTTGAGCTGTTTTCTGATCTCACAGTCAGGACTCCTCAGTGCTCCACTGAGAAGGGAAACCGAAATGGATTGTAATAGAGTGTCTGATTGACATTCCCAACCTTTGTTTTTTTTTTTTTTTTTTTGAGGACTGAATGGATTGGTTTTTTTAAATTTATTTATTTATTAAGGATTTCTGCCTCCTCCCCGCAACCGCCTCCCATTTCCCTCCCCCTCCCCCATCAAGTCACCCTCCCTCATCTGCTCGAAGAGCAATCAAGGTTCCCTGCCCTGTGGGAAGACCAAGGACCGCCCACCTCTATCCAGGTCTCCTAAGGTGAGCATCCAAACTGCCTAGGCTCCCCCAAAGCCAGTACGTGCAGTAGGATCAAAAACCCTCTGCGATTGTTCTTGAGTTCTCAGTATTCCTCATTGTCCTCTATGTTCAGCCAGTCCGGATTTATCCCATGCTTTTTCAGACCCAGGCCAGCTGGCCTTGGTGAGTTCCCGATAGAATATATACATATTAGAGTATTACTCAGCAGTAAAAAACAAGGACTTTTTGAATTTTGCATACAAATGGATGGAAATAGAAAACACTATCCTGAGTGAGGTAAGCCAGACCCAAAAAGAGGAACATGGGATGTACTCACTCATATTTGGTTTCTAGCCATAAATAAAGGACATTGGGCTTATAATGCATGTTCCTAGAGAAGCTGAGTAAGAAGGTGAACCCAAAGACAAACACATAGGCATCCTCATGAATATTAACCTTCATCAGGCGATGAAAGGAGACAGAGACAGAGGAGCACGGGACAGAAATCTCAAGGTCCAAATCAGGAGCAGAAGGAGACGGAGCACGAGCAAGGAACTCAGGACCGCGAGGGGCGCACCCACACACTGAGACAATGGGGATGTTCATTCCCAACCTTTGTAACTCACTGGTTTCTTCAGAGACTGGATGATTTTGTCCAGCACAGGAAATCCATAGGGCGTGACCAGACGGCACCCTAGAAGGAAGACTTCCTTCCTTTTGCTAATTTTGGGATGTTCTAGTTATTCTTCCTAGAATGTTGAGATTGGTGTAAAATGGTTTAAGAAGTAATCCAGGGCAAATCTGTCTTTCGCCCACCCAGCTTGGCTGGAGCAATTGAAACATTAGATACTGTGTCCTAGGAAGCCTGAGAAGCACTGGGGGTGGAGAGGAGGGCAGGGTGCTGCCATCAATTCTCCCCTGGCCTCGTCTGCACTGTTCACAGCACACTGAGCTCCCTGTCTTGGGCTGCTGTGGAGATTGTAACTGACAGCTGGAAACTCTTCACGTAACGTTTCCATTTCTTCCCTTTTAGTAGTTGTACTAAGTCACGTAGAGAAAGAGCCAGCATGTTTAAAACATTGCTGCAGGGGTGGAGGGACAGCTTGTGGCCGAGCACTTGCGCTGCGTGAGTGAGGCTCTCTGTCAGTCCTCCGAACAGCAGAGCTTGCTACACGGCGTGTAAAGTCTGCTTGCTTTTCACAACTTGGAGCGACCTGACAATAGGCCTTCTGTGGCCGTGTCTGAGGTGGTGACATGCCTCCAGGGACTTCTTGCACAGTGGCGAGCCACCTTGGCATGTGGTAGCACCCTCATGTTCTTGACACCTGAGCTGACAAAGCTCTTGGCCTGTGTCCTGGAGAACACAGACATGGCCATTGAGAAGGTAAAACCTGATGAAAATGGGGAATGAGGGGGAAGAGCGAACACTACAATAATCCAAAACACGGGCGTCCACTCACAAGACAGTGGTCAACAAACCTGCGTTCCTCATGTGTTCACATCTCCACAGCCAGACTTGGAAGCTTCCAGAAGCCTGCGGAGAGGAGAGAGGCTGTCCTCAGGTCGAGGCTTCCAGGGCTCCCTTGGGATACCAGCAGTGGTGTTTTCAGTGGGGTCTGAGCCAGTCATGTGTGGGCTCATGGCATCACCGTGGGCAACACTCAGTGTGAGGAGCTACCATGACACCTTTAGGATTTTCAACTAATGTTTTCTATAAAAGCCATTTCAAGAAAATATCAATATTCAATATTTTTTAATTTTATTTTTTCCTCACCATCTTTTCAGGTTTTGTTCTGGGAGCATTTCTGTCCCTTGTCGCAACATGTGTGAAGTGCTAACTGGGAAGGAAAAAATGAGGAGCAGAAAGAGGGAGCATTTAGCAAATTATCAGATGAACGGATCATTACTCCCAAGGCAGTATCTGCTGTCATTTCTGACCGCATGTCATTTTCATAGAGAGGCTCTTGGGAGCCAGTGTGGCTACCGGGGTCGTCGAGAGTGCCGAGCATTGCCATGTGTTTAAGTCTGAGCCTTGGACTAACCCCCACATCAGCTTCGACTCTGCTCGAGAGAGTCCGAACCTCCTTGACGTGCCCTTGGGGGCTGTAACTTGAACAGATTATATTTAAGTTCAGTTTTGGAGAAGTTAGGTTACATATTGACTCCCAAGAACGCGAGTGCCCCTTCTCCGGTTTCCCTCTGGCTCGGAGAAACTGAGAGCAGCTGAGGCTATTTTTAGAGATTACAGTTCACCGGAGACAGTGATCTACCGGGTCTGATGCCTCTTTTTATGACATCACCCCTGAAGCACTGCATACTTGTATGCTTAGAAATAGCCTCTCGCTGTGCTGCGCACTATGAGGACCGTATCGTACCCCTCCTTTGCTCTGTAAATCACATGACACCCCTTGTCTGACCTGGGGCCTCAGCTGTGGCCCCATCCTAGGCTGGTGAAAGTGGGAGGGGCTTATTCTAAGCCCCGCCCCCGCACTGGACGTCAGTTCTGACTCTGTCAGGAAGGTGGCTGGAGCGTAGGAATCACCCCAAATCTCTGTGCCTTCAGGCTTCGGCTTTCTCCAACAGCTGTCCCTCAGCAAGGCACGGTTTCCGCATGCATGTGTGGATTCGCTCACAGAGCACAGAGCCAGCACACTGTCCCGTCTGTCCCGTGCGGGCCCCATCCTCTATGTGAGAGACCTCTGCTGTTGACCATTCATCCTCGAGCCTTCTTCTTTTTTTTTTTCTTCTTTTTTTTTATTTTATTTTTTTTAATTTATTTATTTATTAAAGATTTCTGTCTCTTCCCCGCCACCGCCTCTCATTTCCCTCCCCCTCCCCCAATTAAGTCTCCCCCCAGCCCGAAAAGCAATCAGGGTTCCCTGTCCTGTGGGAAGTCCAAGGAACCCCCACCTCCATCCAGGTCTAGTAAGTTGAGCATCCAAACTGCCTAGGCTCCCACAAAGCCAGTGCGTGCAGTAGGATCAGAAACCCATTGCCATTGTTCTTGAGTTCTCAGTAGTCCTCATTGTCCGCTATGTTCAGAGAGTCCGGTTTTATCCCAGGCTTTTCCAGACCCAGGCCAGCTGGCCTTGGTGAGTTCCCAATAGAACATCCCCATTGTCTCAATGTGTGGGTGCAAACCTCGCGGTCCTGAGTTCCATGCTCGTGCTCTCTCCTTCCACTCCTGATTTGTCCTTGGGATTTCAGTCTGGTGCTCCAATGTGGGTCTCTGTCTCTGTCTCCTTTCATCGCTTGCTGAAGGTTAATATTCAGGAGGATGCCTATATGTTTTTCTTTGGGTTCTCCTTATTTAGCTTCTCTAGGATCACTAATTATAAGCTCAATGTCCTTGGTTTATGGCTAGAAACCAAATATGAGTGAGTACATCCCATGTTCCTCTTTTTGGGTCTGGCTTACCTCACTCAGGATAGTGTTTTCTATTTCCATCCATTTGTATGCAAAATTCATGAAGTCCTTGTTTTTTATTGCTGAGTAGTACTCTAATATGTATAAATTCCATACTTTCTTCATCCATTCTTCCATTGAAGGGCATCTAGGTTGTTTCCAGGTTCTGGCTATCACAAACAATGCTGCTATGAACATTGTAGAGCATATACTTTTGTTGTATGATAAGGCCTCTCTTGGGTATATTCCCAAGAGTGGTATTGCTGGGTCCAGGGGTAAGTTGATCCCGAATTTCCTGAGAAACCGCCATACTGCCTTCCAAAGTGGTTGCACAAGTTTGCATTCCCACCAGCAATGGATGAGTGTACCCCTTTCTCCACAACCTCTCCAACAAAGGCTATCATTGGTATTTTTGATTTTAGCCATTCTGACAGGTGTAAGATGGTATCTTAAAGTTGTCTTGATTTGCATTTCCCTGATCGCTAAGGAAGTTGAGCATGACCTTAAGTGTGTTTTGGCCATTTGAAGTTCTTCTGTTGAGAATTCTCTGTTCAGCTCAATGCCCCATTTTATAATTGGGTTGATTAGCCTTTTACGGTCTAGTTTCTTGAGTTCTTTATATATTTTGGAGATCAGACCTTTGTCAGTTGCGGGGTTGGTGAAGATCTTCTCCCAGTTGGTGGGTTGCCTTTGTGTCTTAGTGACAGTGTCCTTTGCTTTACAGAAGCTTCTCAATCTCAGGAGGTCCCATTTATTCAATGAGGTCCTTAATGTCTGTGCTGCTGGGGTTATACGTAAGAAGTGGTCTCCTGTGCCCATGTGTTGTAGAGTACTTCCCACTTTCTCTTCTATCAGGTTCACTGTGTTCAAACTGATATTGAGGTCTTTAATCCATTTGGACTTGAGTTTTGTGCATGGTGATAGATATGGATCTATTTTCATTCTTCTACAGGTTGACATCCAGTTTTGCCAGCACAATTTGTTGAAGATGCTCTCTTTTTTCCATTGTATACTTTTAGCTCCTTTATCGAAAATCAGGTGTTCATAGGTTTGTGGGTTAATGTCAGGGTCTTCTATTCGATTCCATTGGTCGACTTCTCTGTTTTTATGCCAATACCAAGCTGTTTTCAATACTGTAGCTCTGTAGTAGAGTTTGAAGTCAGGGATGGTAATGCCTCCAGACGATCCTTTGTTGTATAAGATTGTTTTGGCTATCCTGGGTTTTTTGTTCCTCCATATAAAGTTGATTATTGTCTTCTCCAGATCTGTGAAAAATTTTGATGGGATTTTGATGGGGATTGCATTGAATCTATAGATTGCTTTTGGTAGAATTGCCATTTTTACTATGTTGATCCTCCCAATCCAGGAGCAAGGAAGATCTTTCCATTTTCTGGTGTCCTCTTCAATTTCTTTCTTCAAAGACTTAAAGTTCTTGTCAAATAGATCTTTCACATCCTTGGTCAGAGTTACCCCAAGATATTTTATGCTATTTATGGCTATCATGAAAGGTGATGCTTCTCTAATTTCCCTCTCTGTTTCCTTATCCTTAGTGTATAGGAAGGCCACTGATTTTTTGGAGTTGATCTTGTATCCTGCCACATTACTAAAGGTGTTTATCAGCTGTAGGAGTTCTTTGGTAGAGTTTTTGGGGTCGCTTATGTATACTATCATATCATCTGCAAATAACGAGAGCTTAACTTCTTCATTTCCGATACGAATCCCCTTGATCCCTTTATGTTGTCTTATTGCTATTGCTAGAACTTCAAGCACTATATTGAAGAGGTATGGAGAGAGTGGACAGCCTTGTCGTGTTCCTGATTTTAGTGGGATGGCTTTGAGTTTTTCTCCATTTAATTTAATGTTAGCTGACGGCTTGCTGTAAATAGCTTTTATTATATTTAGGTATGACCCTTGTATCCCTAATCTCTCCAAGACTTTTATCATAAAGGGGTGTTGAATTTTGTCAAATGCTTTTTCAGCATCTAATGAAATGATCATATGGTTTTTTTCTTTCAGTTTATTTATATGGTGGATTACATTGATAGATTTGCGTATGTTGAACCAGCCCTGCATCTCTGGGATGAAGCCTACTTGATCATAATGGATAATTTTTCTAATGTGTTCTTGGATTCGGTTTGCCAGTATTTTATTGAGAATTTTTGCATCGATATTCATGAGTGAGATCGGCCTGTAATTTTCTTTCTTGGTTGGTTCTTTGTGTGGTTTTGGTATCAGGGTAACTGTAGCTTCATAAAAGGAATTTGGCAATGACTCTTCTGTTTCTATATTGTGAAATACATTAAGGAGTATAGGTATTAGGTCTTCTTGGAAGTTCTGGTAGAATTCTGCATTGAAACCATCTGGTCCTGGGCTTTTTTTGGAAGGTAGATTTTTGATAACGGTTTCTAGCTCTTCGCGACTAACAGGTCTATTTAGATCGTTCACCTGGTCTTGGTTTAGCTTTGGTATGTGGTACTTATCTAAAAAAATGTCCATTTCTTTTGCATTTTCTAGTTTTGTGGCATACAGGCTTTTGTAGTAAGATCTAATGAGTCTCTGAATTTCCTCTGTGTCTGTGGTTATGTCCCCCTTTTCATTTCTGATCTTATTTATTTGCGTGTTCTCTCTCTGTTGTTTAATTAGTTTGGATAGGGGTTTGTCGATCTTGTTGATTTTCTCCAAGAACCAACTTTTTGTTTCATTGATTCTTTGGACTGTTTTCTGCATTTCTATTTTGTTGATTTCCGCCCTCAGTTTGATTATTTCCAGTCTTCTACTCCTCCTGGGCGCATCTGCTTCTTTTTTTTCTAAAGCTTTCAGGTGTGCTGTTAAGTCTCCGATGTATGTTTTCTCTGTTTTCTTTAAGTGGGCACTTAGTGCTATGAACTTTCCTCTTAGCACTGCTTTCATAGTGTCCCATAGGTTTGAGTATGTTGTCCCTTTATTTTCATTAAATTCAAGGAAGACTTTAATTTCTTTCTTGATTTCTTCCTTGACCCAGGGGTGGTTCAGTAGTTGACTGTTCATTTTCCATGAGTTTGTCGGCTTTCTGGAGGTAGGATTGTTGTTGAATTCTAACTTTAATCCGTGGTGATCTGATAAGACACAGGTGGACACTGATATTTTTTTGTATCTGTGGAGGTTTCCTTTGTTTCCGAGTATGTGGTCAATTTTCGAGAAGGTTCCATGGGCTGCAGAGAAGAAGGTATATTCTTTCCTATTTGGGTGGAATGTTCTATAGATGTCTGTTAAGTCCATTTGCTTCATTACCTCCAGTAGTTCTCTTACTTCTCTATTAGGTTTCTGTCTGATTGACCTGTCCATTGCTGAGAGAGGTGTATTGAAGTCTCCTACTACTAGTGTGTGTGGTTTGATGTCTGCCTTGAGTTTTAGTAATATTTCTTTTACATACGTGGGTGCTTTTATATTAGGGGCGTAAATATTCAGGATTGAGACTTCATCCTGACAAATTGTTCCTGTTATGAGTATAAAGTGTCCATCTCGATCTCTTCAGATTGATTTTAGTTTGAAGTCAGTTTTGTTAGAAATTAATATGGCCACACCTGCTTTTTTCTTAGGACCATTTGCTTGAAAGATCTTTTCCCAGCCCTTTACTCTGAGTAGATGCCTGTCTTTGTGGTTGAGATGTGTTTCTTGCAAACAGCAGAATGTTGGATCCTGTTTTCGTATCCAATCTCTTAGCCTGTGCCTTTTTATAGGTGAATTGAGACCATTAATATTAAGTGATATTAATGACCAGTGGTTGTTTACGCCAGATATTCTTATTGTTTTTGGAAGTAGAATTTGTGTGTCTCCCTTCTTTGAGTTGTGCTAGTGAAGGGTCGCTAGATGCCTGAGTTATTGTAAGCAGTGTTGGCAATGTTGGATTCCTTGGGTTGCGATTTTCCTTCTATTACTTTCTGTAGGGCTGGATTCGTGGCTACGTATTGTTTAAATTTGTTTTTATCCTGGAATGTCTTGATTTCTCCATTTATAGTGAACGAAAGCTTGGCTGGGTATAGTAGTCTGGGCTTGCATCCATGGTCTCTTAGCTTCTGCAGTACTTCTATCCAGGACCTTCTGGCTTTCATTGTTTCCATAGAGAAATCAGGTGTAAGTCTGATCGGTTTACCTTTATAAGTTACTTGGCCTTTTTCCTTTGCAGCTCTTAGTATTCTTTCTTTAACCTGTATATTTTGTGTTTTGATTATTATATGGCGAGGGGATGTTTTCCTTTGATCCAGTCTGTTTGGTGTTCTATATGCTTCTTGAATATTCAAAGGAATATCTTTCTTTATGTTGGGAAAGTTTTCTTCCATAATTTTGTTCAAAATATTTTCTGGGCCTTTGAGCTGTGACTCTTCTCCTTCTTCTATTCCTATTATTCTTAGATTTGTCTTTTTATTGTGTCCCATATTTCCTGAATGTTTTGTGATGAGAATTTGTTGGCTTTGCAGTTTTCTTTGATCAGAGCGTTTATTTTCTCTATGTTGTCCTCAGAATCTGAGATTCTTTCTTCTATTTCTTGTATTCTATTGATTATGCTTGTTTCTGTAGGCTCTGCTCGTTGACCTAGATTTTCCATATCCAGCTGGTCCTCAGTTTGTGTTTTCTTCCTTGCTTCCATTTCAGTTTTCAATTCTTGAACTGTTTCCATTACCTGTTTGATCGTTATTTCTTGGTTTCCCAGGGTATTATGTACGTATTTACTCATTTCTTCAAATTTTTGGTTATACTTCTCATCCATTTCTATAAGGGCATTTTTCACATGTTGTTTAAGGGACTCTACAGCTTTCATAAAGTCAATTTTTTCCACTTCTTCTGTGTTATGGTGTTGGAGACCTTCTGTTGTAAGATCGTTGGGTTCTGGTGTTTTCATGTTGTTTTTCAGATTATTGGGTGAATTCTTTCCTTGGCGCCTGCCCATCTCCTCCTATCGATGCTATCTAAGGGGTCTTTTAAAACTGGTTCAGGTTCCCCTGCTGGCCAGGGGCTCCTCTTACAAAATGCCCTTGCTCTGTTTCCTGGTTCCTGCCGGGGGCCAAGATCCCTCTCACCCCTCAGAAAGGTCTTCAGGAATAGGACCCGGCTCCTCCTTTGCCAGGGACCTCCCCAACCGAAGGCCTACCTCTTTGGTTTAATTGTAGTGGGGTGATCTGTTCTTGGTGTTGCGCGCGGTCCCTGCAGCCTGCTTCTGCTGCTGGGACGGTTCCCGCCACCAGCAGCCTGTGTCCTCTGCTGCCGCTCTGGTCCCAGTGGGTCCCCGCCGGCTGCGCTGGGCGTCCTCAGGCCGCGTTCCGCCGCCCGGTGTTCCGGCCGCGTTCCGCCGCCCGGTGTTCCGGCCTCGAGCCTTCTTCTAACGGGAGGCAAAGAGCTCAGAGAATCAGCTGGAGCCTGTTGCCCATTATGTTGGCAATATTTGAAAAAATTGGCAGCAGATTATTTTCCAATCAAAATCAAAGTCCACAGCCAAGGCTAAGGGATATGAGTGACAGACAGCAAGGGCACTGTTGACTAATGACACTTAGAAAAGCGGACATGCCAGGTCATACATTCGGAGTGGAAGTTCTGCAAAGTCGGCAAGAGTTGCTTTGATTTTCTATTCTTCCTCTTCTACATCCTCTTCTAGCCCTTCTCACTTCTCCTGGGTATCAGACTACGGGATGGCTCCATGTTCATTCCTCATCTCCTCCATTGCTACGGAACCCTCACTTTAAGCCGAATTTTGTTTTGACCTTCAATGAATAAGTTGTGGCCATGAACAGGGTTAACGGGAGAGCACCTGTGGTATTCTACCCTTGGTTGGGGTGGTTAGGGGGGCTTCTTTTTTTAAATTTATTTATTTATTAAAGATTTCTGTCTCTTCCCCACCACCGCCTCCCATTTCCCTCCCCCTCCCCCAATCAAGTCCGGTAGGGGGGCTTCTTGCCTTTCTTCCTTCTTTCCCTCTCTTCTGGTTAGAATGGGGAGGATGTGATGAGCTGTCTTGGGCCACAGAGATGAGAGAAACACCCTACTGGGGTCAGAGCAAGGGTGGAAGAATCATGGGTCCCCAGTGCTGTGACATCTCTCTATCAGCCCAGGGCTATAGACACTCAGGGCACATCGGAAAGAAACTCTACCGTATACCACCGCTGCATTGGGGTTCCTTGTTGTAACTGTCCTCATGGTCTATGCCCGTTCCCCTCCTGGTCACCCCTCCTCCTCCTGCTCTCCTCCTGGTCACCCATCCTCCTTCACCCCTCCTCCTCCTGCTCTCCTCCTGGTCACCCCTCCTCCTTCACCCCTCCTCCTCCTCCTGCTCTCCTCCTGGTCACCCCTCCTCCTCCTCCTGCTCTCCTCCTGGTCACCCCTCCTCCTTCACCCCTCCTCCTCCTCCTGCTCTCCTCCTGGTCACCCCTCCTCCTTCACCCCTCCTCCTCCTCCTGCTCTCCTTCTGGTCACCCATCTTCCTTCACCCCTCCTCCTCCTGTTCCCTCCTCATTCTTTTCCTTCTTTGCTCTGAGATTGCACCATAGAGACCAGTGGTTTTCCAACTTTGATTTGAATAATAGGCCCTAAGATGGACCTTCTTAAAAAGCAGGTTCCAGGCCTTTCCTCTAAAGGTTGTGGCTTAGGGCGTCTTAGGCAAGGTGCAAGGATTTGCATTTTTAGGAAGAGCCTCAGGTGACTTGGGCTGAGAAGCAGGGATAGGATGCAGATTTCCCAACTCGCACCGAGCACTGGTTGCTGCACCTCAGTGGGGTCTGCAGGGCTGCATAGGTTGGACCTTTGTGATACCTAAATAACTGCTCTGTTGACTGCTTCCTCCAGCTACCAGGTCTTGCAATAATTCAGGCAATGACAAGAGAAAACAACACTACCAAAGGATTCACTTAATACAGTGGAGAAAACAGACAGCTTGACTACATTTTTCCTAATGGAGCCAGTTGCTTTTTTGATAGGTACATAGCACGAGAGGATTGATTTTTTTGTTAGTTGTTTGGCTTTGGTTACTAACTCTCTATGGGATAGTCCTAGGTTACCTGTGGTTTGTGGTTCACATCTATCTATCTATCTATCTATCTATCTATCTATCTATCTATCTATCTATCTATCTATCTATCTATCTACTATCTATCTACTATCTATCTATCTATCATCTATCTATCTATCATGTATCTACCCATCTATCTATTATCTATCTATCTATCTATCTATCTATCTATCTATCTATCTATCATTTATCTATCTATCTATGTATCTATCTAGTATCTATCATCTGTCTGTCTGTCTATCTATCTATTTTCTATCTATCTATCTATCTATCTATCTATCTATCTATCTATCTATCTATCTATCTATCTATCTATCATATATCTACCTATTTATCTATTATCTATCTATCTATCTATCTATCTATCATCTATTTATCTATCTATCTATCTATCTATCTATCATGTATCTACCCATCTATCTATTATCTATCTATCTATCTATCTATCTATCTATCTATCTATCTAGTATCTATCATCTGTCTGTCTGTCTATCTATCTATTTTCTATCTATCTATCTATCTATCTATCTATCTATCTATCTATCTATCTATCTATCATATATCTACCTATTTATCTATTATCTATCTATCTATCTATCTATCTATCTATCATCTATCTATCTAGTATCTAGCATCTATCTATCTATCTATCTATCTATCTATCATCGTCTGTCTGTCTGTCTGTCTATCTATCATCTATCTATCTATCTATCTATCTATCTCTATCTATCTATCTATCTATCATCTATCTATCTATCTATTTATCTATCTATCTATCTATCTATCTATCTATCTTCATCTGTCTATTTATCTGTAGGTAGGGGTGTATGTATGATGTATTTGTGGGTGTGTCAGTGGTGGGCCAGTAGGGGAGGTAACACGTGGCCCTCTGCATGCCTGTGAAGGTAAGAGGAAGGTGTCAGCTGCCCCATTTCGCTCTGTCACTTGTGACCGGCTCTATCGCTGGAGCTGGAACTAGGCTGGCGGTCAGCAAGCTCCAGGAATGTTCCTGCCGCCGCTCTCTACAGCTCTGGAGTTACTGGCACACACATGACCACACCTAATATATGGGTAGACGTGGGGTCTGCAAATTCAGGTCCTCATGTTTGTCCAGCCAGTGCTCTTCCCCACTGAGCATCTCCTCAGCTTTTTAAACCATTCTTGAATGGGAGTTATGGTGAAATTCTGTGAATGGCATCTGTTCATTAAGACTACCCATGCCAGTTGGTACCTTATGTGACAAACTTTTGTAGGGTGGAGAGACCGAGGATGAGAAGAGAACAACCCTGCATGGAGAGCAGACGGATAGACAGCCTGCTACCCAGCACGCTGAGGGAGACAGGATGGTCTGAGCCAGCCTGGGGTCTGAATGGAGGGACACAGGGTGGTGTTCATCCATCTTCAGAATGAGTATCTTCTCTTAGGCCCGGGAGTTTATAGGCTGAGTCTTCAGCCCGGTGTAATTCCTGTTTTGGGCAACTGTGCCGGTTGATGGGAAAGTTAAATAGGAAAGAATGACGTGGGTTGCAGAGGGCAGAGGGAACTTATTAATGGCTCCAGTTTGTGCAGGGTTTGCCCATCCTGTGTGCTCGTTCAGAAATTGTGGCCATGATGCTGATACCCAGGCAGATGTTAGGCTCAGCATGTGCTTTGGAGCTGTGTAAATATGTAGGGATGAGGGAAGCAGGAACTGAAGGACTCATAGCAGAAGGGTATTCGGTGAGAAGGGGCAGGGGCACAGAGGGCTTTGTTAGACAAACAACTGTCCCATGCTAGGGCTGCCAGGACTCCGACTGCCTTAGACTCGATATCTACATTTCTGAAAGATACTTCCCCCCTCTGTGGAGTATTGTCACCACTGCCCCAGGAAGAGTGCCATGGTCTTCTGGTCTTCTGTAATTGCTGTTTCCTCGGACACCTGTGCTGTGTCCGCTGAGTCCTGAGCTGGAAAGTGCTGGGGTGGTGAGTGCCCTGATACATGGTTGTATTTTATTCCGCTTGTTTCCCGAAATGTAGATCCTTGTGTCCCGTGCAAGGCATTTACATGATGATCCCCTGAGGGGAAGGACAATTCAGTTGCTATTTACTTACCGTCACTTCTTTCCACAATGGCCTCATGGTTGAGTTGTTTTAGCATTCATTTTCAGAAGTGTTTAACATATTTTTTCCTCTTTTTGAATTAATACAAAATAATCCGGGATGGAGTGATGGCTCAAAGGTCATCTGGGGTACTGTAGCAGACATGTGGCCACAAACTCGAGAGTTCTGAGTGAATTAAGTGTGCTGGGATTGGCCCAGGCTGTGTAAGCAGCAGAGCTGCTGCTGCTCAGGCATGAGGACCAGAGAGCTAGGATTCCAGTGGGGGTCTCACAACTGCCTGTAGCTCCCGTCTCGAGGGATCTGATGCCCTCTTCTGTGCCCACACGTGCACATGCCGACATGTCACAGACACACAGATGTGTGCGCATCAATAAATCCTAACTGCTCCGTGATGACATTTCAAGCATGTTCCTGTCTCTGTTCCTCCAGGTTCACACCCTTCAGGGGTAGGTTAAACTTGGGTATCTTCCTCAAGAATGCTTTGTGAGCTTCCCCTTGTCATGGCCAATAGAATTTAAGACTTTGGAAACCCTCCCTCTTCTCACTTGCGACTGTTGACAAAACTGCCTTGGAAGGGCTGCTCAGGGAAAGGGTGAAATTCGCCAGCCTCTAGAGATGCTGATCTCGCCCAGTTGTTATCTGAAAGTGCGGAGACAAAACCCAAGAGCTGATTCCAGGGCCAAGAACAAAAGCCGCTGTTTTCATTTGTGCTGAGCTTGGGTTTCGAAGCTGATTTTGTTTTTGTTGTAAATTGCTGGCAGCAGCTTGGCATCTGGTTCAGTGTATTTCTTACCCTTGCGTGATTATTCACGGTCCCTTAGAGAGGGATTTACCAACAAGTAGTTTCTATAAAAAAAAAAACAACGGATGATCAATGAATAATCTTATTCTGAAAACTTGGCAGATAGACTTAGATTTCATTGTAAAACAACTCCTTCGAAAGAATTTGAAGACTGTGGATTCTATTTTAAGAAAACTTTGTACATTAGTGGCCTGGAGGCAGGAAAAAGCATCCTATTATGTAAATATTTTTGCATATTTTTGAGGCGTTCTGAAGCTAATGTGGCATCTCAATCAAATTATGTTCTTAATTGGTCTGGATAAGAAAAACAGCTCACTTGTCTCTGAGTCACGGGATTTGGGAGTCAGTTCATTTACTGGCTGCTTTAGAGCCCTGCAGAGAGATTTTCGTGCAGCCTGGGCCTGTCTCAGTGTAATCACTTCTGAGAATGAGGCCGTGGGTCTGCTCCGCAGCACCCCAGGTGACCTCTGGCCCTGTGCAGAACAACAACCCCTGCTTGGCGCAGTAGCTGTGAGGACTGAGAAAGGAGGGCATGAGTGGGGGAAGGGTACCTCCAGGGAGTACAGAAGAGCATCTACAGCCACCCTCAGTGTGAAGACGGGACAGAATCCCCTTCCAAGGAGCTGTGGAGCCCAGCACTGGGGGGCGAGGTGGACTCCCTATGTGGCAGCTATGGAAAGGCCACAGCCGTGGTCTGTGGAGGTAGACAAAGTGGTCTACATCTGCACTGTGACTTGTTTAGTGTCTCTGTGACCATCTCCAGAGAGGAGCTTAGGAAGCCAGAGCATGTGGTTCAGCCCCATCCTGGAGCCCGACTCAAAGAGAGCTCAATAGGCCCCTTATATCTGGTGGCCATGGAAGTGCTGGGTTAGCTTGTATCACATATGAGCCACACCCTGAGGGCCTGAACTGATTGTATTTCTGTTGCTGTGACAAATACCTGACCCCAAACAATCAACACAGAGGAGGAGGAGTTTATTGTGACTCATGGTTCACGGTTCCAGGTTATAGTTCATCTTTTGAGGAAGTTAAAGAAGGAACTCAGACAGCTGGTCATTCACATTTACAGCCAAGCAGAGAGACGCGAATCCACTCACACTGCCTGCTTGCTTCCTTCACTCTTCCGCAGGTCAGGGCCCAGCCTCGGGAATGGTGTTATCCACAGTGGGCTGGATCAGTTCATAATCAAGACAATCCCGGATAGACAAGCCAATAGGCCAACCTGATCTGGATAATTCCTCAATCGAGACTCGCTCGCAGGGTGGTTCTAGATTACAGCAAATGGCATTCAAAACTGACCATCAGAAGGCCCGGTCACACTGGGCACTCACACATTCTCTCACTGTCACAAGTCTCTCCGAAGAGAGAGGGGCGATGGCTGTCATCCAGTGCTACTTACATCAGAGTGACTTCACTACCACAAGATCTTGCTTTCCCAGACCCAGGAGACAAAACATTCAACATGGCACATGCTCTTGTGAACACAGTTCTCATTTCCAGAGGGAGTGGTTGTGGATATATCTATTTTATTTGAAGTGCGGCCACTCTGAAGGGTCCAACTTAGTATGAACTAGTCAGGCACCCCTGTGATATTGTATCTAAGGCTAATGTCCAGGCAGATGTGAGCTCTCCTCCGCCGAGTCCTCTCAGGAATGGGCATCTCTTGCTGGCATTTTGCTTAGTTGTCTTATTTTTGGATGAGTTATGAGATTCTCTCAAGAATACAGGATCTCAGCACTGATATCTGGAGCTGAAGAGTCGCGTCTCCCTTTGCCCCAGACTGTGGTCAGACACAACACGGCATGGTTCTTCACTGTCACACTTCTCCCAAAGTAGGCAGAGTCCAACAACATAAAGAGGTAGTTAGCATCAGGCCTCTCAAGAATGGAAAGAAGCACGGGATGTTTTACCTAGGAAAGAAAATTCTGGAGACCAGGTCTTAGTGAGCACCTCATGGGGAGCTGTGGTGTAAGTGGGAGCCACAGGTAGCAGAAATTAGTGTAAAAACAATGCAGGCATCGTGGTAGGCACCACTGCTGTGTAGTGTGGGTGTGAAGAAGCAAAGGGAACTATGAGTATAGAAAGGAAAGGGAAACTAAAAGCTCCAGCATTTCAAAGTGTGGCCTCTGTCTTTTCCTTTTTGTACTGCCATTAAAAGAATAACTCAGAGTGAACAGGTTATTAAAAAACAACAATCGAGAATTACTTTTAGCCCAGGGTTCCCGAATTTCAAAAGTCCCCAAATCAAGGACACATCTGTGAGGGCACTTCTTGCTACATCATCCCATGGCAGAAAGACAGGGCGTGAGAACATGTGTCCATGTGAGGTGGTCTTTGACAGGGACATTAGCCATCCCCCAGTATGGAGCCCTGAGACTTAAATACCTCTCAGTGTTCTTCTCAGGATGCTCCAAGTTCCTCCCTCCCTCCCTCCCTCCCTCCCTCCCTCCCTCCCTCCCTCCCTCCCTTTCTTTGCTGCAACTCAATATGTAGCGAGGCTACCCTGGAACTCACCATGTAGCCCAAGCTACCCTGTGACTCAAGCTTTTCCTACTGTAGGCTCCCAAGTGTGGGTTTGCAGGCCAGGGATGCCATGCCCTGCTAGGCCTGACACTTCCCGTCAACACTGCTCTTTCTGGCGCTTGTGACTGTCACCCAACTTGTGACTTTGCCTGTGCTGGGCCTCGGGTGAAAGATGAGTTGCCAGGGCACTGAAGCTGTTGAAATGTCTTCTGAGAGTTCTCCGTGTCCAGATGGCAAAAGGCCAAGCTCTCACCGTATTCATATCTAATTAAAATGTAGAATTTCATGTCAGCAGTTGTAGCATCTTGGGATTCTGTAATTCATTTAACTTCACGAAATGAATGCTGTCAATCAGGATTCAGAGGGAGCAAGCAGATGCAATGGGACAAGAAGTGGTTGCCATGTGATTTGGAGCGTGCAATGGTGAAGCTTTCTCTGAAGAAGTTCAAGTCGTGCCGTTCGTGACTCTGTGGAATGAGTCAACCATCACTTCTCTCCAGCCCCTAGGGGCCCCATTGAGGTCATGATTATGCCCAGCCATTCCTTGTTAGACTATACACAGGGCACAAGATGAGATACAAATGAGACACATTTTGTACGTTTTGACTTCAGCTCAGTGCGGGTCTGAGTCTAGTGCGCATGTCTTGGGACATCCTCCTCTAGAGGCATGGGCTGCCCAAATCAGGAATGATCATTTATAGCGTAGACCTTTCACGGAGGCATGAGCAAGGTCAGACAGGACAGAAGACGGATGGATTCCTGGTGGCAGAATCTCCTGTCACCAAGCATTCTTAGCAACACCTTGGACTGTTTGTTTATTGCAATATTTTATGGCTCAAATAGTCTTCTAGAACCTTCTTTAGAACCAGGAAACACAGCTTCTGTAAATTACACCAGTCTTCTTAGTCATCATGTAGCACTTTGAAAGTCACAGTGTTTCAGTATCACTTCCTTTTGATCTTTGTGAAGAGGAGAATTGGTTTAAAAAAAGATATGAAGACAAGCCCTCATCACCAGCATGAACACATGTATTTACACAGAATCTTGCACAAAGAACACATGGAAAATATAATTCTCCCTCTTCTAAAAATATTGACTTCATTAGTAAAATGGAGATTTTGTTTTTAGTTGCAAGAAAAAAAATAATCCTCTCAGCTGAAAATGGGAAAGAATTCACCAAGTTTGAATAGCTAAAAATATCTGCTGGGCCTTCGTCCCCGTCTTTAGAGGAATTTACCTGATAGAGCTGTTACAGGACATTCCGAAAGCGTGAATGTCCCTGGTTTTCCCGTAAAATCGAAGTTTGTACTTTGTCTGAGATGGGGAAGAACACAGTTCTGCTTTGTGTGCACGACCCTGCCCGGTGGGAGCCATGACACCGGGGTTTCATGTGAAAGATGGAGAAAGACAATGCATTCCCAGAAGAGTGACAGAATCCCGCACACCCTACATCTCCAGCACGATTGGAGTCCACGGTAAGCAGTTGCCGCAGAGGTAGAAGTGATGCCCACTTACAGTCCTTACTGTTGGTCTTTCTTGGGCCCCAGCTTTTAGTTCATTACAGAATAACCCTTGGCTAATAACAGTGAACTGTTATGACAATTGTCAAAAGCCCAGGCGTTTGTGAACAGGTAAGCCAAATGCTGCGCAGGGGATAAACTGCTCAGTTGTCCTAGGACAGCCAGGCCAAAGTTTGGCCAAGAGCACTTGGCCCCTTATGCATGTTGCTTATTAACTGTTGTGTGTGGGTATGCTGTCCTTTGGTGTGCCAGCCTCACACTCATGCAGAACATGGATGCTGAAAACACGCCCTTGGTGTAGAATGTTTTCAGACCAAAGTCTGAATTTCCAAGTTTACCTGGCCTTCAAGGACCCCTAACAATTCCATTTTGGCTTATAGCAAGTATTTTGACTACGCTGTGAGTTTCTGGAAAGGTAAATTAGGCAGAGAAACAAACCCTTGGCACACCCACGGACTCGGTTCTCAGGAGTTTTACATGATCCACACCAAGGGTCATGCTAACCCGAAAGACACCCTGTTCATGGGAAAAGTCAGGCCCTTTTGCTTCAGTGTTATTTAGCTGTGTCTGAGAGTAGATTGGCCATGTGAACTCATTAAGGCCCACGATACCGTGGGTATCAGATTCTTACCCCACAGCTGTGGCTCAGTGCACATTGAATAATGGCTTTGGGCTGTTGGGCTGCATGAATCATTCTGCCCCAAATGAAAGCCCGCATTGAGGAAGACGGTATTGCTTTGCTAACGCGGGCATCTACTGAGCACCCAATGCCACCCTTCCCTCTGATATGGTAATCCGTTATCTTGATCTGATTATGGAGGGTGAAGTTGCTGGGCACCTGATGGAAATTTTTAAGTCCTTTCACGCTGGGTTGGCTGTCTTTTCAGATCAATCTTTCGGCTAACGACAGCCAATACTTTCATATGTGATTACGGGCCCGTTCCATCTTTTCATAAGCAGAGACTCTTTGGAATCATATGTATTGATCTTTTTAATAGAAGTCAGGAAAAATAAAATTACTCTGGCTTCTTGCGGCAAAACGATGATAAATGAGAACCTAGAAACTTATGGGAGAAATTTTTTCCTGCCCTGGATTATTTTAATCACTAAAAATGATGGTCTTTTTAATAATATTTGCTTTCCATTATGCTCATTTGCAGCCTAGCCAAAAGTGGTTTCTGTATTGCTCGTGTGACCGCACTAAGGCAGAGGCCACGGGTGTTCCCGTACCTGCTGGTGACGCAGGTACAATGGCCCCTAAAAGGGGGCAAGGAGCCAAGTTCATGGTCTCTGCAGTAATTTCAGGCTGGGTTTCAGTAGGAGACCTTTGGTGACCGAAAAAATGTGCTGTGCATTTCCTTACTCCATTGCTCGAACGCCCCTTGATCACACTGCTGTCTTAGATTTGAGCTTTTGTTTCTCTTATCACTCCCCCTTTTATGTCTCATTTGACCACGTCTAATTACTTTCTGATTTTTTTTATTGCTTTTTGTAAGATAAAGCATAGATGATTTCTTCTCTGTGGCCTTGGTTACTCACTGTGTGTCCCTGGAAGCAGTAAGAGTTACCTTTCTGAGATTCGATGTCAAGCATGTTGGTTTCGGTTGTTGTTCTAACTACCTTTTCCCACAAAGCTGTGACCATAGGTCTCAGGTTGTCTCTTGTGTTGGATGATGGGGTTCTTGTTTTCCCCTGTGCAAGTGTGAGGACCAAGTTCAAGTCCCAGAACTCAGATAAAGATGGTCATGGTAACAGTTCTGGAATCCCTGGCTCCTATAGAAGATGGGAGGAGGAGATGAGAGAGTCCCAGGAAGCTCCCAGGCTAGCCAGCTCTCATGGACAGCAACAGACAAGGGATCCTGTCTCAAAGTAAGTGGAGAGTGAAGGCTGTCACTCCAGGTTCTCCTCTGACCTCCACACAAGCACTGTGGCACACATATGCCTTTGTTCATGAGCACACGTGCATGCACACACACATATGCACACGTATGCTCACTCTCACACGCTCCATCTGATTACAGGAAAGACTGGATAGTTCTGTGGTGAACTAGACATAGGCATGAGTTTCCTATGCTCATTTCCAGTTTTGTGCTCCTGTGTAAAAAGCAAAATATCACGGGGAAATGACTGAAGTACTAAGAAATAAATCTTTGGGATATATATCTAAAGTTGAGGTAAAATATACCTTTAACCATGTATTTCTTTGGAAATTCGTTCACCATGAAGAATTTATTACAGTGTTCTTAACTGTATCTGCGGTTGCAGCTCAAGCCTAACCTCCCAACTCCACATGATAAAAATGTTTATTTCTTATGAAAACCAAGATGTGTATTGGTTTTTGCTCTTTGAAAGTATGCTAATAAAAAAATTAGAAATTACAGATTCAACCCTTACAATATCTGTTGTCAGTTTGGGGCATTGGATGGGACAGTAGAATACTGAGCAATTGATAAAGCCATCTAAGCCCTGTGCTGTCCCAGGAGCCTTTCTGTGGCCACCATGAGCTCTGTGGCTTTTCTGAACCTTGGTCTTCCTATTGGGGAGTGCCAACAGATCTTGGTCGCAGTGAGCATGGCAGGCCTTTGTAACAGTTTGGATATCGGGAAGCAGATGACTAAAACAGGATTGGCCAGAGGTAAGCAGTGATGGGAAGGCTACAGCTCAACAGAATCAGGCGTTCTGGAGATAAGTCAGGGGACTGTTGTGTTGTAATTCACGTACCTTCCATAGACCAGCCTGTGACTTCATCCTTTGTGGATACGATAGCCTCAGTAAGAAGACTCCAGAACCTTGGGCAATGTGTCAGCCTGTTTGTAGGCCGAAGAACAGTGGAAAGCAGAACCTAGTATCTCACATCTCCCTGTCCACAGTCAATAACTAAAACACTCCTAAAAAAAAGTATCTTCCCCACCTGCCGTTTAACACGCATTAGACGGCTCCCAGCTGCTCAGTCCCTGTGAAATCTGATGGCGAGCTTTCTGTTTATCATCTATGGGAAGAGGCTCCTATGATCAGACTGCGTGAAGTTCCCTCAATGGTGTGAAGTGTCTTTGGGTGTGGAGACTCAAGCCTGTGTGCGTGCAGATGATTGTATTGGACGACGTTGAGCACAGACGTGTGACGTATCGAGTCCTTCCATTCCTGAACCCAGTGAAAGAGGCAGAATCTGAAGGTGTAAATCAGATGCATGGCTGCTGGCAAGGGAGGAGCGACTCTAATTTGTTTGCCTCTGGAACTCGACGACTGCTAATTCTTCACGTGCCTGGCCACTGCCAAGCATCCATTGTGCGTTCTCTGATAGGGAATTCATATTGTTAAACTCTATGTGAACTCAAGGTATTAATGCACAGGGCTTACTAGCAAAAATGACTTTCAAATGTCAAATAAAATTAAATAACACTGCTTAATAAAATAAGCTTGTTTCCGAAAACCTGTTCTTCATATTTGTGAAGGAGTTATCTGTCCAGTTATTCAAGCCAAGATATTGCCAGCACAGGGAAAAGAGACACTCTTTTATCAATTATCAAGAGGGCCATTGATTTCACAAAGCCAATTAGAGCAGATCTGGAAGGACAAATAAACATTAGTTTTAAAAGCATTTCTTTTTAAGAAGCAATTCAGTTAACTAGAGTTAGTTACTAAATAAAAATAAGACATCTTGTTTGTACCCAGAGGCACACTTTGCCGTGGATCATGCTGGGAGGAAGCTCGCTTTCAGATACAGTCAGCTAAATGACTTCTCACAGACACCCTGCACGTGATTTATCCATGAAGTATAGGTTCAAATTTCATGGTCACTGAGAAACAATCTGGAACAGGCAAACATCCCATTGTTGACCAGATATTTGGTCGACAAAGAACAAATGATCAAAAGCACAGATCTGAGCCCTAGCCATCCTCTCTGGATGGTACTCTTGGCCCCTACTGCTCACTCCGTTGGCACAGATGTGAACCATCATTTCTCACAACTTCTTGTCCAGTGTTAAGTCCATCTGAGGAACCTTTTCTAGTGGTCTCCAGAAGCAGAACATCTCCGACATAGCAATGAAGAACAGGCTATAAACAGGTGCGCAGGATCTGGGATCTACAGGACAGGCAGATTGCTTCTGAAACCTATTTGTTCCCACGTAGGTGTTTTAGGCAAAGCACGCTAGGCTGCTTTCTGTTATTTGTAAGAAAGCACTTGAGATAATTAACAAAGGAAGAGGAAAAGTTTCCTTGGACTGCAGTTGATGTCTGCCCTGTTGCTTTGGGCCTGTGGCAAGGCTGTCCAGCATGGCGCGAGCGCGCTGTGGAGTTGAGTTGCTCCCCTTCTGGTTACTGGGAAGCAAAAGAGAGTGGGAGACCAGAGTCCCAGAATCCTCTTCAGGGGACTCTTTAATGATCTAAGACCCTTCACTAGGCTCTACTACTTGAAGTAGTACCAAGCTGAGGCCCAAGCCTCAACACATGGGGCCTTTTGGGGAACATTCTAGATCCACTCTAAAGCAGGATTCTGGATGGCTTGGTAATGTGGAGGTGTGTGTTTCCTGGAGTCCTATTCCTCTTAAGCAATGCTCACTTGGCCTGTGATGCTGAAGAGAGAGTTTTCTTGGTAGGATGGTCCCAATGGTGACTCTAGATAGGGCAGAACAGAATGGGCCCTGACAACCCATCTGTAACTAGAAGTTGCCTAGTGTTCTGTCTTTGTTCAGAGCAGACTCCCTCAGAACTAGGTACCCTTAAGATTGCTATTGTGGGTGAAGGCTGCAGTTTGTCCTCTTGGAGGCTGTGATAGCAACTTCAGGACAAAGACCCCACTAACAAAGATCTTTCTTATTGTCCTGTCATCTCCCACAGATCTCCAGTCGCCCTGTCTGCTGGAGCACCGCAAATGCCATGATCTCACTCGCCAGATGCACAAGGCGGACACGAGTCTCACTGATTTTAATTTTAAGATGGTTAGATCTTCTCTCGCCTCATTTCAGATGTGCTAGAAGATGGGATTCACCGGTGTTTGGTAAAGAGCCAGCACCAGCTGGGAATGCAAGAACAAATGTGGATAAACCTTAATTTTCCAGTGGTTCCCCCCCTTCAGCAGACACTAGTCACGCAGACATTGTTTCATACCCCGTGATACGATCGCATAAAAACATGACTGTGGTGTGTGAAGCTGGACAGCCTGGGAACGAGTCTCCCCTTCTTTGAGTTCTAACTGAGCGCCGTCTCCCTCCTTCTCTCCAGCTCCTTCTAGAGTCCTGGCTGGTCTGGAACTCCCTTCTGTAGCTGAGGAGGACCTTGAACTTCTGACCCCTTCTGCCACCTCCAGGGATGACAGGCTTAAGGCCTGCTAGTCAAACATATCCTTGGCCCCTGATATTTATTTTATGATGTTTTTATCTATTCAATCTGGCATTCAAGTTTCAATGACAGATTTAATTTTCAATCAAAAAATCTAATTAAACATGATTTTAATAATACTTGTGTATGTCAATAAGAGATGACCCTCTGTGCTGAAGCCCTGCTGTCTGCCCTGGCTGTCACAGGGAATAGAGAGCGCTCAGGGTTGGCTGCCCTTCGTGTCTTACTCTTGTAGCTCTGACAGAGAACTCAGATATGCACTTCCTGCCTTGGTGGCCTCAGTGACAGGACACTAAGGATGACCACTGACATGTTTCCGTCCTAGAGCTGTCCTCAGGGGACAGGCTTTAGGCTTCCGCAATGGTTTCTTGCATGTCCCCAGTTGACTGGATTAGGGCAGCTGCGAAAGCAGGGGTAGGTGCGAGGGTGATTGATGGACCACTCTGCTGCCCCAATCCTTCTCTTTCCCCTGGGGTTCCTCTTCTCTTCGCAGTTCAGTGTTGCTTTCTCTGCCTGGGGCAGGGCCATCCCCCCACTTGTCAGTCATTTCTCATCGTTGTAACACAAACGTAGAGAAGGCACAGGCGTTTATTTTGGCTCATGGTTCTGGAGGTTTGGTCAGGGCCAGCTGGCTCCAGTGCTGTGGGCCTGGGGCCTGAGGCTGAGCACTGGAGGCCAGAACATAGAGTAGAGACAGGAGAGAGAGCGGGGCAGGGTGAGGGGTAGGGCTGCCAGCGATGCACCTACAGTGACTGCATTCCTCCAATGACGCCCCTTTATGAGAGTGTCCTTCATTTCTCTGTAGCATCAAAATCTTCACCTCTCAGTAGATGAACATGGCAGAAGGCTGATGGTCTATCTAGTTGTCTCTCAATGGCGGGGTCACCAGGTAGGGACCAAGTCTTCAACATGTGAGTCTTTGAGGGACACTTCAAACCCAAACCATACCAGCCATACTTCATGTCTTCACAATCTCTTGCTGGTTTTATAATCTTTATGCCCCAAGCTGTGTGTGTATGCCTATGTGCGCTTGTATGTATGTCTGTGTATGTGTGTATATGTGTGTAATGTATATATGTATGTGTATATGAATGTGCAAATATGTATGCATTTATGCACACAGCATAGGTATCTTCATGACAATGTAAATAGACAATTTGCTATTATTAATAAGAACAAAATAGTTGATATAACTAATTGAACTCACATCATGGCCATGGATATCTCTTTTCTTTTCTTTTTTTTTTCTGAGACAGGTTTTCTCTGTAGCTTTGGTGCCTGTCCTGGAACTAGCTCTTGTAGACCAGGCTGGCCTCGAACTCCCAGAGATCCGCCTGCCTCTGCCTCCCAAGTGCTGGGATTAAAGGTGTGCGCCACCACCGCCCGGCGGCCATGGATATCATAGGCTCCAACATATGTGTTATGAGGAATAGACTAGACTGGAGACTTGAGGGAATGCTGTGGGATCAGGGGTCAAAGGGCAAAGACAGAATGAGAGAGTGGCTTGTGTTCTCCCATCACCTATGCTGCCGATACGGCTGGGTGACTTGGTTCTCTGCCTGTGACCCACAGACGCAAACCAGACAGCTCGCTTTCCTGAAGCATTTATGAACCCAAGGGTTTCTGTGTTAGGAGCTTAGCCCCAGAGTGTCACTGTCTGAGGTGTGGGAATTGGCAGGGCCACTTGAATTTGGAAGAGATTAAGATAATTCTTGTTAACTTTGACTTATTCATATGTTAACTGTTTCTTAAAGATTCTATTTTCATTTGGTGTGTGTGTGTGTGTGTGTGTGTGTGTATACATGTCTGTGTGCAGTCTGCGTGCATGAGCCACTGTGCACCTATGGTGTTCAGAGGAAAATCCATGGGAATTGAATTCAGTGTGTGTGCATGTATATGTGTGTGTGTGTGTGTCCGTGTGTTCGTGTCTGTGTGTCTGTGCAGTCTGTGTGCATGAGCCACTGGGCACCTATGGTGTTCAGAGGAAAATCCATGGGAATTGAATTCAGTGTATGTGCATGTATATGTGTGTGTGTCTGTGTGTCTGTCCTAGAATAAAACTTGAGATGTCAGACTTGGTGGCAAGCCCCTTTACCAGCTGAGCCTTCTTGCCTGCCCTCTGACTTATTTCTTAAGAGAGACCTATTATTAAAAAAGAAGCGAAGGGGCACCCTAGCCTCTTACTTGGCTGCGTGAGCTTTCTTGGGGTTCCTTGCTGGAACAATGCCAGCTCTCAGAAAACTCAGACTGGACAGTTGTTGTATCTGGATTCTCTAAGCTAAGCCTGGGACGCTGCTCTGTCCTCCATCTCATCAGAGGAAGGTCTCAATTTCATTCCTTAACGTTACAATGTTTCCCTCCTGTCTCCCTCTCTGTCAGACATCCAAGGACTTCCTGGATTTCTTACTCTACATCTCCTTCTGGACTGCATGCATGTATGTATATGTATATATTGGCTGATTGATTTAGGATGTGTGTACTGCGTATGCATGCCACACACAAGTTTGGAGGTCAGGGGGCAACTTGTGGGAGTTGGTTCTCTCCTACCATGGTATAGAAGGAATTGAATTCAGGTCCTCAGGCTTGGCAGAGCCTTTGCCCTCCGCGTCAACTCACTGCACGCAGACTACATTACTGTCATGTAGAATGAGAACTGGAACTCACGCTGGCCTCTGCCTTTACGGGCATCCCTGAAATTCTCTCTGCCCCGCTATGTCTCCTTGCCCAGTACAGCTCCCTCTTCTCGGTCCTGAGCATAGCTCCGTATTCTATCCATTCCCCAGTCTCCAGCCTGCTCTGTGAGCATCCAGCCATGCCCCTGCCCCAGCACATCAAGTCACCCACTCACCCAGTGTCATCTCCCCCATCCTAATGTCAGTGGCCTTTTAAAACCCAACCCTGGATTCCTCTGCTTCCCTCCACTTAGTGGCTTCCTATTCCCTCCGTAACAGGCAACGAGGGAGGCTCCCTTGAGATCCTGACTGCTCCCTTTGGCCTCGACTGCCTCTGATTCCACCATGCTCTCCCAGGCACCATCCCTGTCATCCATGCCCCATTCCTCAGGGTTCCTTGTATACCACCCTGTCTCCTAGACCTGCTTGCTTGCTTCCTGTCTCATCACCCTTCCTGTTTCAGCCAGATTCCAGGGACCAGCTTCGTCTCATCACACACACCTGTGGCTCCCTGGATTTATGCTTTGTACATTTTTCAATATTTGCCACTCCATTGCCCATGCTGCTCCCCACCAACCCAGTCACAGGTTTTTGGTGGTGGGAGTGACCAGGGCTATGGTGCTCCCCACTCGGTGCTCCCCTCCCTCATACGTCACAGTACTTGGGAACCAGAAACGTATTATCGGTTATTCACTGCCTGGATGGTTCTCCTAAGCTGCTGAATTGCCCATCTCAAGTTCAGTGTTCTTGGAGGATGCTAAGAAAATTCACCTTTGAGATGTAACTGTGGTGTGGCCGCGTCTCCTCATCCCTCGCCATGCCTGTCGATATGGCTCTTTGGGTCAGCTACGGTGTTTTCTGAAACAGCTACAGGACTGCCTGAGGCTTGCGTTCCAACAATTTCCTCATGTCTCGAATGTTTCCTTCGAGCCAAGTCTGCGCCTCCATCCTGCAGGAGTGATTTCTCATCTGCTGCTTGTACTAGATAACACCGTATTAGTCTTGAACGAATGTGATGGATTTCTAGCCAAATCCATCATTGCAGGAGAAGGCAAAGCTGAGGATTTCAATCAAGGGGGGAGAGAGATAAAGAGGCTGTGCAGACTTTATTTATGAGTTGTGTGCTCCCAGTGCTACAGCCTACAACGGCTCAAATAAAATAATGAGGCTATCATCTCTCTCCACGTCGGAATAGATCCAGGTCTGTCTTCTCTAGACAATAGAGACAGGAAATCCAATAAGCAAAAAGGCCTTTCTTATCAGATCCATTGGGAGGGAGGAATGTTCTAGTTAATGACGCCACCAGCCACTTTGGCTTGAGCCAAAAGTAGAAGTCACTCTTGATCCCCCTACCTTTTCTCCAAGTCTGTATTTAAAAATGGCCTAAACCTCTCCTCTCTGCAGAGCCCTGTGAGCTTCTCTGGCTCCACCTCGCTGATGAAGTTGCTTCCTTGTTTCCCTCCACAGCTTCTCTGGCCTCCAGAAAATGCACTCACTTCTCAGGAGCCAGAGATCTTTCAAAACTCAATCAGATTGTAGCACCCCGATGCTTAAAAACTTCCTAAAGTTTCCAGCAACTTACAAAAATTAGTCAGAATTTATTTTTTGACTTATAAGGCAAATTGCTTCTCTTGAGGGAGAGGGCCACACGGTGCCCTCTGGGAAGAGACAGCTCCCACTGGGACCTCTTTTCGTGTCTCACCTTACTTCCCTTCAGAGGACTCTTTGTCACCTGACATTGTTCTGGGCACCTGCTTGTTTGTTTGTTTTCTGTTCTGCTCATTGGAATAGCAACTCCAAGTGTAGGAACTCCGCAGATCTTGCTGACAGTCTGAAAAGGACACGCCCCTTTAGGGACTCGCTGGTTGCTTTGTCCCTAGCTGGTGGCCCTCTTTGGATGGGGTCTGGGACTTAGTAACTGGGACTTGGAGAAAATAGGTCACTGAAGGCCTGCTTGTGGATTTATTTTTATTTATGAGTCCATCTGTGCATGTATGTGTGGGTGTGAGCATGTGAGTGCAATGCCCACGGAGGCCATAAGAGGGCATCAGATACCCCTGGAGCTGGGGTGTCAGGCAGTTTTGAGCCACTCAACATGGGTGCTGGGATCTCTGATCTTCTGCGGGAACAGTACATGCTCTAAACCATTGAACCATCTCTCCCGCTCTCTAGGACATGCCTTTGAAGACTATATCTGACCCCTGGCTGTTTCTTTGTCCTCTGTTTCCTGTCTACCACAGAGTTAAGAATTTCCTTCATCATGTGCACTCATTGTCATGGTGTTGGGAACCCTTGACCCAAGATGAGTGTTTCTGTAAGCAACGGACTGCTGCAGACCCGGCACCTGTAAGTACGAGCTGCAAAGTCAGGACTCTGAAATTTGCTTGTTCAATGGATGAATGACTTAGATCCAGCCTTCCTCATGTCCCTTCCCTGCAACTTCACCGAATATCTCCCTAATCCAAAGGATGTGAGAATGGAACCACGGTGTTCCTGTGGCTGCTGCATTCTTGTGGCTGCCATTGATGTTGGAGGACCCGGAGAGGATGCATCCTGTGTCCCTCGCCCCCATTGGTGTAGGAGGACCCGGAGAGGATGCATCCTGTGTCCCCCATTGGTGTAGGAGGACCTGGAGAGGATGCTTCCTGTGTCCCCCATTGGTGTAGAAGGACCTGGAGAGGAAGCTTCCTGTGTCCCCCATTGGTGTAGGAGGACCCGGAGAGGAAGCTTCCTGTGTCCCTCATCCCCATTGGTGCAGGAGGACCCAGAGAGGATGCTTTCTGTGTCCCATGCTGCAAATATGGAGCGAGGCTGGTCATTCTAGTGTGACTCTGCCATCAGAGCAGACCTGAGCTCAGGCTCCTTCTGCTTGTTTCCGGCTGTGACTGCAGCCATTTGTCTGTCTTGTAAATGTTTCTCTGCTCCTCAGGACTGCCTCTTTAGTAAGCAGGGGTTACACTGACTCAGACCATGGGGACATAAGCCAGGGTTTTGCAAATGTGCATATTGAAAGGGTCTGCAAGAAAGGTTTGACTTTTAGTGATAAAAAATAGTGGATTTCTTTGTAGACAAAGTTACCAGGCTTCTGTTCAGTATTTGCGCGGTGTCATTTTTCTTTCTTTTTCCTCCCATGAATTATCTTGGTGGTCTAACATCAAGTCTTCTATTTTTTCTCAATGCCATTGCCAACTGAAAATCTGCTTTTGTCATGGAGTGTCACATAGCCTGAAGTTCTGTGGTTTAGCACAGTGAATCTGGGGGATGGTGACTGTGACCAGCCACAGTATTGGTTTCCTCCTGGGGAAGCCATGGGTTGGGGCCACTCAGAGAGGAGTCTTTGGCAGGAGGGATCCTCACACGAGAGACAACAATGGAGGTAGCGGTGATTGGAGCAGAACGGGAGTCACAGCTTCCATCCGCCCACGGGGGTCACCCTTCGTGTTTTCTCCTGGAACAGAGCTGGCCAGGTCTCTATGTGTCTTTATGATGAGCCAGGGGGCACATGCCTCAGGCTGTGGAGACATCAGTGCACACACCAATAGGCAGCTGCTCAGGGCCACACACAGCCAGTCCTGCACGGAAGGGGTCTCCCTGGAGCCTCATTGCCACGTCCACCACAAACAAGCTGCTGCCCATCTCACCGTGCCTCAAGGAGACAGAAACTTCTATTGATTGGGAGAGACGAGGGCAAAGGCATTTATTGAATGTGTACCACGTGCCTCGTTAAATACTTCCTTCCTGCAGGCACAGCAGCCTTTCAGCACCCCACCGTCTCATGTAAGAGGAGGGGGCAGCTGGCTTTCCCCAGCGCAGTTAAAAAACGTGGTGCGATAGCTCAGTGAAGGGTGAAGTTGGAGTTAAATCCCATGCTATTTTAATATAAAACCTGCATGCTTTTTAAAACCTCCCTTTTTTCTTCTTTTCATGTCTCTGTGTGTGTGTTTACACGTATGTGGGCGCATGTGTATATGTGTGTGCATGTGAGTATGAATGTGCATGTGTGTGTGTGCATAGGTGTGAGTGTGCATGTGTGTGTGCATAGGTGTGAGTGTGCATGTGTGTGTGTGCATAGGTGTGAGTGTGCATGTGTGTGTGTGCATCGGTGTGAGTGTGCATGTGTGTGTGTGCATCGGTGTGAGTGTGCATGTGTGTGTAGGCCTGAGCGATGTGAAGACTCTTCCTTCTTCTCCACCTTATTTGGGAGGATCGGACTCAGTCAATACAGGATTCACTGTCTTGTCTTCATGATCCACCTTGGTCTGGAGAATCACGTGTCTCTGGCTTCCAAGGCTGGATTGCGGTGGTTGCCAGTCCCACCCAGCATTTACATGGATTTTTGGGATCAGATCCTCCTTTTTGGCAAGCACTTTAGTCTCTGAGAATCTCCTTAGGGAAGAATCTAGTTTCTTGTCTGTTGTACCCAAATGCCATCAGCTTCTCTAGTAGAGTTTGATGAGCTCTTTTTGCAAAGGGCCAAATTGTAAATATTTTTGAATTCATGGGTAGGGCTGGTTAGTTTTTATTGTTGATTTGATTCAACCTAGACTTCTCTGGGAAGAAGGAACCTCAACCGAAGAACAGCCTTCAGCAGATTGACCCCATGGCCTTGTCTGTGAGGAATTATCTTGATTGACGACTGATGTGGGAGGGCCCTGCCCTGCCCACTTCAGGCAGTGCTATCCCTAGGCAGTTGGGTGTGCACTGTGTAAGACAGCTTGCAAAGCAGGAATCTGGGAACAAGCCAGCACGCTTCTCTCTTCCACGGTTTCCTCTCCAGTGGAGTCTGATGAAATCAACCCTTCCTCCCCGTGCTATGGTTGCAGTGTTATCAGAGCAGCTGAAAAGGGAAGCAGAGCAGCGGGTCACATGATCTTGGTCCCAGTCGCTCAGCTCTGCCTTCATGAAGCTGAGGATGTCTTAACCTGCCACCACATGGGATTGTTGGCTTCTAACTGAGACTTCATAAAAACGTGTGCCTGGTTGGGCTTGGCCCATACACTACCCTAGGACGTTGTGTTGAGAAACTGGGGTTGTCTCTCCATCTTCTGTTGAATTCTAACATCTCCTGTGCTCTGCAGGAGAGTTGCCATGCCCATTCCTCCTGAATGCAGCTGTTGAAGAGAAAGCTGAGGTGGGGCAGGAGGGGCACTTGGGAGCAGCGGAACTGAGAAGCCATGGGCTAGTTTATTGACCATGGACACACTTTCCTTCCCGAGCTGCAGTTTTCTTATTTGTTAAAAAGAGCAGTGTTTATTGCTTCAGAGTTTTTTATAAAAGCAAAATGAAGTGCGATGCGATAATGCATCCAAAACACGCTTCAGTGTTTGAACAAGTGCGTGTTTGTGCTAATTGGTTTATTAAACGTGCTCCCCGCGGGATGGCAGGGGAGAGCAGCGTCTCGGAAAGAGATGTTGTGTGGGTGAGGGTGAGGGCACAAGCAGGTGGGCAGGGAGCTCCCTGGGATAAAGTACTTACTTTGTCTGCTGTTTAATATATGCTATGTCTAACCAGTCAAGTCCAGCTCTTGCTAAAGACAAAGATGCACCCATTTGCCTTTGCTACAGAACAAGCAACTTCACAACTGAATGACTTAAACCAATATTCAAGTATTTAGCTCATTGTCCTGTTAGGTGTCTCTATTGGTCTGATATGGGATTGGCTAACATTACCTCCCTACTTTTGAGTGTGTGGTCATTTGGTGGGTTGGCCTATTGCTGTCAGGTGTTGGATCCTTTTATCCATATGATTGGTGAGGTGGTTGGTGGGGACCGTCTTCTGTCCACAATTCGGATCTTGTTTCACCGTCCTCTAAGAACAGAGCGGGCAGATAACGTGGAGTCTAGACAGGAAGTGCTTTATTGTAATTCATGATTGATAATATTAAAGGGGACATAACAATAGCAAAGATTTTAATGAGACAGGTTTGAACTCTCCCTAAGAGAGCCCATAAAGCCCTGAAAAGCATTGCAGTTCAAAACTCTGGCAGAGTGTTGAGATGCCAAGAAAGTGGGCAGACTGGAAAGCAGGCAGCTGGAAAAGGCTGGACAGTGGATTTCTGGCCATAGCCAACATGTTAGTGTCGGAGGGAGATAAGAATCAGTCCCCTTGGCCTATAGTCACTGGTGGAGAAAGCCCAACCTGAGGCAGAAGCCTCACACCCAAGGGCCTTCCATCTCCAGTGACTCTTTTCCAGAGAGTCTCGAAGGACGTTGTTGTCTCGCCACCTTCTCTTGTATGTTAATGTCCCCTGGGCTCTGAAGCCCGAATTTATATGGTGCCAGCTAACTGACCAAATGTGGACATGAAGATAGGGTGAAGATTAGGACCACTGAGGGATGAGTGGGCAGTCCTGGCTGGAAAGGTGAAGAATTCTGAGGTCACCAAAACTTGCCAAAAGCTCGCAGTCCGTCTCTGCAGCCACCTAACACTGAGATGTTTCTGTCAGTCGCCTGGCTCTGCCACTTTTCAGCTGTGTTCAGTTCAGGAACATCTGTTTTTCTCCTGGCTGCTGCTCAGGAAGTTACCAGCGGTCTGCTTTGGGGGATCAAGCCTGCTGACTGTCAGAAAATGATCAGAGAGCCTCATTAAGGCCCCACATTCCCCTAACCATGGGGGGTTGTGACAAAGGTGTCTCATTGCCAGTTGGTTGGGGTGTGTGTGTGTGCATGCTTGCATGCATGCGTGAGTGTGTGTGCATGTGTGTGTGTGCGTTTGCATAGTGACAAGATTCTTAAAGCTGCAAGTGGGAGTTTACAAGATCTCTAAAGGATTAGAATACCCATAAACAAATTCCCAAATCCTGTTTTCCACTAATTCCTCATGCTCCCATCATGGAATGTGCTGTGGCCCCCTCCAGGGAGATGCAGAGTTTAGCATGGGAATTCTGCAGCATGCTGGTCCTTCCTAACAGCAAGGAGAGGGTGCACCAGAGAGGACATCACTTCTCCTTCCCCTTTAAAAGGCAGCCCATCCACGGATTAGTACAGCTCTCACCCTTCACCCATCCACGGATTAGTACAGCTCTCACCCTTCACCCATTCACGGATTAGTACAGTTCTCACTCTTCACCCATCCACAGATCAGTACAGCTCTCACCCTTCATCTAAGAAGCTTCTGCAGCAGAGATCATTTGCAGAAAGCTACAACTGGTCAAAATACAGAGAAAAAGTGGCTGTGTGGTTCCCGGTCCCAAATGATGTTTCTACAACACAACCCTTATACTTAAGGCTTAGGAAACATTGCAGAAAGGGGGACATAGATTGTAAGAGCCAGAGGACCAGATGTTTACTGGGAGATTGTGCCTTCTGTATAAGACAGGGAAGCTGCACTCATGAAAATCAACTTTGTGGTTGTCTAAAATAAGACCTGAATAATGACAACACCAGTTGACATGCCACCATGTATGGGGAAAGTCTCAAAAGACCCCACCTCTAGATGAAGAGCTACAGGCAATTCATGACTTCTGAGGGAGGGAAATTAGTTTCCCCCCGGAATGAGACCCCCTAACTAGGTATCCAGTCTTGAGTGGTCAGCCCTAAAATCATAGACATATGTGTAAACTAAATGGACACATTGGGTTGTATGTATGTGTGTATGTATGCAGGTGTCCTAGGGTTTCCATTGCTGCGAAAAGACACCATGACCACTGTAACTCTTATAAGGAAAACACTGAATTGAGGTGGCTCCCTTACAGTTTCGGAGGTTCAGTCCATTACAATCACAGCAGGGAACATGGTGACAGGCAGGCAGGTCTGGTGCTGGAGAAGTAGGCAACAGAAAGTCGACTGAGACACTGGGCAGTGTCCTGAGCATAGGAACCCTCGAAGCCTGCCCCCACAGTGACACACTTCCTCCAACAAGGCCATAACCATTTCAACAAAGCCACACCTCTAAATAATGTCACTTTCTATGAGATCATGGGGGCCAATTGCATTCAGGCTACCATTGTCTGTCTGTCTGTATTATGTATGTATGTAACAAAAATAATTAAAGAAAAAGAAGCCATGAATTTGAGAGAGAATGAGAGGACATAGAGGGAGAAGAAGGAGGAAGGAGATGATACAAGTACAGTACACAGATATGAAATTTAAAAACATTTTTAAAATGCAGCGGCAGCCCTCAAGGCATTCAAGGATGTGTTCACTTGAGTGCTTGCCTTGCTTTTGCTCAGGCACGTTTACTTTACCTACTTAATGGGTGATGACATTTTCCTTGATGGAAAGTGTATTAGGTAATAGTATTTATCCTACGTACTTGTCAACAACAGTGTCCCTGTCTAAGAAGTGGTCATGAGTCCTCTCACGCTCTTCTGGCCGGGTCTGGTCACGGCATTCTCAGCCTCTCTGAGTGGACGCGGGGCTCCTGAAACCGCTCTTTGTGTTGCTGGCTGACTGTTTGCCACGTGGTCCAGAAAGCGTGTTTTCCACATCCTGGTAAGGAAATCCTCTGTCAAGAGCAGCAGACTTCCCCTGCTCTCCTTCACCTCGACTCCTGCCAGGAAGGTCTAAATAGGCCCTCTGTAGTCAGCTTCTTTTCCGTATTCCACACCACAGCTCAGCTACCGACACTGAGCCAGAAAAGTTAGCTTCTGCCCGGAGACCACAGGACCCACAGAACAGAGAGCTGCTTTAGGGTGGAGCGTCCAGGCCCAGCCTCCTGCAGACACTTGGTGTCTGGGGAAACGTCCCCCTCCTCCTCCCTCTTCTCCTATCACTCGAATAACTGTGCGTGTATATATTTTCTCAAATATTCAGCTCCATTTTATTTCTGTGCCAATGACCTTCTGAGGCAAGAGGCTTAGCCAACGTGCTGAAGTTTACACGTAATCCATTACATGCTACCGAAGTGATGTTTGGAAGCAAGGGCCTTATCCAAACTAACTCCTTGTCCAAGATAAATCTTTTTGTCACTGTAAATAGATGCCATTGCCCTGGGGGAGTGGGCAGGGAAACCCTGTACTACTGCTGCTGTTAGCTGATGGGTTGTAGCTCACAGCATGTCAGATGATGTGAGGTTTCTATGAGTTACCGTTTCCGTTCCCGTCTACTCCTTCCACTCCTGTGCTTTCCATTTGTGGCTTCTCTGCTTCTTGGGGGCATCCTCGGTGTTACCTTCCTATTTGGAGGGGACGATGGGGGGTTGTGATGGGTTGGGAGAGGTTATGGCAGACATTGCTGTGTCTTAGGACCTCTTCATCTGCACAGTCACTCTCTGATTCTCGCCTCCTGGGAGGGTTTCAGTGCTTTGCTACCCTTATAAGATGCACTTCTGTAGTCTGACTCTGCCTTACGTACTGAGTGGAGCTATTCCAGATGGCCTGAATCTATCAGGAGCTACGTACTGAGTGGGGCTATTCCAGATGGCCTGAATCTATCAGGAGCTAAGCTTGACTTCCATGTGAGTAGAGTCAGGAAGCCCTATGGTCTCATTGAGCTTCCGTATAGACTCTGCACAGGCTTGAGACCAGGCAGGTCTGCGGCTGCTCTCAATGCTGCCATCTCCACATCCGCTGTGGTCTGCTGTGTTTCTCCGGGGCACATAGTGTGTGATTCTGAGCCGTTGTCCTGGGCTACCTACGGGTACTCATGAGTATGTGTAACCAGAAAAGGAAACCAGGTCATCAAAACTTGCCTCATGTTTTCCTGGAAAATAAATTCCAAGCCAAAGCGATGTAGACTTTAAAACTGGAAAAGAAGAAACAGAAAGTGTCATTGTGATCTTCCCCTGGACTTCCCTCCAGTAGGGTCTAGATGGAGGCCTCCCATACCACCTCCACCTCGGTTTAAGATGAATTTTTAATTATGTATGTGTTGGGGTGTGTGCAGACTGTAGAGGCCAAAAGCGTTAGCTCCTCCTTGTGCTGGGGTTACGGGCAGTTGTGAGGCGTCCGATGTGGGTTTTGGGAACTGAGCTCAGGTTCTTTGCGAGAGCAGTGTGTGCTCTTCACTGCTGAACTGTCTTGGCATTGCATTCCTATCAGTTTAGAGGCATGCTCTGCACAGGTGCACACCTGTATGCACACACAACTCAAGGCTGCTGTGTTATCAATCGCATCCATTCTTTCAATCCCCGCAGCTGCTTTTGGGGCATCATGACATTGCTCTGAGTTCTAGCTCGGGGAGCTGGAACACACTCCTAGGAGCCCCGTTCCCACCATGCTGCCCCCTCTCAGTTTGCTATTTTATTCAAGTTCTAATAACACGGGGAAGAGTGTTGAGAAGTTTCCAGACTCCCCCAGCCCTGCCCGGCTGTATTCCCTGACCTGTCTCAGCAGCCGTGACCATCAAGCAGAGGTCACAGTGGGAGGATCAGGGGACTTCTCACTTCTCATCAGTGCTTGGCTGAAGCACCACCCTTCACTTTCTCCCTGGATCTTTTGTTTTGTTTTGTTTTTCGAGACAGGGTTTCTCTGTGGTTTTGGAGCCTGTCCTGGAACTAGCTCTTGTAGACCAGGCTGGTCTCGAACTCACAGAGATCCGCCTGCCTCTGCCTGCCGAGTGCTTGGATTAAAGGCGTGCGCCACCACCACCCGGCTCTCCCTGGATCTTAAAGACAGCTAATGCTGCTCCACCTTAATACAGACTCTTGTGTGCTAGCACCGAGCTTATTAGTAAGCTCTTGCCTGCTCCTGCTCCCCCTCCGCTGTCTGCGTCTTCCAGGAAACACCTGCCTTTACTGGCCTTTTCTTGTTTTCCCGCTGGTCTCTGTTTGCTCTGGTTCTTCCTGTTTGCAGTGCCATACCTGAGTAACCACTTTCTAAATTAGCTAACTTGTCTCTGGAGCTGTCTACTCGGGCAGTAAGAGCTGCACCTCTGACACCCCGTGTCACATAGACCACATCAGTCATTTGACACACATATGCTGCACACACATGCATGCAAACACATGTATGTTGTTGATGTAGGAAACGCAGCTCCCACCTCAAAACGGTAAGCGATGGTTTATTTTAGAGCCAAATACAAGTGAGTGTGGCTGGGGAACACATCAGGTTCCCCCAATACCATGATCTTTCTGACATGTAGTTTTGTGAAGTTTTGAGCGTCAGACTGAAGAAAGTCACAAGTGGGACCATCAAGTAGGCGGGTCCAGCAAAGCAGGGAATGTCTGCTAGAGACCTTAGATGCTAAAAACGTTCTTAGCTTCTGGGATGGTGGAAGCTAGGAGGTCTGCATTCCAAAGGATTTACTTACTAGTCACAAGGATGTTGTACCACACACAGAGGTGAACAAAAACTGGCTATTGGGGGAAGGGTAAAGAGAGCTCAAGATAATTTGGCCCTAGACTTGGAACATTCTAACCGTTAAACACATCATTGAAATTCTAATCTGCCAGTCAGCCCTTGTTTATTGCCAGAACTTCTTTCCAGAAGCTTCCATTCACGTATGTGTGAGGTGTTTCTATATTTTTCTTCAGTATAAATCCTCACTCCTGTGTGATTTTTATGTTTAGTGTGGAGCGCATGAAAATAGCTCAAGAACATGTTCACAGCCATTTCCTCATTTAGAAGGACTCAGATCATCCTGCTCACCTGGAGGGATTCTGTTTGCTCCAGCTCAGGGTACCACCTTTGTTGGGCAGACTCCAAAAGAGAGGATTTACTGACACAGCCTTGATAGGGATGATGGAAGAAAAATGCTTGGTACCAACCTTCAAACTGCTGAAAATCGAGGCTCCCTGGGGAGTAGAGATTTGGTTTGACCTCAGTGCAGCCCTGTGCATAGAATTCGTGACCTAGGGCAGATGCATAGTATGTACTGGCTGGAGAATGGGTGACAGGCAGCGAATTGGACTGGGTGGGCTATGGGTGAGGCATGTGCTGGAATTCTGAGACGAGGAGAACGATGATTGGTTATAGGTTTTGTTGTGCATGGTGAATACACCCTTCCTGGTATTTTTAGATGCAAAGAAAGATCTTTGAAGCTTTGAGCTGATGTGTTATTGAACAGGGTGGCATCCTGTGGGTCCCTCAGAGGGCTGCCTTACTTCTTTTCCATTCACACGCTGAGATGGAGCACATGCTGGAAACTGGTTTTCCTTGCCTTTGGTGCCATTTCTATTCAGCCGTGCATGCATGCGCTCAAGCGTTTGCAGTGGATCACAAGGGAGGCTGATGGGAAGCTTGCTATGATCCTGTATATGGGAATTGAAGTGGTGATAATTCAACTCAGTGCACATCAGGCAAAGAAGGAATCTGTTAAACAGATGGTGGGCTGCCTCATGCTGCCAGGGGCAGGAGTAGGACTGAGTCCTGGACATGACTCTTGGCGTGACTTCTTCTTCACATTGTTTTACCCCCCTCCCTCCTTGGACTGGATCCTTCTTGTAGCTTCTAGGTGCTGCTTCAGGAAATGAGACGGAGTAGGTCCTCTTTTTTGGTTTCACATCTCCCAGGGAGTTATTCTGAATATCTGTGGCTGTGGAAGGGATCATATTGTATTTCATGGAGTGGAGAAGGGCGGGGATGCCCTGAGAGCAGAGGCCAGTCCCCATGGGGAGGTGCTGAGATGATGCAGCAGGGATCAGTCCCCATGGGGAGGTGCTGAGCTGATGCAGCAGGGACCAGTCCCCATGGGGAGGTGCTGAACTGATGGCAGGCAGGGTCCCCTTCAGTGAAAGCATTCAGTATCACAGTGGCCCAGCTGGGCACCTGCTTGCTGCGGGTCCTTGAAGGGTTGTCTTCCAGAGGGATGAAGGAAGGCTCAGGTGCTGTAGACAACTGATTATTTTGTACATTGGCTCTTGATAGTTACTTTGAGGATGATGGCTGCTCAGATTGGAACAAATGAATGCAGAGTGTTGGGAGTTGCAATCGGCACCTTGTAGGTGTTCTAGAAGGCAAAAGAATGTCACCAGGAAAGACTCAAGGTCTACGATTTGTAAAACTGATGTGTGAGGGAGGAATAGCTTTATTCTTGGGTTTAGGGAAAGGAATGGAAATGAAGATATCGAAGCTACTTTAGGCTCTGAAGAAGTCATTGGAGTGACGAGTGGGCAGAGGTGCGTAGAGAAACCCCTCTTCAGATGACAGAGAAACCACATTTTACTTTCTACGCATGTTTCCAGCTCTGCTATGGTGGTTTACACTGTTGTCAGCGTGCCGGGATTTGCAATTGCCTAGGAGACAGAATTCCCAGGTTGTCTGTGAGAAACTTCCTGACTGAGGTGGTTAGGCTGATTGAGGTGGAAAGATCCACCCCTAATCTTTGGATCTTTCAACAAGAGTCTGTATAAGTTTTAGACATGATTTTAATATAAAATAAAGTGGTCTTTCCTTGTCTCCAACATTAGTGAAGAACCAGCAAGTGTTGCAAATTGTGTGCTTACTCGGCGCCATGGTCACACTCACGATAGTTCCCCACATGTGAGGAACTCATGATGGCTGAGCTAGCAGCCCACGGTGACAGCCACACCCATGCCAGCATGGATTCCTTGGTTCAGCTCTTCCCACAGACACATACGCTAAGCTTCTTCCCGCTCCTTCTGTTCATCCTGTACTCAAATTCTTTTGAACGAATGCCATGTACCTTATGCTACTATTTATTTCAATATCAACTTAAATGGTGAGAGATTTAAGAAATTCAATGGGAAAACAAACCAGACATTCTAATAAATACACAGTAGATAATTATGTGTAATTATAAGATTTCAATGGAAGATAATGATCACACGTCTTGTCCATTGTGGTGTACAGACACTGTACAGAGTAACTAATATTGTCACCAATGCTTCACTTTTAATTCTTTGAGAATTATGTGAATGCATACAAAGTACTTTGATCATATCCACCACCCTCATCCCCCTCCAACTGCTCCCAGATTCCACCCCAAGACCTGTTTCTAACTTCACGTCTTCCTTTTTCACGATTCACTCAGTCACGAATTAGTGCTTCTCAGATGTGTATAGATGTATCTCCTAGTGCATGGTTGACCTACCAGAGGGCAGAGCCCTGCAGAAAATGGATTTCCCACCTTCTAGTAGCTATCAACTGTCTGTCAATAGCTCCTCAGTCAGGAGCTGGGGCCTCCCAAGCCCCTCCCCCACCATGCTGCGTTGTTTACTGGCTTGATCTTCTAAAGGTCCTGTGCTGCCAGTCACTGGGTACAATAGGCCTGTCATGTCTACAAGTCTTCCTTGGTCTCTGGCTGTTGCAGTCTTCCCATTCCCTTTCCTGCCATGTTCTTGAGACTTGGGAGCAAAGGGTGTGGTATAGAAACCTCATTTACAGGCTGACATTCCACAGACACGTATTCTCTTCATCTCGGCCAGTTGTCTATCTCTGTATTAACTGCTATCCACTCTGGAAAGAGGCCTGCTCTCACCCCAAGTATAAAGGTAAGAATTTAGGAAGCAGTTTGATACTCTGTCTATTACAAAGAAATAGTAATAGGGTCTCCCCCAGGGACTCTGAGTCCCTAGCCACACTTTCTGATGTGGAGGGTCCTTCTGGATCCTTATTTGGCAATGGTTGAAAATAACACATGGAGAAACCACAGTGACCATTCCACTGTGGCCATTCTCCATTTATTCTGTTCAGGAATAGGAGCTCTACCATTTCAGGGGAACGATGCCTGCTTAGCTGGACACCAGATTTCTCAGGTTCCCTTGCAGCTATGGCTCAGAGAACAATCAGGGCAATGGGATATGGGAGTTAGAGGTGCCCGGTTCCTGCGTGTACTTAAACAGTTTTTAGTTGATTGTCGTTGTTTTTGTTATTTCTGCTTTTGATATTGCAGGAGAAAACTTTGACCTTTCCCTGACCCTGGGGAGTGAGCACATGCATACATGGGATCTTGACACTTCCCTCCTGGTGCTGGGAGATTCTTCACATCTGCCAGGCTCCGCGGGGAGCTCCCTGAAAAATCTGAGTCACATTTACCTTCCCAGCCTGGAGGAGCAGTCAGTATTCCTGGCAGAGCACAGGGTATTATAAATGTTTACAGAAGAGATGGAGGAATTAGAAGCACCCTAGAGACAATATCACACTGGCCATGTTGAGTAGTCTCCTCCAAGAAGTTGCAAAGATCACAGGAAGTGTCAACATTGTTGATAGCACTTGAGAATAACCACGTTTTCATGATCCTCCACCCACACACAGTCCAGCTATCTAACTCCAAACGGTGTGTCCTGTGTTGGTCCATTACTGTGTTGGTCCACTACACAGTTACTGGTGGTGTTTACATTAAAATGGACAAGGTAACTCTTTCGAATACCGTGGCCATCTTGTCATGAATGTAGCCTTGGAGTAGAGGCTATCTGTATATATTCCTTTAAACAAAATCAGCTGGGTTGTGACTGGGGAGAAAATGTAATATTTATGATGGGGGGCTCGTGTGTGGAATCGTTATGAGAGGAGCATTTTGGAGCATTTGTCCGAGCTACACTAGACACTGCGGAGAGCCCTGGATCCACCAGGCACGTTCGGAATTGTTCGGCATTCCCTCTGTTTGGCTGCCGGGCTCTGCAGACCTTCCGAGACATTCTCCATCAATTGCTGTTTCTGTGATAGATATAAGCAGGGAAAGCCACTCACTCTGCTGGGCCTGGTGGAAAAAGAAACGAGATTCTTGTGTGAGGGTGTCCCATGATGAAAACACATTTTACAACTTTTCCTTCCCTGCGTGCCTTTTATGTAAACAACAAAACACACTCAATCCATTTTTCAAACAAACTTACCAAACCCGAAAACACAGCCGACCTTTAATAGCGGGTAGCATGAACTATTGGGGTTACAAAGAAGGTTTTAACTATTGAAACCCGTTGGCAACCTGAAAAATGAGTTTTCCCTCCTTCCGAACGGTTAAAAATAGCTCTATAAACTCTTAACTCCGTGTGATGGTGAGCTCAGCATTAATCACCTCTATGGCATCTTACATTTAGGACACGGATAAATCCACGGGCCCCAATCAACCACTTTCCTGAGGAAATTGGCCAAATCCCACCTGGAGGGAGGGGGATGAATCCCAACAGCCTTGCCATTCAGACAAATCTCTTTTCAAGTACCCTTAAAGCTTTTTTTCATACTCCAGCGAAGACAGCCGCACAGGAAACAATAATAGTTTAATCTCTTGAAAAATTTCCTTCCTGCATTGCAGCCCTCAGACAGGTAGTGAGAGCGAGCCAAGGAAAATGAAGAGAGCCCCTGCCAAGCGCTGGCTGCTACTTGGCTTCTCCTTCCTGCTCTCGCATAGGAGCCTCCATGCTCCCCCAGAGAGGCTCTGCTGCGGCCCCAGTGGCTCTTCCTCTGTCTGCCTTGACCCTCTCTGACCCTGGGAAAGAAAGAGCCAAGGGAAGCAACCATTGACTCATTCCATGACTGGGCGTCTTTAAGCCGCCTGCCATTCTTCTGGAGCTTCCCAGCGCTTCCTTCTAGGGGAAGACACATTTTATCTGGGAAAACACATGCAACTCTCAGGGAAGTGCAGAGCCTGTGGGTGGGTCTGAGGGAAACTGTGTCTGGGCTTGCTCAGAAGCCCATGTGCCTCATTGCTGAGCAAGTCTTCCGAAGGCTGCAGGGAGGGTAATAAGGCTTCAAGAAACCTGAACAATTTTGAGATTTGTGGGCTAGACAGGACCCATATTCAGGAAGTCCACTGGCTTTACCCTGGCCAGCCAGCTCAGAATGCCAGCCTGTCGTGACGTTCAGTAACCCACAGAGGATCTCGTTAGGCCATTATACATAATAACTCTTGGGGATTAGCTTGCAGTTCTCATGCATGGCTCAAGCTGTGTGTAATTTACTTCAGACGAGCTGTTTCCAACCAGCAAGATCACCAGAATGGGCACGTTGACTGCTGGCCCCTCCTCCTCTGTGCTCTTTGTGTGTGTGTGTGTTCACGTGTGTACACATGGAAGCCAGAGGTGAGATGGATACCGTCCTCTCAGCTCCCACCTACTGTTTTTGAGACAGAGTCCCTCATGGAACCAGGAGCCCCCAGCTTTCTCTAGACTGGCTGTCCAGTGGGCCCCAGGAAGCCTGTGTCTATCTCTCTGGTGCCAGGACTGCAGGCAGGCATTGCCACATCCGGCTTTCACATGGGTGCTGGGGACTGGAACACAGGTCTTGTGTTTGTGTGCGAGCGCTTCGCTTCCTTAGCCTACTGTGAGTCCTTGACTCACCGGCTGGAATTTTTGCTCTCTGTGCTCCCCAGGGAACACCTCTGTCTAAACACACCCCTGAGTCCTGGCTCTCAATCACTCCCTTTTATCCAGTCTTGTTTCTGGTTTTCCTCTAGGCTTGGCCATTTCAGGAGTCACTGGCAGGGTCTGGGCAAAAAAAACCTGCATTTTTATCTCCTGTCTATTTCCCCCACCCATATTTGTGACTTGAAATTTAAAAAAATCCTCTCATTATAGAGAATAGAACATTGTCTAATCTCTCAAATAAATAGAGAGGAGGTAAAAAGGTTTGTTAGTCAAACTGCTGGTTGGCACAAAAAAAAGTGAACAAATTTAGTTATCATAAAAATAGCCTCTTCAAGCCACCCACCGTGTCTAGGAATTCATTGGACACATTCCCATGTTTTCAGGCCAAGAAAGAAGTACGCGAAATAGAACCTGTTTTCAACTCATTTTCCCTTCATTACTGAGGATAACTGAAGGCAAATTCTGTAAGATTCTCCTTAGACAAGCGTCTGGGCCAGCCAAGGGCTGTTACCTCAACTGTCAAGTAAGAAACTCAGCAGTCTGCAGGAATGCAGTACCCAAGGAGAGACCTGTGTAGTGAGGATCAGAAAAGATGACCAGCATAATGCTAGTTACCATAGCAACATATTGTGAGGGACATTTTGCCGGCAATATGGGGGTATTCAACATCAGTGCCACTCCCATGACATGCCCTTCTCAGAGGTGTGCGAACTCATGGTTTCTAAAAACAAACAAACAAACAAAGGGAATAGTCTTACATAACTAGTCTTTCTCTGTTATTCCAGGTAGCTCCCACATAACAACAGAGAGACTTGTTATTAATTATGAAAGTTCAGCCTTAGTTTAGGCTTGTCCCGCTAGCTCTTGTATCTTAAATTGACCCATTTATATTAACCTATGTCCTATCACGTAGAGTTACCTTTCTCCCACCTTGTTCGTATTTCCTCTCCATCTAGGGGGTGACTCTGCCCTTCTTCCCAGAGTCCTCTCTGTCCTTGGAAGTCCTACTTAACCTCTTCCTAGCACAAAGGTGTATATCTGATTAGTGGAATAGAGTGGCTTTAATTCTACTTTGATAATGTTTTATAATACCTAAGATGTTCTTTATGCAGCGTAGTGATTTAAGCATCTCTGGTAACTGACAAAAGAAGTCTTATGTTTTTAGGTATTGGGTTTCTGCAATTATTTCTGTCGTGTCTGTATTTGTCAGTGTTCTAAGGGACAGAGGCGACAGAATGAATATGTGGTAAGAACGGGTCACTGGACAGGTTTTGGAGAGGTGGTCTGTGTAGCCCAGGAAGGCTGTCTTCACAATGGGGAGTGGAAATCCCACAAGCTTCCCAGTCTATTACTGGAAACTTGAAAAAGCTGGGCTGTGACACCAGTGAAGGATGGCCAACAGCCACAGCGGGGTAGAGGAGCACCAGCCAGAGGTGACCTCCTGAGGGAGACACGCGTGGGCAGGGCGCCTTCATGGGACCCACGGTTGAAAGGCCTGCTCACATTTGCCGAAAGTCTTCCAGTGTCGGCGAAACTGACCAAGAAATGCCCTTACAGCTGTGCCTGGAGGCTGGCCATGGGGTCGACTCCAGATGTTGCCACGTTGGCGACCTTGATGAACAATCTCAGCACATCTGTACTCCTTGAATTCTATGTAATTATTTTAGTGACCTTTCTTAAAATGGGCTTTCTTCTCAGTTGCAAATCTTCAAGGATCTTTCTGTGGAAGTGTCTGCATTTCTAACACTACTTCTGTTTCTCCCAGGGTGCCCTGCTTCATCAGAACATGGTTCTGGGTGGCATTTCCCTTGACATCCATGTTCATAGAGAGGGACCCACCACAGAGGTGAGTGGACATGCCTCACGCGGTCCTCTCTGCGACTGTGTGCAGAAGAGCAGGCCCTTTCCCTGCCTGCTGTGTGGCTCGGACACGGGCGGGAAGGGGCCCTTCTACACTTCTCCAGTAGTCTACCCTCAAACTTCTGTTACCCCAAGTGAACCTCCCTTCTACTCAGTGATATTTTCCTGTTCACCACCAACTCCCAGCCCTAGCTGCTGTTTGCCTCTTGTGGCCACTGTCCTTCCATCTCCTAGATTCTGCCTTTGTCCCCAATACACCAATGGGGGCCCATCCTCTGCTCTTTCTGTAATCCTTGGCCACCACATTTACACCTGACAAGGGAACTTTCGTCTTATCTTTTCTGTCTCCCCAGGGCACAGATCCCTTCCGATTGGCTACTGTGTGACATAGCACCTCCTCTTAGTGCTAACAAGGATGGAACTGAAACCTGCCGGTTTTAGTTTCTAGTTCCTGAGCTGCCAAGTGTGTTTATTCTAATCATAGCGGAATTCCTACTATGATCATGCCCTCATTAGTTCTGATGACCTTATTTAACTTTAGACACCGAAAACCCATCTTGTTCAGCATGCGTGGGGCCATGGGATTCAGGATGGCCCTTTCTGATGACTTTCTGTCCGTCTGTCAGGCCACGGGCCTGAAGATTCTCAGGCAGAGCTTCGCAGACATGGTGCCTCACAGATTGCTAGGGCAGTCCGGTTTAGGAAGTCGCCACCTTCTTGATTCTTACGTGAAATCTCTTTAGAGGAGGAAGGACAGAGAGGAGGTGGGCATAAAAAAGAGAGAGAGGGAATTATGGGAAAGAGAGCAAGGGAGTAATATTTGGCTATATTCTTTAAGTTTTTTTTGCTATTTATTTGCAGCGAATGCTTTTTTTTTTCTGGAAAAACGAGTTGTATTTTTTAACTTGAAAAAGAAGGAATCAGTGTTTGAAGAGAGAGTGTATCCAAAGAAAGAAAAATAAAACTCCTGTTGACTTGCTTCTGCTGCTGGTGTGCTCTGAGTAGGAAGATGCCGGGAACCAAACAGGTCTGGGATAAGCTGCACCAGCCGATGAGTCTCTAAAGATAATGCTGAGTGAAGGGTGCTCCATTAGCAACGGCTTCAAATGGTGGTGTCTTCAAATAGTGAAAATACCAAATAGAGGCCGGAAGTGATTTCCTCAGAGACTAACTGACTGATGACCCAAATAAAATCTGCAATAAACAGGATGTGATTGGCTGGCCAGGAGGGCGGAGTCAGCACTGCACAGTCCCTGCTTCTCTGCCCACTCTCTTCTTGAGTGCCTCTAGCCATGGTCAGATAAGTCCTGTTATGCCTGGCTGAGCTTCAGGAAGGTTCCGTGACCTAGTGAATAAACAAGGTGTGGTGGGAACCAGAACCAGACTCTGAAGGGGTGAGGCCCACCTTAGCACTTAAAAGCCGGTTCAGCTTACAGGATGCCCGGCCCAGTTCAGGGCCTAGCGGTGTGTCAGTGCTTGGTTTGTTTCAGGCCAAAGCGTGCGTGACTCAGGGAAAGCTCACTTACCTTGTGGTCCCTGACTGACTTTCCTGATTTCGTTGTAGAAGTGGGGAACTGGCTTAGAGGAGCCGGGTGACTAACTTCCTGAGGACACGGGGCATCTTAGTCTGATTTGTAATGATCTTGGTAGGGCAGGATGGGGGAGTGAGCAGCTACTCTGGACAGGTGGGCATGGACCACCATCCTCTGGTTTCCTTTCCTCCCATCTGATCTAGGCTTCTGAGCATGTATTCATCAAATCCATTTTCTGTCAGTCACAGGAGACATTGTATCTCCTTGTATCTTATCCTCCATCAGCAGGGTATGCTTCAAAGAGAGCTGCAAGGGACCAGATGATGGTGGAGCAACCAGGATGGGGCTAGACATGTTCTTAGAACCACTGTGTGGAGTGTTCCTTTCTGCTGAGCATTTGATCAGGCACAAGTGGGGCCTAGGCCATCTGCAGGGTAGGGATTTAGGTCTGTTTGAGGCAGGAGTGACATTGATCAAAACAAAGTCATTGACTTCCCAGCGCCCATGTAGCCTTATTGCTGTTATTGCTCTGCCTTAGCCTCCTCAGATATCGTATGATATTGCTGGCACATAGGCCATAGGGGGTATAGCGAGTGAAGCCTTTAGCATTGTGCCTGGGTCTCCGTGAAATGTTGATTCTTGCTAACGTTTCTAGCACACACAGCAATGCTAGTACCGCTACAGCAGTCAGGACGTTTTTATCGGTTGATTTTACTCTTCATCAATTTCATACATGGATAGAATGAATTTTGGTCACTCTCCCCTCCTTCTCTCTCATCTCCTCAGTCCATAACAATGACTCTTCCCCCTCCCTACTCCACCCTTCCCAGAACCATGACTGTTGGTTTCCCTTTAGTGACCCCTTTAGTTTGATCAGGTCCATCTGTTGTGGACCACTAGAGCCCGGCAGGGTCAACAGTGCTGTACATAAGCAAGGCAATGACTCCTGGGTCTGTGAGTGACCAGCAGTCTTCTGTCAGGGCTGGGTCCCTGAGTCCTTTCTTCTCTAAGCTTGCTGCTTATAAGTCTGTTCTGGTGAAGACTGAGTTCAGGCATCTGAAGCTGCAACCCCCTCTCCTCCCCTCCCTCCCTCTCTCTCTCCCTCTCCCTCTCCCTCTCTCTCTCCCCATCTCCCCCCCCCCATTGTTATGATTGTCTTTTGACTAGACAATCTCATCTCACAGGCCTGCTTCCTAACTTCTACCGGCTCTTACGCTCCTTCTGCCCTTTCTGCAGTGTTTCTCAAGCCTTACAGGGACTGATACAGCCGTGTTGCTCAGGGCTGTTAGATAACTATCGTCTGTTCCTACCTGGGACCACCCCTGTTTCTGCTCTAGGGATTTCTTTAGGAAGGAAGCAGCCCATAAGGGAAATGACTGCTCATTCTAAGAAAGAGCACATTGATTTCCTGATTCATAAGGAGGGAAATGAAATTCTATTTTTTTCCTTTTGAGATAGGGTCTTGCTCTGCTGTCCACGCTGGCCTAAAAATCTGGATTCCTCTTGACATGGCTTTCAGAGAAGCTGGGACCACAGGTGTGTATCACCCAGAAAGCTTCTTGATGAGCACTCAGGGGAAGTCCCAGCTAAACCCACAGAACCAGTCTGTGACCCTGCCATGGCAGCAATTGTGTGCAAGGAAGCAGGACATTTCCTATTGTTCTGGGAGCCGGATGCTATTATTCACAGTGGATTTAGAGGAGAGAGATCGTCTCAGGTTGTGAAGAAATTTTTGAAACTCTAATCTTTCCATCTCATTTGGGAGGAGTGTTGACAAAGGACAAGAACAAAGGATGGGAGGGCACCACCATCAAAGTTGAGCCATGGCTCCGGGTAGCTCTGACATTGTTGTGGGGGTTTACCTTACCAAACTGAGGTCTGAGAGTCTGAAGAAAAACTCTGTTGCAGTGGTCGTGACATCCGTGCTAAGGAACTGGGTATATTAGAACCATCTTAGCAGACATTTTATGATAGGTGTCCGGTACTGGTGGGAAGCAGCGTGTGTTACTAGGGGTTACAGGCTCTGGATTCAGACCACCAGCAGCTGATGTGTGTACAAGTCACCAGACCCTGAATGTGTTTAGTTATTCTGTAACAGGAAAGTATGTTGTGTGGGTGTGAGGGGGGCACAAGAAGAAAGACACTCTCTTTCAAGGTTAACATGACTTCATCAAATCCATGCTGGAGATGAGGCGAGCTGAAGTCAGGGGTATCTGAAAAACAGAGTGAAAAGAGAGATGGGAGGTTGTGGGGGGAGGATCTGTGCATATGTGTGTGTCTGTGTGTCTATGTGTGTGTGTTTGCTCAAGCCTTTGTATGTACGTTTGTCTATGTGTGTCTGTGTCTCTGTGTGTCTGTGTTTGTGCATCTCTCTCTTCCTGTGTCTCTGTGTGTGTGTCTATGTGTGTGTGTGTGTCTCTCTCTGTGTATGTATGTTTGTCTATGTGTGTGTGTCTTGTGTCTATGTGTGTGTGTCTCTCTGTGTATGTATATTTGTCTATGTGTGTGTGTTGTGTCTATGTTTGTGCATCTCTCTCTCTCTGTGTCTGTGTGTCTATGTGTGTGTGTGACTGTGTGTGTGTTTGTGCAAGTCTTTCTTTCTCTGTATGTATGTTTGTCTATGTGTGTCTGTGTTTGTGCATATCTCTCTCTCTCTCTCTCTCTCTCTCTCTCTCTCTCTCTCTCTCTCTCTCTCTCTCTCTCTCTGTGCGTGTGTGTGGTGTGGTGGGTAGTCCCTCCATGACCTTTCAGGATTTCTTGACTCCACTCTCAGTTAATTTATAATGAGTGGAAGTATGATAAGGAACACGTACACTCACACACACGTCCCTGTGGGGAGCCAGCACTTTGTTCTCCTCTTCTGAATGAGTGGAGCCCATGGTCAAATATGCTTTTAGGGAATACACATCTGAGAACCGGGACAAAGAAAAACAGCAGGAAAATAGGCTGGTGTGTTGGCATACAAAAGGTTCCACAATAACCCGGAATGGATTTAACAGAGGTTTATTTTTTAGGAGATAAACTCACAGAAAGAGTAGTGATCTGAAGTCCTCTGCATGTACTGGGAACTGGAACTGAATCCAGCAGCCAAAAGGCCTGAACATGTTTTTCCTCTGCATTTATAGCACATTAGACCACATCCAAAGTGGTCTGGTATCTTAAAGGCTATTGGCTGAAGGAGTTCTCACAGAACCTCCCCTTTTGTCTAAATAAGAGAGTTCTAAGCCTAATACAAACTTTATACAATAAGAACATATATCAAAAAAACAAACAAACAAACAAACAAAAAGAACATATATCAAGTATATATCAAGTATTGTCCATGGAGAAGAAGAGGAAAAAAATACATAAAAATTAGAATTATAGCCAGCATAAACAACATTAAATAAGAAACATATGCTAAAAGTTTCAATAGTTATCCTATCATAAGGAGTCTAAGTCTTATATTAAAAATGGCTTGGTTAAGCCATGAGAGGAAAGAAACTCTGACTATCTAGTCTTCAACCCCATCAAAGACCTGAAAAGTGAGATAATATTACTTGAGTAAAAAGGAAGTACAACCAAGCAATTTCCAAAAGGTACAAGAAATGACAGAGACAACTGGCTACCTGGGCAATCACCCAAAGTCTCATTTGCAATGTTGGAACTACCAACTTTGGCTAGGGCTTAGAGTATCTGACATAGTATTTTTCAGAGGAAGGAAAATTTGAAAAACCATCTTACCCTGTCTTGGCAAGGTTTAGCAGTCTATTTTCTTGTATTCTGCTTTTCCAGTCAGGACACCATGCATTTTGTCATTAGTTGAGGCAGGGGCAGTTCTTTGCCCAAAGGCCAGTTTTGCCAAGAAGAAAACAAGCTCCAAATGGAGTATCTTCAGTGTCCAACATTCTCTTGGGAATAGATTGGTGCTGCCAGGAACAATCATGTCTCAAGTCAACAGAATTCTAAGTTATTTAAATGTCATAATCTACAGTTCTTTGAAGTGGTTGAAGATTATCTATATATGCAGAATACAATCTCTATGCATTTAAAGAACCTGATTACTCTAACTTTAAGTATGACAAACATGGGGCTGGAGAGATGGCTCAGTGGTTAAGAGCATTGCCTGCTCTTCCAAAGGTCATGAGTTCAATTCCTGGCAACCACATGATGGCTCACAACCATCTGTAATGAGGTCTGCAGACACACACAGACAGAATATTGTATACATAATAAATAAATAAATACTAGAAAAAAAGTATGACAAATACGGATGACTATTGACCTGTAATTCTTAATATTTATATATCTTAAAGCCCAAGGCTTCATATTAAAAAATTAAGCAATCTTTAAACAAATCTGCAGCAAATGAGGACAATAACCTCAAAATGTAAACAATATATAAGCATCTTGATCAGAGGTAGAAATGTATAGTTCAATATGATAAATATATCCTAAAATTTCATCAATATACAAAATATCTTAAGCAAAGAGAGAAACATGCATGCATATATATGACAAAATAACTTTGTGTAGGTGCACAAATATTGTAAACAAAAATAGGAACATATTCAATATAACAAGTATAACTTGAGTTTATATCAATATACAAGAATCTATACCAATGTAAATTGTCTATAAATAAGAGATCGCAAGTATTCTCACTATTACTCACTATCATTATTGTCCCATCCCATCCATTCCTTTTTTTTTTCCAATAAAGATCTCTAAGTCTACTTCATATCCACCCCAACCTTATACCAGTGATAGCCAACCCCTAATAATGTTCCTAGCCCAGAGGACAAGATTTGTTGGGAGAGGGAACATTATTTTCTAGAATTACTTTTAGCTGTCATGGGGGCAATGTTATTTCTATGGGATTCTGTAAAAACTAAAATAATGGTTATGTTTCAAGATTACTGTCTGGTATAATTGCAAATAGTCTCTGAGCAGTTGGTAGGGATTTTCCTGAGGTTCTTATTTGAAGTTCTGGCCAGAACATCTTGTAAGAAGTTGCACCATCTCAGTTAGCTAAGTCAGAATCATCTTGAGTTGTTTGTAACCTAACACTGATCTTAAAGTGGTGATATCATCATAATGACATCATAACAACCAGGTGGAGTCGCTATTGGGGGGCCCCATCTTCTTCTCGGAAACCTCAAAGATTACTGCAGGAAAACTTATTGTTCATTGTGGAAAACTTAAACATTATTCATATAGGCATATTCAATAAAAAGTACCCTAGAGACAAAAAAAATTAGGTATGGGGAGAAGTAAAATCTTTGAAAACAGAGTTTTGGTAATAGTAGTCACTAAATTTTATCTTCCTTCTTTCCCATAACAGGTTGCTCCTGACATGAGACAGAAGCCCTGAATTTTTCTTTTTCTTGGATTTGGAGATGGATAGCCACTGTCCAACTTTAAAGTTAGCTTTGATTTTTAAGTGAGTCATAACTATATTCTGAGAAGCACAGGGATATGTATGTTTAGGTAGTGAAATTTGTAGTAGTAAGAGCAGTGGGGCTGTGTCCAATGGACCAATGGAACCAACCGAATAAAAGATCCAGATATTAATCCATATACCTACGAACACCTGATTTGGGGCAAAAAAAGCAAAAAATATAAAATGGAAAAAAGAAAGTATATTCAACAAATGTGCTGGCATAACTGGATATCAATATGTAGAAGAATGAATATAGATCCATATCTATCACCATGCACAAAACTCAAATCCAAATGGATCAAAGTCCTTAACATAAATCCAACCACACTGAGCCTCCTAGAAAAGAAAGTGGGAAATACACTTGAACGCATTGACATGGGAGACCACTTCCTAAATATAATTCCAGTAGCACAGACACTGAGAGAAACAATTAGTAAATGGGACCTCCTGTCACTAAAAAGCTTCTGTAAAGCAAAGGACAGTCAAGAAAACAAAATGACAGCTTACAGAATGGGAAAAGATCTTCACCATTTCCACATCAGACAGAGGGTTGATTTCCAAAATATACAAAGAACTTAAGAAATTGGTCATCGTCAAAAGAACAAACAATCCAGTTTAAAAAAATGGAGTACAGACCTAAACAGAGAACTCTCAACAGAGGAATTTAAAATGGCTGAAAGACACTTAAGGAAATATTCAACATCATTAGTCATCAGAGAAATGCAAATCAAAACAACTCTGAGATTTCATCTTACACCTGAAAGAATGACCAAGATCAAAAACACTGATGACAACTTATGCTGATTGAAGAATGGATAGGAAAAATGTGGTACATTTATACAGTGGAGTACTACACAGCACAAAAAATAATGACATCTTGAGATTTGCAGGCAAATGGATGGATATAGCAAACATCATATTGAGTGAGGTAACTCAGACCCAGAAAGACAAATATCATATGTACTCACTCATCAGTAGCTTTTAGACATAAAGCAAAGAAAACCAGCCTACAATTCACAATCCCATGAACCTGGACAACAATGAGGACCCTAAGAGAGACCTACATGGATCTAATCTACATGGGAAGTAGAAAAAGACAATATCTCCTGAGTAAATTGGGAGCATGGGAATCATGTGAGAAGGTAGTAGGGGAGGGGGGAAAAGGGAGGGGAACAGAGAAAAATGTATAGCTCAATAAAATCAATTAAAAATTTAAAAAAGAAGTAGGACATCTTATAATCCCCCTAGCTTGTTGCCAGGTAATAGTAAAGTCCTTTTTAAACTTTTGCTATTAACATGATGATGTTTTTATGAACTTCTGAAGCCTTCCACATATTTTCAATCAATAATTGATCAATTTCTGCATTATCTTGTACTAGAGAATCTGGCAGACCCGTATGGGATCAGATGTGTGTTATGTGTATGGGACAAAGCTTATTCCTAATTATATCTTGAATCTGAATAAATTATGAAGTCAATTCTGTATCATCTGGTATAAATCCACAGGTTTCAATGCAAAACATCTCTTTGCATTTTGTGAATCAGTAACTATATTAAGGGATTCTTTAAAATCTCTTAGAACCATGAGAATAGCACATAATTCTGTCTTTTGTACAGAATTATAAGGGCTTTCTTCCACTTTACTTAAATCTTCTGATTTGTGGCCTGCCTTTCCTGATTATAGACTAGAAGTATAGAACGTAGGTCCTCCAGTTCTTGGTGTGTCATGTACAATGTAAGGAAGGATCCAAATAGCTCTCTTTATAAGGTTAATTCTATCGCTTTTGGGGTAGTTTCTATTAATATCTCCACAAAAATTAGTACAAGCTTATTGCCACGGTTCATTGTCTTCCCATAATATTTTAATTTCATCATTAGTAAAATGTACTATAACTTCTGCTAGGTCTATTCCTGCTAATTGATGAAGTCTCAATTTTTCTTTTATAATTAATTCAGAGACATTTTTCACATAAGATTTTAATTTTTTACTTGGTTTATGTGGTAAAAAGATCCATTCTAAGATAATATCTTTCCTTTGCATCAAAATTCCTGTATGGGAAATTCTAGAAGGCAATATGTTTAAAATGTAGTTAAGATTTGGATCCACATGATTCACATATGCCTCCTGTAATTTCTCTTCAATCAAGATCAATTCTTTCTCAGCTTCATCTGTTAATTCCCTGGGACTATTTAAGTCTTTGTCACCATCTAAGGTTTTGTTTAAATGAATTATTTGATCAGGTATTATCCCAGAAGTGGCCTGTAGATTGGAAATGTCTCCTAACAATCTTTGTAAGTCATTAAGATTTTGCAATCAATCTTTCCTAATTTGCACCTTTTGTTTTGTAATTTTCTCTAAACCTATTTTATTACCTAGATAATTGATAGAATCTCCTCTTTGTCTGTTTTCAGGAGCAATTTGTAATCCACATTTAAGCAAAACTTTTATTATTTCTTCAAATATTCTTTCTAAAGTATCTAATTTGAATCAGATGGCAAAATGTCAAGCATGTAATGCTAAATTATAGATTCAAGAAATTGCTTACTTATCATTTCCAATGGCTGACTTACAAATAATTGGCACAGGGTCAGGCTATTTAACATTCCCTGTGGGAGGATCCTCCATTGCTATCTTTTATTAGGTTGAGAATTATTATAAGTAAGTACTGTGAAGGCACATTTTTCTGTCTTTTTCTTGTAAAGGTTTAGTGAAGAAACAATCTTTTATATCAATAACTGTAAGAGGCCATCCTTTAGATAATATGGAAGGCAAAGGAATTCCAAATTGTAGAGTGCCCATTGGATGAATTACCTTATTAACAACTCTTAGATCTGTCACTAGTCTCTATTTTCCAGATTTCTTTTTAACAACAAATACAGGAGAATTCCAAGGGCTGGTTGATTCTTCAATATGGTGAGCATCTAGTTGTTCCTGTACCAGATGTTCTAAAACCTGCAGTTTCTCTTTAGTTAAAGGCCATTGTTTAACCCTTATAGTTTTGTCTGAGTTAACCATTTAAAAGGTAGCAGCATTGGTACCTCTGAAAGTTTGCTATTGTTTTGTGTTTTTGTACAGCCTAAATAGTTGGTGACTGTTTTTCTTCATAGTACCTTATAATATCCTTCCCAGAAATACGAGTTTCTGGGACTGCAGGAAATTTAATCTGGGTATTCCATTGCTGCAGCAAGTTAGGGCCCCATGCATTCACTGCAATTATTAGCCACATACGGCCTCAGCCTTCCTCTCTGTCCTTCTGGCTCTATGCATTCAACCCATCTTGTGCTTTGTTTTACTTGGGATAGGATTCCAATTCCTAGGAATTGAACATCTGCCTCCTTAAGAGGCCAATTTGGACACCAAGATTATGGAGTAATAATAGTCACACCGGTGTTTGAACCTTGATCATGGTGAATGCTCTGAAAAAAATAAGAGAATTCTAGAATTACATATCCTATGGAGACAAGATAGAATCTGAGTCTTTTTGAAAAGGGGGTCTTTGACATTTGCTGATGCATATGGGTGGAGAGGCCATGCTGGGACAGGGAGCTAGGGTAGAACATGCTCAGCCTCCCGAAAGTGCAGATAATCCAACTTCCTTCGACACAGAGTTTAACCCTGTTGGGCCTAGTGTGGCTGAGAGTTTGTCTTACAGCTCATTTACTCATGCAATCAGAAAGGAACAGCAAGCACATCCTGGGATCCCTGTTGCTATTTATAGGTGTATTTAGCTCTCAAGACTGGCAGACATTGGGTATTTGCCTGCACTCCAGTGAGGTGGCTCCACTCTGGAGTTCAAAGCATCATCATCTAAGGAGACATCTCCCTTGCCACTTCCTTACCTATCAGTTCTCAGCAGCTCCAATGTCTTATGGAAGTCAGACCTGATATAGACTCAGCTAACCATAGCCACCAAACTTGTTGCAGGGGGCCGCTAGTTAGTTCCTAGCCGCTTAGTCCTGAAATAATCACACAGAAACTGTATTAATTAAATCACTGCTTTGCCCATTAGTTCCAGTTTCTTATTGGCTAACTCTTACATATTAATTTAACCCATTTCTATTACTCTGTGTGTCACCACGTGGCTGTGACTTACTGGCTAAAGTTTCGGTGTCTGTCTCCAGTGGAGCTACATGACTGCTCTCTGATTCTACCTCCTTCCTCCCAGCATTCAGTCTAGTTTTCCCCACCTAGCTCTATTCCCCTATAGCTCTGCTATAGGCCCAAAGCATTTCCTTTATTTATCAATGGTAATCATAGCATACAGAAGGAAATCCTACGTCACAAACTGTCCTTTGTTTGTGACTTATGCAATTTTATCAGATTATTTTATAACCAATGTGACATGAAATTGGTACCTGGAATGCAGGTCCATATTTTCCTTAATGCACAATATAAGTGAGGTTAGAGGTGTTAGAGATGAGCCTTTATGTGGTCCTACAAGCCACTGGAGACTAGCCACCATCTAATGTTTAACCATCTCTAAAACCTCACAGGCTTTCTGTATATATGCCAGGCAGAGCCCTGAGCTAACAACAGCAACATAAATCAGGAAACACGGTGCCTGACAACATCCATTCATTTCCAGAGCAGCAACTCCCTGTTTTTAACCTGGACAATTCACCAAAGAGGAAAAGGTGTGGTTCCTTCAATGGCAGGTGCGGTGGGCCTTTATCGGCCCATCAGTTTGCTTTCCTGAGGTGACTCAGATTGGTGGTAGTAACGAAACCACCTTAGTCTCATGAAGTGACATCTAGTGTTTGGGTAATCACGACAACTTTGACCTTTCTCATTAGGACTTTAGAACAAACTCTACACTTATCAGTAAATGCAAATGAAATTACAAATTATTCACATGTTGATCCACAATGATAACTGATATGTGTATGTATTATTATAAAATTGACATTTTAGGTAAAAATTGGTTATGGAGGACTAATTTCATGTTTTATAGCTTAAAATACCTACAACATGATTGCATTTTTTGTTATCAAACATCAATAATGTATCATTGTAGCATTCTATTAAATATGTCACAAGTAATAAAGTCTACATTAGAATGCCTGGCAAGCTTATTTGTAGAGCAGTCAAGCCAATGTAGTTCTTTTCCTTTTGTGTGTATAATGTGTGTTTTATGCTTTGGGGGCATTTGGAATATAGCTTGCTATGGACTATGTTGAATTTCTCCTCAAATTATTCATTGAAGCCCCAAGTCCCAGCGTGACTGTCTGCGGACTGTCAGGAGGCTATTGAGCTTAGTGAAGTGGTAAGGACGGAATCCTGAGGTGATGGTTGGTGTCTTTATGGGGAGAAGGAGGAAAGGAGAGTCTCTTTATGGGTGTATCCTGAAGAAAGAACATACAAAGGCACAGCAAGAGATTGAAACTTCATACCCCGGGAAAAGATCCCTCACCAAGAATCAAACCCTGCTGGAATGTCTCCTTGGATCCCAGCCCAAGAGCTACAAGAAAAGAAATGACTGTGGTTCAAGTCCATAATATTTGGTTAGACAGCTTAAACTGAGCAAGACGTGGTGACAGGAAGATATCACGGCTGCTGTAACATCTGAGCAGGCTGAGATGCTGGTATGAGCTTCCTGTTGGAGCACAGAGCATAGGTTGGGGTGTTTGGTAGTCCGTAAGTAGTCTGGTTGTGTCATGTGTCAGTTACTTTCTGGTTGCCATGACTAAACACCTGACTGAAGATACTCCAGGCAGGAAGGTTGTATGGTGGCTGAGCTACAGTCTGTCACAACGAGAATATCATGGCATCAGAAACACAATGTGGCTCCCCATAGTGTACCTGCAGTCAGGAAGCAGATGGAGCCCTATGCTCAGCTCACCTTCTCCTTTCTATGTGGACTGGGACCCCAGCCCACATTCAGGGAAGATCTTCCCTGTTCACTTAAGCCTTCCAGAAATCACATCATAGACAAACCCAGAGATATGTTTCATGGTAAGTCTAAATCCAGTCTAGGTGACAGTGAAGATTTCCCACCGGGACACCACCAGTGTTGACTGACGACAATACAGCCAAAGCCAGACCTTCACCAACACTGTGTGCTCCTTAGGAACATAATTTAGCTCCTGCTGTTATCCAAACAACTCTACTGTATGGAATCTACCAGAAAACATCACCAGCCTGCAGTGTATGTATTCAGAAAGAGAGCAGAAAAAACTGGGTCACCAGGAACAGAGATTCTGGTTTGTTCCAAAGGTAGTAGAGAGATAAGGAAGGTTTTTAAACAACCGTGGAGCACCAGTAGAAGGCATTATTCACCACGGATTAAAGGGAAGAAAATGCCATAAGATGCCGTTCAAGTGTGATGTTGGAGAGGAAGTGACAGGGACAGTGAGATAGCCTAGGTGATCTCATGCAACCCCTTCGGCAGGATCTGCTACCTCTCAAATGACCTGAGGGACCTAAGATGGTTCTCAGGGTTGCTTGATTCTCCTGCAGAGAAGAGGCAAAGAATTTGACCTCAGGTAGTTTGTGTGTGTGTGTGTGTGTGTGTGTGTGTGTGTGTGTGTGTGTATTCCACTCAAGATGACAGGGATCTGCACTAACTTTTCCCCCTCAAGATTAATCAGTGGTGTGGTCTGGAGAGATAGATGGCTAAGTGGGAAAAACGTAGGCCACGCAAGCATGAGGACTTCAGTTCAGGTCCCCAAAACTTGTGAAAATGTCAGGTGGGTAGATGTGGTAGCCTGCCTGTGATTCTAGTACCTAGACAGAGATACAGGAACCATCAGACCTGGTTAGCTAGACCAACCATACTGATTAGCTCTTGTTCTAATGAAGAGATCCTACCTCAAAGAATAAGGTGTAGAGAGACAGGAAAGACTCCCCACATCAATGTCTGGACTTCACACATGCTCAAGTGTGCATAGACACCTGCACACAAATATGCACATACAAACAGACGAACAAGTTTGCCTACACACAGAGACATGCACCACAGAGAGTAGTCAGTACAATGTGAGAAAACTTGGGGTGGGGTCATGCAGACATTCACTCAAACACATAAGAATATGTCAACTGAAAGTGGGGTGTCAGGTGTAGGAATTAAAGGTTGTGTTTGCAAAGCTTTTATTTTTAAGTGTACAATGGATTCTGTTTAATAAAATTTCATATTTATCCCAAAGCCCAGAGCCCAACTTGGCTTTAACTGTAAAGTTAATGCAGGCTATAGTTGCCAGAGAAGGAAATCTCAAATAGCATGTCTGTGGGGTTGTCTTAATTGTTAATTGGTATAGGAGGGTCTAACCCACCATAAGTGGCCCCACTCCCTGGACACCAAGCCTGTTTTGTGAAGTCTGAGTCAATTGGCTTTCTCTGATAGGCTCCTGAGCGAATATATTGCACAGTCTGAAGTAGGTCCTGTACAGCTTGCAATCTCTCACGCAATGCATGCATGTTCATATGTGGATGTCAGTATGTGTACAGGCATACAGGTGTGTATAGGTGTGTGGTGTGGGTGTTTGTGCATGTAGAGCCTAGAGGTCAATGTTGGATATAGTTCCTCAGCTCTGTCCACTCTTTTGGAGACAGGCTCTCTCACTGGCCTGGAACTGGCTAATATGGTTAGGATGACTGGCCAGTGACCCCAAGAATCTGCCAACCTCTACTTCTCCAGTGCTTGGATTACATATGTGCCTTTGTGGTGACAGAGGCTGCTTGTTCGTTTCTGGCTGCCCAGACCATAAAATAATCACTCAGAAACTGTATTATTTTTGATACTGTTTGACCAATAGCTAAAGCGTATTTTTGGCTAAGTCTTATATCTTAAATTAACCCATTTCTATTAATCTGTGTATTGTCACATGGCTGTGGCTTACCAGCAAGATTCCAGTGTGTCTGTCTCTGCAGGAGGCTACATAAATCTCTTTCAGCCTGGCTTTACTTTGTTAATCCATTGGCTGAATGCAGTTTCTTTATTAACCAATGGCAATAAAACATATTTACAACATACATCACCTCCCACAACATTTTTGTATGTGGGTTCCAAGGACAGAACTCATGTCCTCTGACTGAGCCATGTACCCAGTCCCGTCAGTTACACGCTGCTCAGTGTTCTCCCACTGCAGCTGGAGTTCTCTGTCGTCTTATTGTGTAAGGGGACAGAAGGATCCACGAAGCCTCCTCTGACGACACCCGAGTCAGGTCGAAAGAGCATCCTTCTTCCATCTCCTCATGTGAGGCAAAGGGTATTAATGACACTGAGTGACAAAGACTCTCTGTGGCGTATGATTGACACAAGGATGAATCTTTGTTACTGACTGCAAATAATAGAATTGCGATGCTTAGGTAGAGCCAGGTGGAGAGGATGTGCCTGCGACCAGGCAGTGCGCATGCGGTTGGCATGCGGTGGGCATGTGGTAGACATGCAGTGAGAATGTGGTGGACATGTGGTGGGCATGTGGTAGGCATGTGGTAGGCATGTGGTAGACATGCTGTGAGTATGTTATTGACATGCAGTAGGCATGTGGTAGACATGCAGTGGACATGTGGTGGGCATGCAGGGGCATTCAGTGGGCATGCAGTGGGCACATGCTATCTTCTTCGACCTCTGCCTGAGAGGCTGCAGGAGACAGAACAGGCATTATCATGCTTCATTCCTTTCCTAAATACAGCGTCTGTCTACTTTGCTTGTTCAGTGCTGGCACAGGGACAGCCTGTCTTTTTATATTAGCTTAGTTCTGTAAAGAAACAGTCTTTTAGGAGGAAATAGTCGGAAAATTCGGGCAAGGATCCATTTTTAAAGTTGCAGCTGAATGATTGCTTTCTTATTGTGCGACGTCGGGCTACAAAAATCATCCATTTCTGTACACATGTTTCTCTTTTCCTTTCTTAGCTTTGTGTTTTCATACCGCTTAAAACATACATATGGGCCAGAAGGAAAACAGTTTCAAAGGGCTGGTTTTCAAGGACTCCTAAAAATAGCACTTATTGCCAAACATGCAGCCCCCCAATATGTAAATGGACAAAAGGGGTGCAATGAAAAGCATATGTTGCTCACATTTCACTTAGAAAAACAGGAGTCGGAGGCTGGCCTCCTGGCCCTGGCGCTGCTGCGGCTGCGGTTTCCACTCAGCCTCATCTCGAGCCTCCAGCACCCACTCTCCACGTAGCTCACCTCTATCTTTTAACCAAGGCTGTAAAAAGCTACCAGGAATAGCTTCATTCTCCAAATGGGAATGAGCTGTTTCATCACCAGTCTGGGGTTTGACACGGACCTTTCAAACAATTATCAAGGCTCAAAAGGGATCAAGCACCCACAGTGCCCGGGCCTGTGTGGCTGCCTCGCAGGCCCAGGGCGAAGGAGTGGGCTGGGAAGGGAGTCCAGGGTGGTTGAAATAAGAAGATATTTATTGTCTGCCTTCTGTGGCAATGAGCAATCACCTCACATTCTTCCTAGAAATAAAACAGAGAGCGTACGTGCATTCATGAGATCCAAAGCGCTCCACGGTGGGGAGGTTTCACTTAGACTGCTTTCCATGGCTGTACGGTACGGAACATGTCGTCTCGTCTACTCTTACAATTTAGAAAAGGCGTCCTGTACGGAAACCCCATGAGAATGCCAGCCTCTCAGGCGCCTCCTTTTATTTCCTGAAGAAATATATTATTTGTCCTCTCATCAGAGGTCCACAAACCTGGACGAGTGAGCGCGTCTGTGCAGGGACAGCTCCCTCGGGGCTGAAGTTCGGGTCCCCTGGCTACCTCTCCTGGTCCAGCAGGCTGTGGAACTGGGTTGGTCCCGAGTGAGGGGGCAAGTCTAGTCTTTCAGCTATGGAGTTGTCTTGCTTTCTCAGCTCTGGTTAAATTTTGTCTTCTGTAGCTTAGTGTTTCCACGATGGGCCATGGAAAAAGAAACGTGGAGAACGTTTCGCCTTTGCTGTTAAAAGTTGTGACCTTTGCTCACATTTGCCAGAGAAAGTGCTTATAGCACCAATTAACATGAATTATTAACTCCAAGATTAATAATTGATTAGAAAGCCAAAGGCCCGGGCTACTGCCCCATCATGCTATTGAGAGAGGAACAAAGGAAACAATTTAGATACAATTAGAAGTTCAGGCAGGGCTCGGGATAGTAATGACACTTTGGCTTTTTAAAGGATTGCTTATTTCTCCTCTCCTGCCACGCGGCTGGAGAGTCAAAGTCACTAATAATTCATAGACTGACTCATGTGGATGCTGCCTTTAAAGGTTTCATTTAACAAATATTTATGTACCTCTTTCTTTGCGTTAACTTCCACTTGCAGTAGTTGCTCATATGGGTTCTTTATCATCATTCATAGGTGTGCACACATGTGTGTGCACCAGTGGTCAATTTCAGGTGTTTCTCAAGAGCCACGTACCTTGTTTGGTAAAGGCAGGGTCTACCGTTGGCCTGGAACTCACTAAGCTAAGGTAGCAGCAAACCTCTGGCACTGCCTCCTCTGTCCTGGGGTACACACACGTGCCACCACACCCAGATTTTTGTCGTGGGTCTTCATGCCTTCAGGGCAAGTACATTACTGACTAAGACATGTGAACCAAGTCCACAGGGGGATTCTTTTAGTGAATCTTAGCAACCTTGTATGGTAGACACCATGATTATCGTCTTCCAGGAATGGACAAGGACAGGAAGGGCAGGGGAGCCACACAGAAAGATACTTGGTGACCAGCTGTCTCACTGTGCCGCAAATGCTCTAAGAAATTGTCATTAATGGAGTGGCTTGAACATTCGAAATTTTCTCTCTTGTGGCTGGAGGCATAAGTCTAAGCTCAGAGCCAGGTGTGGTGGCACACGCCGGTCATCCTAGCACTTGGGAGATGGAGGCAGGAAAATCAGGAGTTCAGATCAAACTCAGTTGTATAGTGAGCTTCATGCTAGCCTGTGATACAGAAAACACTATGTCAAACATACACAAACACACACACACACACAAGCTCACAAATACACATGCAATCATGCAAACTCACAAACACATACACACACAAACTCACACACACAAACTCACAAACACATACAAACACACACACACACACACACACACAGACACACACACACACACACAGAGTCAGGATTTCAGCTGCACTGATTCCTCTAGAGCGCTGGGAGGAGGAACCTGCTCCAGGCTTGACTCTTGGAATCTGGTGCAGCTGGCAGTCTCACTGCAGGGTTTGGCTTGTAGACATATTGTAACCATCTCCATTAGTCTTCACATGGTCACCTCCTCATGGGAGGGCCTGTGTCTGAGCACCCCCTTTTAAAAGTAGCCAGTCATATCAGATTAGAAGCCCCCTAGTAACCTTATTGAAACTTGGTCACCACTGTGAAGAACTTGTCTGACGCACTGGAGATTAAGACACCGACTTCTGGATCCTGGAGATGGAGGGATGGATACAACCCACAGCATGGACAGAACCAAGTCTCTAGTAGGACAGAAAGCCTGGGTCCCTGTTCATCACCACCAAGCTACATTGTCTCCATATTTGGTCCCTCTGAATATATAGAGCTTATTAGAAAGAGTTCAATGAAACACCTTATCAATTTGTACCCAGGAACTGTCCTTACCTTTTGTGCACGCTGGAGACAGTGTCTGGGTGACTCTGACCTTCCAGGCAGGCTCTGCCTTCCTAGGAGGAGGGGCTGGTTATAGCTGGACAGCCTCTGAAAGCACTGAGCAGGGGCTGCAGTTTGGGAATCTCAATGTTCCTTTATCGAGAGATGCTTCCCACCCTTCAGATTCTTAGAACCACAATTAGGGAATGTTATTGTTACATTTTTCTGCTACTTTGTAAACCTACCTGGCATCATATATACACAGAATGCTTGAGACAGGGTCTCACACTGTCTTCAAGTTTACCTGAAAGTCCAGACAATACTCCAGTCCTCCTGTCTCCGTTTCTGAGTGCCACAGTTCCGGCATGACCATCACACCTGGCTTCTCTGGTACTCTACACCAGAAAGAGAGAACACTTGCTCTGGCATTTTTAACTTGTAGTGGGATTCCTGCTTGAGACTCCATATCCCTTCCTGGAAAAAAGAAAATAAAAGAGCAGAAATCAGGTGAGCAGGAACAGTGGGGCAGGGAAGGGCTCATCACCACCCATCACCATGTGTAGGCGAAACCCCATGGGCTAAGGTTTTAGGAGGTCTTGCCTCGCTTCAGTAAATGCCACTTTTAAAGAAGAGTGTTAGCACACGTGATGTTGGTTATTCTAAGGATGAAGCCGACAGTGAAGGTTCACGGACTCTATGTTTCTTTCCTTCATTTACTTCACTGTGGAGCTCACAGTGACAGCAGCTTGGAGTTCATTGCCAAGGTTAGGGTCTCAGAGCTACCTTTGGGTCTCTATGTTCATATATTTTTTTTAGGGATTCTCCTTTCTTTGTGTGCATAATCTTTACAGTATTCCTGTGAAGTTTAAGTATCAGATTAAATTCTTCATATTTCTGCTCCTTTGATGCAAAAAGCAGAGTAGAACCCATACAAGGAGAGAGCCAGGTGGGCAGCACAATCCTCTATTTGAATGAATTGTCTGTCGGGTCAGGGTTCGGCCCGTTTAGAGGTTTGCTCACTTCCGAAAGCAGAAGTCCCAGAGTCCTTTCTAGATGGACTCTCGAGGTCAGAGGACACACAGAGCTAACTTAGAGGTACCCTGGAGACCAGTGCTCAACTTGGGTCTGTTTGTCCTGTTGGGTCTCTAAAGATTACCATTGTTCAGGCATTTCTGGTTCCTGTTTTGAAGTAACTGGCTGCCATGCCCCACCCCCCTCCCTCAGGGCTGCTCTTCTTTGGGCCCACAACAAATATGAATTCCTGCGGTATCTAACAAAGACATTGTAGTCTGCAGGAGCAGCAAGTGCTCTTAAATCATCGAGCCATCTCTCCTGCCCTAAGAGGGCCGTGTTCTCTTGACTCTTGCTACCAGAATTCATTATAGGGAGGCTTTTTTCTCTGCTATGGCATTCAGCACAACAATTTTCCATCTCACTAAAGACGTCCTTAATCCCAGAACCCATAGATACTGTGTACTATGTGAGGTTCTGCTGGGTATCTGAGTGAGACCTCTCTCATCGCATGGACCTCCATATAGAAAAGTCCAGACGGACAAATCAGAACATGACTTACTCCTCTCTTTAAAGATGGAAGAGGCCGTGAGCCAAGGGATGCTGTTGGTGCCTCTGGGTCCACTGAGTGAGGCTTGTGATGGGTGAACCGGCTCAGCATCTGTCCCTGCAGGTTGTCCCTGCTGTTGCCACCCTGTCACAGTTTCCGACAAGTCCTCTCCGGTTGTGGATCTGGGGCTGACTGGAAATGGGGAGGATTTGAGGGAGGGGAGCAGCAAAGATAATCAAAATACATCGGTAGGAAATTCTCAAAGAACGAATAAAGGTTTTAAAAATTATTCTAAAACAATTGAAAGATCCCTAGAGAGCTAGCACGAGACGGGCGCCCTCCTGAGAGAGGTCCACAGCCAATCCCTCCCTCGCAGCCCAAAACAACCAAATCTGCTTCTGGCCTACAAAGCCATGAAGAAACGTTGCGGTGTTAAGCTCCTCGGTGTGTCCTCTTCCTGTCTGCCCGGCAGAGCACAAGCTGGGGCTTCTGAAGCTTCTATCATGTCCTGACTGGTGTGCCTCCCGTGTCACGAAGGCTGACGAGAAGGTGAGCCCCGCTGGCCACCTTTCTGTCTGTGATGGAGGTTAAGCGTCAAGGCTGCCACCTTTCTGAGCCGTTCTTGTGACTCCAAGGCCAAGAGGGGATGGAGAAAGCCAGCAGCCCCACCCAGGGATGGAGGTCATGGAGGAGCCATTTATTACAGAATGGAGTTTCTGAGAAGAGGAATTAAACTCACCTAATCTCATTTCCTCCGATGACAAGTCATGCTCACAGGGCCCCAACTTCTGGAAAGTGCGATGCCTCCGTGTGTTTCTGCAGAGATAAACGAAGTTAAGGAAGAGGTTATGAATGGGGCCTGTGCCTGGAGACTGTGACTCAGTGACTCTGCCTGTGTCCCTCCCTCTAAGTGGACCCCAGCCCTCCTGGGGGATGGTCTCTCTTGCTGATTCGGCCTCAGCAGCTCTGCAGGCAGAAGGTATTAAAGCCTGCATTTCCTTCTGGAAGCCGTAGCTAATGGGGGCCAAGACAAGCTTTTAAGATGCATTCTTGGGCAGTGACATAGCTTAGTGGTGGAATGCTTGCCTTGCACAAGTGAGGCCCTGGGTTTGATTCTTAGCTCCAAAAAGAAAAGGATGAAAAAAGAAATCAATGTTAAGTGTGCACAAGTGATGTGTTACCTCCTTAGATGAAAGGTTTTGTCTGTATGTCTGGCCTCTTCCACTGGTGTCTGATGCTGACCTGGCCTGTGGAGTTTGCCGGCAGATGACTCAGCTGTGTCTCACTTTGACTCTTTAGAGAGAGTCGTTCTCTGTCAAACATCAGAGGGTTTGGAGAGGGCTCTGTTTCCATTCATGAAGGTCCCTGGGGTCTCCTGTTGCCTCCTTTCCCGTGAGGGCTAATACTGCAGTTCAAGGCTGGACACATCTTCACAAGAGGTATCCAGGGTGATTACCCTAGACAATTGTGGGGACCCTAGGTCAGATCAGAGAGGAATGAGGTCAAAGGGCACTCCCTTGAGAGAGCTAGAAACCACTATCCTCTGGTAGATTAATAGGGAACAAGAGTAAAGAGTCAAGCAAGACAAGCTCCTCTGGATACCAGGTCCTAAGGATAGTAAGGTAGGAAGGGTACTGCCAAGGTTAAGGTCAAGCTGCTGGTGTCAGGCATGTGAAGCCATTCGCAAAGCAGGTGGCTTAGGCTCAGCTCTGAAGCTGATGATCTAAAGAGACCCAAGGAGCCATGGTCCCTAAGGATGCACCTGCAGTTCACACCCACGTGTTTGGAGTGTAAAGAACAGAGCCTTGAGTGATGTAACATTTGGGAAGAGCCAGGAGATGAGAGATTTAAACTCCTGCCTCTGCACACACACACACACACACACACACACACACACACGCACGCACGCATGCACGCACGCGCACACACACGGCTCTATGCAAGAGTTGCTTTGGGTGATGGGGACAGTAGACGCAGCTGTCACTGGATGGAGCTCAGTGCTTACTCTCGGGAAGGCTAACTGCAGGAGGAGGAGGATTCTGGAGCTCTTCTGTGTGTGTGTTGGGGGGGATGGTGCTCCATCCATGCCTCCAAGTTTACTCAGGTCCCTATGGGGTCCTGGGAAGTCACCCCTCCCCAGTGTGCCTCAGTCTACCCATGTTTAGAATAGGAGACAGTGATTGCAAGTTCAGAGTAAATGTGGCCATCAGAGTTTGGGATGGTTTACAGGTGACTTTATAAAGCTGTGGTTTTGGTGTTCAGGAGGAAGGAGACATCAACACTGACTCCAGCTGCAGTAGGACCATGGACTCAGACATGGCCCTCAGGAGCAGGACAGACCTGAACATCACCATGGCTTCGGGTGGAAATGCCAGAAACCATATGCAAGTCCATGACCTGTGTTCCTGCCGAATGTAAAGGGCAAAGAAGCACCTTTGTAATGGTACTGATGACTGTGGACTCACAGTTGAGAAGGGACAAAGGAGACCTCTGTGAAAACACGTACTCCACTCCACCGGCAAAAAGAGAAAGCCTAGAGAGAAAGCCACTGAAGAGAACTCTTAGGAATTGTGAAAAGGATGCTGAAGTGTAGCTCTTCACAGCCGCCGGGAGTTTGACCATGCTCCAGGGAGTATATGGGCAAAACAAATTGGACTTGTTTTTTTTCTTCTTCTTTCTTTTCCTTTTTCTGTAGGGGGGGAGGGCGGTCCTAAAGGTGAGAAGGACCTGGGAGGACTGAAAAGTGAGTGTGTTTGGGCTTCATGATGTGAAATACTGAAATAATCAATAAAAATATTATGAAAAAATAATGCAAATGCCTAATACATACTTAAAAATAAAAAAAAGGAAGGAGACAGAAATTGGGGAGGAAAAAGTCAAGACCGCTTAAATGTTATCTTGTTCCCTGACGAGAGTTCTAATTAGTTCAGTGAAAGTACTCCTGCACAGAGATTTTTTTTAAACTATTTTGTTGAATTTTGGACACTGTAGAAAACCACAAGGTAGTGTTTGTTTTTTCATGACATTTATCTTTATTCTCTCTCTCTCTCTCTCTCTCTCTCTCTCTCTCTCTCTCTGTGTGTGTGTGTGTGTGTGTGTATGCGTGTGCATTTGTATGTTTTGTCTGCACGTATGTCTGTGTGCCACATACCTCCCTAGTGCTTGTAGAGGCCAAAAGATGGCTTCAGATATCTCAGAACTTGAGTTACAGATGGTTGTGAGCTCCTAATACGGATATTGGGAGTTGAACCTGGTCCTCAGGAAGAACAGCAGTATTCTTAGCTGCTGAGTCAGCTCTCTAGTCCTTTGTAGGTAGTAGCTCTTCAAATATGTTTCTCAGATACGGAGGCTAGAGACCCTGACACACAGACCCTGAACTTATATCCCCACAACCCCAATTCCAGTCTCTGGAAACCCCAGTCTTGGCGTTGGCCGCAGCCCTCTTTCTGCTATCAAGAATTGCTTGAAAACTGCACCACTGTGCAATATGCTTTAACCACGGGCTCCAAAACCACAAAACCCATCACGGTGGCTGGCAGAGCAGATGCTCCGGGAGAGGATGTCTTTGAAAGACCAAGACAAACATTAAATTAATCAACCAATGCTCTGGGGGTGGAAATGGTCACTAATTTCAAATTCTTCATCTCTGGAAAAATCAATTATTATTATGTTTATTGATGTTGTATTTGTCACTCTTTTCAGCCATTTCCCCCCATGACATGGGTTAAAATAAGAACATTGTTATAAAAGAGATTAGGCATGTTCGATTCTGTCCCTGGACTTTCTACCTGGGTTTGGGAGACAGATTAACTGCTGTAGGGGCAAAGGCTCAGCTTGCTTCTCTTTGCTCTTCTGTCTGGTGACTGCTTTGGCCTCTGTAAGATTTTGAATATCTAGTTAAGTACCAGTTAATGCCTCTTAGTCCCCAGGCAGGGTTCTGGAGGGGTGGATATGAAGTGAATACTCTCTTGTAGCAAGTTGGGGCTTGGAATTTGTTTCCTTACCCCCAAAAGATCCTCAGAACCATTGCTTCACTCTAAGGTAAAGCTCTCCAGGCTCCGAGAGGGGCTTCCTGCTGATGTGTTTAATCGCTTAAGTGGCCTTGACTCACAGGAACCAGTCAGAGCTGTGTGCGCACGTTGTTCCAGGTCTAATTCCCCACTCCCTGTTGGATGACTCTTGTCTTTTTGAAACACTTGGTGATTTGGTGTTCCCACAGCAGTGATCCAGACATGTTTGGCAATAATAGCACCACACAGGCCATTATCTCATTTGGTTGCCTGTCTATTTGCATGCATATATAATATATGAAAATATGCAAACCATAGTAAAATGTATGGCCTAAGTATAGCATTGGATAAATTATTGTGAAGTCGGGGTCACCGGTCCATTATGTTCACTAACTGGGGAAATTCTCTTTAAAGTGTATCTGTAAAATCACATATATAAATATGTGTTTAGCAAGGCACCATGGGAATTTTCTATAGACTGCATCCTGTAAGTATACCATGTAGCAAGTACACCGTACTGTAAAACATTTAATATATCATAAATAAATGTTTCCTAATAAAACCCTCAGATGATAAGTGTATTTATAAATCCTTACTCGATTAGATATTTACAAAGTCAAAACTACTTACTGTCATGCATTTGAGCAACACAGATGCTTATATCAATATATTAAATGTAACAATATCAACATAAAAATCATCCCCAATCCTCCCTCCATTTTGCTCCACAGGTGGGCACTGGTTTTCAGTGTCTGATGAGTTCTTGTCTTAATTTTTTGTTGCCTGGGCAGCAGGAAAACAAGGCCCGTGTGTTAGCTGCTTCAACATGACTGCAGTCCAGTTCCTGGGGATTGTGTCAGAGGACTGTATTTTGTTCCATGAACGTGGACAAGATGTCATGATGGTGAGGACAGTGGCAGGGAAGGATTTGAACCATACAGTACACAGAAAAAAGACAGCCAGAAGGGGACTGGGGCCATAGTTAAGGCTCTAGGACACACCGCCAGGGCTCTGCTCCATCCAACCAGGTCCCACCATTTGAAGGCTCTAGCACTTCTTGTAGCACTGCCACCAAGTGGGGACCAACCGCTGAACACATTTGGCTGTGAGGCCATCCCACCTCGTATTCCCACCACAACAGCGTAGACAGAGTGGACATCCTCTCGCTTCAGTTTCTCTTCCTTTGATGGTTCCTATTATCCCATATTATGAATGCGTTGGAATTTATTGGCCAATTATTTGTTGGCAGCATCTTATGATATTACCAGTTTGTTGGATGTTCATTCTTTTTTTTTTTCAAATATTTATTTATTTATTATGTATACAATGTTCTGTCTGCAGGCCAGAAGAGGGCACCAGACCTCATTACAGATGGTTGTGAGCCACCATGTGGTTGCTGGGAATTGAACTCAGGACCTTTGGAAGAGCAGGCAATGCTCTTAACCACTGAGCCATCTCTCCAGCCCCTGGATGTTCATTCTTGTATTAACCTCTAAACAGATTCTGAATGGGCAAGAATTGGTGTCAGTAGGCATGTATCCTTGTAAGTGAAGTTCTGTGACTGGCCATCGAAACTTTCAATATAGAGGTGTCAAGGCAGGAATTGACATGGACTGAAGTGAGCTTCATTACTATCTAGAAGAGATAGAGATGCTGAAGACTTGAATCAGGACCGCCACAGTGTGTTCTAGTTCTACTTATTTTGGAAATAATGGGTGGGTGCATTGACTCTGTGGAATCCCACCATGCTTTTCATGTGGGGTTCAGTGAACTTACTCATAATGTGACCAGGGAGTGAATGAGAGAAAGAGGAAGATACAGAGACCAGAGTTTTCCCAAGATCTGTCCCAACTAACCTATAGTCCTCCCGGGAAATCTGTGTCTTAAAGAGCACTCCCCTTGTTAATAGTGCCCAGCTGGGGACCAAGATTTTAGTGTTATTATATGTGGACCTTGACAGACAGCTAAGGTTCAGAATGACAGCAGGTAGGGAGCCAGGAAAGAAGAGATTCTAGAATTATATTCCATTGGCAATTAAGTAGGGCTGAATTGGTAGTAAAGAAGATAGTAATTTCTAATTACAGTTAAAGCTATGGTCTTGGGTTTTCAGTGGTGGCACAACCTGGCCAGGGATAGGACATAGCTGCAAAGTGCTCAACACTGGCCAATGAAAGCTGACTGTTCATTTTAGGGACAGGTGGGGTCTTGAGAGTAAATCCCACTTGGAGTGGAGGCAGGAGATTGAGAAGCAGGGTTATGATTTCTGCCTCCATCCAAGGCATCTTGAGACTTCTTCATCTTGAGACTTCCCTTCTCTTCGAGGTGGCCAGGTGATGAGGGGGTAAAGGCTTTCCAGCTAACTGCACAGTCTTTGCCATGGTAATTGATGGCTTTTAGGAAACAGAATTGATAAGGACTGGAAAGAATCAGTACAGAAATGTAGGGGGCACAGGAGTAAGAGATGAATGGCGTCTGTTAGAGGTGAAGCCATGGGCTTGCCCTGCCTAGTGCAAGTCTCCATGGGAAATGTACCATCTTGGACTAGGGTTGAACTGAAGAAGGTGAACCAAGGAGCATGAAGGAGAGGGAAGAAGAGAACACGGATTGGGGACCCTTCTCTCTTCGCCTTTCTGTTTGAACCTACATTGCAGGTAGAATACTAGCCCCCCTTCCTTCCCTCACTCAGTGAAGACCACTAGCCTCACACTGAGCCTCAGTCCTGAAAGGATTGTACACGATGATGATACAATGCTCCTTCCTGACTGAGGCATTTCCCAGTGACCCTGCCTGAGTTGGGCCTTGGTGCTATCCTCCTCAGACTGACAAGCTACACGCCTAGCCACTGGTGGACTGTTCAACGTAATGCATCTACTAACCCAACAGTACTATGATGCTTCCCACTTTTTTTGTAGAAAATAAAAAAGATGTAGAAATAGTCCATCATGGAAGTCATGGCAGGAAGAGTCCATGTCTAGGTTCAGCCTGAACTTTATTACAAGCTCTGGGCCCGCTCGGTGCGCTCATGTCAGAAAATAAAAATCAAATCGTGATGTAATCCTGTGGTAGAAAGCTTGCTTATCTTGAAAGGGCCTGGGACTGACCTCCAGTGTCACAGCAAATGGGCAATCTTTTGTCTGATGTACCAGGGGCTCCAGCGGTGTTCCACAGCTGGCCAAACGGTGTACAGTGAAAGAAGCACGTTCCCTCTTTCTGTACATTGCAGAAATCCACCAAGATTGCAGAATCCAGGCTCTGTTCAGCCAGGAGTGCAAGGTTCAGTGTCCAGGGTGTGAAACTTCTCCAGGTGGGTCTGACAAATGGTTGGAGGGGTTTAGAGAAGCCGTTAGCTGGCCTGACAAGAGTCCTGACCTCGGTGTTGCATATTCACAGGAGGGTGGGCCAGCTCTCTCAAATTATCCGGCAATATTATAAATGTCAAAATCTCCAACCTTGGTTTGTGATTCATCTTACCATAAGCAGAACACAGAGAAGCCTTGTAGGGTCATGATGTAAGCTCGCTACATCCTGAAGCCATTTCAGCACTGACCGACCAATTAGAAGGACATGTCTTAAAAGGTTGCTCAAACTCATGATAAAGTTTTTTATATGGGCCTCAGTTTCAACTTTTCTTCAAGGACTCAAAACATATGTGTCTTAGTTATCTCGGTACCATAGCATTCCCTGAAAACAACGAATGTTATGATTGACTTCGGAGCAGTTAGAACAAAAGCTATCTAGTAACTGATTGCTGTCTCCGGAGGGCTTCACGTTGCTGCCCAGGCTCACCTTGGCTGTGCGATTCTGCCTCTGCCTCCAGAGCACTGGCATTACCCGAATGACCACTCTGGAGAGTAACTTTGCTTTGCGGCAATTGGGGGGCACTGAAAAGATCCTAGACAAGGCCTTGGTGTTATCATAAACAGACGTGGTGAAATCACAGCAGCTGCAGTTACCCTCACAAGGTACCTACAAGATCATGTGTGTTAAATATTCCAGCACTGGGTGGGGAGAGGCTCCAAGTGACCCACCCACAGCAGAGGCACTAGTGAGAACTAGCGGTTACTGAGAGGAGTTGGCCATTGATATGTTGCCTATGCCGCAATGGATACCCCCCCAACACACACACCCACAAATGCACATGGGCAACACTAATAGGACTTAGTGAGTTATTAAGATAACAGACATGGAGTTGGGCAGGTGATGGGGGGTGTTGTTGTGGGGGAGGTGTGCGGAGGGAATTAGATGTACAAAGACTTTGCTGATTTGGTCTACGACCTGGGTCTTTTTATTTATTCCACTTTCCAGAAGAGTTAGGTCAGTTTCATGAATGTGTATACTGGTATGGTTGTTATCCTTATCGCTGTTTTGCTAGCCGTTCCAAACAGGAGAGGATTATGGGAATCCTGCATTTGAGGAGTCCAGAGTTAAGAAGCAAAAGTGCTCCAGTCATAATAGATTTATCTCCTGTAAGTTTATTATTTTGGGGACAGTGACACTATCAGAAGATTGACAGTCCTCTGATTCCATTTGTTCCGCAGCTGCACATTGGTGACCAGCCAGCTTGGCAGTGAGTTGGCAATGTTTAATAAGATTGTCCTCCATGATTGAAACAAATGGCCCTCCTTTTGTCATCAGAGATGGAACCCCTATGCATTTGTTTTAGTGATACAAGATCTGACATCATTAATAATCCCAGGCTTGCAACTTGCGCTTGTTGAATACAATAGATGAATGAAAAATTTAATTTTTTAGTAGATCATAAGAGATGTGCCAATATATCAAAATTAATTTAGGCTGACTGCCTTTGAGGTGGGAGACATTCCATTGTTTCTGCTTTGGTCAGGCTGGCTCACGTGTGCGTGCCTACTTCATGCTGGGGGGAGCAGCTGTGGGGTGAAGTTAGAGTGGTTTTTCCTTGCTGCTCCTCTCTTTCTCCAACCATCCAAATCTGCATCAGCTCCTAAAGACGAATTGCAAACCCTACTTTCAGGTTCTTCTGCTGCACCACACGTGAGAAGCACTGTCCCTTGTTTGATTCTCTGGAATCTTCTCTTCCCAGGGCTGTAGCATGGCTCGCTGTGGGAATGTGCCTCAGCTTTCTCTCTCAAATCCAGCACTTAAATCTTGGGCTCTAGCAGTTTGCTTTTCACGGGTTCAGTGCTGTGTGGCACTGCTAAGAGCTTCATCTGTCCTTGACCTTGAAGAGACAATCATCTTCACAAGGTCAGACAGACAGCATGTTTGAACACTCTGTTCTTCGGTCCCTATCAATCAATGTAGTTGGGGTTCACAGACACATGTGATGCCTCCAGAAGCTTTTATTGCACAGGATTGTTTTGGCTATCCTGGGTTTTTTGCTTTTCCACATGAAGGTTGCATACCGTTCTTTCGAGGTCTGTGAGGAATTTTGCTGGGATTTTGATGGGCATTGCATTGAGTCTGTAGATTTCTTTTGTTAAGATTGCCATTTTTACTATGTTAATCCTACCTACTCAAGAGCATGGGAGATCTTTTCGCTTTCTGGGGTCATCTTCAATTTCTTTCTTCAAAGTTTTAAAGTTCTTGTCATACATGTCTTCCACTTATTTGATTAGAATTACTCCTAAATATTTTATGTAATTTGTGGCTATTGTGAAGGGTGATGTTTCTCTGATTTCTTTCTCATCTCTTTTATTATCTGTATAAAGGAGGGCTCCTGATTTCTTTGAGTTAATCTTGTATCCTGCTACATTACAGAAGGTGTTTATGAGTTGTAGAAGTTTCTTTGTAGAATTTTTGGGGTCACAGAACTAAACAAATAACTCTTAAGAAATGAATCTAAAATATTTGAAAGACACTTAAGGAAATGCTCAACATCCTAAGCCATCAGAGAAGTGCAAATCAAAACAACTCTGAGATTCCATCTTACACCTGTAAGAATGGCCAAGATCAAAAACACTGATGACAACTTATGCTGGAGAGGTTGTGGGGTAAAGGGAAAACTCCTGCATTGCTGGTGGGAGTGCAAATTGGTATAGCCTCTTTGGATATCAGTATGGTGGTTTTTCAGAAAATTAGGAAACAACCTATCTCAAGACAGAGTAATACCACTTTTTGGGTATATATCCAAAGGATGCTCAATCGTGCCACAAGGACATGTGTTCTACTATGTTCATAGCAGCATTGTTTGTCATAGCCAGAACCTGGAAACAACCTAAATGTCCCTCGACTTAAGAATAAATAAGGAAAATGTGGTACCTTTATACAATGGAGTACTACATAGTGAAAAAAAAATAAAGACATCTTGAAATTTGCATGCAAATGGATGGATCTAGAAAACATCATATTGAGTGAGGTAACCCAGATCCAGAAAGACAAATATCATATGTACTCACTCATAAGTGGCTTCTAGACATAAAGCAAAGAACAAAACCTGGCCAAGCTTGCCCAAAAAACAACACATGTTCAGAAAAGGCACATGAATTTTTGAGTCAGTGGTGCTGAGCTTTCCCTGAGAACTTAAAAACTTTCCTTTTCTTTGTTTGCCCCACCACCCTAATTCTGTTTGGCTTAAAAGGGATGGGGATGCAGATTTCCGAGTGATTATTTCATGGTCTGGGCAGCCGGGAATGAACAAGCGGTCTTCCCAAACACCACATGGACAGTTTCATTGAAGTGGAGTTAGGAGAGCATTTGCAGGCAGGTCTCCAGTGGGAACTGAGTGATTGACAGTCGCATAAGGGGCAGGTGTTTTCTTCTCGGTTTTAAATAAGCAAGTACGTATGTAAGTGTTTCAGATATCCTTTCTGGAAGTTCTTCCTGCTTTCCCTTCCCCCACGTGAATGACCTGGACGGGTGGGGGCCCTGGGGATCACTAGACCCCCACGTGAATGACCTGGACGGGTGGGGGCCCTGTGGGGTCCTGGGGATCACTAGACCCCCACGTGAATGACCTGGATGGGTGGGGTCCTGGGGATCACTAGCCATCCTCTGTGTACTTATTATTTCTCACTAGTTTTTAATGCAGGTGCTTTGTGAACAGAAGGATTTCCCACCCCACTCTCCCAAAGCCACACATTTTAACATAATTTAAAATACCGAGTTTCATCTCTTGGGTCAGAGTTCAAATCCTAATTTCATTGCTGGCATTTCTGAACTTCTTGGGTATTCCCAAGCACAGGCCAATTAGCATCAATATGGAAGGCAGGGTCCTCTTTGTGCCGAGCCTGATGACTGCTTGTGTTTCAGAGAATCAAGCTGTTTGCAGATGCTTTGAATTTATTTTGGTGAAGAGAGGCCACCCCATCTCTTGGAAGCCAAGCCGTATGGTAGATGGCTGTGGTGACCGATCTCACCAGAGAGCTGGTCGCTTGTGGGGTCAAACACAGCCCAGATGTTGGGTCTACTCCACAGGAAAGGTCTGTGTCTGTGAATCACTAAGCAAGAGCTTTGGAGGACACTGGAGTAATTTAGAATGCTAACTTCATTTGGTATGCTTTAAAGTAACTGAGTGACAACTCTTGAATTAAGATGTTTGTTGAAATTCTCTGGGTGCTGTGTCCTGTGTCTGTAGCCGTGTTTATTCAACTACTGGCTGTGTTATTGATTTTCGATTAAGCCCAGAAGGCTACCCCTGTATACACAAACAGACTCTGGAGTAGGAGGATTTGAGCACTGCACTTGTGGAGACTCTTCCTGAGGGAGGACTCTCACTAATTCTAGGTCAGACAGAGACCAGAGCAACTGCAGCTTTCTGGGCATGCACAGAAGGCCAGGATGCTGAGCAATAAGGAGTGTGGCAAGAATATAACAGAGGCATCTACGAAGGGACAGGATCACCATAGATGAGAGACCAAGGCAAAGGACCAGAAGAGGAATCTCACTGATAAAACCTGAAAGGATGACTTAAAATTAGCTCTATGGATCACTGCAGGAGCTTGACATTCTTGAAGGACAGGTAGTTCAGCTTGTACAATCAGACAATCGGTGGGTGATAGACAAGTTGTCGTGGCCTGTGTCATAGTCTGGGCATCATGGTGTATTTCAGGGGGCGGGGACCACAAAGGCTCCTATAGAGGAAAGAGACATGGTAGGATTTTAGTGGGGCAAAGACAAAATGTGTGCAGGGATGGGGAAAGCATAAATGAGAGGTAGATACGGAAGGACAGAAGCCTGAACTAAAGTCAGGTTCATGGTTGAGAGAGCTGGGGAAGGGGCATAATAGAAAGACATTTCTGATATATAGTATCTGATGTATGGTATCAATATGGTCAACAACCCATCCAAGAGGGAGGGGAGTGAGTAGGGGATGTAAAAGATCAGCCTGGCTGACTCCCTTGTAGCCTTTTGTGGAGCTGTGTTGTAGAATATTCCTTTACACTTTGTGAAGGTGTGTCACTATGGTTGGTTTAATAAAAAGTCAAATGGTCAGTAGCTAGGCAGGAGGTATAGATGACTTCTGGACAGAGAGAACTCTGGGAGCAAGAAAGGCAGAGTCTCCAGCCATACGTGGAATAACCAGGATGGGCATAAAGGAAATGAGATAATAAGCATGTGGAACAATATAGATTTAAAAATATGGGTTAATTTAAGCTATAAGAGATAATTAAAAATAAACCTAAACCAAGGCTAGGTTTTCATAATTAATAATAAGTCTCCATGTCATTTTTTATGAACTGGTGGTTCCCAATGAAAGATCCATTTACAGAGGTGGCCAGAGGCAGGAGGATTTAGAGGCTGACAGATGGACAGGAGATACAAGGATGACAGAACGACCAACAGTGTCAGGGGACAGGCTTTGGACACTGGGTGAGGTCACCAAGGACAAGCATAAAATGGTGTCGAGTAAGCACAACTTTATCTCTGCTTTAAAATTTTCTTTCAAAGGTCATAATTTACAATATATTTTTATTAAAAGGAATTATTGGAAGAAGATGAAATCACATTGTGGAAGACACAAACTGAGAATTCATGGAGTGTAAATGTCTCAAAGTTTGGAATCCATGATCACATGAACGAAGACAGAACTTGTGACTGGGTTTGTGTTGTAGGAAGGGCGCTTGGTCATTCCGGCCACTCAGCCAGTCAGACCTGAAATAACCACACAGAAACTGTATTAATTAAACCACTGCTAAGCCTATTAGCTCTAGCTTCTTACTGGCTAACTCTTACATATAATTTAACCCATCTCCGTTAATCTGTGTATTGCCATATGGCAGTGGCTTACTGGCAAAGTTTCGGCCTCTCCATCTCTGGCAGCGGCTCCATGGCCTCTCCCTGTCTCTGTCCTCTTTCTCCCAGCATTCAGCCTAGCTTTCCCCACCTAACTAACTTCTACCTTGCTAAAGACCAAGCCCGTTTCTTTATTCATTAACCAATAAAAGCAACACATAGGCAGAAGGTCCTCCCACACCAGATTTGGAACTTACTTTTGCCTTGGGGACTTTAACTAAGGGGTGGTGGTGGTGAATTGGGAGAGCTAGGGGAAGGACAGTTGGAGGGGAACATAAGCTCCTGTATCAAGAAAATGTCCTGGGAAGAGAAGAAAGAAGTGAAGGGAAGGAAATGGAAGAGCTAACATGTGCCAGGTGGATGAGTGGGATCTAGGGATCTAGAGAGATGTATTTTTAAGGCAGGCAGATTGCCCACAGGTGGTCATTTAGGAGGCAGAGGGGGAAGGAAAGGTAAGACTTGGGTGTCTGTTGATGGAGTTCCTGTGTAGGTAGAGAGGTCTCTCAACCTGAGGAGGAGCAGGTGGGCAGAAGACTAAACAGAAAGTGTCCCAGGTTTGTAGGCAGAGAGGATCCCAGGGTGCAAATTCCACGTGGAAGGAACAGGGACCAACAGGAGCATGCTTGTCCACAGGGTCAGCTAAAGAGCCAAGCACAGCCATCATAAGCTCTGAGGGTGGCCAAGTGAAGGATAACAGGTAGAGGGGATTTGGAGCGATTGGAGGACCACGGGGTCTGCAGGATTGGGCAAAGGCCAAGTCCAGCCCTTCCCAGGGAGACGGCCCTTTAGAACTGTGAGGTGAGCATCATCTCCATCCAGCCAAGGACAGGGATAGAGGTGGACTCCAGGGGATCCTGCCGACAGTGAGGCAGGGCTGGAATTGCTGTTGCTCCATGGTTATAGACATTGATAGATCAAGATTAGTTGGAGATGGTCAAGTGAAGGGTGCCACGAGAAACAGGCCACATGTGGAGCAGCAGGGCCACGGCACTCTGGAAGGACAGCAAAGGGCTGCATCTGCACTCCAGAACCTTCCTTCTCACTAGAGATGCCATTCCTAGGGACACTGCCGGAGGTCAAGTCCCTAAAAGCACAGAACATGGGCGAGGACATCAGTCATGCCAATAGAATCCTAACTCCCGACTTCACCAATTCCTTTTCCTTATTACAGGTATTTACCAACTGCTCGCTGAAGTTGCACCACAAATGTCCAAAATGCAGAAAGACATCATTGATGTGGCCTTTTAAAGATCCTTTGAGAAAGTGTTTAGCTAATAGAAATTAAAACAATCTTATCTATTGATAAGTATAACTAACTATATATAGTCTGAACTATGTAATGTTGCTTTTAATATGTGATTCAATAGCATTCTAGTGCCAAGCCTTGTGGGCTCAGTGTTTGGCATGCATGTGTGTGTGTGTGTGTGTGTGTGTGTGTGTGTGTGCATGTGTGTGTGTATTTGTATATATATATGTATGTATCTATACATACGGTGTATACATATGGCCAATGGGATGGTGTAGTGGGTAAAGGTGCTTGCTGCCAAGTCTGACAACCTGAGTTCCACCCCCAATACCACAGGGTGGAGGAGAGAATTAGCTCCCACATGTTGTTCCCATGTACACCGAGCCATGGTAAACACCATTCCCTTTATAACTTGTGTACATATATATATATATATATGCATATATATACACATATATGTATATATATAATCTTAAAATCAAAAACTAATATCTATAATTTGTATCTTCACATATAATTACCTACTTACCTCTACTTAATAGATATAGTTTCCCTAATAATAGGAAAAAACTACCTTAAAATGTGCATTAAGATACTATAGGGTCAATATAAGTCAATATAATATAGGGTCAGATAAGGCTAGATTATTTTGAGAACTTTAAAGTAAAAATTTGGGTGGAAGTTTATTTGCAAGCCATTATATGCAACGGCGTAGCCTGAATTTTTTTTTTACCTGAACTCTAAGTTATTATGCAAAGACCTTGAAAGACCAAGAAATGACATCAAATTGATGACATAATTTCCTAAATGACCAGCCATCACTTCTCTAAGAAATGCTATCTTCATTTGTAACTCTCAGAATACTCTGAAATTTATAATACAAATAAGATTTCTGCGGTATCGAGTCCGCAGCCCACACATAACAGCTCAGTATATCTTCATTAATGAGAAACATTCCTATTGATTTCATTTTGCGATGTTTCATATTACACATAACAAATATGTATGGTCACCTAAACGAATTATTGCAATCCAATTTGGAATGATTGCAGGGCGTTATTGTGTTATCTCGAGGGTGCTTTAGTCTCTGGGTGTCAAAACTGTTTTTATTTAATGGGATAACATGGCAAAGTTAATCAGAGTAGGTGAACCTCCGTAGAGCTGAAGGTCACATGCATTTACTCTTGCTTGGAAATGGAGGCGCTTTGGGTTCTGAACCCTGGCTGGGGGTTGGGGGAGGGTGGGCGGGGGAACAGCCTGCAGATTTAATGACTGTGCTTCCTCTGGTCTCATTAGTGTCACTTGGCTCGTGGGCTTTTCAATAACTGGATTTTTGATTAAAAAATTTCCTGCAAAGAAAATAAAATTAAACAGGCAATACAAATGTAATCAGAAATCGATAGCACAGTTAACATTTCTATTGTGTGTTATTGAGCGGCTCGACTTTGGCCTGCTCAGCTTTGCATGCGGATATGGACATGCCCGGAGTTCCTGAGCATCGATGGGTTGAGTGTGAGGAATAGTGAAGACCGTCTTCTTTGCAGAATTGCGTTTCCAAGAAAAATGGGGCTTCTCATAAAGTGAACCCTGTCCCTGCGGGGCAGGATGCAGGGGTAGCAGACAACTTCTCTTTGGCTGAACTAACCCGTTTGCTTTTGATGAGCAGACCAAAGATGCAGGGAGTGGAGTTCCAAACTCACTGTTCAAGAGCGCATCTCTGTTGTGGCAGCTTCTAGGAGGCTGGGCTTTTGCCTTACAGAATGTGTTGACCCTTTGTCTTTCTTGTTTCCATCTCTCTTGGAGAGTGAGAGGGACACATTTGAGAAAAAGTGCTGGTCATGAATGAATGTCTCTAAGCTCTCAACATTCTTTCACAATTTACCGTCAAGATGATGAAGTGAGATCATTGGAAAGCCCATTCTATTATTTAAAGTTTTGAAAATTGAGACAATCCACACATGAGTTCAGATGCTGGGAAGGAAGAAATGGAGGGGCCAGAGGCAAGAGTTCAATGTTGGGTCAGAACCAGAGCCTGGGAATTAAGGAATCTCTCATGAATTCAGGACACACAGAGGAGGCTGGTGTCTATCCAAAAGGTCAGAGGGAGGGTTTGAGGGGACCTTGAACCCCAGAAATAAGGGCCATTTTGTCATTGGGGTAGTGATCAGAAGTCCACTGAGTCCCAGATGTAGGTTTCACACTCAACCTTAGGAGGAAAGAATTAATGCATAGGCCTGTAAAGTCCGCAGCTAGGAGCCCAAAGGTACCAGCCAGGTGCAAACCACAGCCACCATCAAACAACAGCCCGGTTGTTTACAGTCCAGTGTGAAAACAAAAGCCAAACAACCCAGAGGTGGTGGACTCCGTAGGATTGGGGCCACTTCTGAATCAGGGGCACAGAGATCAGATTTTTTGGTGAACTAACAGATGCCAAAGACGGCCTAACATCTCAGTCACTACACAGTCAGACATGCTTGCTTTAAACATAGGAGGATATTATGTTCCTTGAAGGAGATAGTCCAGTCCTCCAAAAACTAGGAAAATTCACAAGAACCGTAGATAAGAGTGATGCCTATGGAATCTGAAATGGCAGTGTTTAGATTTGACAAACTGAGCAATGAGCTATGCAAAGTGAAGGGAAACAAGTGGGCTAGGGTCAGAGAAGTTGTGAGCACAGCTCTGGAAAGACAGACTTGAAGATAAAGCTGAGAATCCCACCCAGGAGGTAGCTCAGAGGGATAAAAAGGTAACAGACAGGAGCTCTCAAATATGACCAGTGGGAGGGCCAGAAGGGCACTGGGGGAAAAACAGGAATAAAACAATATTTTAAAAAGCATTACTGATGAACTTTTATGATTAAAAAATAGGTTTTCAGTTTAGCCCAAACCCAGAAAAGCACATAAACCATCAACCCCTGACACAGTCTTGTAAAGACAGGGCATGAGAAAGACAAGAACTTTTTTAAAAAATATAATTTAATATTTTTATTTTTAACCCATGTGCACATGTATGTATGTGTGGGAGGTGTGTACCTAAGAAGATAAATACCCACAGAGTCCAGAAGAGGGCACTATTTCCCCTGCAGGGTATTACAGAGAGATGGGCCAGCTGATGGGGTGCTGAGAATTGAACTCAGGTCCCCTGAAAGAGAAGTAGATGCTTTTTTAACTGAGACATCTCTCCAGACCATAATTATCTTAAAAACAGAAAAACAAAAGCAAAATTTTGTCTGGTATTACTGTGTGCCTAGCTGGGAAGTAGCTCAGAAGATGGCTCTGTCAGGTTGGTTCTGTCCTTCTGCTTTTACATTGGTTTCTGGATAGAACTCAGTCTCTCCCCTTGCACGACAAGTGCCTTTACCCACTTAGCCGCTGTGCCAGCCTGGAGCAAAAGTCTTTACAAGTGTAAGTTGAAGCAATACACAGATGGCCTGGGTCTTCTCATATTGATTAATTTAACTAAGACAAATCCCTGCCAGACATGCCCACAGGTCAATGCCATGTTCATGGTCTGTCATTGAGATTCTCTTCCAGGTGATTCTTTTTTCCTTTCCTTTTCTTTTCCTTCCTTTCTTTCTTTCTTCCTTCCTTCCTTCCTTTTCTCCTCCTCCTTTTCCTCCTCCTCCTCCTCCTCCTTTTTCTTCTTTTTGAAACAGAGTTTCTTTGTAGCTTTGGAGCCTATCCTGGAACTCACTCTGTAGACCAGGCTGGCCTCAAACTCACAGAGATCCTCCTGCCTCTGCCTCCTGAGTGCTGGGATAAACGGCTTGCGCCACCACCGCCCAGCTTCTTCCAGGTGTTTCTATGTTGTGTCAAGCTGACATTTGAAGGTGACTGTCACATGAACCTGGCAAGCCCTTTTTCTTCTCACCATTAATGAATGTTTCAATTCCTAATAAATAGTTATAAAACATAGATGAGGGGGAAACTGTGTTTCAAGAGATACAAAGTCTGGGAGACATCTGAGCAGTCAAGCAAAATAACACAGCACTGACAGAAGAGACAGGGAGCTGGACGGTTCCAGCTGGCATCAGGGATCCACAGTGAGGCAAGGCTGCCGGGGAGCACTGCAAACTTACCAGCAGGACGATGTCAAGTTTGAGGAACAAAAAGAAAATACTGCACAACAATTTCATGGAGGACAGCGAAGCAGAATTTGTGAGAAAAGAGAGGTTTAAGGTCCTTACCTTTAAGGCATTACATGGAGAGTAGAGACACTGGATAGACCAGGATATCAAAAATGTTAATAATGGTTTTTTTTAGATGATGCAATGCTAACTATGTGTCATAGGAGATTGGTGAGGACATAGAAGTATGTGTGTGCATTTTCCAAAGAACACCAAAGACAAAACAACAAAGAAGAAGAAAAAAGAAAAAATCAGGAGCATAACAGCAAAATTTGATCCAAATATATAAAACCTGAAATAAAAATAAATGTAAATGGATTAAACTATTTTTTCAAACAGCAGATTCAGTCTGGGCAAATTTATCCCTTGTGCATTCTGAGATAGCCCCGTGGTTTCCTTTTATCCTCTGTTGACATAGGCAGAGGTCACATTTCATGGAAAGAGCGGCTGCACGCATGTCGTCTGGAGGTGAGGTATCACTTGGTGCATCTGTAGAGTCTGGCCAGATTCTGGGATTAATTTCTCCTCTTTGCTTCCAGGAGCAGCAGTAGTGGGGAAGGCGTCTCCCACAGATCTACTCCAATCTAGAAAACAAAGCGAGATGAAGATGTAGGAGGTCAGCTCCTATGCAGAGTGGCTGAGGAGATGGCAAACCACAGGCTGAGAGGTTAGACCACTCACATGGTTGGCTTTATTAAGGGTGCTGAGAACTGAATCAATGGTCACATACAGAGAGGTTTTTATAGCCTTTCCCAGCCAGCATAATCTGGTCTCTCTCCCTCCTTCAGTGCCTTGCTTGGTATAGGCATGGTGGCTGTTTCCAGACAGTGGAGACAGCAGAGGTGTACTCCTAGGAGTTCAGACACATTTCTGTCGGTTCTGATGATGCAGTCTGATCACAGTATGTAAACCTGATACACACCGAAGGGATACATCCCTCTTTTCTGGGTGTAGTCCTGGCGTCAGTCTTCGCACTGGTTTCCAGTAAGGCAGTTGAATTGGTGGCCCCTGGAGTAGGGACAATAACCTCAAGCGGCTACTACTGCTTGCTGGAGACAGCTGTTGACAGGTGAGCCCACAGTCAGCTTTAGGGGGCAGAACAGAGATGGGATTCTGTCCATGACACGAGTCCTACCATGCCTGTGGGATTAGAGAGGGAAGAATTGGACTCATGTCACTGTCACAGCAGAAAATATTTCCATTGACCCAAAGACCTGATGAGATTTCAGTCCAGGACCCAGAGTCCAGGTTCTCTATGTTGACTTCCTCTAGGGACAGGATAGCAAAGGTCAGACAAGGTCATTAATATTACAAAAAGGTAAACATGGAGATGACATCCTAAGTGACACACAGCTCCTCCAAGGCAACTGTGGTGTGGCTGGAGGGAGGGAGCCAGGGCTCCTCAGGAGGTTCCCATGGCAACCTGCTGCATGACCGCCAGGTGCTCACATTCTGCTCTGGAAATATGCATTCTGTTTTCCCTTCTAGCCTTCTCTGAGCAGGTGCCTTTCTCCTCGGGGGCCCTCAGCTCACCCCAACACTGTGAAACAAGATAGGCTGGTCCTCGTCCTTCTCCCCCTACCCTGTCTTCCGGATCACTAGACCTTATCAACTGAAGACGCCCTTCCTCAGGTCTGCTGTGACTCTCACGAAGTCGACAGAACTCCGTCTGTACTCCTGCATGAACGTGTCCTTAGACGATGATGTTGGCTAGCTTTGGAAAGAGCATCATTTGTGTGGGAGATGGGAGAGCTCAGACAGGATAGCAATAGCCAGCCAGTCTATCGAATGAACACCACACAGAGCCCAGGATTGGCTGCTGGTGTGAGCTGCGTGTGTGAGCGTCAATCGCTACTGTCGTGAAGGCTCTTACAGACTCCAGGGAGGATCTTGATGGATGATCTGAGTTAGATGATCTGTGATTAGAATTGTCACAGAGGCGAAAGGGTTTTGACACATACTGCACACTGTGGGGCATAGTGAGCATTTCTGGTCCTGGTAGACATGGAAGGGCGTCACTATTATGGATGTTGGGGGCTAGAGAGATGGTGCAGTGGTTAAGAGCCTGTACTAAACTTTCGGGAGATTGGAATTTGGTTCCCAATACCCATGCTGGGCAGTTCACAGCTGCCTGTAACTCCAGCTCCAGGGGACTGTCACTGTCTTCTGGACACTCTACAAGCCCTGTATTCATGTGCACAAGCTCCCATGAGAGATGTATATAAATACATAATTGAAAATTAATAATGAAGAGAACACAGGTGCTGGTTCTGTGTGAGCCAGCGGTGGAGCCTCTGGGCTTCAGTTTCTGTGTCTGTGAAATGGGGACAATGAGAGCACCTTTGTCCTGGACCCTGCAAGGGTCAGCAATCATGAAGCTTGCTAGCACGCGTTCAAAGGGAAGCCACTGTGGCTGTCACCACCAATGACTGATTATGTAACCCCATGGGGGGTGGGAGAATCAAAGAGGTCATCTTAGCCCACCATTCTCATTGCCAAGATGGGAAAATTCAGCTGTTCTAAGTGACAAACCTCAGTGAGTGACCGGCTGAGATGGAATGTGAACCCCAGACTCCAGATTCCCTGCTGGTTACTCTTCTGTGTCAAGATTAGGAAGTTGTGACCCTTTATCTAAACAAAATTGGGTCTGAAAGCATCTAATATGTAACCATATTGTTCCCAGAAACCAAGATCAATAATTGTGAACTGTAGCAAAATGCCACAAGAAAGTAGATTCCACAGCTCCAACCACAGCCTGGGGAGTGCCTGGCTTTCACTGCCCAGGATGGTGAGGGCTGGGAAAGATGTCACTGGGCTCTCTCTCACCCTCAGAATCGTAGAGAAAGGAAAGGATGACATCTGAGGCCAAACCAGACGGCAAATGTGCTTTGGCGTGTTCTGTTTGTAGACTTCAGTGCTTCGGCATGTTCTGTATGTAGATTTCTGTGCTTTGGCATGTTCTGGTTGTAGGCTTCTGTGCTTTGGCATGTTCTGTATGTAGATTTCTGTGCTTTGGCATGTTCTGTTTGTAGACTGTTCTGGCATGTTCTGTTTGTAGACTGTTCTGAGGCATTTATGTGTTTAAGTTCATTCTTCCCATGGTAGCTCTTTGTAGGTAGGTTGTATTGTTAAACCCACCCCAGATGAGATGTCAAGAAGTGAAGTTTTTTATTTAGAAGGTCTGACCAGGCAGGAAAGGGGAACTGGGATAGTGCCTGGCATCTTGAGTTTGGTCTTTCATCTTTAGTTAGAAGTGTGGGAACTCTGGGTTCCCATTTTCTTAATGTTGGCAAACTTACTTTTTTGTTTGTTCTTAAATGGAGAGATCTTGAGCTTCCCATCACGGCTTTTCAAATGTGTGCTGGTTTTACAGCTCCACTTACCATAACTGATTATTGCCTGGTCGGGGAGACTGAGGAAATTACCCAGATTAGATTGGTCCATGGGCACATCTGTGTGGGTTGTCTTGATTGCTAGTCGATGCAGGAGGGCTCAGCCCACTGGGACAGCAGCGGTCCTGGGCAGCAGGCTTCATATAAGGAAACAGTCTAAGCACACATCCAGGAGCAAGCCCACAAGCAGTGTTTCTGGGTGGTTCCTGTTATATGTCCTTGGCTGAGAGTGACTCCCTGCTGGAAGACAATGTTGTGTGGAGTAACAATGAATCCTGCCTTCAAGTTCCGCTTGTGTTCCTGTCCTCCCTTCCTTCAGTGGCGGACTGTGACCTGGAAGGGTACACCAAATAAACCTTTTCTCTGAAGTTCCATAGGTCATAATGACTGCCAAGGGACAGAAATGAATCCAGGACAGCAAGAAAACACAGAAATGCCAAGAAAAAATGCCACCCACCACCAGGCAAGGTAGGATGTAGAATTCCAGTTGGTTCTCACATCCTCCATCTGACTGGCCTGTGAGATATTTTTAATGCCCCCCATTTACTCCCTTGTCCCCAAAGAGCTTTTTCAGACCTTCCTAACTATCTCTTATGACAACAAAACCGGCACCTCATGGCTGTTTGTGTGCTTGCATCTCTCATGTGCGCACACAAAAATGAGACCCTCTTACCTTGTTTGCCCTCAAACCACTCTTCACTCTTGGCACAGCCTTGCTCCAGCTGGGAAAGGATGCTCTAGGTCAGGGGTTTCTGGGCACAGAAACGGGGTCCATGGTGAATTTTTTTAGCATCCCAATAGCTCCCAAAGTGTGCTTAGTGTCACCTCCATGAGTGTTTGCTCCCGTGTCCCCCATGTCCTGACATCTATGAAAATGTTGGAGAAGCTGTGAGGTTTCCTGCCAAAGTCAGATCCAGGTGATATTCCCTAAAGAGTTGGTCCCCTGAAATATCAGCTCCTGGCCTGTGGGGGAAGCTGCGACCCACCCTGGTTAGCTTAGCCCCAAAATAATCACACAGAAACCATATTCATTAAAAATACTGTTTGGCCCATTAGCTCCAGTTTCTTATTGGCTGACTCTTATATTATTTTAATCCATTTCTAGTAATCGGTGTATTGCCACGTGGCAGTGGCTTACCAGGTAAAATTCCCAGCGTCTGTCTCTGGCTGCTCCATAGCGTTTCTCTCTCTGCTTTCTTCCTCCCAGATTTTAGTTCCATCTTCCCCACTACCTAAGTTCTGCCCTATCAACAGGCCAAGGCAGTTTTGTTATTAACCAATGAAAGCAACACAGACAGAAGGACCTCCTACACCAATACTGGTACTCAGTTAATCCCTGGTGATGAGGGCTGTGGGACCCATTGTAGGAGCCCCACTTAACAGTAGCTATGATAGACCAGCATCTGCTGGAGGATGGAAACATGACCTAGCCATGATAGACCAGCATCTGCTGGAGGATGGAAACATGACCTAGCCATGATAGACCAGCATCTGCTGGAGGATGGAAGCATGACCTAGCCATGATAGACCAGCATCTGCTGGAGGATGGAAGCGTGACCTAGCCATGATAGACCAGCATCTGCTGGAGGATGGAACATGACCTAGCCATGATAGGCTGTATCTGCTGGAGGATGGAAGCATGACCTAGCCATGATAGACTGGCATCTGCTGTAGGATGGAAATATGACTGAGCCATGATAGGCTGGTATCTGCTGGGGGATGGAAGCATGACCTAGCCATGGTAGAATGGCATCTGCTGGGGAATGGAAACATGAAGTTCAAGTGCCTGGGCTCTACTGTGTCTCAGAAGCATATGGCTGGACTGCTGTGAAATGACACTGAGCATAACAGTAATATGCCCACTAACTCCCAACAATATGGTTGTCCACACAGGAGAAAGGGGGGAGGTGCTGTGGGACAATGATCTTGACCCTGTAAAGATTTGTCACTTGTATTGGATTAATAAAATGCTGATTGGTCATACCTAGGCAGCAAGTATGGGGGTGGTGACCAGACTAGGAGAATTCTGGGAAGAGGAAAGGCTCAGTCTGCAGTCATTACCCAGATGCAGAGAAAGCAAGATGAGAATGCTTCATTCATAAAATGTACCAAGCCACATTACTAACACAGACAAGAATTATGGGTTAATGTAAGATGTAAGAGTTAGTTAATAAGAAGCCTGAGCTAATAGGACAACTAAATTATAATTAATGTAGGCCTCTGTGTGTTTCTTTGGGACTGAACATCTGTGGGACTGAGTGGAATAGAAACTTTTGTTATCATTCTAGCCTGAACAGGGGAAGGACACACAAGGTCTTAACCACTACTTAGGGATATATTCACAATTGATGGTTCCTGAGGCAGATTCAGTTTCCCTTAGGGACAGCCTCCCTGCTAGATTGACTTTGCCCAAGTATTCAGTCCTATGCCCAAGTCCATATGGGCCTTTTGAGCTGAGGAGTGAATCTTTGTACGTTTATTCATTTCCCACAACTGGAGAGCTTCTCAATGCACTCACCAGACAGTGGGTCCTTCAGGTTCTCGGCATGTTCACTGGTCTTTTATCATAATAGATGCAGAAGAGAGTAAGCTCTCAGTGAACTCTGGGGGTAAGTTTTCAAAATTACAGAGCACCAAAAACTTCAGTTTCTATCAGAAATTGTCAGTATGTGTTTTCTCAGATGTTTTCCCAAAATTCCCAAACTTGGATGCTCACATTAAAGTACAGTCTGTCACTTAGGTTCATGTTTTCAGCTGCGACAATATTCTGAAGACCTACTATGTACCGATCACTTTTTCTAAGGATGCATATTAGGAAACAGAACGTTTGTGCCTGCTGTCGTCATTAGAAACCTTACAATTTGATGGAGAAATGTGTATTTAAAAGTCCCCATATACCTTTTAAGAATATGTTTTGGATAATTTCTGTTTCTTTCCACGGTATCTGGGTTCTCTGTCCAGCAACCACTAACACACTTCAGCACATCTTTGAGTACCATGTGACCACGTGTGACAGTGGGGGAGACGGTGCTGGCACCCTGTCAGTGCCTGGGGGATCATTCGCTAAGCTTTTAGCTTTTGTTTTGATTCCTTTAGACCTAAATCTGTTTAAGACATATACTCTATATTTTTAGAATCTAGTGTATTTATTTATTTATTTTAATATTGATTTATTTGTTTATTTAAAAGTGTGTTATGTATGTATGTGTGTAGAAATATATATGCTTGTACTATGGTATATGTGTGGAGGTCGGAGACAACTTGTAGGATTCAGTTTTCTTCTTTTACAGTGTGGGTCTTGGGAATTGAACTCACATCAGACTTTGGAGCAGTTGCCTTGACTCACTCAGCCATCTTGCCACTCCTATTAGTATTAACTCATAATTAAGTTATTAATAATGAATCATTTACCTAAGCTATCAAAATGCTAAATGCAATGCCCATATTTAATCATGATACAGTATAAACTCTTTTTCAATAATATGAGGAAAAGTAGAAACCAAGATTTAAGATTTTTTAATATATTTTAAAATATTTATATGTTTCTAAAAATATAAGAAACTCATATAACTCAATAGTAAGAAGGACTTAAATATGATTTTTTTTCTGCGGAAGACAAAATAGGTGACAAGTAGAGGAGAGACCACCCAACTTCTATAATCATGAAGAGAATATAAAACATGATAGGTAACCCCTTTCACGTGTTATCAAATGTAGTGGCCAAGTGATGCTAGTGAAGATGCAGAGAAAGGTTCCTTGTACCCTCCTGGAGAATTCAAATAGATAGAGACATTATCAAAAACAAGCATGGAGCTTTCTTAGAAAACTAAAAATAGTTACCATATGATCCAGCAAACTCAATTCCGGGTAGAGCCAAAGGAAATGAAATCACAGATAAGTTTTATGCTCATCTGTTGCAGCATTATTCATAATTGGCAGCAGCCAACCTGAGATGTACTAACTGACTCAGCTGAAGACATCAGACAGTAGAAGGGAATATATGTAATTCAGCCTTGAAAGAGACTATCCTGATGTCTGTAACAACACGAATGAGCCGGGGACACAACTTTCCCCTTAGGGAAAAGGGCACTTAGAAGTTTAGGGAATTAGATAGAATATTGCTCCTCATGTATCCTGGGGAGCTGATTAAATCCCATCACAGTGGGGTCTCATAACCCAGTGGAGTACAGAAAGTCTCCACTGGTGTGATGCTTAGCCTGCAGAGAGTACACAGCAGTGCCACTGAGTCTTGGCGAATCTCTTCATTTCAGCAATGCTTCTTGCCTCTTCTGCAAGGGGCTGGTTGTGGAAGCTCGGGGGGAGGCACCATCGTTTTGTTTGTCTCCAGGATGGGGAATGGCTTCTGGTGATGGAGAAGCTGCAGAGTTTTGCATCCAGAGCAATAGAAGGATCGTGAGACATTGTTGGAGCCAATATCTTTTTTTAAAAACATAAAATCACTTTATCATAATGAACTCACAAGTGAAACATCACACTGTTAGATTAAGGTAGAGAAATACCTGCTTGGTCCCCGACTCTGTACATTTTAATTCACTTCTACACAGTTAGGAGGGTTTTTTCTGAGCTATGGAACCTCACTTAGAGTTTTACATTTTTACTACTGATTACACTTTTATGTATCTACCACAAGAAACAAAAAATAGTCAAAATAGAAAAAAATTAACAATAACCTCTTTCATGTGTCCATTACCTGTATTCTGTCCTTCCATGCCATCTAGTATTGCCCTCTTTTGTTGTCTTTTCTACATATTATACATTCATTTACTTATATGAACATATAAATTAGAGTCTTGAATCTTCATAGGAGGGAGACCACATTTTTTTTCTTAGATTGAGTGACCTCACTTGTATACATTTTTAAATCTACCTCTTTTTCTGCAAATATATTTTATTTCAAACATTTAACTGTTTTCTTCGTACTTCTTAAGAAGTGTAACCATACAAGAGGAACTAGAGAACATACGTCCAGTTGACTGTCTCACCCTTAGACTTGTCCATTTTCTGATGAACTGCCTACTCTGGACCCCAGACATAGCCTATTTTAGAGGAGTCTATTTTCCAGGCATTGTGGAGGGAAGACTTCCAGCAGTGGCTGTGTTATCAGTGAGTGTCGTGCTCTCGGGAGTGGTAGACAACAGCAGGCTGCCAACAAGACATCATGGGGACAATGATGTCACAGCACTATGTGGATTCTATTGGCCCTGCAGCTGAGTAAGATGTCTTTGCTTCCTGCCAGTGAGGCTTTTGCTGGCATCTTGAGGGGGTGAAGGAACCATGAAGATGGTCTTCAAGGCATGGGTAATGAGGGCTTATGTGTTTCTATGCTGGTATTTATTTAAAGAAGAAAACTGACTGCTTCACGTGGAAGGAGAACAAAGACAGTCAAGCGACATGGTTCCTACTTAATACGGGAAGACAGAATGAGAAAGCTGGCAGGAAGACCACACTGGACTCACCGTGAAGCTGCCATTACTCTTCAACTTGAAGACATTAAATTGCCTATCTGTAGAATATGCAGAGTGCCTGACTTGCCACTGATCCTGAGTTTCAAATCAATAAGGTTTAATATTTCCCCGGCAATCGTAGGCTGAAATCAATGCCGTCGCTGCTCTTCAGGAGAATAGAAGAATAGGAAACACAAGAATTGAAGGCTACCATTCAAGGTTGAAATAAATGTGCTTTGCAAATGCTTTTGTAAAAGGGAAACAGATGGTAATTCCTCCCAAGGCCTTTTCCTCCACCTTTTAGTTTTAGGTCTTTGGGGCTCTAGGGAATGGTTTCAGGTCATCGCATGAGGGAAGAGATGGAAGGTGAACATCTGAGGATAAACTAGAAGCCTGTATCTGTTAGTTCTCACTGAATAATAAACACCTCTTGTTTGCAGAGCTTAACAGGTTAGCCGTTTTCTGTCTCACCCCTGAGTCTGTAGGTCTGGGCTGGTTTCGAGTGTCTCTGCTCATCTCGGGTGAATTTGTTTGTGACTGCAGTCGGATTCTGGGTCAGTTTGGGGCTCCTACATCAGAATGTACCAATAGAATGATGAGTTTCTGCTCCACATGTCTCTCATGCCTAGGTCCCAAATTGATAGACTGTCTTTTCCACTTCATCCCTGTGTGAGGAATGAGAGAGCAGCAGAGATAGAAATGGAGACAGGGACAGAGGGGGGCAGAGAGGGGGAAGGGAGGAGGAGAGAAGAGGGCAGAAAGGAGGATGTGTTAGAGTTTAATGGCAGAAGGGAAGGCAACTGGCAGATTGGAGCTGAGGGGCACCACAAAGTCTCACCAAGCAACAGAGCTCAAATGGGTGCTTATGTGGGGAGGTGCAGAGGTAGCCTCTGAGCTAGAGCACAAGGAAAGAGAGTGAGGGGCTGGAGGGCTTGCCTTTTATAAGGGGTGCATGTGCACAGGGAGAGCGCTCTACATGATGGCTGCAGGAGCTGTAAGGGGGTATAGCATGCATGCATAGGGAGAGCGCTCTACATGGTGGCTGCAGGAGCTGTAAGGGGGCATAGCACTGTGCACAGGGAGAGCGCTCTACATGGTGGCTGCAGGAGCTGTAAGGGGGCCTAGCACTGTGCACAGGGAGAGCGCTCTACATGGTGGCTGCAGGAGCTGTAAGGGGGCCTAGCACTGTGCACAGGGAGAGCGCTCTACATGGTGGCTGCAGGAGCTGTAAGGGGGCATAGCATGTGTGCACAGGGAGAGCGCTCTACATGGTGGCTGCAGGAGCTGTAAGGGGATATAGCATGCATGCATAGGGAGAGCGCTCTACATGGTGGCTGCAGGAGCTGTAAGGGGGCATAGCATGTGTGCACAGGGAGAGCGCTCTACATGGTGGCTGCAGGAGCTGTAAGGGGGCATAGCATGTGTGCACAGGGAGAGCGCTCTACATGGTGGCTGCAGGAGCTGTAAGGGGGCATAGCATGCATGCATAGGGAGAGCGCTCTACATGGTGGCTGCAGAAGCTGTAAGGGGGTATAGCATGCATGCATAGGGAGAGCGCTCTACATGGTGGCTGCAGAAGCTGTAAGGGGGTATAGCATGCATGCATAGGGAGAGCGCTCTACATGGTGGCTGCAGGAGCTGTAAGGGGGCATAGCATGCATGCATAGGGAGAGCGCTCTACATGGTGGCTGCAGGAGCTGTAAGGGGATATAGCATGCATGCATAGGGAGAGCGCTCTACATGGTGGCTGCAGAAGCTGTAAGGGGATATAGCATGCATGCATAGGGAGAGCGCTCTACATGGTGGCTGCAGAAGCTGTAAGGGGATATAGCATGCATGCATAGGGAGAGCGCTCTACATGGTGGCTGCAGAAGCTGCACTGTCACATCTTGGTCACTATGTGTCCTGCTAGATCTCTGAGAGCCTGCAATGCCTGAATGCTAACAGGATTGAGAGGTGGTCAGAGAGGGATGGAACGAGAGAGAGAAAGAGAGAGATGGAGCTGGAGGGGCACACACAGACACATGGAGAGAGACACACATGCAGAGATACAAGAGAGACAAAGAGACACAAAATACAGACAGAGAGAGACAGAGACAGGAAGACAGAGAGAGAAAGACAAAAAGAGGAGACAGACACACAGAGAGATAGACCAATGGACAGAGAGACAGACAGACAGACAGACAGACAGGGACAGAAAGATAGACACACACAGAGACACACAGAGGCAAGCAGGCAGACTCAGAAAGACACACAGAGACACACACACACACAGAGGTTTCTGTCCCACCCTGTTCAGCAGCCATTCAGTCTCAAAGAAACACACAGAGGCCTACATTAATTACAAACTGGTTGGCCTTTAGCTCAGGCTTCTTATTAATTTACTCTTTCATCTTACATTAACCCATAATTTGTGTCTGTGTTAGCCACATGGCTTGGTACCTTTATCAATGAGGCATTCTCATCTTGCTTCCTCTGTATCTGGGTGATAACTGCAGACTGAGCCTTTTCTCTTCCCAGAATTCTCCTGTTTTGGTCACCTGCCTATATTTCCTGCCTGGCTACTGGTCAATCAGCATTTTATTAAACCAATACAAAACCATTGTCCCACAACACACAGAGACACAGAGAGAGACACAAAGAGAGAGAGAGACATACAGAGATCAAGAGAGATACACCGAGAAATAGACAGACAGACACACAGAGATGATACAGTGTTCCTGTGTGCAGATGCCTTTAGAGTCCAGGTGGCATCGGCATCCTCACCTCATGTTTTTGTTCCAGCTCCATTTCACCTCCTTTTGAGACAAAGCCTCTCACTGGCGTGGAATTCAAAAGTAACCTAGGCTTGCTAGCTATCCAACCCCAGACCCCCAGTGCTCAGATGATGAGTACATGACTTTCTTTTACATGGGCTCTGAGGATAAAACTCAGGTCCTCATGCTTGTAGAACAAATTCTTTACCAACTGAGTGATTTCCCCAACTGCACTGCCTCTTCCCCGTAAGCCACATTGTAATGGACAGGCTGGGAAAGAAGCTCTGCTGATGATGGAAAGAGCCAGTTATGTGCTGGATCTGGAATGTTCCCCAGAGACATGTGCTTAAATATTGATATCGTCTCTGTTGCTCTATGGAGCTGGTGGCATTTGGATACCTGTGGCAGAGCCCTTGATCCTTGATTTCAGATGTTTGATGCAGTGAAGGAGAGCTAAGAACACAATCTCATAAAGGGTGTGAGTATTTGGAGGAGGGGAGGAGCCAAGCTATTCTGCGGGCCTGTCACTCACCATTCTCACCACTAATCAGCTTCCCCAGGGGCATCAGGCTGATGGCACTTGTCCACTTTAAACATCTGTCTACAGCAGTGTCATGTTGGTGGAAATGGCTTGTATTAGACGTGCCTTGTGGTGGAGGCGTTTGCCTTTAATCCCAGCACTCAGGAGATAGAAGCAGGAGGATCTCTGTGAGTTCAAGGCCATCCTGGTCCATAGAGAGAGTTCCAGTTTAGTCAGAGCAACACAGAGAAACCCTGTCTCAAAAATCAGACAGACAAACAAATAGTACCTAATGGTGAAAAAGGTTGTGTGTCTGTGTTTGTGTGTGTTGCACATGCTTGTCCACGTGTATTCACACGGAAGTGCATGCATCTGTGGGATACAGAAGAGGGTGTCAGATCCCCGGAGCTGCTGCCCAGCATGGGTTCCGCAGGAGCTCTGAGTGCTTTTGATCACTGAGCTGTCTTCCCACTCTTTTCATAAGACAACAACAACAAAATCTAAAGTCTCCTTTGAGGTCTGCAGGACAGGGTCTGAAGAAGGCACAGAGCAGAGTCCTCTGCATGAGGTGATAGTACAGAAGTTCGTGTGTAAGCACTTCACCCTCAGAGGATGTATTATCTGCACTTGACTAGTCTGAGGGTCAGGTCAATCCATAGCTCTGAGCTCAGGGAACTTCCAGCACTGAGTAGAAACAGTATGGTGATACCTAGGGATTCCTCTGCTTGTGCACACTGCTTGGGGTCAAAGCTGCTTCACTGATGGCCAAAGGTCTGGTGCTTAACCAGCAGAACCCACCCAGCAGGGTTAGCCACACAGCTAGCAGAACCCACCCAGCAGGGTTAGCCACTCAGCCAGGTGGACTCGTGCGTTTCACGGAAGTGACATGGGATTTTTCAGGGATAGGAGGATCTCAAGGTGGTTCGCAGAGAGACTTATCTCACCTTGCTGCGTGTGTTACTGACTCATGCTGGATCTGTGCTTCTTCCAATGGCTATTCAGAGTACCTGTGACCCAAAGTGTCCTTGATCTAGTTGGACAGTGAGCAGACAGGAACACAGCGTCGTTCCAGAGACCTCTCTGGGCAGAACCAACTCTGACTTACCTACTCTCCTTCCCTTTTACTCTAGGTAGCAGGCTGAGGTTTGTTTGGCAGGTCAGCCTTAAAATGACTTCACGACAGTATTCTGTCTTGCGCCCTCTTTTCCAGCACTTATTTGCCTATAAGAACTAAACTAAGACAGCAGCAAGGTGGCATTGTTTTGATTAGACCATGATCAAGTCACCATATATGGCGAACAGGGTGGCTGTAACTCCTGAGCCAAGACTCCAGACACATGATAGTAGGCAGAGCTGTGACGGAAAAACAAGGACTCCTAACAATGAGGGCAACAATGAAGGTGGTGAGCAGAGATCCAGTTGCCAGATGTGGGCAGAGAATACATCTTCAGAGTGAAATCAAAGACAAGATGAAGACAGAGAGAGGCAGGGGCGCCATGTGCACAGTATCACCAGGGAAGTGCCAGACTGCCTGAGGGGCTTGACTGGACACCCAGCCTCCAGCTAGGTCAGATGCTGTCTTGGGAGTCGTCCCTTGACTAGCCTCCAACACAACAAAACCACTTATTATCTGTAGGTAGAGGCTGCTCATTCGTTCCCAGCCATCCAGACCTGAAATAACCACACAGAAACTGTATTAATTAAAACACTGCTTGGCCAATCACTTAAGTGTGATGATAGCTATCTCTTACATCTTAAACTAACCCATTTCTATTAATCAGTGTATCACCACATAACTGTGACCTACGGGTAATGTTTCATCCTGCATCTGGCGTCTGTCTCCTACGATGGCTACATGGCTTCTCTCTGACTCCACCTACTCTCTCCTCCTCTATCTGCTTGGAATTCGTGCCTTGCCCTATTCTGTGCTATAATGGGCCCAAAGCAGCTTCCTTATTAACCCATGGTATTCACAGCACACAGAGGGGAATCCCACATCAGATCTCCTTTATTCATCTCTACCCAGAGCTGTTGTACATCTACTACAATCCATTCCACGTTGTCTTTTACTTACAGTCGGCTATTTTCATGTTCCATTAAGCACCTTTGTGAAACCCAGGAAGTGAGAGTCATTTTCATGGTCCCACTACAGTGCCTCTCTGTGTTTGTATAAGGTGTCCTGAAATGACAATCGGCTAAGACACATTGTAAGGTTTAGTGGCTTCTGTCATTCCCACCAAATGCCTGACTAGAAGCAACTTGATGGAGGAGTCTCTTTTGGGGTTCAGTTAGAAAGGATACAGTCCCCTGTGGTGGGGCAGCCATGGCAGCAGGAGCAGAGGCCACTGGCTGTGTCACGCACACAGTCTGGAAGCAGAGAACAAACACAGAGTAGCTCCACACTGTGAAACCTTAGGGCTCGCCCTCAGCGACCCACCTCCAGGAAGGCTCCAAACTGTAAAAGTTCCACAGCCATCCTAAACAATGCCACCAGCTGAACATGAATCCCTGGGGAACAGTTCACAGTCACCCCCTCACAGCGTGTGTTCAGGTCTGCTGTCAGTGCCTGTCAGTGCAGAAAAATAATTCCATCCCGCAGATTCACACAAAACCATGTCTTACCCCCTGAAGGCATGTTCCCTCCAACACCCCAGCTTGTGAGCCCTGTCAGGATATCACAAGGCAGAACTCAGTCATACATAGGGTCACCCTGCTGCTCTGGAACTTTCTCTGTGTTTCTGGAGTTCCCACAATCTTCACAGAGCAGTGATGGTGTTTTCTAATTGCTCTGGTGTTAGCCCTCTCGATGGTATGTGACGGCCCATCTACCTTTCTTGAGCGAATCTGCTTCTGGTTATTCCACAGCGAAATAGGTGGACATGATGTGGGATGTCATTCTGTGTATGCATTGCTTTTATTGGTTGATGAATAAAGCTGATTTGGCCAATGGCTTAGCAGAGTAAAGCCAGGGTGGAAATCAGAACAGAGATAAATAGAGAGAGTAGACAGAGTCAAGGAGAGGCCATGTAGCTGCTGAAGGAGAAAGATGCCAGAATATTACTAGTAAGCCACAGCCTCATGGTGATACATTAATAGAAATGTGTTAATTTAAGATGTAAGAGCCAGCTAGGAACATAGCTGAGCCATTGGTCAATTACTTTCTGTGTGATTGTTTGGGTCTGGGTGGCCCGGAAACAAAAACACAGTCTCCGTCTACACGAGCTTGCTTTCTTATGAGGAAAGACACTCATTTAGGCTCACACTTCTGAATGTACGAGGTCTAGAAGCCTTATCAGGCATGGCCTTCCTGCTGGCAGTCTCCCCAGGTGGCAGAGTGTCACTGGATTAAAAGCAATGAGCACACCTGTCTATGTGAGTCATGTTGGTCTCCCCGGCTGCCCTCCTCTCCCTGACCCTCCTTTTCTGTTTATGGCTTTGGCAGGATCACCTCACCTAATTCTGATGACTTCCCAAAGGGCCTATATTTTTTAAATGCTTAGGGACAGTACACAGGGCCTTGTGAATTCCAAACTAGCATTCTACAATAGGGCTATATTCCTAGCTGTGGTTGTTGGTCTTGTCATCTTGAAAAAGCCCAGAGTCACCAGGGAGGAGGGAACCCTAGTTGGGGAATTGTTCCCATCAGTTGGCCGATAGACATGTATATATGTGTTTTCCTGTTTGATGGTTGGTGTGGAAAGGCTCAGCCCCTGTGGATGGTGCTATTGCTGGATAGGTGGTCCTAGATTGTTTAAGAAAGCAGGCTGAGCAAGCATGGAGAGGAAGCCTACGAGCTGTGTACCATCATGGTCTCTGCTTCAGTTCTTGCTTCTAGGCTCCTGCCTTGAGCTCCTGTCCCAACTTCCCTTCATGGAGGGTGACACGGAAGGTTAGCCAAACAAACCCTTTTTTTTCCAAGTTGGCTTTTGGTCAGTGTCTTATCACAGAAGCAGAAATGGGACACTAAATACATAGTGGGGCTGTGTTGTTACCCTCGGATATCAGGACTGAATCTGAATACACAAAACTTCCGTAGGGGAAGCCATTCTAATGGTTCCACATCTCTGTCTAGCATCTCTGCCCAGCATCTCTGTGCAGCATCTCTCTCCAACACCTTTCTCTAGCATCCTTTCCCACAATCTCTTTCTAGCATCTCTCTCCAGCATCCTTCCCTAGCATCTCTCCCCAGAATCTCTCCCCAGCATCTCTCTCCAGCATCACTCGCATCCCCTGAATTTTTCTCTGGTTTGTTTTACAATGCAGCACCTGACCTGACCCAAGTCTCTATTGTCCATGCTGTGACGGGCTTGTCACTGCTTCTGCAGTCTCCAGTCTTGTGGGTTTTGCTTGTTGGTAACAATAGAACAAGGACCACAACGTGCCTGGGCTAGATCTCTTTGCACACTGCTCCTTGGCCAAGGATCTTGGACTCTCTTTGTTACTAATTTTGGAATTGATGAAAGGACTTGTGTTCCCGCCGATTGCATTTCTTCTTGACAGCATTGGCCCACTGGACTCATAAGATGGGAACGTCCAGGACCCTGACTCTTTGTGTAACATGTTGACACAGCGTCTGTATTCAAATCCTGACAAGTAGGACCCGTGACTCCGTGTAAGCCACTAATAGACATGCACACATGGCCTGGCTGCCCAGGGCTCACAGGTTCCATGTCTCTGTACATCATCACTTGGAACGTCCTTGCTCACCAGTTACAAATCCACTTAGTAGAGCTAGCTCTACCCCATCCCCGTCTCTCTGTCTTGTCCAAAGGAGACCCTGAGAAGCTCTGCCAAGTGCCCTGCTGAAGGCCAGACACACCAATCACCCTGCCTAACAACCTCTGGGGACAGGAAACAAGATTAGATGAGGGTGACTGGTGGCCTCTTGGCAGTCACTGTGTTCTTGTCCTGAGCTCCCAGATCACCCTGCCATGATTAGTTCTGCCAAGGATCAATATCAGCCCCCCTAGTCTGTACTTCAGGAAACCTCTCCTCTTCCGCCCTTCTCCCACCCTCTTGAAAATGGACCTCTTTGCCTAGCTCAGCTTCTCAGCCCTCATTGCTCTTCTTGCTTTTGTTATTAGTCCTTGAATCTTCTATCACAGCCGGGGCTGTGAGAATCATGGGTGTTTCTTCCTGTCTCCCTGTCATGGTCCCATGTTCTGGGCAACACTGTCCATCTCATCCATGGGACCCACATGAGAAAACAAAGTTTGTGTACAGAAGTTCCTTACAATAGTTAGGGTGTCATTGGCAACGTCTCATACACTAAGAGAACAACATAAATAGAAAATTTGCTATCATGAGAAAGGACACTCCTGTTGTAGGAGCTGCGGGCTGTGTTCCTGCCACCCCAGCTCCTGGTCGCTTGGCTAGCTTATGCCCCGAAATAACAACACACAAATTGTATTCTTTTAAACACTGCTTGGCCCATTATATCTAGCCTCTTCTCAGCTAACTCTCGCACCTGGACTAGCCCATTTCTAATAATGTGTGTAGCACCCCAAGGTGCGCTTACCAGGAAGATTCTAGCCTACGTCCATCCTGGGTCAGAGCTTCATCGCATCTGCCAGGGAGAGAGGAGCATGGCCTCTGAACTCACTTCCTCTTCCTCCCAGCATTCTGTTCTGTTTACTCCTCCCACCTATGTTTTAACCTATGAGGCCAAGCAGTTTCTTTATTACTTAACCAATGACCTTCCTCCATCACACACCTATAAAGCACTTATCTACAAAGCCAAATGAATTACCTAGGAACTTATTTTCTTATATTTATTTATTTACTGTGTCTCTGTGTGTGCACACATGCCACGGTATGTCTATGATGGTCTATGATGATCAGAGCCCAAAGTGTAGGAATCGGTTCTCTCTTTCCACTCTCTGGGTTCCAGGGCTCAAACTTGGGTCTTTTGGTTGAGCAGCAAGCACCCTTTACCCACTGAGCCATCTTCCCAGTCCGAAGTTACCTTCTGAGTTGTGCTTTGTGATGTCATACATTAGGAGAAAATTCTTCAAAGAATTTGAATATTTGGCCTGGTTATGTCTCTGACACCAGCTTAGTCTAAAATCAGGTTTAATAGAACTTTAAAGTTCCCTCACACCCCGTTGTTTGCTACCTGTCCTGAAGGAAGAGGGTACGCTCCCCAGAAATCACACCCCATTTACTACCTGTCCTGAAGGAAGTGGGTACGCTCCCCGGCATAGCTTACACTTTACTTTTTGCTGCTTTAACCACATGGAACGAAAGCCTTCTGGGTAAAACAGCACAGTGTTTGAAATGTGAAGGTTTCGGTTACAAAGAAAACACCTAAAAGGGAAAGGGAAAGGGCTTGAAGAGCCCTTCGTGGTGGGAATCTCGTTCTCCTGTTGCTGAGTGTTAATTGGGATGTTTCTGTAGTTGGTTGGCAGATCTCCCAGAAGCCCGTCTGAGTCAATTCAAAGGGATCATCACCCAGATTCCCTGAGCATGAGGTTCCCTCTTCTAGGAGTAAAATGAATTCCAGATTGGAACAACACAGCCCAGAATTCTTACTTACAGAAGGGGAAATTGAGGCAAATGGCGATCACAAGAGGCTAGGGTCCCATTAAGAACAGCTGCATGTCTACACTCGTGAATTTGGACTTTCCAGATTCTCAGCTGTCCAGTGTGCAGTTTGAGGGGTCACTCACGTGGGCCCCTGCTTCTCACTCCATCAGTGTCACATGTGGCTGTGATCCAGGCTGTTCCTGTCATTTAACATAGTTGCTGGAATCGTGAAGCGTCAGCTCTGGACTATCTGGTACCCCAGCAATGCAGATGCTGAGATGACAGCCTGCATCTCCGGGATGCACAAATTAGAGCGATGGATGGGAGGCCACTAATAAAATGTCACATCTCATAGATGTGGGGGGCCAGTGATAAAGTGAGACCGTCAGGCTCTGACATACATACCTTCCCGCCATATTATTGACAGTGGGGGGATAGTATTGATCAAGCTGCCAAGATTTTCCTATTATACAATTAGACTATTAGATTTGAATTTTTAATTCCTTTAGAAGAAATTGGCCTAAGGCAATTATGGTGGTGAAATATTAAGATGGATTCAGCTCCGTGGGAAGTAAGAACTCAAGAGAAGCTTTTAGAAGATGCGGCCACCAACAGAGAGACAGTCCACTCAGGAAAAGAACAATAGCAAAGCTCGGAGGATGCAGGCAAGCAAGGGAGAAAGACAGCTTCTGAAAGTGGGACTTTCCAGGTGGGATGTGAGGGTACTGGCCCCAATGCCTGGGGTGACAGCCTAGGTGTCCCTGTGACCACGCACACATTCGGGTATACATGTGTCGATTTGCCTTCTCCTTTGGCCAGATGCCCCATCTTTGCTGACTCTTTGGACAGTGCTGCTCTTACTAAGAGCCCAGCTAGCAGCCTGCTTCCCCTTGAGGAGCCTTGCTTTCTGCAGGAGGTCGGGTAGGGGTTGGGTGACGTAAAGCCTACTCTTCTTTCAGCCATGTTGTCTGTTTCTGACATCATAGATCACAGCTCTGCAGAGAGTCCTGTTAACAGAACCAGTTGCCAGAAGCTCCCTCACTCTCAGAACTATACGCCAAATGAACCCCCTTTCCTTATTATTCTGCTTACAGGACAGAAAATGAACTAAGATAACTCTGACTGTGCTGGATATGGCCCTGGGGGCTAAAGTCATTTGTCTGTAGAGTGTATAGTCCTGTGCAAAGACTCACAAAGTGGGGGCTAAAGCGATGACTCAGTGGTTGAGAGCATCGGCTGTTCTTCCCAGCACCTACACGGCAGCTCACAACTATCTGTAACTCCAGTTCCTGGGTGTCAACCCCCTTTTCCAGCCTCTGAGGGCAACACACACACACACACACACACACACACACACACACACTCACACACGCACGCATGCACGTGTGCTACACAGACACACATGTGGGCAAAATGCCATGAATATAAAATAAGGAAACCCAAAGGTAGATACTGGTGGAGGAGGAAGGGTGTGCATATGCAACAGACTGGGTTTGTGTGTGTGTGTATGTGTGTGTACGTGTGTGCATGTATGCCTGTGCGTATGCATGTGCATGCATGCATATGTGTATGTCTGTGTGTATGTGCATGTATACACGTGTGTGAATGTTTGTGTGTGTGTGTATGTGTCTGCACATGTGTGTGTATGTGTGTGCACGTGTGTTAGAACTGGTGAGGGTGGAAGCAGGATTCCAGTTCTAGATGGAGTCACACTAGATAAGTTTCCCCCATTTCTTCAAGAACATAACTTTCTTTTCCAGACCTGACAAAAATCACAATATCACGAGTAAACATGAACAATGTATTTGGAATGGCCATGGAGACATGAGGTCCTTGAAGAGCTGAGGCTCACAGACCCCCAGTTTAGCAAGGCCTTGAGCTCCTCACAGACTATGCAGAGATGGCCTTGCCATTGTATGTGCCGGCAGTGCTATGTGCTCTCTGGGTTCTGCTGAGCTTTGCCACCTGCTCAGCAAATGTGTGACTGTTAGGGTGGTGATCACAGGCTCAGCAAATGTGTGACTTGTTAGGGTGGTGATCACAGGCTCAGCAAATGTGTGACTGTTAGGGTGGTGGTCACAGGCCTTGCCACCTGGTGACAATGCAGCAGAAAGTGTTCTCCTCTGGACACCACATGGTTGAGATTGAGGTCTCCATAGAGCTGGTTCCTTCCGGAGCCTCTGAATTCACTCTCTACTTCCTTCTTAGCTTTTAAGGCTGCTGGGAACCCTGGGCATTCTTTGGCTTGAAGATGCTTTGTTCCAGGCTCTGCCTCCAGCCTCCTGTCTCTGCCGAATGGTCTGTTCTCTGTGGTAGAGATATTTGAAAGTGGCGAACCTTTTTGAAGTGGGAGCTCCTTAGGCAGGGGTGGAGGGCACTTCCTCTGAAGGAGGTGGTTGGGTTTGCCCCTCACTATTCTTTGCTCAGAAGTTTTAAAATGTGGCTTTGCTTAGCCACACCCTCCTGGCAAGATGCACTTTGCTCACCGCTATTCCGAAACAATGAGCGTGGCTTAGAGCCCCTAACACCGTGAGTCATAGTAAACCTTTTTCTCTCTAAAGGTAACAATGTCCAGTATTTTCTTACAGTGATGGAAAGCTGACTAGCAGCGTGTGTCCACACTTTTCTTGCTTTTCCTTCTTAAAGACACTCATCCTGGGACACAGGGCTCTCTAAATCTGAGCAATCTTATTTTGAGGTTAATTTATATATGGAAAATACGTTTTCCAAATAAGATTGCATTCCCAAGTTTTACCACTCTAGAGGTGGAGGGGACCTGGGAAAAGGGAGGAAATAATTAGGAGAGATTAAAGACTTGTTCGGTAGCCAGCTTTATTAGTGCATCAGAAACTTTGTACCCCGAGGGTTAAGAAAGGTCACATGAGTAAAGTTCTCATGCATCCACGCTGTATGCAATCACAAGGACAAGCTGCACTGTGGCAAAACCATATTTTTCCATGGAGGCAAAAAAAAAAAAAAGTAACAATAGCCAACTGTAATGATTAATCTGGAGAAAAAAAAATCACTTCACTCCACTATTCCTGGGAGGAGAAAAAAAAAACAAGAACAATCCCATGGTTTGAGGAAACTTAAGACTCTTATCTTATTTTCTTGGAGTTTTCTCACAAGCATCCAGAATTCCCCTCACACGACTCTGTTCTTGGACGCTGTTCTAACACCAAGTACAGGGAGCTAGGACTTAAACATGTCCTTTTTGGAGGTGTAGGAGGTCCCTATTATAGATAATTAATTATTCAGCCTGTTATAGATAATTCACAGCAGGCTCTGGGAGTTTGCAAGGTCAGGCTGTGTGTACCCAGGTTTTCTGCTGTGTGTGAAAGAGAGGAAACTCTCCAGAGCTTGGGGTTCACCCTTGGGATTCACCAGGGGAAATGAGAGCAGCTCTGAAGTGTTAGCATCAAGGTCAGGTCAGCAGGAAGGCCAGCCCCGCAGGAGCTGAGTGTGGGGGACAGTAGCATATGTATCTAGCCAGGAAACCCATGTGTCTCAGGAGGCGATGTCATCCTAGGACCCCCCAAAGACAAAGATGAGTAGGGCAAAAAAATGCAGTAGTCTTGATCCACTAGATGACACCACCTAAGCATCCATCACATTCAATAGCAACCATGCAGCAACTTTGCTGCCCGATCCAACTCTGAACCCTGGGAGCTGCATGCATGCAGAGGGGAGGTGAAGTACACACAGGTTTCTCATCCTCGCTGGGATGAAACAGTGTGATGTGCCCAGAGTACGGTAGCAAGAGAGCTCTTCAAAGACCCAGCAGGGCAGCCATCCTCCTCCCCAGGAGCCAGGGTCCTGATGAGTCACCTGAACAGCAGCCTGGTGTTCGGAAGGACTTGGATTGCATGTTTGATGGTGATGACCACCGGGGCACATTCTCAGCAATCTAAAATTCTGAACCCCTCCCCCTTTTCTTTAGAGCAGTCTGGGTAGATGCTGAAACCCAGCACTTGTGATACTAGGTAAATTGTCCGTTTGACTAGGTTCAGCAAATCTCACTAAATTTTCAGTGTGCGCAAAGCTATACGCCAAACCTATGGATTAAGACGGTGAGTGAGATTCTTTAAGGGGAAGGCAGAGTATGTCTGAGATTGTTTCCTCTGAATACGCCAATGCTTTGTCTTACATGTTATATATATTACACACTTATACACAGGTATATACACACATGCATATTTCTGACTCTGACATCCTTCCTACTGTTTTCAATTCATAAAGAAAAAGTGCCCATAAGTGTTTATTACTCTGCCTTCCGAGGGAGACACCAGCTGTAGGGCAGGAGTGCTGTTTCCAGTGGGCTGCGTCTCTGGGTCTCTGCTACATTCGGTACAGGCAGAAGCTTGAACTGCGTGTCAGCAAGTTGAAACTCGGGCACATCCATCTTTCCGTAAGTTTTGCTGCTGTGCATCCGTACGTCAATGCGTCAAAACTGCTGCTTTCGTTAAGAAGCCCCTGTAAGGGGTGCAAGCAGGCGGGGGTGCAAGCAGGTGAGGGTGCAAGCAGACAAGGGTGCAAGCAGACAAAGGTGCAAGCAGACAAGGGTGCAAGCAGACAAGGGTGCAAGCAGACAAGGATGCAAGCAGACAAGGGTGCAAGCAGACAAGGGTGCAAGCAGACAAGGATGCAAGCAGACGAGGGTGCAAGCAGACAAGGGTGCAAGCAGACAAGGGTGCAAGCAGACAAGGATGCAAGCAGACAAGGGTGCAAGCAGACAAGGATGCAAGCAGACGAGGGTGCAAGCAGACAAGGGTGCAAGCAGACAAGGGTGCAAGCAGACAAGGATGCAAGCAGACAAGGGTGCAAGCAGACAAGGATGCAAGCAGACGAGGGTGCAAGCAGACAAGGGTGCAAGCAGACAAGGGTGCAAGCAGGCGAGGGTGCAAGCAGGTGGGGGTGGAAACAGACAAGGGTGCAAGCAGACAAGGGTGCAAGCAGACAAGGGTGCAAGCAGACAAGGGTGCAAGCAGGCAAGGGTGCAAGCAGGCGAGGGTGCAAGCAGGTGGGGGTGGAAACAGACAGGGGTGCAAGCAGACAAGGGTGCAAGAAGGCTGGGGTGCAAGCAGATGGGGGTGGAAACAGACAGGGGTGCAAGCAGACAAGGGTGCAAGCAGATGGGGGTGGAAACAGACAGGGGTGCAAGCAGACAAGGGTGCAAGCAGACAAGGATGCAAGCAGGCAGGGTGCAAGCAGACAAGGGTGCAAGCAGGCGGGGATTCAAGCGTCTTTATTTCTTTAAATTCTAGAATTGGTGCTGCTCACTGGAATATGGCAAGATAGGGTTTCTAAGGTAGAAGTAAGAAGAGTGAGATGAAATGAATTTTAATGGTGAGTTTTATCTATCCAAATGTATTTAAAATATTGTAATTTCTACACCCATTCAACAAAAAGTTCTCAAGAAAGGATTTAGATCATTTTCATACTGAGACTTTGAAAGCTGTTCTACTCTTTACATTTGGGGCACAGTCTCATTGAGTCCAATCATATTTAGAGTGTTAAGCAGTCTTGCATGTTAGTGGGTACCGTATTGGATTGAAGCTACATATCACAGAGTTCAGCATTGTTCTCTACTGGCCAAGTTGGTGAGGGACACGGGGAAAGCATGGGCGTGTGATGCAGAGGGTCGAGGGCTCACTGGTCATCTGAGACCAAACAGCCCATGTCCTAGGGAGAAGTCCTGAGGAAGTGTCGCAGTGGTTATTACTTGCTTGTGCTTTAGAAGTGACATTTTAGCACTATTTGCTTACTGTAAACTCACAACCACTGTGGTGTGAAGAGATGCCAGGCGGAGAAATGCCCCGTGACTGAAATGGCCGCAGTCAAGTGCTGACCACATGCATCTTCCCTTTGCCATTGTTCTGGTCCATCCCCTTGTATTACAGCCCTGGGATGTCAGAAACTCTCTAGTTTGGGGGTTAAACCCACAGCCTCAAATCCTTGTGTGTTTAAACCCACATCCTTGGGCAATGGATGAACCCGAACGAATGAAGGAACAGGCTGAGCCGAGGCAGGGATTTTTAAAAGTTTTGTTTTGTTTTTGTTGTGGAGAGCAGGATGCATTGTGGGTGGGGAGGTACATGTGTTGTGGCAGATGCATGTCAGTGCACACAGGCTGGGCAAAGGAAGGCAGATCCTAGCCCGAGAGCACGCTGCCTGTCTCCAGCAGCCTTACAGGCGTGCTTAGCCACAGCTGACTTTATCTTCAATGCTGAAGATTTGAACCCAGGTCCTCATGCTTGCAGAGCAAAATCTCACCCAGCCTCTACAGCACATTAGCCTCAAATCATGCATTGGTAGGAAAGAATTAAACTACCCTGACCCCAGAGAAGGAGACTAACTGAGGTACAGGGAACTTTTGGTGTTTTTGTGGGTTTACCATGCATCTTTAAACACCCATATCCCTATACTTACGTTATCTGCATAATCAATAATCAAGATATCAATAATATCTGCTTTGGAAGTCACTATGTCTGCAGTTATTGTGTATAAATATGGACAGCAAGTAGCTGAACATGCCAGCTAGCATCTTGACAACTGAGAAGCTGTGCCTGCTGTCCCAGAAGCTGGACTCTTGCGTCCATGTCCTTAACCACTAATCTGCATTAGCTGGTGTGGCGACAGGCCTTGGGATTCCTCGGGGCCCTCACCTGATGTATAGAGCTATGATACCCACAGGCCGGTGGTGTGGTGGGGAAGCCACCTTGAGGAGATGTGAGAACCATGTGACTGCCGGCCACTTAGTTGCTAATTGGCATTTAATCGTCAAGTGGATGCAGTGAGCTCTTTCCCCTGCTGCCCCAGCAGGAGCTGGTTAGATGCTAATTACTTTGGAGCTAAGTGCTGAGGCTGTGGCTACAAGCGCGATTCTCATTCGGGCTGCACATTCCTGGCAGGGCATCTTCACCCCAAAGGTCCCGTCAGAGCAGAAGTGCATTCCAAGTACCACGTTACTTGACAACACTCCCACCCTTAGAAACTCGATCTGAAAAATCACCAAATTTGAACTTTGTATTTGAGAAGTGAAATAAGCCAAAATTTGCTAGAGGTGAGGTTACATTTAAGTCAACAGTTAAAATAGACACCTTGGCATTTTCCTAGTTATTAACGGAAAACAAGGAGGCAATTCTTTCTTCCATGTGTTATGTATTCAACTGTGTGTGTGTGTTTATTTGCACACACATGTGGAAGTCAGAGGACACCATGCACCCAGTGAGGACCGTCCAAACCTCCAAATCTAGGCTGCTGCAATACTAGAGCTTCACTGGCCGAGGCTCTGAGTCAGATGCTTGAGTTTAGCTGAGGGTGTGAGAAAGTTAGAGAGCAGAAACCGACATTGCTTCCTCAGGTGTGTCCCCACCGCCATCCCAGGGTTCATGAAGTCAGCTGAATGTAATCACCAGCTCTGCTAAGCTTTGAGCCACCACCACAGTGTTAGAAAATCAATGCAGTCTCAAAACATCCCCCGTGAGAGGGAAATAAACATGCACCCAGGATTTTAGGCCACAGAAAATAGAAGTCAGCGCAAAATATGGATAACAACAATAATTCCAGTTGGTGTTATGTTTGCTGTATCTATTCACAGTGGACGGATCTGTGCCAATGAAAAGGCAAGGCCGATATGGCTTGATTTCTTTCAAGCAAACCATGGCTTCTTAGGAGGGCTGTCAGAAAGGCTGGATATGTAGAGGAGGCCCAGCCTCCGGTCTCTGTGACTTAGAGACCACAAAAACACTGTCTTGCAGGAAACCTCGCTCCTGTGCCCTTTCCTACCATTTCTATCTGAAGTTTTCTCCAATCAGAACTTCATATGAAGCACCTGCAAAGTACATTATGGGAGGGCATCTATCCCAGGCATTTAAAATCGAGGTGAGGGAGTGGGCAAGATAGCCCAGGGACTCAGAACACTTGCTTTTCTTGCAGAAGACCTGGGTTCAGTTCCCAGAACCCATGTTGAGTAGCTCACAACCACCTCTTCAGGAGATCAAACAGCATCTTCTGGCCTCTGCTACACTCAGCTGAGCACCAAGCAGGCTTGCATTTATCTCTCTCTGCTCTTGGATGTGATGCTCTAGCTGCTTGAGTTCCTCCACTAACATCCCTGAGATGGTTGACTGTGACGTGGAATGCTCCCTGGCTGAAGCACTCTTGTAAGGCTGTTCAGTCACAATGGAAATGACACGTGAACAGCCAGGGAGCAGTCACCCTTGTCTCCAACCAGTCCCCGACAGCCATCCACTACCCCGTCTCTACCGATGTGCGAGTCTGGGCATTTCACAGTAGTGAAGTCTGTGACATGAGTATTTTGATTCCTTAATAGCATGTTGTTGAGGTTGCTTGGGTCAGTCCTTCGTTCCTGGCTAGAGCTGACTCCTGGTGCTATTTGCATATAGTTTGCTAGGTTGTGGTCCATGCATCCTGATGCTCTTGAGAGGACTTTTAAATGATCTCCACAACTGAAGATCACCAACAGCTGATTCTCAGTGAGGCTGACTGACAAAATTACTTTAAATCAAAAGGAGCCGAGGAAATTTCCTTACTCAAAGTCCTCACAAAGCAGAGTGAGACGGTAGAGAGAGGGCGAAGGTTGGGGAAGCCACTGTCAGCTGAGCTGAGGCCTGACTCTAACACCGTCATTCCAATGGGACATTTCTAACGAAGTATACGGTAATGTTGCTATGGAGCCAAGCCTGTGCAGATTCATTCCAATGGGACATTTCTAACAAAGTATACAGTAATGTTGCTATGGAGCCAAGTCTGTGCAGATCTTACTCTAATTATCAGTGTGCTGGGGCTGGGGGAGACAGAGTATTCAGTAGTGTGGTTGCTCAACAAACACACGGACATGGATTTGATCCCCAGAACTCTGGAAAGTTTAAAAGTTGAGCATGGTGGGCCAGGTTCCAGTTCCAGCTCTGGAGCAGCAGAGACATGGGGATGGTAGCCGTGGGAGATCCTGCACGAAAGGCAGGCAGAGCGGGAGGAACAGCAGCGAGGATGGCTCTCCGAGGTGCTCGTGCACACTTATGCACCTGCACGTACAGGAACACCTCATGTGCACACAGTCACACCTCGGTGTGCCAGAGGGGATCTGGGGGAGAGGAGAGCTGCTTTCCCACGGTCGAGCAATCCTGCGCACCTCTAGGCCAGGCTCCTGGGAAGGGCTGTGGCTGTAGTGCAGAAAGCCTCACCGGCCCCACGTGGGTTTCTTGATGTTGACAGAAGCCTCCTAGGAGGTTGCTGTGAACCGACTCTACCGCAGAGGCCTGGTCTCTGAGCTGAGCTCCCCCTCCTAATCCCTTTGGAAGGAAATTGTGCCAGAGTCAAAGGAGATGGATTTCCCTCTCTGTCTTCATTGGGAGTTAATTTGCTGGCAATTACGGTGTCTTTACCATACACTTAGAATCTCATTCATTTACACGGCAGGAAGCAGCACCACTCTTTACGGCTCCTTTATTTAAATTATTGATGCTTCCAGCCGTGGGACTTTCACTTCCTGCTTTCTCTGGTAATTGACTAGCTAGCACAGGGCAGGTGTGGGCTCCAGGAAGCCGATGTGTTGGCATGAGGACCTATGGCCGCTAGGACCTTGCTGTTCATCTCACCCACAGCTGATCATCAGTCTCAGAACTGTTTGCTTTGGGAGCCAGCAGGTGGTTCCTCTACACACAAGGCCGGCCGAGCTCTCCAGGGACGGAGGACAAAGCCTGGTTTCAGAAGTAAGTACCGAGGAGCCTCCAGATCCTTAATGCAATCTGCCCTTTTCCTTTGTGCTGTCATGGGACCCCAGCCTGTGGTAAAGCACCCATTCTAAATAAGCAGCCTGTTCTTAGGAAGAACTAAGTGGGCAAAAGTAAAGGAAGTCTGCAAAAAAAAATTAACCAAGCCCAGACTGCCAATGATCGTCTTTGATCATCTATGCCACTTTGCCAGCGAGTACTGGAAATAACTCATTAGCATAAGTGTGCAAAAGTTTCTGAATATATGTGCTGTGCTTCCAAAGATGCCACAGGCCCCGAGAGAAGGAGTAGCAAGCAGTGGTCAGAACTTCAAGCAATACACATGGGTGGGAGACTCTAGAGCATGGAACTAGAGTGAAACCAGCTAAATTCTACAATGACAAATGGCCAAGGGTTGGGGGCCCCGGCCCTTGTATGGGGAGAGGTGGGGGATTGTGAGGGCACACAGTGTGTGTGTGTGTTTGTGTGTGTGTGTGTGTGTGTGTGTGTGTGTGTATGCTCCATCTCGGTGGGTGAGGGAGCTCCACTGAGCAGAGCAGGGAAGAGGAGACTTGAGGGAATCCAAATGAGAAGACTTCAAATGGCTGTGGAAGTGGTCAGCAAGACGCCATTTGAGAGACAACTAGAGCCTTTGGGAAGAGAGGGAAGATTGTGTAGGTGGTAGGGATGTGGACAGATTGGTCCAGGTGTCGCCTGATGGTAAAACAGGGATGTGGGGAGATGGCTCAGTCGGCAGAGAGAAAGCAGAAAGACCCCACTCCTACTTCAGTCCCCTAGAAAATGTAGGAAAAGCCGGCAGTTTAGTTGAACGGGTGAGCTCCAGGTTTTATGAGCTACTGTCTCAAAATATAAGGTGGAGGGTGACTGAGGAGGACAACCACAGTCAACCTCTGTCCTTCAAATCCATGTGGGCTCCTGGGCACGTGAATGCACACATGTGCATTCCCTGGTGCTCATGCAAACACAGTGATGGTCTTTAGGAATCAAGCAGCAGGGTTTAGGGAGAGCATGAAATGAAGTTGCTGTAACACTTCCAGCTGGGGAATGGGGTGAGCAGGCATGTCCTCAGCAAAGCAGGGACAGTTTGGACAGGCCACTACTGGATTCAACGGTGGTCCCAGTGAGTTTGTGCTGCCAGAGAGACATCCTGAAGGAGATGACAAACCTGGATTCTAGAATATCCTCCGTGCTGGTCAGGTCAGGAAAACATGGTCCTCTAGAAGGGCTGAAACACCTGATTCTGTAGTAGGCAACTTACTTTATTGGGGAATTGGAATCAGATGTCTAGATTCTTTGCCTGACATCTCATTAAGGAATTCCTTATCTTATTTTGAATTTTCTTTGGCTCAGAGAAATAAGTCCTCTAACAAATTCTTTGGAATTTTATGTGTTGGTCTCTTATGCTCTACTTTGTAGTTTTTTAAGCATCTGGAGAAAGGCTGAGCACACTGAAATTGTAGAGACAAGGGCTTTTGTGTTTGTAAAGCCAATGTCTAAGGGAAACACTAACAAAGGCTAATAACCCCCCAATAAAGGTACTGAGGGTGGTTATTAGCAGTGATGGCTAGTAGTCCAACAATATGATTCAACTGCGTGGTTCAGAATGGTCTTGGATTTTATCTGATGTGTGTTTTTCTGACTTAGGTTCTGTGGCTTCCATAGGCTTGGGTGGGGGTGGGGTGCCAATGTTATAACAACAAAAATCCTGGACAGGAGTATCAGGGACAGGTTTTTAAAAATCCATTGGTATGTAATCTTCATCCTGCTGTCCTGGTGTACTTCAGCTGTGACCTTGACATAACTCAGAGTCATCGGAGGGGGTCTCAGTTGAGGGACTGCCTAGATCATATTGGCCAGTGGCTGCGTATGTGAGGGATTCTTGACTAATTATTGTAGAATATCCCCCAGCCCACTGTGGGCAGCACCATTGCTAAGCAGGTAGGCTTGGGTGGTATAGCAAAGCAAGCTGAGCATGACGCTGAGAGCCAGCCTGTGAGCAGCATTTCTTCATGATCTCTGCTTGTCCGGCTTGACTGAGTTCCTGCCCTGAATTCCTCTGTGACAGACTCTAACCAGGAAGCACAACCCATGCAAACCTTTCCTCCCTAGGTTGCTTTTGGTCAGAGTGTTTCATCTCAGCAACAGAAAGCAAACTTGAACATCTATCCATCCCTTATAATATTTGTGGTTCAAGTGATAAGTTGGTGTTTTTACCATGACCCTGCTCTGGTACCTGTCCAGGCTTCCTGGCCCCCTGTTTAGAGCCAGATTCTTCCCAGCATGATACTGAATGTGCATTTTATCTGGCAGCTGATAGCAAGTGCACAGCAATTTTTCATACAATTTGATGTAGCTTGTCTTGGTTCCTCAGAAGGACCTTCTGATAGCAGATGAGATGCAAGAGCTCTGGTGAGCGGGAGCCCCGCAGTGGTCCTTCAGAAATCAGAGCCTAAAGAAGGGGAAGTGAGACAGGCATTCCCTGTGCAGTATCTTTGGTCACTGCTTGGATTGTTCTTTAGGTAACAGTGAAGATGAAAAAACTTTTAGTGGCAAGTGTGAAAACAAGAAAGATCACAGTGAACAGAAATCCCAGCGTCCTCTCCAGTCAGAGGCATACAGACACCCATGGTGTCTGTGATAGTGTCAGAGATCTGGCTGATTGGCAGTGGAGAGTCCCATCCTCAGCTGAAACCCAAGACCGAGAAAGAAAATAGCTACAAAACACACCACGAATATTTGCAGGCTAAAATTGCCTAAATTCTCCCAAAATCGTTGAAAAGTCTTATAAACAATGTGATATTTTCCCACATATTTTCCACATTATTCTTGATTTCTTATTTTTAAAACCCTGTTTGCAGTATTTAAAAAGAACGTGTTGTTTTGCAAAGTCCAACCCCTCTTAATATTCCAAATTCCAAATTTATGGCATCAGAATTAAAAGGAGTTTTATGGATATAATTAGAAGAAGATTCCAGTTTTCGGTTCACTGCCTCTCAGTCATGTCCCAGCCTTGTTATATTTGATAATGACATACCAACATTCTATCAGAACTCAGCTCTGCAGAGAGATTCCAGAATACTTTAATCCTCGCAGAAATCAGAAGCAGCTGCTCTCTCTGTCGGAAAAGAAAAGCTTGAATCTAGATTGTTCCAAAGAGAACGTGACTCGCATTCTTACATATCAAATTATAAGGTTTTTTTTTCCTTTTGATTGGTGGGCATGTCATCAAAATTTCTCTTCTGTTTGTCTTCATTGATTTTATTTCTTTAGATTTTTCTCAGACTGGAAATTGCTTTTGAGTCACGAATCATACATATCATGTCTACTCAAGCATCTATCACGCAGGCTAAGTAACACCTGGAGACTTTTACACTCTGAAGAAAACGGATCACAAAGGAAGTGAAATTCGAACGTAGACCCTTCCGTGTGGTGGGCTAATGATGGCAAAAGATGTTCTCATCCTCCCACAGCCGAGGTCTCCAAGCCCCAGTGCTGAGGCTTCACCCTTCATGGGTTCTTTGGTGACACGAAACTGCTTCAGTAGACACTAAATCTAACAAAGACGTTAGCTTCATTGATTTTTCTGAACATGGGGAAGGGGAGGGGGAGAAAAGAGCTCAGCAAAATCCAGGAAAGAGGTTTAATACAACTGTCTTTTAATAATATTAACTTTCCTAGAATCAATACTTTCTCTACCTCCTACTGGACTGCACGCTGCTACACGCCAGCTGCTATGTAGGCAGATGGGATCAATAGAAGGCTTACCTTCTTCGGAGACTACTTCCAAGGCCTGCATAATGGGGCATGGATTGGAAAGAATGCAATTGAATTTTAAATACATGGATGTTATGCTATCATCGTCAACCTGGGGGATATAGATTTGCTCATAGCCCATGAGACTCGGGTCGGAGTTGCTAGCTGCGGATTGGCCCGTAGAACTTCAGTGATAGGGACTTCCTATAGGACTGGCCAACAAATGCTGAACGCAGTGTTTGGAGCACTCCCACAATTGTCTTCAAGTGCTCTCTGGAGCACTGAGCACTCCCCAGAAGGGGACGCACTATGTTCCTATCAAAGTGTAAAACACGGCTTTTCAATTTCAAGTCCTTGCTGACTCAAGGGTCTCATGGCCAGGCCCCTTTCTTCTTAGCTGTTTTTTTTTTTTTTGTAAAGTTAAATAAATAACCATTAAACAGTAAGAGTAAACCCACGGAACTTTTTTTTTTATAACTGCTAGAATAATGTCTTTTATTAATGTTTTTGGAATAATATTCAATTATATCCCAAACATCAACTACTGCTAAAGACATCAAAGCAACTCAAATTTTACAAAAGATCAGGTGTGTTCATTTGTGTGCACTGATTGACAGGGATACTGTCTCTTAGGAAATCAGTTTGAAAATACCAGAATATTTTGTGATGCTAGTATTTACTTGTCAATATTTATCTTTGGGTCAAGGGGATGCATGTTCAATTGACAAGCTATACTTGGGTATTTATAATTCTATTTATAGCTGATGAGATCATGAAAATAAAGCAGATATATTCACTTTGTATTACTGCAGTGGAATGCCTGATGCAATTAACTTATTAAATAAGAAGGGTTCATCTCGCTTGTTCTGGACCATCAGACACCTCACCTCTGACAAAGACAGTGGTGGTAGCCTGCAGTAGAGAAGAACTACTCGCCTGTGGGCAGGAGGCAGAGACAAGCTGGTAGGTACTTGGTTTTGATTGTTGCCTTGATGCATGTGAAATTAATTGCCTGGGGATGGATTCAATGAGGAACTGTGTAGGATAAGTTTGGCTAGTGGGCATGCATGCCAGGGATTTTCTTTCTTGGGTTAATGATGTGGGAAGACCTACCCTGACATGGATGGCACAATTCTGTGCCCTGTGCCCTGGACTGAATGCAAAGGAGAGGCCCGCTGGGTACCAGCATGTGTGTGCTAATCATAGCTCTCTACTCTAACCTGCTGACACCTGACTATCGGCTTCACGTTCCTGCCATTTGCTTTCTTCAAAATGACAGGCTGGAATCTGGAACCATGAGACACATAAGCCCTTTCTCCTCTGAGTTTATTTCATCAGGGCTCCTTATCACAGTAACAGGAAACTAAACTAAGATTGACAGCCAGGTGTTCCGTGGTGTGTTTAGAAGGCGGTACACTCAGGGACACAGGGCTCGCCTACTGGCTATGTCCACCTAAAGGGCCTTTAAGTACCTCCAATGCTGCCTCACTGGGGAACAAGGCTCTGTAGATGGCCCTCTAGGAAACAGCCATCAAAACAATACTGTGTGGCTGGAGAGAAGGCTTAGCTAAGAACATGTACCGTTTGTACAGAGGATACGAGCTCAGTTCTCAGCACCCATGTCAAGCGACTCACAACCAGCTGCCACTACAGCTCTAAGGGATCTAGTGTCTTTTTCTGGCCTCTGAGGTCACCATACATACATGTAGCATCTACTCACACCATCATATGCAAATATGTAAGTAATATAAATCTTAAGCAAGCAAAAATACCACAGATGTCCTTCAAGGGGCAAAATGTAAAACAGACAACGGTATCTATGCCATGGAATATTATAAAGCAAGCAAGCTCAAAAGGCCATATTGCATATTGTATAACTCTATTTATGTGATACTTTTAGAAAACAATTTCGGAATAAATATGGAAATAAGGAGTCCAGGGATTGAACCTAGGTTATTAGCCTCGGAGGCAAGTATCTTTGCCCACTGAGCTATCTTGCTGAACCACAGGATGGAATTCTTTATGGTAAAGAAATTCTCCTGTGTTGTTTTATAGTGCCATTTGTACAAATTCACACGTGTGTTAAAGTCCACAGAACTGCACACTCCAGGGGAGAGCCTCAATTTTACTAATCTTCTAAAAACTTTTTTAAAAATTGTAATGTATTCTTATTCCAGGTTTCTATCTAACTTGAACACAGCTGCACACATCCTGCCCTTCTGTGAAGAGCCACAGGGGCGACTCATCTGTAGAGGAACCATTGGTACGTGTGTTTACGTTATGGTTGGAACTGATAGGTGGGGTCTGTGGGTACGCTATTTGATGGCAGACTTGAGCCCAACCTGTGGTTTGTCTATGCTCACAGCACTAGCAACACCCACTGGGATGCTCTCTAGTTTCTAACACTTCTCCAGCTTTGTGTCTTGAGAGTGTGGCTAAGGGCGGGAGCCCTGACCACAGCTTTCTAGGGATAATAGAGGAAAAGTACCCAGACTCAGAATGTGTAGCCAGCAAATGGCCTGAACAGATTCCTTTGGTTCTACATTCATATATACACACCTGCCTCTATCTGATACTCTGTTGATGTGGAGAACAAAAGGCCACTGGAGGAGATCTGTACGTGCCGTCTCATGACTATGACCATCTGGGATTCCCTCTCCTCTGGGCAGCGTGGGACATGCATTGTGGCTATATCTTGTTGGCTGCCCTATGTGATATTTCCCTTCTGTATAAAGGGCTTCCCTAGTGCAGAGACTTCCTTCTACTTAACTCCTCTCTCCACCTGTGTTCTGTGAGATGACTACGGCAGTGAGGAGCTCACTGCTGATGACCCCTACTCTAAGGCTCCACAGAGGTCCCTTTTGCAACAGCATCTCTCGTCTCTTTCTTTCCTCCCAATGGTAAAGTTCTGGGTCATAGGTGCTTAGGGCAACCTGCTGTTGATGTGGGAATCCCTTCTGTATGCTGTGAATGTGTTTTATTACCATTGGTTAATGAATAAAGTTGTTTTGGCAATGGTTTAGCAGAGCAAATCCAGGAAGGAAATCTGAAGAGAGATATAGAGAGAAAGCAGGCAGAGTCAAGGAAACGTCATGTAGTTGCTGAAGGAGGACCCAGAACCTTTCTGCTAAGTCACAACCCTGTGGCGATACACAGATAAATAGAAGTGGGTTAATTCAAGATGAAAGAGCTAGCTGGAAATATGTCTGAGCCATTGGCTGAACAGTGTTGTGATTATTAAAGTTTCTGTGTGATTATTCGGGTTTGCTTGGCTGGGAAATGAAAGAGCAGTCTCCAGGTCCATGCTCTCATTAAGTTTTGCTAGGCAGACATGCCATCAGGCTGCTTTCTAGATATATGCTTACTCCCATGGATTAGCGCTGCTCTCAGCCTCGATTGGAGGAGCTTCTGCTTGCGGAGAGCAATGGTTAATGCAAAGACTTATAACCACCAAACTGACCATTGTGACTAAGTGACTGTCAAGTGTTCACTCATCCCTAAACAGTATAGCTATATTCCCTGTCCAGTGCCCAGGGAACAGAAGAGAAAGTGCCAGAAAGAATCTATAAGATAGGATGGACAGAGGAGTGCTATTAGACACTTTCCGGGATGAGACATGCATGACCTTTGTACCCCCGAACTCACAGCAGCTGTGCTTACCCGGCTAAGACACATCTGGAGGGTTATCAGTATTCTGCCCTGATTTGAAACTCATGAGACCTTACCCCTCCCTCAGGAACTATTGTCGATTAATGGTTGCTAGGAAGGAAGAGTCATTTTCTTCCTTGGTATAGCCACTGGTGAGTGGCTCAAACTCCAGTAAATGAGCCTCATCCATGCTCATGCAAGTGAGCCCAAATAAACCCAGTGATCCACCAAAACCAAACACAAAAGGCAGCGGGGAGAGGAAGGGGTTCGGTGGGAGGAGTGGGAGGCATAAGAGTAACAGTGGGTGTCAATGACCAAAATAGTCTCTATACATATATAAAAACTATAGAAGAATAAAAAATTTAAAAACAAGGAAAATAATAAAAATTGATTAGAATTAAAATGGCTGGCATTCATTGATTTTGAGATAATGGATTAAAGTTTCATTTATTTACTTTCTCTGTGAGTGTGTGTGTGTGTGTGTATCTGTGTGCATGCACATAGAGATTAGAAGTACACTTGCTGTGTGTTTCTCCCTTTCTACCACATGGTCCCAGGTACAGGATTCAGGCTACTGGGCTTGGCAGTGGGCACTGGTACCCACTTGGTGATCTCACTGGCCCTAAGACAGAGGATGTTTCTAACTGAATTAGGATGAAGGAATTAGACATTTTGTCATCACAATAGAACTTGTGTAGACTGGTCAGGTAATCTCAGGTGTCACAGTGTTTGGACATCATGATGGCCTTGTATCCAGGGCACATATTCCAATAATTCGGGCACTTGGTGGCACGGTGTCTTTTTCTGTTCTTTAATTCCTTGGCTGTTTTTAATGTGGTGGATTCTGGCCCCTCCTCCCGTCTCTACTCCTGAAAGCTGACAACTACATTGTCTTCTCTACAGACTGACTCCTGCCCCTCATGATTCGTATGTTGAAGCCTTGATGAAAGTCTGAGGATGGGGGCTTCGTGATAAGAAGAGAACCTGGGGACTCTGTGTGAAACGAGGACATAGCTAGATGACAAACACCTTCAAGAATGGAGAAAACCCTTTACCAAACCCTGATCATTCTGGTATCTTGATTTGCAATGCTCAGGACTGAGAGGAAAAACAAACGTTCTATTTTTTTTCTAAGCCACCCAGTCTGTGATATTCTGCACAGTGGCCTGAGCTAAGACATCCTACAATACAAATGTAACTGGAGACTTTTCTCAGCTGTCCCCTTTTGCGGGAAGTTGGCGGGAACTCTAGACACTAAGAGGCTAGAAGACCCAGGCTTCTGCTTTCCCTGTAAGATGGCTACTTTACCTGAGTGTCTTGACTTTGGCAGAAGTTGTGTGAGCTCCTATTCCGCTGCTGTGCAAGGCACCATGACCAAGGCAATCCATAGAAGAAAGAATTTAATTGGGCTTCTGGTTTCAGAAGTTTGGATCTATGATGGTGGAGGAGAGATAGAAACTGGCAAGAACTGGATGCTGAGAACAGAAGCTGTGGACTCCATCTTGAACTGCAATCAGGAAGCAGAGAGAATTCCCTACAGTGGGAATGGCACAAAGGTCTGAGACCTCAAAGCCTTCCCCAGTGACATACTTCTTCCAGGAGGCCCAAAGTTTTAAATCTATTTAATCTACTAGTTAGGAACCAAATATTCAAACATCTGGACCTCTGCGGGGTGGTACATTTTTATTCAAACTACCACAGAAGCCAGGAACACCAGCACATCTTTCTGGATGCAGAGTGAGCTGGGTACTTCCTAGGCTGAGAGATTCCAAGCATTTCGGTGAGGACACTGGTTCAACACAGTGCCAGCTCACCAGGGGGCATCCTATGGGAATGTAGTCATGCTTTATGGTTCCTTTCAGACACAAGCTCTTTCTCCAGTGCATGTTGTCCCTGTCTGGTTTCTTTGGTCAAGTCTCCTGGGACAAAAGAAAAAAATCCTTTTGTCAGATCAGAAAAACAAGTCAATGTTGATCCTCTTAGCATGGCTGTCACCAATGTTGATTGCTATTCTGCTGGGTCAGTGAGCTCCAGGTTCAGTGAGCAACCCTTGTTCAGAAAATAGGTAGAAGGCACCCAGTGTCAACCTCTGGTTTCCATACTCTTGTACAAGCAAATGTGTTGATGCACATACATGTGAACACACACACTGATCCAGCAAATAAGAAATTGTACTAAATTATAATTTGGCGGTACTCTTGATTCGCTAATGGTATCCTGTGTTGGGACGCGATTATAAAGTTATAAAGAGGTTCGTGGTCAATGCTGAACAAGTTGGCTATGTTTGGTTTATTACTGATGTGGGAGTGATTTCTTTCTAATCTGTTGCTTTCGTTGGTTAATTAATAAAGAAACTGCCTAGGCCCATTTGATAGTCCAACCCTTAGGTGGGTGGAGTAAACAGAACAGAATGCTGGGAGAAAGAAGCTGAGTCAGGGAGTCGCCATGGTTCTCCTACTCCAGACAGACGCAGGTTAAGATCTTCCCTGGTAAGTGCACCTCGTGGTGCTACATAGATTATTAAAAATGGGTTAAGAGACTGAAACTAATGGGCCAGGCAGTGTTTAAAAGAATACAGTTTCCGTGTAATTATTTCAGGTAAAGCTAGCCGTGCGGGCGGCCGGGTGGTGGGGGCGCAGCCCCGCCGCTCACACTTCAACCTATTACAGTGAGTATCATTTCTCTGGTACAGATTGCTGACAGAATGGACTGCATTTGATGGTTAGACAGACCTGCTATGCGCATCGTCTCTGCATAACTGGAATTCCACATCCAGGGGTAGCTCTGTTTCCAAATTTAGAGACTGACAACCCTGTTCACAGCACAGCTTTACATAGAGAATAGCACTGAGTAAATCCTAGGTGGTGGTGGTGCTGATGGAGACTTGGAGCATCACTCGGCCACATACAAGCCAATGTGCTCTCTCTCCACTCTGCCTAGAAGTGCGCTGGCACCCAAATCAATGATTAATCGTTGAAAAAGTCTGAAAAATGGATATCCCTTTGACCTTTCTAAGGTTTGTCATTTAGTTGACATACCCATTACCTCAAAAATCAAACGTGTTTGTCTAAACATTATTCTGATGTTTACTTTGGACACCAAAGGGCAGCCGGCTGACCACCGACCCGCTGACAGTGATCAATTCTGTCGCCAATCTTGTCACTTTCCCTGTTTATTCCGCTATCAATCTCTCCTTTGCCTGCCACCACAGCCACTTTCTGCTGCTCAGGCGCTTTTAAAACTAACAATAATCCAATTTAGAATTGATCAATGGGAATGCGTGGTCCGTCAGCAAAATGACCAAGTCTGTACGTAACCGCTGACCACAGTCCGGGATATTCTACATGGGGCTGAAGGCAGATTTTAATTAATTAATTAAATGTAAATAGCACTCAGACCTTCTCCCTGGGGATTTCTGGTGAGATCCTCTAAGTATTATTATCATAGAAATGGGGGACCAGGCCCATGCACCATTGCTAGAACCCAGGAGAATGGTGGCTTCGAGAAGCTTCTTTGGCTCTGGAACTGGTTTGTAACTGCAGTGTGACGTGGAAGCCAACAGTGGGGCTCAGGTTGAAATGTGACTTCTAACAACCAAGGAAATGAATTTAAAGTTAAACAGACACATGCGGTTACTGACTACAGAGTGTAAGAGTTATACAATGTTGCAAGTTTCCAAAGAACAAGAAACTCAACAATGCTGTGGGGCATTGTCTAGACTGCCCAGACTTCAGCTGTCACAAGTCCAAGCTTCACCTGATCCAACAGGCTACACATCGGGCAAGAGAAGCTTAGTGGCATAGTCCACTGTTTACCCATCAGACCAGGCAGCTTCCCTGGTTCATGGGAATAAGGTCCCACGGTGGCCAGAAGGGCTGGTTACTGTATGCCCTGTCCCTGATCAGCAGAGGAGAGTATGGGACTTGGGTTGTGACCCATTCTCCAGTCGCACCACAGATCTTGTTTCTAAGGCAACTGGTTCGTTTGGTTCTCAGGGCCAAGTGGCTCCCAGATTCAGGACTTTCTTGAACTGTTGTTTTCTGGTTCAGTGATTGGTTCGCACCTGCATTCCCTACCCATTCTGTCAGCCTCAAACTCCACTTTTGCCAAACTCAACATTTGATGAAATTCTTAGTTGACTGGAAGAATGATTCTTTATTTTTAGAAAGGTCAGTTTTTCTCTGTCCCTCTGTCTCTCTCTGAATGTATATGCACACAAATTTGCATACGTGCCATGGTGCAATTGTGGAGGAGGTCTTTGCTATAACTTGTTTGAGACAGGGTTATTTGGCACTCGTCCCTGTGCAATCCAAGCTAGCTAGCTGGCCTGCAAGCTCCTGGGTACAAGCATTTGTCTGCCTCCTATACCTCCTTAGGGACAGTAAGATTACAGAGGTGCTGACCACTACTGTGTCTGACTTTCATCACATTCTGGGGATCCGAACTCAGGTTCCTACACTTGACAACTCACACACTCAAAAATTCAGCAGTCCAAGAATTTCTTAAGCATGATTTTTGAATGTTAAAATATATGGGTTTTAAAAACCTAATGTTCAAAAACTTAATGCTTACAAGATATGGGCCATATCATAATATTTCTGAGTCTTTAAAAAATAAGTCAATTTAGCTTTTAGTTCTACATGTATATATGGAAAATATATGGGTAGATATCTTAAAACTGCATTATTTCTCATTTGAGCTTCAAAGTTTATGGAGGAAATGGAGAACAAATAGAAACACTTTACAATGGTTGTGAGATAATCAGTGGAGTTTTAGTATTTATTTTTAAAGATTTATTTATTTTTTTATGTATGAGTGTTCTTTGTGTTTGGAAGTGCCCTGTGTAAATGCAGTGTCAGCACAGGCCACAAGAGGGCATCAGATTCCCTGAAACTGGAGTTACAAGTGGGTGCTAGGAACTGAACCCATGTCCTTCACACAAGCAGCCAGTGCTCTTAAATACTGAGCCATCTCTCCAGTCCCAATGGGATTTTTTAAACATTACACCAGAGAACTGTTGTAGAGGCTAAGCCCTCTAGATTTCCCCTTAAAAGAAATGCCAGAGCTCTTATTTGTGGTTTTTACATACTGACTATATGAATGAAAGTCAAAACAAAGGCTGGTTCTTATTTATAAACAAATTAAGAAATGTTAAAGGAAGAACTTTATTTTCTGAAAAGTCTTAAAAATGCTCTTCAATGTGGAGGATGCATTAGTAACTTTAGCTGTTCTCAAACACAAATACCTGATTGGCAGCAGCTTGAGGAGGAAGGGTTAACTGTGGCTCACAGTTGGAGGGGACACAGCCCTTCATGCTTGGAAAAGGTGTGGTAGCAGGTGACTCCATAATGGCAGGAATGCACAGCCTGGACTCCTCACCCCTCACACTGTGGTGAAACAGGAAGTGGAGAACAGACAGGAAGTGGAGGGCAGATAGGAAGTAGAGGGCAGACAAGAACTGAAGGGGAGACAGGAAGTGGAGGGCAGATAGGAAACGGAGGGCAGACAGGAAGTGGAGGGCAGACAGGAAGTGGAGGGGAGACAGGAAGTGGAGAGCAGACAGGAAGTGAGGCATGGCTATGCAACATTGTCAGAAACAATCCCCAGTGACTCACTTCCTCCAGTGGGGCTCCAACACTTAAGGGTTACAGTCTTCTACAACAGTGCCTCCAGCCAGGGCCAAGTGTCCAACACATGAGAAAATGGAGTGTTTCACATTCAAACCACAGCAGAGATCTGAAAAATAATTTTTCTAAAGCTTCATGTGGCATACCATAATGTTCGACAATGACAACAGAAAGATTATTTATAGTGGAAAGGTGTTTAGACAGGTATACATGATATGTTTATAGGTAGTTCACGGGTTAACTATCCAGAAAGACAATTGACATTTCCTTATATTTTCTTCTAACATTTATTATTATATAGTAGTATAGGTGTATTAGTGTATGATATATTATATAATATATTTATTATTATATAATATACAATGATATATCTGATATATTATATAAAGCAAATATTGTTTGCTTTTAATATAAATGTAAGTGCCATGTATGTAGTATATTTATCTTGCTTTTATGTTTAATGTTATAAAACATAGTTTCCATGTACAATCCTTATAACTTTAGAAAGACACAGCATAGTGGATGTGACTATACATAATTCATATAACTCATACATTTTAGCTTGGTATTAGAGGTCTTTTCTTCCTTTTTTTTCTGCTATAAGTAATGGCTCATAATGTTCAGGATTATTTTCTTAGGCTTCATTCACAAAAGTGGAGTTCTTGAGAATAAGCACTTTGAGGCTCTTTGTCAAATTGCTTCCCAAAGGATTCTGCCAGAATGCTGGCAGCATCGGCGTACACCCTTTCAGGGTTCCTTATCGTCGGGGGAGGCCGTTAAAAAAAACCAACTTGTTAATTTTATAGGGGTCAAGTGCAGCTGCCTGTGAGTCGCTGGTGCTGCTCTTTTGATTACCCGCGAAGGAAAGCATTTCCCACACATTGGTCGATCAGCTGGATTCTTCATCAGTTGTCTATGGGGCTTTAATATGTTAGCATGAAGTGTGTAGATCTCTTCATGCTAAGGGCCATTAGCACTTTGTCAATATGGTATATCCCATGACACTTTCCCCAAATGGGATACTCTCTCTTTGTTTTTCTTCTATGTATTTATGTTGGATGAATAAGAACTTTAATTTTTCAGAGATAGGTTAATGCTTTTATTCTAAGTGGTAAGTTGTATCCACTCCAAGGATTATAAATACTTATTTCAATTTTCTTCTTGATTCCTATATATTAATATTTATACTTTATTTTTAAATTCTTTCAGGGTTTGTCTTGGTGACTGCTTCTAGTGAGAATCTTGGTGTGGGCCTGGCATGACTTGAGTCTACAGCGTCTCCCTTCAGACTCATTTATTTCAACATTTGGTTCCCAGTGGGTGGCAAAGGTATGGGAGACTGTGGATGTTTATCAAGAAGGAGGCTGGCTAGAGGAGTTGGCTATGGAGTCAGGGTGGAAGCTTCTGTCTGTCTTCTGTTCCCCCAAGACAAGAGGCAGCAGCTATGGGACACAAGATTCTTCCATGGGAATAATGACACCCTGCAGGCATGATTTCCTACCTTGTGCCCTGTGACCCTTAAATCATGAGCCAGAATCAAGTCTTCCTACTATACTTTGGCTCTTTACAGGTGTTTGGCCACAGCTATGACAAAAAAAACTTTGTATAATAATTTGCATATTAAATAAACACATAAAAGTTATATATTACATTAAATATACAACTCTCCCAGGTTAGTTAGTCTTTGCTCATTCATTTAAAATATTTCTTAAAGTATAAACAAAACAAAAAATAAAACAATGTTTCTTTTCAAACATTAAAGGAACCCCCAGATATACATTATAAATAGAAATGAACTAACATTATATATATTTATATATATAAATATTAGTGTGTATTATATATAACATTATATAATATATATATCATATAAACATATATAGAAACTTAGTTCATTTCTTGATTAGTTTGATCTGCTCATTTTCAGCTTAACTTAGTTTAAGAATTCCATTGATTTATTTAACTATCATTTGTAGCATGAATTGTTGACAGGCAGACATAGATTATATCTGTTTTTACTCACCTCCCCCAAGGCTGCCCTGTTCTGATGTGCACTGGGAATAGCATTGATAACTGACTTTTAAACATCATATTTAAGTTCAGTCCTTTTCAAATTCTTAAGTTCAGAGCAAATCTTTCAGTGCACAAAGACTTCTCTGAAAGGCTGTAGCCCTGTTCCCACCTCCGCAGGCCTTCCTCTGTGCTCCTTCGGCCCACAAACTCACTCACTCCCTGCCTTGGGTTGTGGTTATTTGTGGATTTCCATCTGTGGTCCAGGAGGATAAATCACACATGAAAAGAACCACAGCACACATCACAATGGCTATAAATTTATGGATGAACTTTTGGACTCAGGGATTAGTCATTGAGACATGCTAGCCTGGTGCAGGTTGGGGTCCCTCAGCATGTTGATCAGAAGCAGGTACCCTCTGTAGCGAACTCTAGGTGAGAATAACAGTGAGCACAGGCATAGGGAACTGCTATTTGCAGAGCAACTTCGCGTGTTGCGGGGCTGCGCGGGCTTGTCTCATATGTTCCCTGTAGCTGGAAGACTTACTAAATTGGGCATTATTTATTATCCCTATTTTATCAGAAGCCAAAGCTCAGCAGAGAGGTTTAATCATTTCCTCAGGGTTAGGAACTAGAAATTTGACTTCTTGTCCAAAGAGGTTGTCCTCTCAGAGACATGGCTCAAGGTTCACACTCGAAGACATGGCTGGAGGTTCACACTAGAAGGCATGGCTAGAGGTTCACACTAGAAGACATGGCCGGAGGTTCACACTAGGAGACATTGCTGGAGGTTCACACTAGAAGACATGGTTGGAGGGTCACACTAGAAGACATGGCCGGAGGGTCACACTAGAAGACATGGCTTGAGGGTCACACTAGAAGACATGGCCAAAGGTTCACACTAGAAGACATGGCTGGAGGTTCACACTAGAAGGCATGGCTAGAGGTTCACACTAGAAGACATGGCCGGAGGTTCACACTAGGAGACATGGCTGGAGGTTCACACTAGAAGGCATGGCCAAAGGTTCACACTAGAAGGCATGGCTGGAGGGTCATACTAGAAGACATGGATGGAGGTTCACACTAGAAGACATGGCTGGAGGGTCACACTAGAAGACATGGCTGGAGGGTCACACTAGAAGACATGGCCGGAGGGTCACACTAGAAGACATGGCCAAAGGTTCACACTAGAAGACATGGATGGAGGGTCACACTAGAAGACATGGATGGAGGTTCACACTAGGAGGCATGGCTGGAGGGTCACACTAGAAAGCATGGATGGAGGGTCACACTAGAAGACATGGATGGAGGGTCACACTAGAAGACATGGATGGAGGGTCATACTAGAAGACATGGATGGAAGGTCACACTAGAAGACATGGCCAAAGGTTCACACTAGAAGACATGGATGGAGGGTCATACTAGAAGACATGGATGGAGGGTCATACTAGAAGACATGGATGGAGGGTCACACTAGAAGACATGGCTGGAGGTTCACACTAGGAGACATGGCCGGAGGTTCACACTAGGAGACATTGCTGGAGGTTCACACTAGAAGACATGGTTGGAGGGTCACACTAGAAGACATGGCCGGAGGGTCACACTAGAAGACATGGCTTGAGGGTCACACTAGAAGACATGGCCAAAGGTTCACACTAGAAGACATGGCTGGAGGTTCACACTAGAAGGCATGGCTAGAGGTTCACACTAGAAGACATGGCCGGAGGTTCACACTAGGAGACATGGCTGGAGGTTCACACTAGAAGGCATGGCTTGAGGGTCACACTAGAAGACATGGCCAAAGGTTCACACTAGAAGACATGGCCAAAGGTTCACACTAGAAGACATGGATGGAGGGTCACACTAGAAGACATGGATGGAGGTTCACACTAGGAGGCATGGATGGAGGGTCACACTAGAAGACATGGATGGAGGTTCACACTAGGAGACATGGATGGAGGGTCACACTAGAAGACATGGATGGAGGGTCATACTAGAAGACATGGATGGAGGGTCACACTAGAAGACATGGCTGGAGGATCATACTAGAAGGCATGGACACGGTTCACACTGGAAAGCATGGAAATGGTTCACAATAGAAGGCATGCTTATCTCAGGGCCTTTTCTAGAATGCTGAGGGGTGAGTGGAGTTAGGGAGCACAATAGCTCTTGCCTAGGTAGAGTTGGGGAGGGAGGCAAAGGTTTCAGGACTCATATACTGGAAAAGGTTCAGATGGGAGGTACAATCTGATTTTGCAGAGAAACCAGAGTAGCCCAGAATATCTCAGCATACCTTTGTGTTGGGGAGAGGGAAGAAAACAAAACAAACAGAAAAACAAGTACAAAAACAAAAAATCATTTTTTTTTTTTATCGACTATTAACCATGAGCTAGGAATTGTACACTGAGACTGATCAACTGTACTCTGAGTGCTGCTCTATGCTCCTGCCCAGTAAGAATAATCTGGATGTTCTGAAAGAGAATACGCCAGGGAAAACTAGCCAGGTACCAGGAAGGCTCCTGTTAAATTCTCCATGCTATTTTCCAGGTGGGAAGAGAGTGCAGCCCAGGGGGAGTTACAGACATGCGCTCCATATGGAGCAGGATGGGGAAAGCTGAGGAGCTGGTCAGGCCTTGAGAGACTGTTGACAGACATTTCAGACAAGGGAGAGAGGCATGTTGTCTGATGTGACCAGCGGGGAAGACAGTAGGTGTCTCCTTCCAGGGAGGGCCATGTCTGTTGGAGGAATCAAACCCATTCCTGTCACGTAAGCAACTGGAGGGCGGACTGAGACAAGATGGCTTCACTAATGGTAAGCCCTATCATACTGTAGCTGGCCAGAGGCAGTTTCCTATTTTATTTAATATGTAAGGTTTTCTGGTGGCCCTCAGATGGACGTGGGACAGTGGTACCATGGGTCCCGTGGCTTTACAATACTCTCAGAAGCTCCTTTCCTCCCACTTCTTTAGGTAGCTTAGGATGAATGGAGACAGAGCCTCCGTGGAAGTCTGTTTAACCGCACTGTTCTGTTTGCCATTTTATTTGTACAATTTCAAATATGTGGTATGGATAAAAGTTATTTCAGGAATCATTTCAAATGAATATAAATAAATTTTATATATTTCGGAATAAATATTTCATTGGAAAGATGTATTTCTGTCCAGGAAGTGAGTGCCATTAGGTTCTCTGGCTCAAGTCAGCACTGCCACTGAAGTCTGCAGGGTCAGTTTTGAGGTCCCCCAGCCTCCTCTCTCCTTGCATATCTGCACCCCACTCAATGCATGCCAGTTTGTTGTTAAGATAATAACCTCTCCACAGGGCTGTGTCCCCTGATTGTCTGGTCAATACGTTCATAGAATGTAATTAAACCATATCACATCCATGACAGGAAATTGAAGACCTTTTAATTATTTCAAGGTAACTGGATAGCTAATCATTTTCTCCTTAAAAAGTATGAGAGCAGCGTGTTTTGAATAAATCGAGGGCAGGATGTAAATATTTACTTGTTTTCCTTGCCAGCTGCGTTCTCATGTTTTCCACACAACGTAGGAAGCAGTTTGGAAAGTCAGTGTTGAATACAGGAGGCAACTATTGAGAGAGCGGTGTTCAATTTCACTTTCTTATGATCAGAATTAGAAAATAGCTGACAATACCACCAGAAAAACCCACAAATGTTTTTAAGTTTACCTGGTAGAAAATATATAGAAAGTAGCTTTTAAAAGGAGTTCAGCTATACTGGAAATTGCCTATAAAATCAGACTTAGGTTTGCCTTCCCGGGGTAAGATTGAGCCTTATTATGTGTCATTTGGGGTGACATCTGATTTTTACAGGGGCTAAGTTATCCAAACCCCAAATCAAAACCCAGTGCACGATGGATGAGTGTTCTAGTGAAATGTATTCATTACTTTTCTCAGTATTGTGGCCAAAGGCTTGGCAAGGGTCAACTTACAAATGGAAGCATTTATTCTGGCTCCAGTTTGAGAGGGTGTAGTCTACTGTGGAGGGAGGTGTGGGGATGTCTGTGGCAGCAGGAGGGTGGGGTGGGGGTCCTCACATCTCAGAAGATGAAGACACACAGAGAGGGGATGATGGTCCTCATCTGGCTTCCTCATTTTCTTTTAATTAAATCTGAACCCCCAGCCCATGTGCGGGTACCACCTATGTTCAGGGGAAGTTTTCCATCCTCAGTTATTTCTCTCTTGGAACACCCCACATGCACCCCCAGAAGTGTGTCTCCTGGGTGGCTCTTAATCCAATCAAACTAATGACAAAGGTAAACTCACTGAGCAGGTAATGAGACACACTATCTTAAATCACAATTAATTCTCACAACTGGTATTACATGGCTTTCAGATTTTCTCATTTAAATTATGTATTTTATAACTTTTTTGAATAAGAAAATCTCCAGCTCCTATATGATATATGCGGTAGAATAACAACAACCCATTCCAACACTAGTATTTTCTCTGCAGTCTGGTACAGAAGACTGTTTTGTCTCCACACATGGGCAAACACTCACTTCCCTCCCCATCATCCATTAGCAGAGAAAGTGATTGGGCGACTACTTGAAAAATTATCTGCTTAATCTTGGCCTGAAATTCCAGTCAGCAAAATTAATGGGGAGCGGGCTGACTTCAGTAGGAGAGCGCATGGCGGTGGCTATGATTCATTGCTGGGCATATTAAATATAGAAGCTACGTCTGGAAGCAGCTCTTTACCGGAGGTATTTATAAGTAAATCGGTTCAGGGCCTTGTATATGCCGTATTTAAACTTTCCCTTTCTTTAAAAATGTTACATGTCTGTTTTCCAGCATTTCCTAGGCAGCAGCTCCCTTTGGAATACAGGCAAGAATTTCACGGGCCATTAAAATGTGGTGGCTTGATTCTGGGCCTTGATTTTTGAAACAGTCTCGCTGTATAGCTTGGGCTAGACTTGCTCCCACTCTCTGCTATTCTCCTGCTGCCTTGACATCCCACGTTCTGGGGGAGCAGGTGTGCACTGCCACACCTGGCTCTGGTTGCTACACCGACAGCTACAGTGGCTTAGATCCGGTCTCCCTTAGCCAAAGTATCTTGGGTCAAAGTGTTTGGGTTTGGGAATATTATTTGTTCATGTGTTATAAATACACACATAATACATGTGTGCAGATGTATCTCTGTCTGTCTGTCTGTCTGTCTGTCTGTCTGTCTGTCTGTCTACTGAGAAATCTTAGAGATAGGATGCAGGGAAAACCCCCACATGTTTTATACGCACCTTACACATGTGATCATTTTACAGAACATTTCCCAGAGTGTCTCTGCTCTGTGACCTGATATATGATGTTAGGTTTGGAGCGTTTTACTTACTGTGTCACGGGTATGGAATCCCCACTTCCTGTACCGTGCTCAGAAAGTTTTAGATTTTGTCGCATTCTGAGTTTAGGATTTGGGGTTAGAGATGCTCCGTGTGACGTGGTGGGAAAGACACCGGCAAGTTACTCCCACACGGCCTCCAGATGTCTGTGTAAGGACAGGATTGGAGCTACTGCTGCACTGTCTTCTTGGGACATGTGGCTAGAACAGGTGTCTGCTCACTGCAGATAGGACAGTCATGAGAGATCAAAGAAACAAATCCACTCTATGTTGGAGAACATTGTTGTCGCTTCCAGAAGCATGGGTGATTTAGGTAGTGAAAGAGGTGGGTCTTGTATCTATTTGTTGCTTTCATTGGTTAATTAATAAAGAAACTGCTTGTCCAGACAGACGCAGGTTAAGATCTTCCCTGGTAAGCCACCTCGTGGGCTACACAGATCATTAAAAATGAGTTAGATCAGTATGTAAAAGCTAGCCAATAAGAGGCTAAAACTAATGGCTAGACAATGTTTAAAAATATACAGTTTCCGTATAATTAAAAATACAGTTTCTATGTAATTATTTCGGGTGTAAAGCTAGCCGGGTGGCGGGACGCAGCCCCGCCGCTCATTAATACAACAAGGTAGCAGCATTGCTGAAAAGACCCCAACAGGGTGATGACTTGGGAATCTGTAGCCCAGAACCCTATGCACAAGTTGTGGGCTTCTCCTCATAAGAGTCTCCTCTCCCTCAGTAATTATCCTTTGTTTATATTGTCCTCAGGGGCCTCGGGAGCCTTGGAGCTTCCTGAGCCTCCTGTCTTATCTGAATTTCTTTAGAGTCTTTGCTTGAAGAAGAAAGGTTCTTCTTTAGAAGTGCACAGCAAATGGAAGCAGAGTCTTGGAAAAGCACAGCAAATGGAAGCAGACCCTCCCCACTTAAGGAACCGCAGCAGGAATGTAAGGCGGCTGGTGATAACAGATTAGCTTTGTTCTCTCCCTTTCTTGAGTTCTTTGAGGATTCCCTACAATGCATTTTGATCACATTTGCTCCCAGCCTCAACTTCTCCCAGATCCAACTTCTTTCTTACCTGCCCAGCATTTTCTTTAAAGCCATCAAGTCCAGTTTTTCTGGCCATATACTGTTGGGTATGCGCCTTTCACTGGAGTGTGGTCAACCCGTCCGGGTCTACACCCATATAGAAAACCAGCCATTCCTTTCTCAGCAGCTATCAGTCCCCACTAGGGGTGGGGCTTGGTCTAGCCTGCGACTATGCAGGTGTCAATTGCTGTGAGTTCATATGTGCAACTGCCCTGCGGTGTCTAGAAAAGACTGTTTCTTCACAGTCGCCCGTCACCTGTGACTCCTACAGTCTTTCCGCCTGTATCGAAAAGTTCACGGTTGTTGCTCTGGGGTGTTAGGAAGAAGAGTGCACAGGGGGGACTTTTCACGCCTTCCACCCTGTAGTTCTGCGTGACAGACACAGAGCAGCCTTGAGCGCTACCATGAGGAGAACAGCAGCTGGAACGATCGAAGCATCTTTTTCTTCTGGGCTGTAAATCTCTCAGTTGGGAAAAGTTATTCCATCGACCTAATTTCCTGTGTGTATCTATCAAGTGACGACACCTGAATCAAGCTAAACCCTGGCCTTTCTCCATTTCCTGTTGTATGATTGCCGAGGTAGGGCACTTTCTCAGTGATGTCAGGATTCGCATCACAGGGAAATCGATGCACACTGATATTTGTCTTATAAATCTAATTTTTGAAGATGTCGCCCACCCCTAGAAAGAATAGATGTGCATTTTGTGTCTCTCTCCACCTGATCCTTTGTTATATCATTTCCAGGTGGAGACTTAAATGGCGTAGTACTGGCGACTGTGTGGCTAAGTGGCAATGAGCACCAGGCCTTCAGATAGGTAGTCTGACTTTCTTCAAAGGCTGTAGTAATATGGAGCGGCAGCGGGGCTGCGTCCCCAAACACCCCAGCCGCCTGCCCTGCCCGGCTAGGTTATGCCCCGAAATAATTACACAGATACTGTATTCTTTTAAACATTGCTTTGGCCCATTTCTAATCATCTGTGTAGCGCCCCTAGGTGCGCTTACCGGGAAGATTCTAGCCTAAGTCCATCCTGGGTCGGAGCTTCATAGCGTGCGTCTTCCCTGGAGCAGGTAGCATGGCGTCTCTGCTGAAGGCGTCTGCTCCCGAGAGGAGAGCTGTCGAGTCTGACCTCACTTCCTCTTCCTCCCAGCGTTCTGTTCTGTTTACTCCACCCACCTAAGGGTGGGCCTATCCAATGGGCCTAGCAGTTTCTTTATTGCTTAGCCAATGAAATCAACAGATTGATATATGACACTCCCACATCACTTCCCCTTTTTCTGTTTAAACAAAAAAGGAAGGCTTTAACCTTAACATAGCAAAATTACATATAACAAAACAGTTATCAAGTAAAAGTTACATCAGAAACATTTATACATATAACAAAATTGACCTTAAATCTCTATAAATAAAGCAAAATCTATACTAATGCAAATTATTCATACCTATATCATATCCCCCTTTAAATGTAAAAGAACGTTTATAAACCATATTTGGGAACATGGGCGCAGTTTTTTCTCTCCAAACTGCTTCCTGCTGAATGGGGGCGTCGTTAATCAGATTATTTAGGGTGTAACCTGTGTGCCAGGTTTATCTCAGTTGGCAGTTGAGCAAAGCAATTTTCTGAAGATGTTCACAGCAACCCTTCAGGAGGACGTGGTCCATCATACCAAATCGGAATAGAAGAAATCCATAAAGTCTCATCCTCTGTGAAAACAAAAGAAGAATCTCTTTTCCAAAGTATCATATCCTTAGATCCAAATTCTGAAATCATAATACCCTTATCATATCCGTTCTGGTTCCATTTGGCAGTCCATATAATGAAATGTCTCTCTGTACTTAGCTCCTTCACAGTCAAAAATTTTAAAGAAAACACAATGTACATAATCCAGACTCTCTGTGAATTTTCCATCTTTACGCGGCTTATTTTTACTCTATCACTTTACTTTATTCTGTCTCTTTAAAGACTTTACTTCTTTTTTTTTTAAACCATTAACTTTATTCTCTATATTCTTTTTCTTCTCTCTCCCAAGCCTACGTACATTCATCCAACAGTGTGACTCGTTTAGCGGTCTGAATCTGTCCTATTGTGAATCTGCAATTTTTTACTATCCAGGAGCACTTTTGATTTGCGCCTTTAAATCATTAGGCGCTTAAGAATCTAAGCTGAGACATTCCTAAGTTAACTTTTTGCTTTTTGAGCGTATATCTGTGGACCAGGCTGTCTTTGAACTCTCAGAGATCCGCCTGTCTCTGCCTCCCAGGCATTGGGATTAAAGGTGTTTGCTACTACACCTTGAACTCACAGAGATCTGTTCGTCTCTGCCTTCTAGGCACTGGGATTAAAGGCGTGTGCTACCACACCTTGAAGTCACAGAGGTCTATCTCCCTCTGCCTCCCAAGTGTTGGGATTAAAGGTGTGTACTAGGACACACAACAACTCTCTTCCTTTTTTTTTTAAGAACTTCAACTTTTAGCTTGCATATATTTTTAACACACTGTAAACCATTTAGAAATTTTCTTTGTCTCTGAATCTCTCTTTACTGTATATCTCTGTTTTTTGACCACATGAGTCTTTAGTTTACCAAGCAATCTCACTCAGTAGGACTAAAGGCGTGGCTTTGACGGCTAGATGTAGCCCATTCCTTAGCTTTTCAGCCTCATGGCGGAGGTACTGGCTGTAGCCACGTTTATAGCATTTCAAGGTCCCTGCCAGCCAGCAAGCTACAACAGACAACACTCAAGTCCTCTCTCGGTAGCCGGCCCTCCTGCCTCAAACAGTCAGAGTTTGCCCTGGCAGGATGGCCCAGAAAGCCGGCATTTTTAAACAGCACAGCTTTTTTCCTGCTACGGCTGAAAACCGAAAAGCATGCATTCAGCTTTTCATCAACACCATTTAAGTGTTTTGTGGCAGGACCTCTTAATGAGCTGCAGGTATTTGCAGCTGAAGCTGAGTCAGGAAAATTTCAAAATGGAGGACGTACCATTTTGTGCTAGCTCTGGGGCCGCCAGGTAGGAGCGGCACTCAGCACTTTAATTCTGAGACTGAGCACGCAGCACAGAAATTCTTTTCATCCAAGTTACATCCAAATCTGACACGCAGAGCACTGCGCAGTCTGAAAACACGCCCCTGAATGGCGGCAGGAATCCGCCATGCTCTTCCGCCTGCCTAAGCCTGATTCTGCCTTCTGCCCAGGAGCAGGCGGGGAGCTCTGAGTCATCGTCAAGGTCTCAGAGCACTCTCCTTCCGATCCCAAGCGGGAACACAAACATAAAGCCAGAGTTTGCACTGGCGGCACAGCCCCAGGAAGCCACGCTTTAAAATGACACAGCGTTTTTTCTGCTGCTGTTGCCGAATCAGGAAATCTCTCTACAGCACGCCACCAACAAACAGCAAAAATCTGTGTTAAATGCTCTCTTCCTTATTTTTAAGCCTTCTCAGGTTTTTTAAGTGGGTTTAGTCCATCACGTTGGGCGCCATTTGTAGTAATATGGAGCGGCAGCGGGGCTGCGTCCCCAAACACCCCAGCCGCCTGCCCTGCCCGGCTAGGTTATGCCCCGAAATAATTACACAGATACTGTATTCTTTTAAACATTGCTTTGGCCCATTTCTAATCATCTGTGTAGCGCCCCTAGGTGCGCTTACCGGGAAGATTCTAGCCTAAGTCCATCCTGGGTCGGAGCTTCATAGCGTGCGTCTTCCCTGGAGCAGGTAGCATGGCGTCTCTGCTGAAGGCGTCTGCTCCCGAGAGGAGAGCTGTCGAGTCTGACCTCACTTCCTCTTCCTCCCAGCGTTCTGTTCTGTTTACTCCACCCACCTAAGGGTGGGCCTATCCAATGGGCCTAGCAGTTTCTTTATTGCTTAGCCAATGAAATCAACAGATTGATATATGACACTCCCACATCAAAAGGCAGTAGTAAAGGATGCTCAAGATATCTGTGCACCTACCTGCATGACCCGCCTACAGTGTAGACAGACTTCCAGCTGTCCTTCACAACGCCCTAACAACACGAACTCTACAGAGCACAGTCTTCTCACTGTTTCCTTACACCTGTCTGACCTTTTTATTAATCCTTCATTCAAATATTATATTAACACCACTGTGTACCATGTACTAAGATAAGATTGTGAAAACTTAGGAATTCTGACTCATTCAGAAGCAGCTCACGGGAGAGTAAAATAGGCGCCCAGGACAATTCCCGGGAAGAGTGCTTACCTGCCATACACAAAGTTCAAGCCCTAGAGACTCATCTTGCTGCAAACACAAGTAAAAGAACAACAGAGAAATGTGATTCCAGACTGCAATAAGTGCCAATGGCAAAATAAATAGAATACAAGAAAGCAGTGATGTAAGAAAGGAAGAAAGGGTCGCGGAAGAGAAATCGACTTTCAATGAACTGACAGAGAAAGTCAGAGGTGACGATGAAGGAACTAACAATGCTCCATGCAAGAACAGCCCAAACTAAGGGCACATTCTGTGCTCTGGTCCAAAAGGCCCTGTGAGTTGGGAGGAACAGGCTCAGCGTGGTTGGGCAAAAGAGCAAGAAGGTATAAGCTGTGACATGACCACGTGTTGAAGCTGAGGAAGGCAGATTGATACCATCCCAAGAAGAAACAGAAAACATGAATAAGTTTAGAAACTATTTCAAACATAATTTTTTAAAAAAATCCTCTCGCACAGAAAATATTCAGGTTATTTGTAGAATTTCCTGGTAAGTTATACAGATACTTCTGATCTTAACATTGGTTTCAACATGTTTATTATTATTTTGGGGTGGCAAGGGCTGCAGATTTAGAGAGGATAAATAGAAAACAGATGGGTTCTTACCTACTATAGAGGAAGCATGCCGCCCATGAAGGCAAACACCGGTTGTTCAGGAGGCAGAGGTGGGATGGGTGACCTGTGACCAGCTTCTTCAGCATGGTCTCTGAGGGAAGGCATGGGAACTCATGGCAAGCAGGGGTGTTACTTTGCTAGTCGGCTAATTTCAGTGAACCTGTGGGTGTTGCTTTTGCTCACTGGGAGCCCATCTACAGTGAGTTTGGGGTGTAGGCTTAAGATCCTGGCATCTGTGTTCCAAGGATGTGTTCATTGGGAGCTGATGTGGTAGGGATTGGCAGCAATCCCTCTGAGCTCAGCAAAGATGTCTTCACAGCAAGATGTAGAAAACAAGAGAGAAGGTTAAGGGCAGGTGAGTTAGCTGCCAAGCCTGCCAACCTGAGTTTGCTCTCCACTTCTCCCCGACTCCTGCAAGCTGTCCTCTGAGCTCCACACTGCCACCAGTGGTACACACAGGCCCACACATATATAGACACAAAATAAGTTAATAAAAATGCACTATAGATTTAAAGGCAAGATTAGTGCATAAATAAACTACTGTAGAGTAGTTTTTAAGGTTTTTGGAACAATCACAAACTTGAGAGTGACTTCACAAGAATGTCAAAAGGTCGCAGCCCACACTCATGCAGGGACACGTCAAAGTCATCTTCTGTGTATTATGAGAGTTCACTTCTCTTGTGACTCTCTTTGGTCATTTAAGTCATTTTCCTTGCACCTCCTAGAAAGTGACAAAAGTTAGATAGACCCTTAAAAAAGGTTAAAATATTTCACATCTGAACCCAAGGAGCCCTTTTGATTTCACCCAAGTACTCTATTGGCCCTTGATTTCTTTAGAGATTAAGAAGGTTCCTTTCACTGGGCAGTGGTGGTGCACGCCTTTAATCCCAGCACTCGGGAGGCAGAGGCAGGCGGATCTCTATGAGTTTGAGGCCAGCCTGGTCTCGAAGAGCTACTTCCAGGACAGGAACCAAAAAACTACGGAGAAACCCTGTCTCGAAAATAAAATTAAATAAATAAAAAGAAGAAGGTTCCTTTCTAGTCTGGGTTTGTTTCTCAATCTTTAGATGAATTTAATATTTTTCTGACTCTGAACGATTGTATGATCTCACCTTTCATTTGTGAATCATATTGCTTGGTTTTCTAATGCTAACTCCTTCATGCCTCCCTAGAAGATAGACACATTTCTAAGGGTCCTCTTGTATTGCTTGCTTCATTTGCAGGTAGTTCATTCGTGAATTTGCAGCTAACGAGTGAGTTTGTCTCTAATTTCTCCCTCTGATGATCTTCTTGCAGATCTCAGTATAAACTGGCCCCTTTCTGTCCTCTAGAGAGATTTGTTGCTATTTCTTCCTTATGTCTTTTTTTAAAGGTAGATAAGCCACGTGGATATTGAGTTCCTTGACTCAAATTTTATTTATAAACTCAATTCTACGTTAAATTCGAACCCCTTCAGAGTTTTCCCTTTCTGCTTGTGTCCGTTTCATTAAGATGTGACATTCGAGGGATTGCGTTAACCTCTTCCAAACTGTTAAGATTATTGCTTGCACCATCTTGTAAAAGTCTGTTTCTTGAGGATGAGAGATAAAACTGTCTCTCTTTCGAAGACCAGGTGGATTCAGAGGCTGGTCGAGAAAGGTGGACATGTACATCTAATGGTTAGCAAGGAATCCAACAAAACCATCAAATCTATTGTTGTCCTTGATTTCAAATATTTATCACAAAAATTGATATCTCATCAACACTGAGATAGCATCTATGTCAAGAGAGCAGATGTGAGGCCCAAGTTAGCCAACCTATCTAGAAGATTTGATTACATATATGAGTCCCGAAGGGCATTTGAGATAAGGCAGAACTGGTTACTATTTTAAGTTTTTAAAGTAGGTATATAACCCTGTTTTATGCATTCCTAAGTCAAACAAAGTGCCTTCAAAAAATAAATGTTTGCTTGACAAGAGAACCCATTCTGAAGGCACACACTTCTGAAGCACTTAGCCCCTTGGATGTGTGACTGCGCCACACCCTTTCCTATTGGCCACTGAATCCATTTTTATTTTCTCAAGACATACCTTTATCTTCTCAGCAAACACTAAATTGATGTCTTTTGTGATAAATAATATCTAAAAACAATCCCCCCAGATCTTGGATATTCAATTATTACATCATACAAATACATTTGTAATATTGTAAAGTAGTAATACGAGCACAAATGTTGGTGTTTTAGAAATGAACTGAAGTTACCAAATGGTGCCAATGTGACCACAATGATAATCTCATGACATAAATAAGTTAGGTTTGCACTCAAATCTGGTTTTCACATGTAAGACTGAAATAGAAAGGCTTAAATATTTGTTTAACTTATGTACATTTTTATTAGTCATAAGAAGGAAGGTGTGATCGTTGACTTTGCTGTAGAGATGTCAAGAATATTTCTGTTTTTAATTACCCAGCAGAGCTAGACATGGGTGGGGTCTCATATCTGTGTCTTTTCAAAGAACATCATTTTGGTCAGAAACAAAGAGAATAAATGATTGGAGCTATGGAAATGCTATCTTTCTACAGTAGCCATATATTTTTTTTTTTTACTTACCTTTGTTTTACTTTATTTTATTTTATCTATTTTGAATGGAGCATATTTTCTTGGGCTGGCCTTGAGTTCATTATGTAACCAAGCATGACCTAGAATTTCTGCCTCTCCTGCCCCCCCTCCCAAGTACTGGGAAGACAGGGGTATGTGCCACCTCACTTGGCTTCTGCGATGGAATTCGGGACTTCATACATGCTAGATGAGCAGTCTACCGAGAGCTACAGTCTCAGCTCAAGAATGTTAATACAGAAAGTTCAGTCCCACATCAAAGTTAGAGGGAGCCCTCCACCTTCTGATAGTTGTGTAACCTTTAGGTCTGAAATAACAATTGCTGAACAAAGAAGGCAAAAACAAGATCATTTCAAACAGCTACCAGGTGACTTGCTGACCGCATTGAGGTTGTTTAGGGAATGAATGCACTTGGGAAAAGAAGTGGTGGGGAGATGGGAACACAAGGTGGCTCTTTAGTGGCATAGGAGACAGGCAGGGCACTGGAACCCTTTGGGCTGATGAGCTTGTTAACACCTGCAAACACAGCAATAAGGAGCCAAGAAGCAGGAAGGGTTTATCTAGGCTCATGGTAACTTGACTCTGTTTCCTTGAGCTTGGCATGGCACAGTCCACAATGGCGGGAGGGTGTGAAAAAGGAGACATATTTACTTCATGACTGGGGAGCAAAAAGAAACAGGAAGGGAGAGTGTCCCAATATCCCCTTCAAGGGCATGACTCTGAGGACCTAACTTCCTTCCACCGAGCCCCACCTACTAAGGTTCCATCATGTCCCAATAATGTCTCATACTGGAGACTAAGCCTTCAGCATCCAAGACTTTGAATAGTATTCAAGATCCAAACTAGCTTCCATGTTCCCTGTCATGATAACGGACTAAACTTCTGAACTGTTAGTGAGCCACTGCATTGAAATGTTTTCTTTGTGAGAGCTGCCGTGGTCATGGTGTGTCTTCCCAGCAATAATAACCCTAAGATGGCATATTAAAGGCTTCTCTATCGCTCTAAATTTTTCATGAATTTGTATTTTTTTTGCCCATGCTTCCTGGGTCAAGTTTTACATTGTAGTCCCATCCTCTCAATTTCCTATTGCCCATTCTCTATAGTTTTTTCTCATACAATAATCTGTGAATTCTATTTCCTAATGTTTATTTACTATAGTGTTTCTGAGGAATTCATACCAAGTCACCTTGTATTGATTTCCTAGTCATCACCAAAATTTTACTTAAGAATTTTGCATTTATAATTAATCTACATATAAACTTCTAATGTCCTTGTCTAGTGTATGGGTTGTCCCCAACTTGCAAACTGAAGTGAGGAATTTTCCCTAGAACACCTCGTATAAACATGGACACTATAGAGTCACCTGTAACTTCACGTGACTCTTCACAGTTCAGCTTCAGACATTCCAGGAGAGGGGCAGGCTGAGGTGAGGCTTGCTTTTCTTTTCATTTCCTTCCTTGGAATTGAGGCTGAGTCAGAGGAACCTATACCCCTGACTTTTAGCCAACGCTGAAGTGTGCTTGGCCTTGGCCCTAAGTCTCTTTAGGTCCAATTGAACAGCAGTTCCCAGACCATCTTATTTTTTTCTGCCAAGAGAATTTTAAGAAACAAGTGATGACCCTAAAAAAAACCACAAGGAAATCAGAGGTTGTGAGTTTGGGAGGTGGTGGTGCACGCTTGTAATCCCAGTACTCGGGAGGCAGAGGCGGGTGGATTTCTGCAAATTTGAGGCCAGCCTGGTCTAAAGTTCCAGGATAGACACCAAAGTTGCAAAGAGAAACCCTGTTTCCAAAGAAAGAAAGAAAGAAAGAGAAAGAAAGGAAAAGATAAGAAAAGAAAAGAAAAAGAAAGGAAAAGATAAGATAAGAAAAGAAAGAAAGAAAGAAAGAAAGAAAGAAAGAAAGAAAGAAAGAAAGAAAGAAAGAAAGACAAACCCAAAACCCAGAGCTTGTGACTTCTCTGCTCCTGCCGTGGATAGAATCCGGAGTTGGCAATGGTGAATGAAAGCGCATCTTATTTTCTCTCTGGGTTTCCATTTTACAGAGAATTTGGGGGGAAAATTCACTCTTCAGAGGCTGTGGAAAAACACGAAGTCACATATTAATTTTATTTTTTTATCTTGGAAAAAAGTCTGTATCATAATAGAGTCCTCAAGCCACTAGCTCGAGTCATGCCTCTCTGAGCTGGCGGTTCAGCTCACAATAAGCGATTGTGTGTTTGAAGAGGTTTGCTCTCCCCCAGTAGCTGACCAAATCAGAGGCAGAGCCAGGCAAGGAGTGCTCTATTTTTAGTGGAGATGGTTCGTTTTATTTCCATGTCACATGGAAAGTTCTTAAAGAAACAAAATGACGGCGATGTGCGTGCTTGTTTAGGACATGATTTCCGTCGCTGTGTGACTGTGCCAATCTAACAGTGAGAGTCTCTGACTTCGCCCCCGCTGCTTGCATTTCTTACCTTGGCCTTTTGGTGTCATTCTCAGATTAATCTGAAAAGCAAAGGAAGCAGGGAAATTATTCTCCGGACTCTGGGTCTCTGGTTTCTCCCTTGAAGCAAAGATAATTCAGCCAGGAGGTCAGCGTCTCCGCCATCTTTTCTTATGTGCGCATTTAGAAATGGCATGTGATGAGGGTACCTCAGTGGAACCTAGGGAAGCAGGGACCGCAAACCCAGCCCGGGCTTTTACAGACAGCACAAAGAGAACTTGGCTGAACTGGGTTTTACTGTCGACGAGATGTAACAGTGATGCTCCTCAGCCATCCCAGCCGTGGCTCCTTCTGAACAGCCTGGTCCACGGTGGCTGCAGATGATGGTGAAGTCCTCCGTCTCCACTTCTGCTATGTCCATGTGGCTGTCACACTCATCGTCCACAAGTGAGAGAACCCTTGGTCTTCAGCCAGGCCATCACCAGCTCTGTCACTGCACTTCCTTTCAACTCAGAAAAGATCATTTTCTAACCATTTTTGTTTTTCTCCCTGATAATTATAATTTTCCTCCATTTGTAATATTAATATATACACTCAGCGAGATGGACTCTTTTTGCTCTACACAAATAAGCAAGAATGTACAGGAAGCAAATATCTGATAAGAGATAAGCAGAAGTTGGAATTATATGGAGCTTTAACCGTTTGCAGTCTATGTGTTGTCTGTCTGTCTATCTGTCATCTATATATATCTACCCATCCATCCACATCTCTCTGTGTCTCTCTGTCTCTGTCTCTGTCTCTGTCTCTGTCTCTGTCTCTCTCTCTCTCTCTCACACACACACACACAGTCCTGTAGGAGAAGGGACTTGCCACATCCTGAATTTGAAAGCAGCTTCACTGTTGGACACGGTGTATCAGCACTTGGGCCTCGGTGTATGGGCCGACTGCTGTGTATTTGGATGGTTCAGTTTCCGTCACTGTGGCCCCCAAGTCCTTGGAGCACCATTTCTTAAAGCATTCCATTTTACTTATGTTCTAATTTGATTCATAGATGAAGTAAACTTTTAAGGTAAATTTTATGAGGATTTGATTATTCTAGTTTCAACCAAATAGAAATTCAATTTTTGGGTTTGCTATTTTTTTCCAGTATGAGCTGAGTGGGAGAGCTAAGAAGTGAGAAGGGTCTGAGATCTCTGCCACACTTACAGGCTGGCTCAATGCCCTTCCCTGGTATCAGGATGCTGGTGGAGGATGTGAAACCATGGCAACAGGAATGAAAGAGTTTAGGACTACAGAACAACAAGAAACTTGAGACTCCATGACTAGATTCGCTTTTTCTGAAGACATGGCTTCGGTTTGGTCCAATCAGTGGGTTGGAACGCTGAGTGTGGGGAAGGGAATCTCACACAGTGGGCAGCGAGCCTGCCTGTGCCTCCTCCAGGGGGAGACATTTCTCTTTCTCCAAAGGCCGATTGCTCCCCACAGTCCTTGCTGGGGTAGTATAGAATGGTTGGTGAAGCATTCACAGGGCATGTCTTTGGGAGACAGAGCAGAACAGGCTTATAGAGCAGTTGCACCCCGCGGGACAGGGATAGAAGACCTAACTTGTACCCTCCAGCCGGCGCTGATTAGGGGCCAGCTGCCGCTCTAGCCAGTTACCCCTCCCCCAGTACTCCAGAGAAAACTATCAGAAAGACCATGTTCTTACAGAGGGCTCAGAGGACCACGGAGGGACACTGGTGCGACACTCGGAATATCCGCCACACTGTTCACTTGGAGTTTTGCTTCTCCCCACCTCAAGCCACTTTTTAGTTGCTCCTTTTACTAGACATGTCCAGTGTCTTAAGTGGCTGGTGTCCATATTTCGAGGGCTTTCTTAGAGCCATTCCTCTTTACTAATGAACCGCCCAACCGCATGCATCTTGGAGGGTGGGCGAGAGAAGGGAGCAGGCATAGAATTCAAAGAAGTCTACGTAGCTACTTATTAACATCCCTGGAAATGTGAAGAGGAAAAAGTGGGAACTAATGACTCCCGTTTGTATTTGAGAAGAACTGGATCTTTTGTTCCCCATTTCCCTCGGAAAATCAAGAGCTGGTCCACAGTCAGTGCGCGTGTCAAGGATCATTTCAAGAACAAATTGAGGAAACGCTGGCCCAAGTCTTTCGTCGCCTTTTCACCGTGATAGATTTATTTACCTCCCTGGCTGGCCCCCTTCTCTTTCATGCTTTCCAACTGCTTTAAAAATCCAGAGTGAAAAATGAAACCCAGTTCCGGCTTTTAAGAAAATGAGAGAGGGTCGAGGCTGGGCTGGCAGGTGCACGTCCAGGGTGCTGGAGAATATTGAGAATCTTAAGAAAAGAACTATACGACCTAGCTGGCCTCACTAGAGAGACGGTCACTAATTGAAAATTTGGAGTACATTTAATACGCTGGTGGAGTGTGATGATTTATTAGGACCAGCATAGGGGAAAGGTTTGCCAAGCAAATTTAAAGAACAAACAGGGAAATAGTTTGTCTTTCTCAGGCTGAAGGCCAAGAGATATTCTGAACTTTTTTAAAAATCACTTTATATTTAATGGCCTCTGCAAAACAATGAAGGTTCTGGTTCCTAGCTTTTTAAAGTTAATATTAAATTCTCACACTGTCTCTAAGATGTCCCTTTCCTCTGGGGGCCTGCACCCTCCCAATGTCTCTAAGATGTCCCTTCCCCCTGAGGGCCCTGTATCCTCACAGTGTCTCTAAGATGCCCCTTCTGTCTGAGGGGCCCTGTCATCGTTGTGATCGTGTGAATTCAGAGTGAAGAAGAATTTTGTGAAAATGTTTCTCTACTCTTGACTTTCCTCAAACTTCCTACTCAATTAGAGAATGTCAGTGAGGTCTGCTGTGCAATAGGCTGATATTTAGTGACTCACAGCCAGTCCGGCTTTGTGTCTCCCTGGTTGGTGCTGGACTGGAGAGAGCTGTTCCCTTGCCTCCTCAGAATGAAGGAAGAGCTTTGCTCTAAGAGGATCCTCACTGCGCCGAGCACCCACACTCTGAGCACCCACACTCCTGTCTCTGGTTGTTCTTCTCCAGCTTCTCTGCTGGATTCCAGGGTTTCCCCTCTGTCCGGTGTGGACTTGCAGTGCCCATGTCACCATTATCAGTGATGGCATACAGGGACCTTCATGGGATTTATATAGAACTCCTTCATCTTGAAGCCGAGGAGGCAGAGGTCCAGGAGGCGAAGAGAAGCATTCAAGACTTTGTTATGTTCATCTCATGAAGACCTAGAATCCGAGGTTGTGCATCTGTTACTTCTAGACTGTGCCACTCATGAGGTGTGTTCCATCCTGGGATGGGGGATATACACAAGAGAGAGGATTGGGAAATGTGCATGTGTGGCCACAATCATGCTATCCTTGAAGCTTTTCTCTAGGTTAAAAGTTCATCTAATTAAAAACTTAAAAATGCATCTTTATCATATTCTAGAAGCTTCAAGCATTGTGACCAGTAGGGCCCTTCCTGTTGCTACAAGTTATTCATATATGTCTGAGAATAGGCATTAACTTCTAGTTAAATTTGATGTAAGAACAAGATTTTTCTCTTCTGTTACTTCTCTCCCTCCCTCCTTCCTCCTCCCTCCCTGCTCTCTCCCTTCTCCCTCCTTCCCTCTCTCCTTCCACCCCCCCCTACACACATGTAAGCACTACACAAGTGAGTGTATTGTCTGCATGGGAGCACGTGAAAGCCAGAGGCTAGTGTTGTCTCAAAAAGCTCTATTCCCGAGAGAATGTTGAGCACCAAAGACACTCCACCTGGAGCCTTTCTTTTTGGCAGAACTGGCCTTGGGGCAAAGAAATGCCCATACCTCAACCAACCACTGACAGAGATACAGAGCGTGCATCACTGGATAAAACAGGACTGTCATATCCTGCCAAGACAGGGTAAAATAGTTTTGAAAAGTTGCCTGCCTTTGAAAATGGTATGTCAGTTATGTTAGGCCTTAGCCAAAGTTGGTTGCTTCAACGCTGCAAACATGACTTTGGGTGATTGCCCAGGTAGCTAGTTGTCTCTGTGATTTGTTGCATGTTTTGGAAGTTGTTTTACTGAACTTCCTAATTACCCAGGTAACATTATTTCCCTTCTCAGATCTTCGATGGGGTTGAAGACTATATAAATGTAGTTACTTTTCTCTCATGACTTGGCCAAGTTATTTATTATACAAGACCTAAGCTAGTTAGAATAGGATATTTGTACTTATTGTATATAATTTCGTAGTAGGTTTAGAACTCTCTTACTTAAACAAAAGGGGGAGGTGTTGCAGGAGGTCCTTATGCTCCTCCAGCCTATAGCCGCTGAGATACCAGCCCATTGGGGCGTGGTCTCTCTCCCTTTAAAAAAGCGGCTACTTCCCTCTCCTCTCTCTCTTCTCTTCCTGCTCCACTGGTGACTAGACTCCCTTCCTGGTTGCGTAGAGGGCTGTTGTCTGGGACGGTGATCTGTAAGTTTTTTCCCCTTTAAATAAATACCACCCTATTAATCATAATTCCAAACTGGTGTGGCATTGTTTGTGACTTATGCCTTCAACCACTGAGCTATATATCCTGTAGTCCTTAGGTCTGTTCTTTCTGGAGACACACAACCATAAGTTAAAGCATGCTTCTTAAACCCATTAGGAAATGCAATGGAAAATATTATATCCTAAGTAGCAACAAAACACACATTTTCTAGAAATAAAAATTTGAAGACATAAGTAACATTTATGAGGGAAGAATTTGGAACTCTGACTAAAGAACATGAAAAATCAGTCCAGAAAATAGCTTGTCATGACAAAGACTCTGGATTATTAGAATGAATTATATAAGGATGCCAGCGTAATACCTGAACCAAGCTCCACAGCCCGCACCACCTGCCTGAAACTTGAGAAATAACACTAATTTCATTTGGAAGAATAAATATAAGAAATAAGTCATGAAAACTCAAATGGAGACTGTTATAGGGAGCTTGTGTGAACCACATATTAAAGGATCTTAACACATCTACAGTGTTGAACCAGTTGGATCTGGATAATGAACAGACATATAACTTATATAGAATATTCCAGAGGTCTCTCAAGATTTAAAGGGAACATAAATACATAGAAATTTATATACACAAAGGGGGCATCTCATCCATAAATTTAAAATAATTCAATAAATTATGTCCATACAATTCACTCCCATTTGGATAAAAAAATCTGCAACCATTTCCAAAAACCAAAATAATACAAAAAAACTACCACCACCTTCTCAACCACTATTACCACCCACACCAACAAATCAACTTCAAAGGATGACAGAGCTCAGCAAAAGAACCTTATATAATCAGTAAAATGTTTACACACACACTGAAACACATGCTGCACACACACTCTCACACACATACACATACACAGATACATACACATACTCTCACATGCAGACACATGCATACACACACCACCCACACAGACACATGCACACACACAGACACATGCATATATACACGGCCCCTACAGACTCATGCACACACACACACACATGTATATATACACACTTGCACACAGACACATGCATATACACATGCCCCCCACAGACTCATGCACACACACAGACACATGTATATATACACGGCCCATACAGACTCATGCACACACACAGACACATGCATATACACATGCCCCCCACAGACTCATGCACACACACAGACACATGTATATATACACACTTGCACACAGACACATGCATATACACATGCCCCCCACAGACTCATGCACACACACAGACACATGTATATATACACTCACACACACACACACACACACACACACACACACACACACACACACACACACACAGAGAGCCAGAGGTAAAGTAAAAGGAAAGAACAGAGAGTTAAGTGTAAGTCTATTTAACCATCGAAACTTTTAGTGTGACACAGATCCTTCAAGTAAAGCTACACGACAAATGATGTCCCAGGAACAGTATCTCCAAAAGCACAAAATAAAGGCTAACTCTTGCTGGCATACAAAAATATACCTAAAAATTTAAAATAAAAAGCAGTATATAAGAAAAATAACTGGAAAATTATTAATTAGCAAAAATGGTTAATACTATGTATTGTTAAAAAGGCCATAGTAAAGTAAGACACCATTTTTTCTAATCAGCAAAGTGAACAGGAAATGCTATGGCGCTTGTATATCCACTGTGTCCACAGAAGTTCAGGGCACTGAGAAATATGTGCAAGGTGACAACATACACCTTGTGGTGTTTGAATGAGAATATATTTAAATGCTTGGTTTCCAGTTGGTGGAAGAGTTTAGGAAGGATTAGGAGGCCTGGCCTTGTTGGAAGAGGTGTGACACTGGGGGTGGGTTTTGAGGGTTCAAAAATCCCACACCATTCCCAGTTAGCTCTCTGTCTTATGCTTGTGAGTCAAGACGTAAGCTCTCAGCTACTGCTTCGGTGCCATGGCTGCCTGCCATGAGAGTCATGGACTCTCACCCTCTGGAACTGTGAGTACCTAATAAAATGTGTTATTTTATAAGATGCCTTCATTATGGTGCTTTGTCATAACAACGGAAAAATAACTAAGACACACCTTTAATCCCAGAACTTGAGAGCAAGAGGCAGGAGGAAGCAGGGGAAGCAGGATGAGGCAAGAGAGGCATGACAAGGCAGGAGGAGACAGAAGGAGGCAGAAGGCAGAGGGATCTCTGTGAGTTTGAGATTAGCCTGATCTATTCAGAAAGTTCCAGGCCATCCAGGGTTACAAAAACACAAGATGAGGGGTGGGTGGAGAAATATTGCCTGTGTTTTTAGGAAGGGCATCCTGTATCCATGTTCAGCACCTCCGCAAACCAGTGAGGTAAAGGCCATTCATCACACTCATTAATTTTTCCAAACAGCAGGAAGAAGTCTAATGTGAGAGTTACTTCAACTCCCAGCTTGAAGAGTCTGAGAGATGTGGCTCTTGGCTAATTTATAGAGAAGAGGTCAGTCAGTCCATTTTGCCACACTAGCAATGCATCCTTTATTCCAAATAGAAGCTGGCCTACCTACCTCATATCTCAAGGCCGAGAGTACCTCTTCTGCTACCACTGAGGGACTCAGGGTAGACGGAAGCACAGAGAAGACCTTGGAAGTCAGGGCCACACTTTCTCTTTTTATAACTTGATAGGAACTAGGCAGAGTTCCAAGAGAACTTCATCAGTAATTTCTGAGTGTAGTGCTCCCAATGACACCCCTCCCCTTTCCCTAGACTCTACCTCTAGGGTCCTCACAACTCCCTCTCAGCATCTCCATAGTGAGGTCTAAGTTCTCAACATGTGAACCATTGAGTACTTAGTCCTTCCACACCAAGACAGTTGAGAAACATCTTAGGTGAACTCAAGTGTCTTAGTAAGTGTGGAGAATCTGGGTACAGACATGTGCAACCACATCCAGGTACCAGCCTTCTGTCCCAATGGGCAAAACATACATGATCATACCATAAAGGTCAAAGTATTGCTTTATACTAAGGATTTTCCAGCTCAGTGATATCAGTGACCAAGATAAACAAAGAAAAGGAAGAAAGTCGAAAAGCTAAAATTAGACTAGTTTTGAGAAGAAAACACTCTGTGGCTCTCCAGGATTGGTTTACTCTCCTCTCCTGGGTTCATATACAGAGCAATGGATATAGAGTCAGGGTAGGCAAGTTAGGTCCAGCAGTGTGAGAAGCCTGTTCTCAGTGTGTAGCCAAACTCACATTATCATCACCAGAAAGACATCCACAGTGTCGTGAATGTACAACAAAGAGAATCCATTGACGACCAACGACGATCTCTCAATGCCAGCTCTGCACTCACAAGTGCCCAGTAGACACTCTAGGCTCACACTCTATCATTAAAAAATAGGACCATAGAATTGTTCAGTGACTCACAGATAGAAGTTGTGGTTTAAGCTGTCTGCCCTTTCCAGAGAAATGATCTCTATCATTTATTAAGCACCTACTGCATACCAGACACCCCCCAGGGGCCTCTCAGATTATCTCCAGCAATGACAGTAATTAACAGAGTAACAGTTTATAGACCAACTTATAGGACAGTAATGGGTAGAGTGCACCTCGACCAGGACTGTTTAATTATTCACAGTAGCTCCCGACCTCTATTTAAACCTTCATTTCATGTCAGTACAGAGAAGTTGGCTGTGGGAGTCACTGGACCCTTGATCTGGACCTCTTCCCAACAGGGCCACTGATTCATCTCCCACCTCTGCTTTTCCCTGTTACTCACATCTTTAATTGATGTATCTAGATGGGTGGCCCTGTATAGTCAACTGTGGTTACTAGCCCCAGGGCTTGGGACCTAAAGCACCTGAGTTACAGCAGGATCTGCTGTTCTCTCCTAGTGGCAGATGTGGACAGTGTTGTGCCTCTGTCAGGGTGTTCTCTTTGGTTTTGAGTCCCGGACACTTGATGTTTTCCCCTCTGTATGCTAGGAATATGTTTTTATTACCATTTCTTAATAAAGAAACTGCTTTGACCCATGGCAGGGCAGAATATAGCCAGGCTGGAGGAGATATAGAGAGAGAGTAGGCAGAGTTGGGGAGACGCCATGTAGCTGCTGAAGGAAAAAGATGTCGACAGAACCTCTTACTGGTAGACCACAGCCTTGTCTGGTAGACCACAGCCTTGTGGTGATACACTGATTAATAGAAATGGGTTAGTTTAAGATGTAAGACCTAGTAGGAATATGCCTAAGCTACTGGCCAAACAGTGTTGTAATTAATATAGTTTCTGTGTGATTATTCGGGTTTGAGCAGCTAGGAAATGAACAAACTGTCTCCGCAATCAAATGGTGCCAATGTGGGCCACCTACATCTACATAAAACCTGAGAGATCTTAGGAAGGAATTGTAGACTCAAAAGAACAGAGTTAAGCATGACCTCTTGGTAGCAGCATTTTCTTGAGTGAGCTCTGTTTGCTAGAAGCAAGCAGGGGTGAAAATCATTTAAGAGAAGGCTTCTTGACTCAGTGTTAGCAGCAAAAACTGCACAGCTCCTTTAAGAGGTAGCTTTCTGGTTCATGTTGGTCCTGTTATGGAACTCTTAAATTGGGTCTGTGAGGAGCGTGTTACAAATTGCTTAGTGGTGACATAGATCTGCTGTGTCCCTGGAGCTGGGGCGGTGAGTAGGTAGAGTCAGGAAGATGCCATGTAGCTGCCAAAGGAGAAAGAGCTTCTAGAAACTTACTAGTAGGCCACAACCTTGTGGTGATACACCCATTGATAGGAATGGGTCAATTTAAGATGTAAGAGCTAGCTAGGAATATGCCTAAGCTATTGGCCAACCAGTGTTGTAATTAATATAGTTTCTGTGTGATTATTCAGGTCTGGGTAAGCACAAGCTGCACCACGGCCATGACCCTTGCCCGCTCTTGCTTCCAGGCAGTCTCATTTCTCAAACCCTGGTGGTGGCACTACAAACAGGATGGTCCCCTTCTCCTCTCTGTATGTTTATTGGCACTTATTCAGAGTCCATATCCGGTGCTAACAGCTGACTTCCTGTGTACAGAACCTATTGAAGACAGTCATCTGGGAAGGAGGCATCATAGCATTCCCTACTGGGGGTGCTGAAGAATTACAGAATCAGCTATCCTGGGGGGGTCATGTAGAATTAGGGACCAAAAGACCAACCGCTTCCCTGGATCAAAATCCTGTAAAGCACCATCTGGAGGACACAGGGTTCACAGAATCAATGCTTTCCCTGAAGACAAGATGGTCTTTAATTCTTGGGAGCATAGGCCAGGCTGAATGATCAGAACAGAGATTTCAATAGGATTTATGTGAAGCCACCGGGCAGTCTAAACTGGACACCTACAGATCTGAAGTTTGGCCCTCCGTGTAGACACCCCAACCAGATTTCTCATTCCTACCTCCCCCTGCTGGCCCTGCTCTGGTGCCCTCTCCCCTCACTGCTGCTGCCCTGGCCTCTTCTGCTTTTCCTTATCATCCTGAATTGGAATGTCGATTTACATGTCTGTTCCCCCAAATAGGCTATTTTACATGTTTTATTGGCCTTATTAGTTATACACAATCGCATAACTGTAGGTGGATATCATCCTTTTTCATCACATGTGCCTCATTTTCCTCTCTTGCCCCCTTCTCTGTATCCCCTTCCTCTTCCTAACTGGTCCCCTTCTATTTTCATGGCATAAAGAGTTTCACGGGGGTTGCTTACAGGAGCATGGGTGTTGGAGGAGGTGGCTTTTGGTTTCCTGCTGCTTAGCCCCAAAATAATCACACAGAAACTGTATTAATTAAAACACTGCTTGGCCCATTAGATCTAGTTTCTTATTGGCTAACTCTTACATCTTAATTTAACCCATTTGTATTAATCTGTGTATTGCCAAGTGAGTGTGCCTTACCAGGTAAATTCCATCTGGCTCCTGTGGGGCTCCATGGCTTCTCTCTGACTCTTCCTTCTTTCTCCCAGCCTTCCATTTAGTTTTCCCCACATAGCTCTGTTCTACCCTATCAGGCCAAGCCAGTTTCTTTATTCATTAACCAATGAAAGAAACACACAGACAGAAGGACCTCCTACACCACATGGGCATCTCACAAGTGGCTACACCACTGAAGAAAGTTCTCCCCATCTCCACAGGAGGGGAGGGGCCTTGTGCACTCCTCCCTCTCCGTGGCAGGGTTTTGGTGGTCCCAGTTTTATACAGGTCTCAGGCAAACCGTCAGAGCCTCACTACTGTGGTAGATAGGCCACTTACCACACGTGCCAGCCATTATAATTGTATGTCGCATCTTAACTCTGTTGACAGGAATCCCCCAAATTGGGACCATGTTCATTCTCACTGTAGACAGAGGTCTCCTTCCCCGTGACAGGATTTTGATGGACCCAATCTTATACAGGTCTCAGGCAGACCGTCAGAGCCTCACTACTGTGGTAGATAGGCCACTTACCACACGTGCCAGCCATCATAATCCTGACACATATTAACTCATGCATGACTGACAGTGATCTGCCCCAAATGGGGACCATGAGCACTGCCACTGTATTGAGAGGTCAGGGGCTACGCCACACCCACTTCTTTCCCCAGAATGCAGGGCAGCGCTTGGCACCAAGAGATCTCTCTGGATGAGTGTTGAATGGATAGATTGTCTCTCAGCCGTTCTGAGAAGGGGCAGACTGTGTCCCCAGCAAACTGGAGCCCTTCTTTCCTCTTGTGTCATCATCTTGTTTATCACAGCCACCCTGCACTACCTCAGTGACACAGATTTAACCCAGCTGGGCTAAGCTGGCCATTAAAAAAACTCAGTCTCTTAATGTGCTAGCACTCCATTTTTGTGTTGGCTTCCTGCGGTTTGGGGAAAGAACCCGACGAGTGTTACTCCCTGTTTGGAAAATGCCCTTTGAGAACAGGGACAGTTAATGGCTCCTTCCCACTGAGTCCAAGAGATGGTGCCAAGTACCCTGCGGGCACACAGAAATATTAATTGGTGTTGATTTCCTGACTTATTATTTGAATATGTTAAATGGCCCTTGAGAGGCTTCCAAAGAGTTAATACGTTGCTCCCAATGCCTTACGCAGGGAATATTTGGCCTGGGAGGGTTCTGTGGTGCTTTGTGACCAGTGTTCACTTTGTAAGCTTGATGGATAGACACAGGAAGATATGGGATAACTTTTGATTACAAGACATTACAGAAAATGCTTCTTTTATGTTAGTCTACTTGAATGCCAACTTGCAAGTACATGGCCCGTGTGAGTCCATAGGGCTTTGAGAATTTGATGGCATCTCTTTCATCAATACCACCACCAAAGGGGGCTTTTAAAGTCTAAATACCTCAAATTTAATTATTATTCTCCATTTTTCACTTCTAGAGCACTTCAGTATAAATCCAAAAGATTATTTTATATTTGGGGCTTAAGTTATTGGCTAACAGTTTTCTTCTAAGGCCACCACATATGAACTCAGTCATTCACTTTGAAATAGGGAGCAGTTAGGCATTCTCTCCCGCAAGCTGCTGAGAGATTCCAGAATGTTTATGCAGGTTAGTAAAGGGTACAGATTAGGCTCTCCTTGTCATCGCCGCTGTAGCCTGAGGTTCACACTCCATCTCTGTGGACTTCTAGCAGCCAGGAAGGAGGGCTCTCTTGGGCCAATGTTGCTAGGAAGTTGTTAGGCAATTAACAGTGAGGTCTAATCAAATTTGAGCTGAGTGTGGCTTATAATTGTGGGAAGGGGTAAGGCATGAAGTAAATCCACATTCGTCTTCAGAGCTGTGTCGAGTCTGAATGGGAAGGTTTGCAGGTTTGGGGAGGTAAAATGTGACACACGTCCTGTATTGGTTTCTCCTGCTGTGATGAGAACCCTGACAGACACAACTCAAGAGGTTATTGTGGGTCCCAGCAAGGAGATGCTGTCCATCTCGGCTTCATGGAGGGAACGCGAAGCAGGTGGTCACCTTGCATCTTCGGTCAGCATGTAGAGAGAAGACAGGAAGTAGGTGGCACTATAAGAAGTCATGATATACCTCCTGTTGCCCACTTCCTTCAGTGTTTCCCCATCAAGTTTCCATAGCCTTCCCAAACAGTGCCACACTTGGGAATTGAGTCCAAGTACAGGCACCAATGGGAAGCATTTCAACTCTCAGAGACTGCAACGTGGTCCCAGCAAGGTTTTCAACAGAATCACAATTATTTCTGTTAGTCATGTGCCAATGTCCCTGGTGGTGGGATGTGGATCATAGATAGCTATATGCTGCTTCAGAACAGATTTTGTCCCCAATTGAATTAGCACAAAAATGTCCATTTCCAGAAATGTTTGGCTCTAAGCGTGGTTCTAAGGATTAAAACTGCGTTTAAACAAATGAGGTTTAACATGTTCACATCACCAACACAATGACAGGCCAGATTGAATCACAGCCCCAGTACATTTTAGAAGATGGCACATACCATTTTTCTATGCAGGAGTTTGTAGTCATGGCTGGCTTAAGTACCTGGAGTCTCTATTCACAACATAAATGACATTTTGTCTTGGAATGTGTCTCCAGGTATATTAATTTTTTATTTCTGCCGTAGTAATATTAAGCTGTACTTTAAAAGAGAGGAATCTCTTCATTCTCTTTACCTTTTCTATAAGTACATGGGATTTCTCCAGCATGGAACAAGCCTTTTTATCTTTTCTGAGTTTAACATTGTGTGTTTAGATGCATTTTATCCTCATCATTACTTTCTGTTAGAACAAGTTCTCCTGAAACCAGATTTAACACAGCACTCCACTATATCTGAGAAGGAGAGTCAAAATGCCAGGAAAACAGCAGAAATGAATAAGCTTTGGGTCCAATATTAGACAGACAAATAGATGAATAGATCATATATTAAATAGTTGTTGAACATCCAGACAAAGGTTAGTGTTATTAAGGTCCAGTATACAAAGTATTAGTACAAGGGGAGAGTTTTTGTCACAAGAACAAGAATTAAAGTTGATAGAAGACCCATGGTCTCATTCACTGGAGATCTCAATGATGAGGGGTTAGACCTCCATTACTCTGAACTTTGACCCAGGAAGTATTAGACTTTGAGAAGCCTGTTCTGTCTGCAAGGGTCTACTGCAAAGCTTCTTGGGCAAGATGCTTAGATATTATTCCCGACAATATCTTCTCCATACTGGCTTGATGGTTGTCTGTTGCTCTGGTGCAGGCTGGGCAGGAAGCGGTGTAAAGACAGCCTGATTCCAAAAGGACAGATGAGACTGATTTCTAGGTCTGTGGTCCCACCCTACTTTGTCAGCTGTCTTCTAAAGTTTGTGCACAGTTTGCTTTAGTGACATTCCCTGAAAAAACTCTTATGATCAAAGGACATCTAGGTTAAGATCCTTAAGAAAACTGGCTATTGTAGTCTCTCAGTTATTACATGGAACAAGGAAAATGAGGTGTGGGCAAAATTTATGCCTCCATTCTGCCATCTTGTGTGAGCCATGAGTCCAAGAGGAAGCTGGTCAGCTAGGTCATCTTCAGGGTATTTTATGGCTCTGATATCCTGGCAGCTATCTTGAAAATCACTAAGACTATAGGATAACTGGAGCTTATTTTCTATAGAAACAGGGGGAAGCTTACCACCTGTTCATGGTGTGTCTCTTCTGCAGATCTTCCAAAGATCTCTGAAGATTCTCCATCACACACACCACACACATCACTTCAGATGTCTTTCTTCCCTGGCACCCTTACTGATGATGTCACACATTGGGTCAGAAATACTTTGAAAATTAAAACTTTTCATTTTAGAAGCTGATAGGATTTGCAATAAAATTTTCCCAATGCAACTAACGTCTATAAGGAGGCTACAAAATCTGAGAACCTTCAAATGTACAGGATGGATGGAGAGCAAGAACGGCGACAGTTCTGTCCATTTTCACTTTCTTTGCAAAATGGAGATTTCTTCTGAAAACTCAAGAGCAGCTGCTTCCTCCCCGAAGCTGAGCAATATTCCCCAAAAGCCTTTGTTTGCCCTAATATTCCATAATGTTAGGCTTTTACAGTCAATAAGCCATTAGTAATCAAGAGATGTATAATTTATTAATTACACTCCACATTAATATTTAATCTTTCTGATAGCTGAGTATATTTCTAAATCTACTTTTTAATTACATTTTAGGAATATAAATCTTCCAGACAACCATTAGAAAAATTTTATTTTTTTCCCTTTACATTGTGATTGCAGTAACTTTAAAAGAGCAGGCTATGAATTTTTGCAAGATACTTGGTAAAAGTGGCAATCTTGGTGCATAAGTACTATTCACCTCTCTGTGAGCTGATGGAAGGGTTGTGAGAAAAGAGTATTATAAAGAATTTACAAAGACAGAGGGGCCAGAGAAGAGAAAGGGAAAAAAAGAAGGAAGGAAGGAAGGAAAAGAGAGAGGAAGAGAGAGAGAGAGAAAGAGAGAGAGAGAGAGAGAGAGAGAGAGAGAGAGAGAGAGAGAGAGAGAAGGAAGGAAAGAGGAAGGGGAGAATGAAGAAAGATTGAGCTGTGAGGACAATAGACACCCAGGATCCCCTTGCCTCTGGGTTTATCAGGCTGTGTCAGGCAATGTTGAACTCTTCCTGGATTCTGAGTGGACCTTGGATGTGGGACTGAACCCAGCATAGCTTTTCTGTTATGACTGTTGTCCAAGAGATGGCATTTTAAAGCCATAAACAGAGCTTATTCACCTCTGTTTTTGTTTCCCCCAGAGAGGTATCAAATGCCCTTGACATTGACTTTGTCTCCTGCCTTCTTGAGTGCTGCCGAGTTTCCACTGGCATTGCTTTCCCGGCTCCCGTTTTCTTAGCCCAGACTCCGTGCTTTGGAAGGCTAGTGCCATGCATTTGATTTATTTGTATTTCCTTGGTCTTTCTGGTGCTTTATAGTCTTTCTCCTCTCTATACTGGGATAGTTTTTGAGAGCCTGATCTTACCCTTTGCCTATCTCCAGCCTGGCACTGCTGGCAGTGTCCTAGCAGGGGACAAACTGAAGCCCTGCATAATCTTTGAGGTAAATAATTCACTTATTGGTACAAGAGAACCTCCACTGGAAATCCCACCTTCTCCAAGCCATCTTCTTTAGTAGTCTGAAGTGCCTGTGGGCCACCAGGGAGAGGCAGGTACAAACCCACACTGGTCTCTTAGGTTCATCAGCCTGTGGTAATTATTTCCTTCAACTCAGGCAGTCCTTGGAGTGTCTCCTAGCCACCACTCTCAATATCGTAGCATTTTTTTTAAAAAAGAACTGCTTGCTTAAAGACTTTATTTCTTCATATTCTTAAAATTATGAACTGCATCATGTGTGCTATGAAGGCATAGAACAAATCTGTGGGAAGCTGTGTTCAAAGGGTCCTTCCTCCTGTTTGGCGGCAGCACGAGCCCACAGCCTGGTCTCCGAGGTCTGGCACACTGCCTGCTGTGTAGAGGGCCTTCCAGCAACATTTGCTGAGTAAACCAGCGCATGGATGTAGAGTTCTAAAATTTGTAACAGGAAGTCTTTGGAAACGTCCTTTGAGAGGAAATTTCAGGATGAGATGTGACTCACTGAGTCCTCAGAGGACAGAGGGTAACTTGAGAGATAGTCCCTTAAGACAGAGGGTAACGTCGAGACAGTCCCTTAAGCTCATGTGAGGTTTTCTTTCCTACTTGTCTTCTTCTCACGTAGGCAGAGTGACCAGGTCACAGTGTAAATTCCTTCATTTTTCCCAGAGTCCTATTCAGGCAGGGAGATTTTTAGATGAGGCTCAAACTGACAACTACTTTGAGTTTAGAATGTTCTAGTTACCCTGGACAATGTTCTCATTCTGTAAAAGCCAGCTCTGTTTTCAATAACCAAAGTGGTCCTGTTCGGCTGACATGGACAGCGGACCTTTGGTTCACTCTCAACTGCTAGATCCAGGGTGCTAGGGGGAGAAACTGCGGGACTGAAATCCTGAGGCTGGCGGAACAGCCCAGTTCTCCCGGAGCACATCCCCCAAGAGTTAAGTGCTGTTGAAAATGTCCATGTCAAGGGTAGACCATGTTGGGGGAGGCATTTCTTTGTGTAGTTTTAAGACAGGGTCTCACTATGCATCCCTGACAGGCCTGACTAGAGCGGCCTTGAACTCACAGAGACCGCCTTCTGAACCCTGGGATTAAAGGTGTATGCCACCATGCCTGGCATCGCATCCCTTTATGTTAGCTGGATAATTGGAGATAGACATTGACTCTTTGATTGACACCTGTCTGTTGCTTCCCAGTGCCACTCAGCTTTGAGAAGGAAGTGTCAACTGTGTGGTCCCCACTGAGAAACTGCTAGGAATGACATAGGAATCATCACTGCTGAGAACACTTTTCCAGTCCTCCAAGAAGCCGCCTCTAGCTGCAGGGGCACCGCAGACTCTGTTGGTTCTGAATTCGGCTTGCAGAGGCCATACGCCCCCCGGTCTGCACCAGCAGCAGTAACTGCTATACCCAGGATGTCCACATGTGGATCAGTGCCCTCCAGCTCACCTGACCCATGGCTGCTCTGGACAGTCCCACTCCTAGCTGCTTTGGAATTCAGAAGAGTAGTCCACAACAATATCCAAAGGAGGAAGAGAACATTGATTAGTGGCCCAGCAAAAACGTATGATTGACAGAAGGGGCCCTGCCTGTGTGCTACTTGTGATGGGTTCTTATGTGGTGGGGAGGAACGGTCTTGGTAAAAGTGGACACTTGAGCTGTCATTGTTGCAAAGTACAATTCTGAACCTGGGTAACACACCCATTCCCCATGGGCCCTGGAGATATAACCAGGCTGATCAGGATACTTTCCAGGCCAGTTTGGAAGGCTTTTTGTAGTAATATGGGGCGGCGGCAGGGCTGCGTCCCCAAAACCCCCAACCGCCTGCTCCGGCTAGCTTATGCCCCAAAATAATTACACAGACACTGTATTCTTTTCATCACTGCTTGGCCCTTAGCTCTGGCCCTTACTGGCTAATTCTGATATCCCAATCAACCCATCTCTAATAAACTGTGAGCACCGGTCTTACCGGGAAGATTCTAGTTCAGAGCTTCATCGCGTGTGTCTGCCTGGGAGGAGAGCTGCGGAGTCTGAGCTCACTTCCTCTTCCTCCCGGCATTCTGTTCTGTTTACTCCACCCACCTAAGGGTGGGCCTATCCAATGGGCCTAGCAGTTTCTTTATTGCTTAGCCAATGAAATCAACAGATAGATATATGACACTCCCACATCAGCTTTTCTCCTGTGCTTTTCTCTCCCTCATCAAGAGTTACATGAGGCTCCAATAAAGGCTTCTTAAGAAGGATCCTTGGTCAACATGTGCTCGCCTGGTTGCATGAGAATCAGATGAGATCTAGTACTCCTGACTCCAGTGTTAGCCTCAAAAGCACAAAGGAAGATGGGGAGTCCTAGAGAGTCCCCAAGAGCTGCTGGAGAGTCCTAGAGAGTCCTCCGAGTTCATGGAGAGCCCTAGAGAGTCCCTGGTAGCTGATGAGAGTCCTCGAGAGTCTTCAGAGCTTATGGAGAGTCCTCGGAGCTGATGGAGAGTCCTAGAGAATCCTCCAAGTTGATGGAGAGCCCTAGAGAGTCCCTCCAGAGCGGATAGAGTGTCCTAGAGAGTCACCAGGAGCTGATGGAGAGTCATAGAGAGTCCCCGGAGCTGATAGAGAGTCATAGAGAGTCCCCGGAGCTGCTGGAGAGTTCTAGAGAGTCCCCGGAGCTGATGGGGAGTCCTAGAGAGTCCCCGGAGCTGCTGGAGAGTTCTAGAGAGTCCCCGGAGCTGATGGGGAGTCCTAGAGAGTTCCCGGAGCTGATGGAGAGCCCTGGAAATTCCCCGGAGCTGCTGGAGAGTTCTAGAGAGTCCCCGGAGCTGATGGGGAGTCCTAGAGAGTCACCAGGAGCTGTCAGCGCCACAGCTCTGAACTGTGCCACTAGGACAGCTCCCTACTCCCCCAGCCCCTGTCTCTGTAAATGCAAGAAGGAGCTGAAAGGTTCTGAAGAAGTGAAGGCAGGACGCGAGAGAGGCTGAGAAGAGCTGCTGAGAGTTCAAGAGGGAGCCAGGAAAGAGTGAAGAGACAAGGCTCATGATGTCCTGAACCCAAGAACCATGACTCTGGACACTCGGTATAGGTGTGCTAGGCCCGGCTTTCGAAGTTTCTAGCCATATGCCTTTTTCTCAAGGCCTGGGACTAACTGCCTCGGTTTGGAAGCCCAAGTTTTGAGCATGGAACTCAGGACTATCAACACGAAGGTAAGTGACTCTTGCCTGTCTGTCATTTCTCCCTGAGTAGAGCCTGAGAATATGCCATCCAGCCATTTGTGACAACATGCCTCTGGGGGATTGGTATTTGAGGTAATACGCAAACAATTATGTTTAAAAAGAGCTTTCCCCCAATTGATGTGTTGGCCTATATGAAGCCGTCCGTCTTGGCCTTTGAGAGTTCCCATTATAGAGCATACATTAATGGTTATTTATATACATCGTCCCATGGCGCCGGTTCTTGGCGCTGACTGCAAGGCAGCAGTCAGTGGGTGGGCAGAGTGGATCCGGAGCTGATGGGAGAGAGAGGAGAGAGAGAGAGAGAGAGAGAGAGAGAGAGAGAGAGAGAGAGAGAGAAATGAGCCCTGAAAGAGGTAGGAAGAGCTATGGGACCGGATCACAGGACAGGGAAGAGACTTAGATATTTTTGATAAATACAAAACAAACAATTAAATAAATAAAAGTAGATGTTTGAAAATTGCTTCAATAAGACAATTCTTACTTTCCCAGTGCCATTGTAAGAGACAGAGTGACACTCCCATGTGTTTGGGAACAATGGCTCTTGGGTGAGGGGCTCCTGCTTCTGTTCCCCACTGCTGAGGTAAAGTGGAGCATCTGTCCCTGCTACAGTGGTTTTAATAATAAAAAATATGAATGTCCCATAGGCTCAAGTATTTAAATATGTGCTCCCCAGTTGGCGACACTCTTTGGGGATATTTAGGTGGTGCAGTCCTGATAGAGGAAGTATGTCACTGGTGGATTTTGAGAGATTCTAGCCATGCCCTGCTTCTGGTTTGCTCTCTGTGCTTTGAAAACATGAACCCTAAGCTTCCTGCTTCTGCCACCATGCCTGTACCATGCTTCTGTACCTTCCTGCCACGATGGACTCTTATCTCTCTGGAACTGCAAGCCTAAATATGCTCTTAAAAAGTTGCCCTGGTCAGAGTGTTTTATCACAGCAACCACAAGTAACTGCTAGGCATTGTTGTCCCATGACAGTTAGACTATGAACCAACAGCACTTTGAATGCAATGTGCCATTTTATTAAGAAAAATGTCATGCAGAAGGTACACCCTCAACTTGATTTCACGGAATAATTGCTTTCTTCCAGGGGGAAGTTAAAGAGGACAGTCATCTGGTGTTCCTCCTCTGTCCTACGCATGCCTGCTCCACGGAGCAATGGTTTCTGACTTCACTGGTGTGATGCTTGCTTCATTTTCCCTCTGATAGGAAATGTTCTGTTTCTCTCCTTTTCACCTTACATTTTATGTGCTATGTGTGTACATATATATGTATGTATGTGAGGGCATGCGTGTACATAGATATGTGGGCATATGTGTGTGCATGTGTGTATGTATATGTACATATATGTGGGTTTACGTGTCTACAAGTGTATGTGTGCAGGTCTATGTATAAGTGTATGTGCACATGTAAATGTATGTGTTTGCATGTGTGAAACTATGTATGTGAGTTTGTACATATATGTGTGCATGTATGTATGTGTGTATATATATGTTGATGCATGTGTGTGCATGTATATGTGAAGGCCAAGACTGATGTCAGGAATCTTCCCCAGTTGTGCTTTCCCGCTCACGCTGAGGCAGAGTTTCTCAGTTGAACCTGTAACTTGATAATTTAGCTAATGTAGCTAGCCATTCAGCTTGCTCCTGGGGTATATGTCTGCTTCTTGCTGGGATTATAGGTGGATATCTACTTCCCGCCACACTTGTGCATGCACCTGTGTGCGTGCGCGTGCGCATATCCACCCACGGTTTCTAGGATCTGATTTCCAGTCTTTGTGGCTCTCTGAAAGTGCTTTACTTTGATGCGTTCCTTGTGTTGTCCTCCTGAGACATCTTCCCCCCATTGCTTCTTTCCTTTCTTCGTTTCTCCTGTTTATATAGATGTTTTTCCCCAAATCAACCCAACATCATCTCTTGCCTGAACTTTGTTCTATTTATTCCATCAAGCCCTCGCTTGCTGGACTTATCCTGAGAGAGACCAGGAGCACCCAGACCATGTGTCTGTAAGTCGAGCTGGATTGCATAGGTTAAGAGTGAGGTGCTGTCCTCAAATAGAGTTTTCTTGGTGGAGACATTATCCCCTCTCCTGAGTTTTCAGGGTCTTTGTCAAGGTCTTCACAGTGGCTATTTATTTATTTTTTATTTATTTATTTATTTATTTTTGTTTTTCGAGACAGGGTTTCTCTGTAGCTTTTTGGTGCCAATCCCAGAGCTAGCTCTTGTAGACCAGGCTGGCCTCGAACTCCCAGAGATCCGCCTGCCTCTGCCTCCCGAGTGCTGGGATTAAAGGCGTGCGCCACCACCGTCCGGCTACACAGTGGCTATTTAAAGTTTGAGAAGTGGTTCTCTGATTAAAAGTACTACTCTTGCAGAGGACCTAGGTTTAGTTCTCAGCACCCACATGGCCACTTACAGCCATCTGTAACTCCATTTACATGAGTTTCAGACCTCTGCAGGCTCCTGCATGCATTGGTGCACATACTACACACACACACACACACACACACACACACACACACACACACACACACACGTAGATTCTTTTAAGAAAGAATGCTGATGAACTTAACTCGGTGAGTTAAGAGAGTTAAGTCCTCCAGAGCTTGCATCGGAAAGTACCGAGTCCCAGTACCTAAGTAGTGACTCCTTCTGAGTACAGATTTGCTGAGAGGACTGCACTGCCAAAGCAGACACCACTATCACAGCTAGCACACATCACACAAGTGCCGTCCTGGAGCCAGGCTGCCTGCCCACATTATCCCTTATCATTAGGAGTCTTCTGCCTGTGGCTGCTGCTATCTCTGTCTGGAAGTGAGTGTCTTTGCTCAGTGTTCAACTGTGGTCGTGTGATTACCCAGGCAGGAAGTGGCTGAACTTGGATTCATAGCCAAGTACTCCATGACCAAAGGTTCTTTGCTTTACATTTAACACTGCCCCTAAGGATTTGGGGGGGGGGGGAATCCTTGCTGCAGGGAGCCATAACAAGGAACAGAGACAATTATCTACCATTTGAATAACCACAGATCTTCGAGGACACATTAGTTCTCAACATTGGCTCTTTATAAAGTGAGATTTTATATAAATGGTCAGATGCTGATGTTTTTTTTTTGTTTTTAAACCTTTATTGAAATATTTTTATTATTGTGTATGTGCACATGGGTGCAGGTTCACACAGAGGCCTGCAGAGGGCGTCACACCCAAGGATCTGGAGTTACAGGTGGTTTCCAGTTATTGAAACCCCAGTTCAGGTCCTCTGTAAGAGGAGGATACGCTCTTCACCGCTGAGCCATCTCTTTAGCCCTAATTTTTCTGGATCTATATCCAGAACTTTGTAAGCAAACTAAAATAGAAAGGATCGCTCAGGTCTACTGTCTCTGCCTCCCCAGCACTGAGATTGCATGCATACCTGCAATCTCATCAGGCTAAGTTCTGGGTCCTCACGCTTACATGGCAAATAGTTTACCAACTGAACTATCTCTTCAGTGCATACCAAGTTATTTTCTAAGTTAACTCCGCAACTAGTACAGTTTCCCCAGAATGAGTAGCTTACTAAGTCTGTGTTCCTACTATACAAAGAGGAAACGGGGACACAGGCCTTTAATCCCAACACTTGGGAGGCAGAGGCAGGCAGATCTCTGTAAGTTTGAGGCCAACCTGGTCTACAGAGTGAGTTCCAGGGCAGCCAGGGCTACCCAGAGAAACCCTATCCTGAAAAAAAAATGTTAATATCATCATATAGGCAATAAAACAGTGTTTATTTACAGGTCATGAAGAAAATATGAATGACTTTCTGTAGAAATTGTGTGCTGTGTATTGCATACCTAGAAAGTATGGTGTGAACTGTAAGCAGCTTTGTAAAATCAATTTGTAGCTAAAATATGTAACAGCAGGGTAATGATTAGTGATTCAAATACAGTGGAAATCAAGCATCATCTTTGTTAAGACTCAAAAAGGCACACAGTTGATCATGTTGATATGAATGAGGAGCTGGGCAATTAGGATGTGATGGAATATGTTCCTTACCCCCACAAACATTTGAGGATTTTCAAAGCGGGGTGTGGAATGTCCCATAATGCAGTACAAACCGAGCCCCCAGAAACTGTGACTGCAGGGTCTGGAGAAGGCAGAGTGATCCGTTCCCAGGGAGAGAGATTCCTCCCCACTGTTAACTTCTCTTCTGATAAGCGAATGTTCAGTGTTAATGCCTGGCAAGGTCCAGAGAGGGGAAACCATAAGTGTTTATTGTCCATATTATATATGATTGAAATTAAAGCTGACTCTCCCATTAGGCAGCGCAGTAACGGGTTTCCTGACTTTTCATCAGAGCGACGATCCATATCCAAAAGACATTATATTTCCAAAGAACACTAATCAATGCTGAGAACACTTGCTATAAATTATTCACATCTGTTATAAACTTCTCCATCCCTTTAAAAATTAACGGAACACAAAAGTAGGCCCGTCTCACCTTGAGAAGTTGGACTATGAGGGGCCGATTACCATAAGCCAAGAGAGCTCATGTATTATGAGGAAGGAATCCGGCAACCTAACATCTGATAAAAGATGAGCCCTGCTCCTTGTTACGTGTTCTCTCACCACACATTAATATTTCATGCAACCATTTCAAAATAAAGTCATAATGTGGGTCGTAAATCACGAAACAGTGGTAATAAACCACTTTGGTTTATATTAGCCGTATAGGGTGCTGCTCACGCCTTCCCACCATTAGCCTGGACTATTTGAGCCTTCTCTTTCCCTCGCACGCTCTATTTCTTCCACCTTAAGTGGCAGGAATATGGAAAACAATGCAAAACCCACTCATCAGTGATAAAACGGGGGGCCATTTGTTCTCATAATTGATTCCATTTCCACTTGGACCTGTGAAAATGATAGCACAATAGAAAATGATGATAGTGTCGACCTGGTTTTATCAAAGAATGAGACTTCCCACTGAATCCAGTGGAGGTGACATGAAACATTGAAAGAAAAGGCTCCCCATGCTCCAAAGGCTGGGATTATTCATGTGTGAACCAGTCTGAACCTTCAGTGGGCGGTTTACTCTTCCATTGTCAGTGTGCATTGTGTACAGTGTATATGGCACTGTGTCTCACCAGGGCCTCTTCAAACACATCTGTTCCTCAGTTGAAGATATTCTCTCCCCTTATGCACACATCCTCTTGTTCCTTACTTGGCCAATTCTTTATGTATGTTCCCAAAATGATCCTGCAATAATGTATCATCTTGGTTATCTTATTTATTTTACTTTTGCTCTGGTGAAATCTGTTCTACCCTCTGGCATAAGTGGTCCTGAAATTGTTAGTGCTAATACTTGCCGAGACTGGAAAATATATCTAGATTCTAGATATGAATAAATATATGTATATTCTAGATGTGAATAAAACGTCTCCACGCTGAAGCCTCCTGAGCTCATAAAACCTGAACCGCTGCCAATTGAACAAATTGACTAAGACATAAACACATGCATATATGAGGCCTATAAATATTTGAGGGTGCTGTTGCTTGTGGTTTTTGTGCTTAATCACACTTCATTATCTTCAGGATGAGGGCCCTGTTGGTGCACCTAGGGTTCAGGTGGTCCATGAGACCTGGCCCCCGACTCATAAAGGGCAAGTGAGGTCAGCATTCAGTGCCCTAGAGGGATGCTCAGTGATTCTCTCAGGCCCCCTTTGTTCACTGTGTGTAAAAGCAAATAGCTATGGTTACTGCAGTGGGCTATGGTTGGAATGCGACTATAAAGAAGGTATACACAAGTATATTGAGCAATGGTGAAACCTTTTACGTATAAAACCATATTATTATCTGTTAAAAAGTTCCTTGATCTTTGGAAAAGTTCACAGACTAGGAATTCAACACTCAAATCCAGGCACAAGCACATGGGTTATGTATTCAAGAGCAGTGGAACTGGAATTTCAAATACGTACATAGGCCATATAGTATCTGAAAAAGGTAGAATGCTCATCCTCTTATATAACATAATATCACATTTGCAAATAACCTACACATGTCAACTTGTGTTATGTCAAACTCTAGATTAATTATAGTACCCATATCATGGTGTTGCCATATACCATAGTGCGATATTGGCATTGTATAGTTTTGTTCTGTATTGCTTCAGGCACAAAGACAATAAATAAAGGATTTCTTGCATTCACATTCATTTTTCCCCTGAGTATTTTTGACCCTTGGTTGGCTGAATCTGTGATGTAGATACCATGGAGACTGAGGGCCAACATTGTCTGTTGTTTGGGCTGTGGGGAGGGGAACTCGTATTTAAGAAACGTGCCTACCTGGTACGCTATGAAGCCTAAGGAAGCTTAAGGAAGACTAGACTAGGGAGGTAGAGCCTAGCTGCGCGCACCTCTGTACAGAGCAGCAAAGGGTTATTCCATGAGTGGGCTTCGGCAGCTTTGCTTTGCTTTTATGGAGGGCAGAAGATTGCTGGAGAGAGGGTCACTGTGGTCAAGAAGAAAGCTGAGCTTTGGCCTCACAGAGGAATCTGGTCTTGGTTTCAAGAAAGCATTTAAGACAACAACCCAACACTTTGGAGTACCTAAATGGACGGTGGAAAGTACGAGAAAACCACAGGTAGCGTTTGGTCAAAGACAGAGTGGTGGGAGGCGTGGGAGGTGAGCAGGGAAGGCAGAAGAGTGCAGAAGCTGGCACAGGGGCACGCAGTGCTCAAGGATTTGCAATATTTATAGCGGTGGGGGACCTGGGAGAGGCAGAGGGTGACAGCGGAGGAAGGGTTGTGGCCAGAAGAAAGACTCATGCGCAAAGGCCGGGAAGGATGTCTCTGTTTTGTCAAGGTAACACCATCATTTTTTGATTGCAGTGTTTCACGGTTGTGGCCAACTTCCGACAGTGGCTATCCCTTTCCCTGACATCCCAACCTGTGTCCACTTAATGGCTCCCTGGCCACGTTCATTGCACTGCAGGAGCTTCTGGCCTACTTAGCTCTTTGAGCCAGATGTAGGAAACATGGCAGATAGCTTCATTGTCTTTCAGCTGCCCCATGCTCTGGAGTTTAGGTGAGATATTGACGTTTGGGGTGGGCCTGCCTGTGCCTTCAGAATGCTTGTCCCTCGATAATGACCCTGACCCTTAGTGATGGCAGATGGGAGGTTCCCTGAGAGGCCAGGCGGGATGCAGGTAGGCTGTGTTTCGGTATCTCGTCTCTCACTTGTCATCTGATGCCATGTATATCATCCCTTCTAGGCTGTGCTAGATGGCAGGCCATCCATTGGCTGCTGCGGGGGCACCATCTGTGGCCCCTGACATCTGTGGTGCCAGGCTGTCACTTCATTTTATAGGTTCTTTCTGAAATAAACCGGGACCGGGTCTTTCATTAGAACATGGGTGTGGAAACCTCATTTCTTTTTCCATTAGACCAATATGTATTTGGTTCCTGGGATTTCTGTTTGGAATGACAGTGGTGGAAATTTGGGTTCTCCTGGGCACAGCCCTTCTTGGCTTCTGCTGGTTGACTTTCTAGAAATCGTTGTTTTCTTTCTCCCTCATCTTTGTAAACATAAATAACTCTGGTAATAGCGAGCACCGCCCGAGTGTTTTCCGTCGTCACTCCCTCTGTAGAGAAGAGTTCTTTTATGCTTTTTCTGTTTCTTCAATTTCAACATAGTTGAACTGAAAAATCTACTTCCCAGTGAACCTTTTAAAAAATAAGTCTGGCTTAATGGACGCCCTGATGAGAGCGGTTCACTGTGGGTTTTGCTAATGAAGACCCGAGAATGTCATCAATAAATTCTCACACGCCACCGAGCTGGAGATGTCTGTTGAAGCTGGCTGCTGAGAAACACTAATTGCACTACTAGCATGCTGTAGTTGGAAGCTTTATCACACACATTTCTTTTTCTCCCCAAGTTAACATAAAGACGGGCTGAGCTCAAAGTCAAACTTAGAATGTTCATCTGCATGTCAAGTTCATGCAGATGCACCTAAGATCACATTGCAATGGTTTATACTCCCCATATTTTAAAATACATTGCAGATGACTTATTTATTCTGTCAGGCCCTGGAAAAGTTAACAAAATTCTTTAAAAATACAAGCAAGGAGGTATTGATTCAATCGCATGTACAAATTCTGCCCCTGCTCCTTGAACCGCCACTCAGTGCAACCCAATTCCATTCTTCCTCATCTCCTCCTAATATTACTGAAGCTGGCCCCATTTAATTGCCATCTCATCTGCTGCAGGAAACAATTATTCTGAGTAAGCCCGCGGACCGCTCTGGTTTTGCAGCAGATTATTTAAAAACAATATTTCCTTAAGATAACAATTTTGATAATGACGCAGGAAGGAAATATATTCGCAATTAAACGAGCGTGCTTTAGCACAACAAGCAATAAAAAGCTTAACACTGAGCCGCTGCGAGTTAAATGCCGGAACAGTGTTGGACAACCCCCCTGGCTTTTGCTGACACATTTATTTTTCAGTAAATGAAGACTGTTTAGGTTTAATGCATTTGTGGTTGACGATAGTTTAAAAGATCAATGTAAATTCATTTTGAACTAGTAAATACGGCTTTAATGAAACTTCTAACAGCATGCTCTCACACCTTGGGCCTCTTCGTCATCCCTAGGTGACACAGCGGGTCCTGCTTGAGTCCAGTGACAGCCAGAGCATTACCAAGTGTTTGACAGGTTTTATTTGATGTGTGTGTGATTTATGGGCCAGGCTCTGGATTTCCACTGTTCTCCAGTTCGCCTTCCATCCGTACTCGGCACAGAACACTTATGAAGAAATCTATTGCTAAAGGTGCTTACAAATATAAAATCATACATAGCATGGATAAAATGTGTCTCTGAACTGGGCTCATTAAACATCCCCACTCCACGGAGTGAGGTAATGTTTGAGGCGGCACTCTGCAAACTGTAAAGCCGGCTGCAGAGGTTAGTTTTCATAATTACTGTTGTTACAGGAAGCCCCGGTCTTATAAATTATTATTCTGTTTTCCTTTAACACTTCATTCAAGAGTAAATAGAGGCAAATAATTTTCCTTAGAGCCTGTTTCAGTTTTAAATAGTTCGGAGAGTTTCATGAAAGTTGTTTTGTAAATCATACATGATGCTATTACTTTGTTTTTATCTAGAGTCTGATTTTATGTAATGTAAATAAATAAGTATATGTATGAAACATACTGATATGATAAACACACTCATTACACTAAACTGTGCCTGTGTGAGTCTTTCCACTGGGCCAGGAAATGGCAGAGAGGAAAAACTGCAAAGTGTTGCTTCGTGGAATGTTAAGATACACCCCTACCCTTCTACCCGCACCCCCTTTCTAGTGTTCTTGTAAATCTTCATTTTCTCATCTCAGAGGATGTTGCTGCTGCTGTTGCTGATACTTCAGAGAGGAAGTGGATGAGTGTAGTGGCATCTGTCTCCCCCAGCCTCAGCGACTGGGAAACAGTCGTCTGTGATGGGAACGCTCAAGGTGGAGTGAGTGGGAGGAAGGTAAATGGCTTCCAGGGTCAGACTTTGAACTTGACCTTGGCTTGTGACTGACTGGTACCGTCAGGTGCAATGTGAACCAGCAGAAAACCTCTGTGGTACCTTAAAAAGATTCTGGTGCACATACAGCTCTTCTGCTAGTTGGATCGTAGATTTGAGCTTGCATTTAGTAATGCAAATCTATGCTAATGCCACAATTAATAGTTTTGTTATAGTTTTGAAAATTTATGAAATAAAAAAATGCATACAATGTGAACTTAAGATGTCTAGCATACACCGTGTCACAGAAATATCACATCAGGGACACAACTTGCTTGTTCTCTCTTTCATTTAAACATATAATAAACATTATAGAAATTGTTAGTGATTTGAATGAGGTTTAAACAAACAAACAAAGAGAAATTGAAACAAATATTTTAAATAAAGAAAACAACTCACCATTCAGTTCCCAGGCTTGGGAACTGCTGAGAAGCCTCGCCCGCAGCGGCGAGGACAGAAACTAAAATAATAAGAAAAGTGCTTATTTCCGTAGGGCAGTTAGACATGGGAATCTGTTTCATTGCAGAACTTAGCTGATCTTGCAGTGTGGACATCCATTACTGGGAAAATAAAACGTAGTGGAATTTGCCCTAAACCAAGAGAACACAGATAACCCAGAAAGACACACTAGAGAAAGATGCACAAGGAATGAACTGAATTTTAGTCTGGGAGTTCGGAGATCAAGTGCTCAAACTATCAACAACCCAAGCTATGACATCATCTCCTCTGTTAGGCCTGTTGGTTCATTCAGAATATTCCAGAGGGCATTGCAAAGTAAGAGGGCTGCTGGGGAGTCTAACAGGCAGACAGGGGCTTGGTGTCAAGACTATCAGTATGCACGCTCTAGTCTCGTGTGCTCAGGCTATGTTGAAACTGTCTCTGCTGTCATAATTAGAGCCTAATAGTCCTATTTTCTAATTTTTATTACGTGACAAGTATCCTTCTAGAACGTTCTGCAGTAAAATCCACAGTACTCCCTAGCTCCCTTTCCCCTCGTGGGAAGTGAGGCTGCACTAAATATAAAGCAGCGTGCTCTAATTAGCTTTCTTTATCTTCTATCCTACTCCACGTATCACTGTTCCCGTCACTGTCTTCATCATTCCCAGATGATGTAAGGGAGGCCGAGGGAGGTCAAGTTCATAAGTCAATATCTGTTATCAACTATTGCCCATTTAGAAGAAAGTAAACTAGAGGCTGGAGTTTAGAACACTGGCTGCACCCCCAGAGGACTCAGGGTAGATTCCCAGCACCTAGATGGCAGCTCACAACTGTCTGTAGCTCTAGTTCCAGGAGATCTGATGTCCTCTACTAGCCTCTTCGGACTATAAGCGTGTGGTATACAGTGTACATGCAGCTACATACTCATGCACATAAAATACATACATTAAAAAGAACTTGTATGACTTTAACGTTACATGACAATAAAAAGAGTGGCTTCAGAGCCGGGCAGTGGTGGCACATGCCTTAAATCCCCTCATTTGTGAGTTAGAGATAGGCAGATCTCTGTGAGTTCAAGGCCAGCCTGGTCTACAAGAGCTCGTTCCAGGACAGGCTCCAAAGCCACAGAGAAACCCTGTCTTCCTTCTCTCCTTTCTGTAGGTTCTATATAATTGCTGTTTCCCAAGTGAATTAACCATGCAAGGCAGTGTCTCCTGAAGCCTGTCGGAGGCGTTGTGAGAAACAATGGCCCGGACTGTGTCTTGTGATGAAAGTGTGGTCATTCCGCTGTCTCTACTTCCCCGTGTCCTCTGCCTTCTAGGCTGTACTTGTCTCATGCGTCACTCACAGCCTACCGATGGGGGCTTTCAGCTGAAAGATTGTCACGGCACATTTTAAGGGTTGGAAGTAAAAATCTTTCCTTCAGATAAGTGAACGTACTTCAGTGTTTCACAGACACAGGGATTAGCTACCACTGATGGAGGCCGTAGCTTAATTCTTTCCAGATTAGATTTCCAGTCCTCCCTCCAAGCTTCTCTATCTTGAAAATTCTAATAGAAAAGGTTATACGATCATAATTCTAACGAGTAAGGACTCCAGTAGCTCCTGAGATTATAAGTCGCTCCTTGTGTACATCCTTGATGCTTGATTTTTATTTATTCAGTTTTATTTTTGAGACAGGTCTCCCTATGGAACCCAGGGTAAGCCTTGAACTCTGGACCCTCCTGTCTGAGTTTCCAGATTGCTGGGAAACACTGATTCTTCAGCCATTCGTGAGATGCTTCCCTTGGATTCTCTTACAACTTGAACCGGCGTTTAGGGTGCAGAGGGCAAAGTATAGAGCCTCGGCCACATCTGCCTGGCGCACTCAGCGGCCGTTCTTCATGATACAGTGCTCCCTTTCCGGGCTGCAGTCGCTCTTGCTGTGTATTGGATTCCTGGTTGCTCTCTGGACTGTTTTACTATTACACTGAGCTTGGCTGCAGTGAGTCAGCCTTCCTCTGAGCTGTCCTCTGCTAGGGCCCTGCTCTCATAGTCTGCGTGTAGCCCACAAGTTCGCTTACTTGTCCACCTGTCCCAGCCCTACATGTACACCCCTGCTGGAGTGTGGCCCAAGCTCTGTAAGTGACGGGCTCCGGGGACAGAGCCAGCACGTCTTTGTTCCAACACCTGCTTTTCTTCCACTGTAGCTACGGCAAGGTGGACTTCATTAGTAACAACGCTGTTTCACGCTGCCTGATCTGTGATAGGCAAACCTTGGAAGGTGTGGAGGGTCAGGGGAATGGGTAGGGGAAAAGAAAGTTGCGTTGCTAGGTCTGTTCTGTATTCATTTGAGAAAGGATCCGAGTGACAGTGGTGAACACAAATCTGCCTCAAAACTCAGTCGCCCTGAAGAGCAGTGGCGTGGCATAGTGCTGCTGTGAACGCCGCCTTTGAAGAGCATTTGAGACCAACTCTTAATCCTCGAAGCTGGCTCATGATGACTAAGTGTGGTTTTTAGAAAAGATAAACAGATGTTAGCTGTCTGTGTTCCTGTTAGCAGTCAAGATGAGCTGAGTCCCACCACAGCTTTGCAGCCCCGTGCAGAATAGGAAGCGGACTGTGTTTTCTTTCCTGAATCCCATCCCGTGCCTGCCTTTTCAGCGCGGCACACACAACACAGAGGCTGCTAATAGGCTGTTGTTTCTTTTGTTGCTGTTGTTTAATTACTCAAGGAATATTGCTGTTAATTTAATATCACTTAACTCAGTTTTATATTTCACCTGTCTTATTAATTAGATGTGCTGGAACCCCATTTCTCATCCCGAAGAAAGGAGTCTGAACTCGACCCCCACCAGCCCCATTCACATTCCTTGGTTAGTAGATGTGTGGTGCTTACTCATGACTTTTCCCATTGAATTCCTCAAATGTGGGGCATTTTCTGAAAGGCAGGAAAGTCTAATTAGGAAATGAAATATGTTCTCTGCACCCCAAGTCAGTGATGGTTAGCCCTGAGTTTGGGACGCACTCAAGTGTACTGAGTTTTCCGAAGTAAAGGTGTGAACTTGTAGTCATTAACACATGCTCAGTGTACTTCAGGTTAAAGGGCCTGCTGTAGCAGAACAGCAGGGCACTGAGTGAAAGAGAGAGCGTGACCCCCAGGAGAAAATTAATCTTACATATATTACATATCATTAGATACCAGGGTCATCTCTGAAAGTGAACTGCATTGAGAAATAAAGTTACTGGTTTGGACAATGCAGTCAATCACAGTGAAGGCACAGAGGACCAGCACCTTCATCTCAAGGCTAAGAGAGGCTGGGGTGGCAATTCTGCCCTGCAAGACCACGCTTGCTTCCCAAGAGGAAGGAAGCAGAAGCATTAAAGGTTGTCGAGATGCGCATATGGTTTTGCATTTAAAGCGTTATTGAGAGACCTCCTCGGTAAGGTGGCTGTGCCCCGTGACAACCTGAATAACAGTTTACAGAGCCCATACATTTACAGATGAGGGCTTCCTGTGTGTCTCAAAGGACTGCGGCATGTCAGATGCTGGCTTTTCATCCAGATGATCGTATTACAGGATGATTTCTAGAGTAATCACTTCCATCAGCTGCACACTACTGACCTGACGCCAATGCATTTCACCACGCCAGTGCCTCGTGTGTCTGTGGGCTGCTGGTGAAAACGTAACAGTGCCAGCAAGCAGCACAGGCAGCGTTCGGAAAGCCATCTTAAAAAGGCCATCCCGGTTCTCCCGGGGAAATACCAACATGAGAGAAGAAAGCTCAGGAAATAGAGATGACTGTCAGTGAGCGGCTAACAAGTTTGGTCAATGGCAAATGGATCGGTCTCAGACCTGCTGCCGAAGCTGATGAATGAGACCGCCGCTGTCTTCAGCTCAGTGACCACCTGTCAGCAGATCGCTGAAGACGCTCACTTTGATCGTTGCAGTCACTTCATAAAGAACTGCACCTTCATTTGCCTGTCTTAAAGACTCCATGTGTTTGTAAAGCCTGAAACACCTTCTCGGATTTGAGGATAAACTCATTTAGGAAAATAGGTGAATCAGGCTGGGAAGGTGGTTCAGAGGGTAAAGCGCTTCCCTTGCAAGCGCACACATCCAAATTGTGTTCCCCAGAGCTTACGTGCACAGGTAGTTCAGCTGTAGAGAGATGGAGACAGGAGGGTTCTGGGCTCTCTGGCCAGCACCCTAGCCTTCTTGGTAGGCAGTACCTTAGGAATGAAAGACACCCAAGGGTGTCTTCTGCCTTCCACATGCACTCACACATAGGTGAGCATGTACACACACACACACACACACACACACACACACACACACACAGAGAGAGAGAGAGAGAGAGAGAGAGAGACAGAAAGACAGAGACAGAGAGAGAGAGACAGAGAGACAGAGAAATTAACCTTATGTCTATTCTGCCCTGCTGTAGACATACGTTTCTACAGTTGTGGGTGGAAGGCAGGGACTTGCATGGAGAACCGGCTCCTTTATCTCCTCCACCTGTCTCCTCCCTGGTAGAATGTGTGCAGAGTTGCAGAAAGCCATACTCTTTCTCTGAGTCCCTTCTTAAAGCATGGGAGCCCTAATGGGCATTGAGAGGACCTGATTAACTTGCTGTTGCTTGCTGAGAAAACACTGTTTATAATGGAATCAGCTTTTTGCTAACAAGAATATATATTAAGGCATAGCCCAGGAAAGGCATAATACGGGCCTCCTAATTATTTTCTCTCACATCTTTCTCACTCCGGTTGATGATATGAAATCAGGACCAGACACACAATCACTCATTTCTTTACTTACTGGAAAAGGGAACAGATTTTATGAAGATTAGAAAATTTCCCCCACCCCATTTGTCTCTCCTGTCCCGCATCTCTACCGTCACCCCTTCCAATGGTAAAGAGTTCCGCGTTTTCTTCTTCCTGTAATAATTATGCATATGCCCAGCTCCTGTGGCTCCCAAGCCTCATGAATTTGCAGAGTGGCCTCGGAGAGGCTCCTTCTTGTCTTGGGGACAATTGCCAAAGCTGATCCAAGGAGAAACAAATGGTGGGAGAGAAGAATCGCTGTGCAGCACAGACTGGCAGCTTTTGGTCATGTGCCACTGTGGCCCTCCGCCCTTGTCCTTTGCTCTTTTTTACACTGTGTGCCCTGACAATTGGCTGATCCTCATGGCTGTGCCTCTTTTTGGATCGACACACATCTTGTTCTGCGCATGGCTGCTGAGGCCAGCTCTGCCCTGTTAGTGGTGGGGACACTGGGTAGAGGACAATCTGATCTCTATTCTCCTTTTGCGGTTTTTTAGGATTCTAGTGATTATTTGTTGGCAGGGGAGAAAAGAGGACTCAAGATGTCACTTTCTTATATCTGAGAGTACCAGGTTAGGGAAGTGTCAAATGCCTCTACCTTCCTGGTGTCTGGCTGCCTGTATTCAGGTGGGCACAGTGGGACTCTTCCGGGTGATTATCTTCAGTATAGACAGAGTCCCTTCTTCAAGAGGGAGGCCCTCTCCAACGGGCTAATGCGTTTCTGCTGGGATCGATGCCGTGGAGCCTGCATACATTGGTGAGTAACCACGCAGCTAGTCTCAACTTATCTGACAGTGATTATGGATTTGGGTGCCAAGGGCAGCAATGAGTAAATGGTCCAGGGAGATATCAGTCGTGAATCTCTGCATTCTTTTCTTTCTTTCTTTTTTTAATTTGGTAACATCTAAATAAACAAAGAAAAAAGGCAGAAAAAGGAAGGCCCAGAAGCCTGGGAGAGCATGAAGATGTCCCTGAGGTGGTTAACAGATATTCCTGCCAAGGCCTTCTCTGTATACCTGAACTCCTCCCAGGAGCCCCACCAGCTTGCTGCCCTTCCTTTCCCCATTTTCCTCCTAGAATTTTCTCTAGCACCAGTCTTTCCACAGCCACCCAACCCGTTATCCTCACTGTCCTCCCTCTGCTTGGTGCTCCCAGCTCTGCATCCAAAGAGCCCCTTGTGATGGCAAGCTAAGTGTAACCATAACCCAATCTTCTACAGAAGATTAATATCTGTCCTCGTCATCACTGAAAATCTGTGATTGCTCATCAATGAATACCCCGGGGCATTCTTCTGTGGCCTTGGGAGTGGAGGTGGCTCAGGTGCTCACTACCTGTGGTGTGTTTTCCTTAAGATAGGCCTTTCCACCAATCTGTTCTATTCTGCCTGGTTATCTCCACATCTTCTTCATGTCATTGGCCACTAGTAAAAGTGACAACAAGAAATAACTACTACGCAGCAGCCTTGAGTCATACGAGGGATGTATTGATGGCGTGATAATTGATCCCCATCGTCAGAGCATGCAAGAACAAGTATCAGTAGCTTCATGGACAACTGAGATCATCTTAAATGTATTCGACAGACTGGACCCAATCCTCACATTTGTGTGGATATTTATTGTGTTTTGAGCTTGTTTTGGTAGAGTTTTGATGGAATTCTCTGAAATCTGTGTATGAGTCAGTGAGGGCTTGATTGGACCAGAGTGAGACATGGCTGGGAGAATGGTCCCTTTGAAAATCCCTGTCTGTGCCTTTTGAATGGTTTGGGTCACTTTCCTTTATGTTTTTGGTCTTACTCTACCAACTCCCCCTTCTCCCACTGTCCCCTGGGAGTAAGTCTGTGCCCACAAAGCCCCTTGTGACATGGCGCTTCCACCCCATCTTCTCTGCTTAGAACAAGGGAGCATTGTCAGGCTTTGAGGCCTGAGTTGTCTGAGACCACCCATGCCCTGTCTGCATGGGCGATGGTTGGGCACTGAAGAATGTTTACCATTGGATGGATTCCTATGATTTAGCTGAAGTGTGGCTCCGCAGCTACTCTTGGATATGTTCCTTATGAGTCTAGGGCACCTGCAACAAGAGGCCTAGGACCAACACAGATCACCCAGACAAAGCCAGAGAAAACTTAAAAGGCAGAAGTCTTTTGTGAACTGAAATCAAAATCTCAAACCTCTTCATAAAATCTGATTGTTTTATAAACAGAATGCAGATCAGGTACATTGTTTCCCTTCTTCCTGGTGACTGAGGTGTTAGTTAGGAAGTGCCACCTGTACCCTCCTAATGAAGCTGTCACAGGGCCAGCATCCCCCCCCCCCCAGTTTTCCCTTCCTGGGCCAATGCCACAGGTCTCCAGGACTGGCCTCTGCTCCCTTGTTTACATTACTGAACTCCACACTAACAAGCTCTGGTTCTCCTCTAATGACCGCCCTGCAGGTACAGGAAAGCTTAGGCCTACCATTTTCTGAGGCGAGGCAACCATAAATTTCACAGGATTGTGTTGACGTTAATTGGTTGGAGTTGGTGTGAGACATTCTAGCTCCTGGCTCATTTGTCTTCTGCAGTCTTTGACTCGGTCAGTTCTCAGGCCAGCAGTCATTTGACCGTGGGCTTAGCAATATTTCAGAGTCACTGGTGGCTCAGTCACACTTTAGTTTATTGCTCAATAAAATAATAAATAACAATGTGCTTAGAGGGTTAACTAGGGCACCTTTCTCTAGGGAGATCATAAAGCTTCATGTGCTTTCAGACCAGTGAGTCCAGACACCTTCAGGCCAGAACGAAGGCCTGTCCAAAGGTGCAGCTGCCGACACCTCAAGCCAGTTCTGAGCTGTAGAGTTGCAGACCAAATGGGAGAACATGGGAAGCTGACAGTTCCTGTGATGGAGACACACACACACATGCAAATACAATTTGTTTTCTCGTGGAACAATCACTTTCTAGCTCTTGCATTGCCATCAAGTTCCAGGCCCATTGCAAATGAACCTGCTGGCCACCATTGTCTACAATTGCAAGATGATGAGTGGTAAATTGTTCTTAATGCAGGCACTAATCTATACAGTATGCCTCTGTTCTTTGTGTGTGTGTGTGTGTGGTGTGTGTCCGTGTGTTTGCATACTTGTGTGGCCATACAAGAAGCTTCAAGCTAGTTTGCACACGGGCCCTTTAGATGTTTCAATGGATCACTAAGTCATTGCTGTCTGTAGTGGAAAATCATTTAAAAAATTCAAAACTTCTGGGAGCTGAAGCTCCCATAAAATACAGTGACAAGATTTAGAACTAAAGCTCAGTTTGTAGAATGCCTGCTTACCATGTAGAGGCCTCTGGTTCAGTTCTTAGCATGGCACAAATTGGGCATGGTGACTCAGGCCTATGCTTATTATCCTACAACTCGGGAGGTAGAGAAGCAGGAGGGTCACAAGTTCAAGGTCATCCTCAGGTTTATCGTGCAAAGCTGGCTTGTTCTTTATGACCATGTCTCTAAAAAATCTGATGGATAAAATAAAATAAAATCCAGTATAAGCTTGGTGTGGTAGTGCATGCCTGTGATGTTGGCATTTGGGAGATGGAGGGGAGATTAGGAATCAAGGTTATCTTTGGCTATATATAATGAGTTTGGTGCCAGCTTGGACTACCTTAGACTCTGTTCCCCAAAGCAAAAACCAAAAACCAAACCAAATGAACAAGAAGACCAATAACAATTAATGATTTAAAAAAGCATTCTTGAACTTAGATCTCATTTCCAAGCATTTGACTTGCAATCTTCGCGCTTATTTGTATAGACTAGTGATAACAGTTCCTGGCACACACCCAGCACGGGTTCCTTCCTCTCCGGCTCCACTGTAGACTGCTCAAATGCAGTGGCATTCCAGCTGTCAGTACTATTATGATGTCATCACCTTAGTAAGATTTGCTTCCCAGATACATTTGCACACACAGCGCCTGGTTCCAGAGGAGAGGAAGAGTCTTCACTTGACTCTGTCCTGCCAGTATTCACTCAATGCCAGTGACTGTCACATTTATGAATGGACTATGAGTTGCCTTCAACATCTAATTTTAAAGAACGCCAAGTTTCTTCTAAGATTTCTGCAACAGCCACCTGCTCCTTAAGACCACGTCAGCATCTCACATTGCTTTCTGAGCTGTGCGGCTTGCACATTGCCCTTTATGTCCTCTGCACATCTGTCTGACAGCAGGTGGAGCTCAAGGGGGCTTTGCCTGCCCCCAGCAGAGAGGAAAGTGTTACTTTTCTTGTGCTGAGAGGCTGAGCCAAGAGCGGGGATTTCACAAGCGTGTTACCTAAGTGTTTAGACATACAGAGTCAGTTTGTATCTTTTTTGTTTTTTTTTTTCCTCTTTTTCTTTTTGGTTTTTGGGGACAAAGTTTCTCTATCTGTAACAGTCTTAGCTGTCCTGTAACTAGCTCTTGTAGACCAGGCTGGCCTCGAACTCACAGAGGCCTGCTTGCCTCTATCTCCCAAGTACCGGGATAAAAGGTGTGCGACACCACCACCTGGCTCAGTTTGTATCTTACATTAACTGTTTTGTTCATCGCTGTAATGAAGATACCCATCACAAATAGGTTAGGAAGGGCTGGTGCAGTCTGTCATGGTGGGATAGCCATGGAGCGATCATGAAGCCAAGGGGCACAAACACTGTGTTCAGCTCAGTTTCTCCTTTTTGTTCAGTCTGGGGAACCACAACCTATAAATGGTGTTGTCCACATTTAGAGTTGACCTATGTGGAAACTTTCTCATGTATACACTAAAGGGTGTGTTTCCATGGTAACTCTAAATCTCATCAGATTGATGATTACAATGAACCATCCTAGATTCTTGGGGGCTGTTTTAGAGCTTGGGCATGTGCCCAGGCATTTGCGTATGCAGTAACGACCCAGAGAGCAGTTTGGTCTCGCATCATTAAGGATACGGGACTGCCACTATGTGAGCCATGTGACAATCTCCTAAGCAAAAATGAAGGCAAAAGTTTCAGCTGGTAGTTTTATGAATGTGGATCCGATTCCCAGGACACCTGTTGCAATTTCCAGTGAATTGTACCAAGGTCACAAGGTTAGCTGTAGACAGAGAGGCTGGAGAACACTTCTGAGACCAGAAGTTTCTGGCTAGTGAGCAGGGAAAGAACGTTGTAAGTGTGCTACACAGTGACGGAACCCAGGTTGAACTGCCATTTGGGAGAGTTCTAGGTGTCCCTGAGTCAGGAGCCCAGAGTCACATATTGCTCATTAACACTGTACCCTTCCCTGGTGATTAATGGCCTGGGATGATACCTCCCACTCTTTCTCTAGCCTCCATGGATCTTCTCTCACTCCACAGAGCATCTGTCAGTCTGTCCCAAAGCTCTGGGTAACTTTCAGACATCCATACACGCTTCCCTGCCTGTCTTTCTTCCTTCCTTCCTTCCTTCCTTCCTTCCTTCCTTCCTTCCTTCCTTCCTTCTATCCTTTTTTCCTCCTTCCCTCCCCCCCTCTCCCCCTTCTCGGGAAACTGTAGGCTATTCTCCTAAGCCAAGCAAAATGCACTGAAGAAGTTCACCTGCCACATTGATTTACTTCCCTGATGGCAGAATGGATGGCAGGTTGCTTGCTTGTTGAGATGAAGACAGAAGTGTGTGTCATGATCTCTCTCTCTCTCTCTCTCTCTGGATTTTATGGAAACTTTATTTGGGTGGGTGACATAGCTACACAGAGGTAGATGGAAAGGTTGCAGGGAGGAAGAAGCAGTCGTATTGTGTGTTCAAGTGAGGAGATAAAGACTCCATAGTAAATTTTTACAAGGGAGAGAGAAGTCTATGACTGCCTGTATCCAGGACCCCTCCTCAGCAGCAAAGGGACCTGAAGGGAATGTATCATGTGACTTTTGAACAGGAGAAACTGGTGCAATGAAGTTTTGCTTGGATTTTTGCTTTGGGATTGTTTATTTTTAAAATTTAAATCCTAGCTATCTTGCAGGCTGGAATCCATCTTGCTACAGTGAATTACCCTGATAGGCTCTGAGAGGTAAGAGCTGAGACTTGGAGACTTTGCAGTGTCTGCACACAGAAAAATCAGAGTTGAGAAAGAAAGGAGTCACCTTTGATGATTACAGAGAAACAGATGGGAAAGGGAGGTGGAAGTAGGGCCTGAGAGGCCAGAAGTCACCTAAGAAGGCAGGGGCAGGCCAGCCTCCACAATGTAGCACATGGACAGCCACTCAGTGGAATGCTTTCGGCCAGAACTCTGTGATATTAGATTCTACCCAGAAGAAGCAAGGGCTAGGTCTGTAACTCAGGTGGAGGACTGCTTACAGCCAAAGCTCTGGGTTGGATCCCCAGCACCACCATGCCAACTGGTTTTGGTGGTTTATACCTGTTTATCCTCCCTCAAGAGGTAGAGGTAAGAAAAGAGAAGTTTCAGGTCGTCCTCAGCTATACAGCAAGTTCAAGACCAGTCTAGGATATGAAAGGAGAAACTCCGTCTCAAAAACAAAGAGGCAAAGATAGAAAAAGAAGCACACACATGTCTATTGCTCAATCCAACTGGTTGCGTGGCTGCAGTGTGACTCCAAATGCTACCCATAGATGCTTAGTCCAGGGGACCTGACACTCAGAGTTGGAGGAGTGAAGGAGAAGATGACCTCTGCAACTTGTGGAAACCTTGGGGCTTTGTTGGTTCTTCCTACACTGTATCCTGCGGGATTTAATCTGGGTATTCATAGAAAGGTCTCACAACAGTGAGTCTCCCACAGAACAGAATTTTCTAGCATATTCCTTGGTGTTGACAATTACGGAATGTGACTCTTCTAGCTGGGAGAACATAGTCCTCATTCAGCTTATACAGAAGCACAGTCTTGGGAATAAGAACTAAAGAAGATTTGCAATGAGGAAGAAAAGATTAGATGCTCAAGTAGATTTTCTGACAGCGCATAAATTCTCTCCCCTCGCAGAGAGTCAGAATTTATGGCGGCACACTGAGTGCCTTGAGCTCTGCCTGGGGCATGTTTCTACTTAGCTTAGTGTCTCCCATACCTAATTGTCCCCTGATCTTTTCCCAGATATCACACATTAGCATGGGAAGACGTGGGACATGTCGCTCTACCCAAGAGCCACATTATTCAAGAGTGAAGAGCTTCTGCAAAGAGCCAGGGTCGAACTCTGCATGACGGTGTCACAATTGCTCACATTACATTCACTTTGGAACTTTCAGGGATCATTTTGGCTTCAGCCTTTCTACACTATACATGATGGGTTCTGTCAGGATCTGGGAGCCTACATTGCCTTCTATTTGTCAAAAGCAATAAACGATTGAGCAATGATCACTCAGCGACCACAAAATGCATCCAGGGAATTGGCACTGTCAGATCTGGATATTAGTCTTTGGTGGCCTCGCTGTGGTAATTAAAATCTAATGATAATGCAAATGCTAATGAGATTAGCAATTCAACTGCAATTAACGTGGTTTATGCGCATTATCACCGGCCTGTTGCCTCTGCCACAGCATCTTAGTTAACAGCGGCCTTTTTTTATAGTACTAGGTATGGTGGCAAGTTTATTCTTCTAGGTGGATCCCTGACTTGTGCTTAGTGTTGGCTGCTCCATCACTGACCGTTGTCACCACCACGTGACTGTCATGAGTACAGCCAAGGGTTCCCATTGGGTGGGGGACCAGGAGGAAGGAAAGAGAAAATAGAAGCCTGGGGCATCATCATAGTGAGTGAGTGGCATGGGTGCCAGTGAGAGTCTATAGAAGGTTAGTATACAAATTAGGTGGCAGGTCATTTCCTTAGGGGACTCCAGACATGGAAATCTGAGTCGCCTCTGTCTGGTTGTTGACCGTATTCCTACCTATCACCGAAGTCCAGCAAGATTGTCATAGCATGCTAAGAAGTTACTGCTTTAAGTTATGAGTCTTCTGTGACTCAAAGTGACATGCAGTCTGGTGTAACTGCCCATGGTGACAACCATTGTGACATCTTTTAATGACAGGCAGCATGCAGGAGCATTCTCTGGTCTATTGTCTTTGCCTAGTCCTCTCCACCGTTTTCACATTGCCAGTCCCTCCTCCATAATTCTCCCCACCACTACCTCTGCGTGGAGGACTCTCATCTCACCTTAAACCCAATGCCAGGCTGTGCAGCGTTCCGAGAGGGGTGCACACAGTGCTGTTAGAACCTGGATGTCTGATTAGTTCATTTGTTAGTACAATTTTTCATGCAGATGTTATATCAATCTTAGAAAGCACGACGTTATTAAGAACATCTTTCCTGGGGTGAATGCGGGAAGGAATTGCAGAGTGGGCTCATTAGGTGAGCAACAGAGAAAGAACCATCTCATAATGGCTTGTGTAATGGAACCATTTAATAAAAATAGGTACAAAATACTGGTGTAATTAGACGAAAAGGTCACAGAAATCATCAATTTAGATGGTGGTGATATGAGAACCAGGACTTGGAACTTCCAGGAAACTCTCTCCTCATGATGATCTGAACCACAAAAAGTGTTTTGCATTTCCAGCTTAATAGCCCCAGGCACAATGCCACCTGCGCTGAGCAGGAGGGACCTCTGCTGAGCAGCCTGCCTGGAAGTACACACAGTGGCTTCTGCCTGAGCTGACTTTAGAAAAGCAGGGTGGTCACAGCCCCCACACCTGTCTCCTTCCATAGCACACAGTTGAGTTTCTTTGGAATACTGTCCTGGTCAAATTCAAAGTCAAATTGGTCAACTTATCTATGACTTAGGAAATGAAGGATTTCTTAAACATGACCTCTAAGATAAGGGTTTTGCTTTGTAAATGTGCGCAGGCGACATTCTAGTTCCTCCTGTCTGTTTCTGACCATGAAACTTAAGGCAGCTGGGGAGGCTGCAACCATGTGGAAACCACGACCAAGAAGCCATTTCTGTCTGAGATGGGGCTTGTCTGTTCTGTGGATGTCAGACTGCTCAGTGTTCAGTTCCCCTCTTTCCATCTCTGCTGTTTCTTATCTTCCTGGGCCTGATCCAGTGCCAGGAGCATAGCGTGTTCCGAAGAGGGACTTAGGAAAGAAAAGAAAGAAAGAAAGAAAGAAAGAAAGAAAGAAAGAAAGAAAGAAAGAAAGAAAGAAAGAGAAAGAAAGAGTAAGCCCAGAACAGGGTTGGCTCGCTGAGGCTGGCAAGAAGAGCCTGCGTGATTGGGCGATTGTTCAGCGGCTTGCCGTGCAAACCCAAGAATCTGACCCATCTGGGCTCCAGGTGATAGATGCCTCTTCCCATATCATTCCTCCAGTGGGTGTCAAGACACATTCCTGTGTCTGTCACAAACTAGAGGGCTGGAATATCTGGGCTGTGTGGTCTGAAGCACTAGAGGATGGAGGTCAGAAGTCATGACATTGACAGAGTTGGGCCTCTCAGACACTGTAGGCCCAGCCTGTTATAGGCCTCTCTCGAGGTTCCTCCGTGTCCCTTGATGTCTAGATGTGGTATCCTTCAGGCTGACAGGCTGTTCTTTTGGTATTCTTTCAGTATGCATAACACCGTCCCAAACATATTGGTTCACTATAATGCCCTCATTATAATATGATTGATTATATTTATACTAACCTTGTTTCAAAAGAGAGGCTCACATTCTGATGTATTTGTGACAACACTGTCTAGTCTGAGTGACAGTTAAATGAGTCTTTGGACTTAAGATGGGGTTGGACACAGAACTGAGGACAGGAATTGAGGCTGAGCTGCCTGTAGGCATGAGGGGTGGAGGTGCTACTGCGATGTCATAGTAAAGCTCTGGCCATCTTGGGAGTGCTGACTGTGGACAGCTTCACGGAGGAGGCTGACCGTGATGATTAGCGCCCTACACTCATGTCAGATTTTTCACAATGCTGTAAGGATCCTTGAGGAATGGATTCGACATTCCCGCAGGTTCCATAAAGTCTGAAGCTTGAGGTGGCAATGAACTCTGTGTATACTCTGACCTGTGTGCTTGCCTACTCTGAAGCTAAGTTTATAAATCAGACACAATGAAAAAATTAAGAATAATTTATAATAAAATAAGACAGTTATGTAGTATATGCTGTAAATGAAGTTTCTTGCGATTTCCTTGCTCTTTGTTTGGGTGTACTTTTTTCCTTTTAATACTATAGTTTACTACGGTAGCCGAAATCTTACCTTAGAGAGTGGAACCTCAGAGGTGGGTGGGACACCCAGTAAAGACCTCTATGAGAGTTTTTACGGGTGTATGTGTGTGAGCGCACGTGCATGTGTGTGTACAAGCATGCATGTGCTTGCATCAGTGCATATAGGCATATGTGTGTCAGGGAGGTAGGTGGAAAATAGCATATTGTGTTTCACAAAACTCCTGCATGTGCACTGTGAAAACATGCCTTTCACATACTGTCAATGCACACGTATAGAGATGTGAGCAGTGTGAAGACCGGAGACTAGGGTTGGGGTCTGATTTGAATCCGCATTCCTGGCCACTTCCGGTTGTGCATCCATTGGTCTGAAATGCGCATGTTTTAGTCCATAAGGGAGGCTACTGGAGTAGCTAGGTGGTGAGATGGTATCCCATGCAGCTAGGACAGTCCCTCAAAGGTCGTCAAAGCTTTGGAGAAGTGGTTTCTTCTTCCAGTCCCTCACGTCTCTCCCTATACTGAAACTCCTTAACTGCTTTGTGCCTTGAGCTCTTTCCAAGACTGGTTATAGCTTCAGTGTCCTGGGTGACAGAAACAGCATCTCTGTGGATCAGAGGCTGTCAATCAGAGGCTGTCAGCTTCATCCAAGCCCTTGGATGAATAGCGTTTTTCTGAGCTGGAGCTTCCGCCTAAGCTCACTATATGTGCAGGACACACATGTATGCTACCTCACACACACTGTCTGAATGTCAGCTGTTGGGAGCAAAGCGCTGCTGGTAGCACTGAGATAAAATCTAGGAGGCTCTTGATTCTCTCCGTATCCGTGAAATAATGACTAGCCAACAATCACAGACTTCACAGTTCTTTACTGCGCTCACCATATAACATTTTCCCCTTTAAAAGGCAAGCTTTCTGGAGCAAGGGACCATGTCATCTTTTCTCAGTCTCTAATGTAGTCCCGGAAGGATTCATAGTGCTGGCCACCATGAGCTAAGCACAATTGTTGCCAATTGTGATGTGCTCATCAGCTCCTGAGCCCACCTCTACCCCATCCAGCTCCTCACTGAATAAGTCTGCATCTCGAAGAGCCCCAGGCCCCATGTAAGAATCCCGGCTGTGGGCTGTGAACCCAGGCTGGACGAGGAGCTGCCATGCTTCCTTGATTAATGTGCCCACCATTTCCCAAGCATTGCTTGAGTGTGCACACGCACGCATTCGCTGTGTTTTGTTATTTTCCTGATGACCGGGAGGGACTTTCTCTCTATGATAAGCTAATTCATAGAGAGGCAAACCAGTCTATTAACGTCACAGTGTATCTTTGCTGTGCAGACCCACCGACTCCAAAGCCCTGCCACCCTAGTTGCCTCTCTTCTTGGACTCTCACAAGGTTCCTGTATGCAAGGCAACTGTCTGCCTTCTCCACTCCCCTCAGTCAGATAGCAGGTCGTTCTGGAAATCCTAGATCTCAGAGTCCTTTCAAACTGTGCAGTGCTGAGCCCAGCCCTATGAACCTGACATTCCTGTATCTTCTGAAAACCCACAGAAGATTCCGGTCCTCAGTTCTCTCTCATTCCTTCTGCCTTTCACCAGTCCAGGTGGTCCCCATGACATGGCAGGCTTCCTTCTGTTGGGAATAACAAATACTCTCCTCAGTGACAGCTGTCTCTTGGGTCTGTGACCCTCATTGTGCCTAAGTGGTACTAAAATCTACATTGTAAAAGAGGTACACACACACACACACACACACACACACACACACACACACACTTCTCCTTTTTTGCTAAAGAAAATATAGTTGAGATTGTGAGGTGGGATGCCCTTCTGTTTGGATATGTCCATTATTTTCATCAATAAGTTAATTTGGTGAGATGTAGAGACACAGGAGGACTGGGTATTCAGCATTTTTCCCTAGCCATGGGGAAATGGTCAAAGCAGTACTGAAGCGCACACACCCTAGAAGGCAGGGCCTGCCCTGGGATGGAGCTTTGAACCAGTCATCATTTTAGTCACCTACTGGGTTCTTGGGTATTGTTTCCATAGGCAAGAGGGGGGCAGCTGTGGGGCAGGACCGTTAAAGACTGAGCTGCAGCGTGGGTTGATGGGGGAGGATTTTCCTAAGTCCTTTTTGAAGTAGGGAAGTAAAATGTGCAGAGAACCTTTGCATGATATCTCTCTCTCTCTCTCTCTCTCTCTCTCTCTCTCTCTCTCTCTCTCTCTCTCTCTCTCTCGGAAAGCACAACAGAGGTAATCCATTATAAACACACTTAAGTGTTGGTGATTGTGAGGAAGAGTGTGGAGGGCCCAAGCTGTGCTGTTGATCCTCCTGCATGGGTGGGGCTGGGCTGATGTGGGGTGAGGAAATAGGATGAGAGAAACCTGGGTGCATTAGTGGAACGTTGGCCCTGAGAACCCTCTATCAACATCATACTTAGGTAGCCCAGTGTGTTATTTGCTTGTGTTGTTATAATATGTGCAAATACATCTCAAGGCCCTAAAATTTAATGGCTCTGCAATTGAGTAGAACTTTAGAATATTTTAATATCATCTTAATAATGAACATGTTTATGGGGTAGAACATTATATTTCAATGTCACTGTATACTATGTAATTTTAGCCACCTTAAATTCTTATCATTGCTTTATGGTAAAATGGCCAAAACCTTCCCTTCTTGTCAAATGAGAAAGACATGATGTTCTTGTTAGCTGGGGATCCCGTGCCATGCCGCAGAATAGCAGGGCTTATTCTTTCTCCCCAACAGGCGTGCTCTGTCCAAGTCCCTTCCAGGCAGACATGGGCAGGGCTTAAACTGCTCCCTCCCATCTGACTTGGGGACCAAAGGTCTGGGAAGACACAGTCAGGTCTCTTCCGTGTGTCTGCACTGCCAGAAAGAATGGAGTATTTCTGCCCCTTGAGTCATCGGCCACCCCAGACTTGCCAGCTCTGTCCCCTGTGGTCACTTGGGCCAGACAACAGCGAGTTCTTTTCTCACAGCCCAGAGTCTCCTGTCCGGCAAACTTAGCCCCTTCTATTGGCTGTTAGTAAGCCGGCAGTCTAAATCTGGCCCACGGCAGTTTGATGGAGATCATTTCCAGTAAAAGAGGATGTTTCCTCAGCAGTTTTCAAGCTGGCGCTGACTCAAGCGTCCTCGGGGGAGCCCACTTAACTGGTCATTAGGGAGATGGCAATGAGGCATAGAGGAATTATGTAACAAGATGCGCATCCTGTGGCCCCCAGGGACGCTGACCTTGGCTCCTTGGGCTGAGGGGTTTGGCTGATGCTACTCCACAAAGGGTTCTTCTGTGGTCAGTCCTCAATTCCTGCATGGGCTAGAACAAGCTTTGGGGGGAGCAGCTGTGGGTGACAAGCCACCCACAGATCCTAGACAGCGGCCACGCGCTGCGTCTTCAGAGCTGGAGAAGTGAATCGTGGGCTTGAACGCTTGGTCTCAGGTGTTCTGTGTATGTGCAAATGGTTAAATCATCCTAAGGGCAATTTATACTGTCTTCACAAACAATGCATTTATTTACCTGATTTGGACATAATTAAAGAAAAGTTTTGGCTTAATTGTAAATAGAGTTTTTATATCTGTGCCTATGATGGTATAAACGCTATGAAAATAAACAGATATTCTGTGTGCTCAAACCAAACAGTATATAATATACAAAATGTAGTATGCACCTGTGTATACAAATCTTATGGAATGTTGAGAAATCTGGACATCTCAGAGTGTTGGCAACAGCTTTGGATACTGTTATTATGTGAATGTGTATTGGCTCCTATAGGCTTTTGTTTTGAGTACATGGTGGCATCCATCTGGAAGACCATGATAACCTTTAGGAGGTGATACTTGGCTGACAGAAGGTGGGGTAGGGCTTTGAAAGTTGTTGTAAGCCCCTAGTCATGACCACCCCATCTCCTTCCTGATCCTCTCTCAAGTGAGTAGACTCTTTCAAACACTCGTGCCACCGGGAACTGAGCTACTCTGCAGCCTTGGGTTCCCAGCATGATGGACTGAAGCATTCGGAAACAGCTGGCCGAATAATTCTCTTCTCCAGTAAGTTATTTCTGTTAGGATTTGTGGTCATTATGGTTCCAAAGTAACGAACATAGGAAACTTGGAGGAGAAGTGGGGTTTCTCTTGGAACTGGTTTTGACCATTTGGGTTTTATGCCCATGGAATGGTTTGAGTCGTGGAGGTGGAAGAGTCTGGAGATGTGGGATAGAGAATCCCCAGAATTCCACAGTGGAGCTTAGTGGATGATTCTCCTGGAATTCAGAAGGCCAGGATGCCGAGGCAAGTGCGGATCCCGGGCTGTGCTCACCATGGGAACAAGGGCTCTATTGAAAACTATACTGGAAGCTATTGGTGTTACATTCTGACAAGAGATCTGTCTACATTCAGCCCTTGTGTGGGTAATTTAAGTGAAACCAAATTGAAAAGCTATAGACTAATGTAACGGGAGAATTCCAGACATTAGAGTATTCATGTGTTGGTACGATTACTTGTGGCTGCTTCTTGTCAGGTTTATAGTGAGGACTGGCTGTAAGACCCAGAGCAGAGGGCTTGGAAAACCATGTTACTTGGCCAGGATTGGAGCACTGTTAAAGTTGTGGGGAAGTCAGGGTTGAGAAATTGGCCACAGATGTGAAAGAGGCCAGCGTCATTAAACAGCCCTTCACTTTGCTGAGTGACGTTTCCAGGATGAGATGATAAAGTTTAAAACTCATCAGAAAAACTTTCCTTTAAAAAGAGAATGTTCCAAGGTGCTTCCCCAGGGAAATGTGTGTGTGTGTGTGTGTGTGTGTGTGTGTGTGTGTGTGTGTATGTGTGTGTTTGATTCTGGGGCATTCCGAAAATGCTGCAGCTTTGGTTCAAGGGAGTGTTGATCTAGCTCATGCTGGTAGGAGAACTTGGTATCATCTATGTAGTGTTTTGTGCCAAATGCCTGAATAATGAAGTCCCTGCAGTTTGCTTGTCCTAAACCCATGAATTTAGACACTATATATCATGGATGGCTTCCCTGGAATGACATTTTAAGAGGCAGATGTGTGAAACTCTGAAGTCTAGGCTATAGTTGAGATCCCAGAATGTTCGAGGTGCTAAGAAAATGGAACTTCTGCCTTAGAGACTTGCAGGAAGTGAGTGAAGGCCCAGAAGTGCATTGCATTCCAGGTGGCAGGGTCAGAGAGGTGGACTTCCCACATCTGTTGGAGCTCGTATCTTGCCATCAATACAACAGATACAGAGGATTTAATAAATATTTACCCTGTGAGGTTTCAGTCCTGCCTGGATTTGTCAGCAATCCTTTCTATCCTCCTGTGAAGTTTGCAATAAGAATATTTATTCTGTAATTTTACAGGGGCTCAAAATCAAGAGTTTGTCTTGAGTCTCAGAGGAGACTTCAGGCTTTGGACTTTTGAACACATTGTAATGGTTATGACTTTGAGAACTGTTTAAGTTGGACAAAATGCATTTTTTGAATGATGAGATGGCCACAAGCCTTTGAGAGCTGGGGTTTAATGTTATAGTTTGAGCTGACGTGCGTGCAGAAGCTTGTGTTTTCAGTACTTGTTCCCCAACTGGGGAGACCTCAGATCCTGTGGCGATGAACTTTGTCTGGTGTAAATAAGACACTAGTTGTGGGTATTTGAAGGTTCTAGGAGAACTGTGGTTTCTGCCATGTTTTTTACTTCCTTATGTGCTACTGTGTGACCAGCCTCTGTCTGATATCCCCACAGCCCTGTACTGGATCATTCCATCATGTCTTCTCTGCCTTGATGGACAGGGAAACCTCCGAATCTGTGACCCAAACCTTTTTCCCACTGTAATTACTATACCCCACCATCACAGAGACACACAAGTGATTAATATGGATGTCATGTTGTATTTTCTAAAAGACTGGCTTTCAGTCCTCAGATAAATGCCCAGATTCAGAAAGTATTGCAATGAATTCAAATGCCAGTCCTTCCAGCAATCATGTTTAAGATTCTGTCTCCAGGTCCCGATGCATCTTCTCAACATCCTGTGTTCTGAGAATCTTTCCCTTTGCCGGGGGACCCGCTTATAATAAAGTGGCATTTCTGTTGAAGTAATGGCCAGGCCATGGTGTGACACTCACGGATGTTACATATATTGTATCTACCACACACAGCAGCCTATGTTTCAATATGCCAGCATTGGGTACTTAAAAAAAAATAAACCAGAGGTATGAAAGCCAACAAATAGGCTTTATGTGGGTTATCCTTTATTTTAAAGATCAGGAACATTAATAGCCAGTGTCCAGGTGTTCAGTTTTGTTGTTGATCACAAAACTTTTAAAGTTTCTTTTTAGAGTCTGCAACCCTGACATGACTGACAATATTGATTTCTTGTTGGAGAAAGCATGGCAGAGCAGAGAAAGCACAGTTCTAATTGCAGGGGAGGTTAGGAGGGCACGTTAGGAACAGGCACGCATCAAAGGTGCGCGGTTTAACATCTATCTTCCACAAGGGAGGCAAACCCAACCCCAGCCTCTCACACATTTTTCATGTTTAGTTTTTGGACTTTGATACTGGGTGGCGTGTCTGTGTGAATGCATATTAGACCCAGAGTAGCCAATGATGTGTCTCTATCTCCTCAAGGATAGAAATCAAAATACTTCCCTCTGATGTCATTTGATCAATAGTGAACTAGGTTTGAATTTTCTACCCCTTTGGCCTGTCTGTCTGTCTGTTTGCCCTCCCTGTGTGTCTTCCATCATCCCTGTTTGTCTGTTGCATGAGTTTGAGTCTGTGCCTGTCTGAATGCTGTTGCCCTTGTGAATCTCTGTTTCTCCCTATGTCTGTGTCTTCCCCCAGTGTTCCAAACAATGGGCTTTGCTCACTGTTTTGCTGAACAACACAGAAAGCATCACACGGGTAAAGAATGAGGGTTACTCTACAGAAATCTTTAGCAGTTTTACAATGGATTTCTAGCCAACTCCAGCTGACCCAGACAGAAAACACACACTATTAAGCAATAACCAAATGCTTCTTCCATGATATGACTCTCATAATATACACTTGAAGACATACACATTACTCTTGGGTTAAGAAAGACTATATCTTAAGATTGCAGCTATGCATTCTTAGGTTGTAGAAGCTGATCATGTGGGAAATCCAAGACAAGCAAGGCTTACAGGAAGGTTAAACAGGCAGACTGCATACATAGTAGGAGAGTATGTTACTAACTCAGCTGTGAGGTCCAGCAAAAATTTCAGTCTCTTAGAATGTACGAGTTTTTAATCATAGTATTGAATTGCCACAGGGTAGTATTTACTATTCTGATGTGACAGGCCATAGAGTGAGATTCAGAAACATGCCGCTCTCTGAACTGGTATTTAAGCCTCACATGTCTCATATTGAACCAACAATGACTATAGATAGATGCTGTCGAACTTTGCCTGCTATTGCTGTGTTAAAACAGCATGACCAAAGAGACTTGGGGCAGAAATGGTTATTTCAGCTTACAGCTCTCAGGTCACACGCCACCACTGAGGGGAGTCAGGGTGGAACAGGCATGAGCCAGAAGCAGAATCTGAAGCAGAACCTGTGGAGGAGTGCTGCCTCTCAGCTTGCTCAGTTTGCTTTCTTAAATATCCCAGCACTATCTGTCCAGGGGTATCATCATGCAGAGTTTTCTGGGATCACCCCTCCTATCAATCATTAATCCATAAAATGTCCCACCGTCTTATTTCCAGGCAATCTGATGGTAGCATTTTCTCAACTGAGGTTCCTCTTCCCAGGCAACTCTAGCCTGATTCAAGTTAACAAAAAGCCAGCACATCTCACTAAGGCTGGTGTCTGTACTCGGAGTTCTCCTCTTTGCATGTGCTGACATGCTCTGATAGAGGGGAATTCTCACTACAGCCTCTCTGGTTTTGCAAGATCTGGTCCCAAAATCCTTTAATTCGAGCAGATGGGTCCTCAGAGAGAGCCCATTAGACCCCCAAGTAATGACAACAGGAGGATCAAAACACAAAACATGTGGGCTGGAGAGATGGCTCAGTGGTTAAGAGCAGTGTCTGCTCTTCCAGAGGTCATGAGTTCAATTCCCGGCAACCACATGGTGGCTCACAACCATCTGTAATGAGGTCTGGTGCCCTCTTCTGGTCTGCAGACGTACACACAGACAGAATATTGTATGCATAATAAATAAACAAATATTTTTAAAAAAAGAGCTAGTAAAAAAAAAACACAAAACATGCAGAGAATGAACTGGCCCAAGGATGCTCTCCAGGCCCTTGAATCACTGGAGTGAGAGCTCCCTTGTACACATGTTACTTTATTTTAGATCCTGGATTAGTCAGGATTCTCTACAGTAGCAGAACTTATGGAATGAATCTCTGTATATGTGTACAAAGGGGATTCATTCGGATGACTTCCAGGCTGTAGTCCAGCTAATCCAACCACGTCTGACCATGCGTGGAGATCCAAGAGTCCAGTAGTTGCTCAGTCCACGAGGCTAGGTGTCTCAGTTTGTCTTCAGTATATTCTGGAATCTTGAAGAAGTAGGCTCTAATGCCAGTGAAGGAATGGACTTGTTAGCAAGGTGAGAACAAGCAGATAAAGAACAAAAGCCTTCTTCTTCCGTGTCCTGACTCAGGCTTCCAGCAGAAGGCATCCCAGGTTAGATCTGGATTAAGAATCTGGATTAATGTTTTATCTTTTCCAAGCCCTAAAGATCTAAAATAAAGTGTGTCTTCATACCTCAAAGATCCAAATTAGAAGAAGTGGATCTTCCTACTTCAAATTAAACAAAATTCCCTCCCAGGTGTGCCCCCTTCATTTTGGGTTTTAATTCTATATGTAGTCAAGTTGACAATCAAGAATATCCATCACCTATCCATTGGTAGTGTTAGTGTTAATTACTGAACACGAGTTGAGATCTGTAAGATTCAGTTTTTCTATCAATGTGCTCTGACTCTGCTATCAAATCAACTGGAACACAGAAAAGAAGAACACAGGAAGCGGGTGCTCAGTTGATGACACACACTTTGGATATTTTATCTTGTTAAGGTTTCAAGGTAATTTAGTGAGATGGTGGTCTTTATAGACATTGTAAGGATGATAAAAAAAGATTTAGAAATGTCAATAAGAAAGTCAATGGACACCGAGCTAGTGTCCACAAAGGGTGACATGAACGAATGGCTGTGCATCTGATGGTTTATTGTGCCGCCCATCCACGAGACTGCCTTTCCTAAAAGAGTGCATTCTCTCCAGCTTCAAAAAGTGGACCTTCAGGGGAAGATAGTTGTTTCCCTATTTAGGGAAGCCTCTGGCCGTGGATATGAGGGATGATCCTGATTGGTTAATTGAGGCAGGAAGCTGTACCCTAAAGAAGACCAGTCCCCCACTCTGGGATCTAGCTGAGCAGCATCCACCCATCTCTGCCTCCTGACTAGGGATATAATAACCAGCTGCTTCCCATCAACCACATTGATTTCTCTCCTATGACAGACTGTGAGTTTTGAACAAACCCTTTCTGTCTTCAGGTGTGTTGGAAAAGAGGCCACTTGTTCATCCCAGCCACCCAGCTAGCTTAGCCCTGAAATAACCACACAAAAACTGTATTAATTAAAATCTAACTAACATGACTATAAACTAGACTATTATAGATGATTATCTATTAACCTATATTTCTTAATTATATATTACATTTTTAAATGAACTATACCATCACAATACCCCAATCAAGAGCAGAAATATATATACATATAACAAAATTGACCTTAAATTTGTATCAATAAACCAAGATCCGTACCAATGCAAATCTCTATAGCACAGGTGCTTTGTCATCATCGCAGCAGGAAGGTACCTACTCCAACAGGCATCTTGGGATCTTGTCTTTTGTAGTAAAATGCAATAGCTTTAATTTTTTTATTTGCTTTTATATATTTGGGCGTTTGGTCTGTATGTGTGCCTGGTGCCTCGGGTGGTGTAGGAGGCCCTGGAGCACAGGTTACAGACATGTGTGAGCCCCCCACGTTGCTTCTGGGAATAGAATCTGGGACCTCTGGAGGGGCAGCCTGGGCTCTTACAGCTGAGCCATCTGTCCAGCCCACAAATGCAGTATCCCAAGGTAGAATTAATGCCTGGAGTGAACACCAGGTCAGATTTTACAGACATTGCTCTGTACACCTGAACGACTTAACAAAAGCTTTGCTAACACAGAATAAGAGATTTGTAACTAGAATAGTTTCCCTTTACCAGCCCATACTTTCAAACTTATGAGAAAGTGCATTGTTATTTTGTACAAAAACCTAATGGGTTCATTTTGTATTGAGTGAAGCTCTCTCACTTTATCTCCTCCTAAGTAATCATTTTAAATTTCCTTATTGTAAAAGGCTTGTTAATGGGAGGTGTTAATCCATTATTTGGAAACTCTGAGAAAATCAAGACAAAGGGAATTTTAGGAAAATTAAGTGAGTACATGCAGATTTTAGTGTTACTTTGACAGAATTTTTGACGTTATAGTAACTCTAGTTGGGAGCCTGGAGAGACGACCAGGGTAAAATCACTTGATGTCCATACATGAGGGCCTGAGTTCAAATTTCCAGCACCAGTGAAAATATCTATATAGCATCCTTTCCCCCAGGGATTGGGAGGATGGAGACAGGAGGGTGGGCGGGGTTTGATGGCTGCCAGCCTGGCTACAGGGTCAGCGAGGGACACATGTATGACAGAGGACATCCATGCATGGTCCCTGTATGCATGTATGAACTCCATGTACCCACAGATATACGTGCACATCACACACTCACATAAATAGCATGCACACATGCATGTATACACACACTTGTGTGCACACACACATCTTGGCTGCTCAGTGTATATTTTGATACACTTTCAGGCTGGATGAGGTTAAGGAGTTAGGAGTTAATAATTCTGAAGGCCCGTGTATATGTGGCGTATGTGCCCCACATACTATGAGCTGTATTCTTGGCCTTGCTCCAGTTGCTTTAGACCCTCCTAAGTTATTGAAGTAAACATGTCATTTAAAAGTAAGGTATGATAATTGTAAGCAAGCGTCAATAGCTAGTTTAGCCTATCATTATTTAATATTAAGACTACATTTCTGATTTTAAAAATAGCCACTATTGATTCTTTTACGCAGTTTTAGTCAACATCAGTAGTAACAGATGTTAGGATGTAAAGAACACGGTTCATGAGACGTCTACACAGGCGAGGGCAGGGTTGTTCCTGCTAATAATGGAATGGAATGAGGGGCTCAGAGAGTCCTCACTTTCCTGATCCTGCCTGATTCTGATTCATCTGTTGTCAGACGTTACTGTGGGCTTCAAACAGGTTAGAAGTAATCCATAATAGAGCCTTCTCCCTCCTCCTCCATGTCCTCTGATGGGGACACTAGAGCCTTCTCCTTCTTCCGCCATGTCCTCTGATGGGGCCACTAGAGCCTTTTCCCTCCTCCTCCATGTCCTCTGATGGGGACACTGGAGCCTTCTCCCTCCTCCTCCATGTCCTCTAATGGGGACACTGGAGCCTTCTCCCTCCTCCTCCATGTCCTCTGATGGGGACACTGGAGCCTTCTCCCTCCTCCTTCATGTCCGCTAATGGGGACGCTAGGGCCTTCTCCCTCCTCCTCCATGTCCTCTAATGGGGACACTGGAGCCTTCTCCCTCCTCCTCCATGTCCTCTGATGGGGACACTGGAGCCTTCTCCCTCCTCCTTCATGTCCTCTAATGGGGACGCTAGGGCCTTCTCCCTCCTCCTCCATGTCCTCTAATGGGGACACTGGAGCCTTCTCCCTCCTCCTCCATGTCCTCTGATGGGGACACTGGAGCCTTCTCCCTCCTCCTCCATGTCCTCTGATGGGGACACTGAAGCCTTCTCCCTCCTCCTCCATGTCCTCTTATGGGGACGCTAGGGCCTTCTTCCTCCTCCTCCATGTCCTCTGATGGGGACACTGGAGCCTTCTCCCTCCTCCTCCATGTCCTCTGATGGGGACACTGGAGCCTTCTCCCTCCTCCATGTCCTCTAATGTGGACATGAGAGCCTTCTCCCTCCGCCATGTCCTCTAATGGGGACATGAGAGCCTTCTCCCTCCTCCATGTCCTCTAATGGGGACACTAGAGCCTTCTCCTTCCTCCATGTTCTCTAATGGGGACACTAGAGCCTTCTCCCTCCTCCATGTCCTCTGATGGGGACACTAGAGCCTTCTCCCTCCTCCATGTCCTCTAATGGGGACATGAGAGCCTTCTCCCTCCGCCATGTCCTCTAATGGGGACACTAGAGCCTTCTCCCTCCTCCATGTACTCTAATGGGGACATGAGAGCCTTCTCCCTCCTCCTCCATGTCCTCTAATGGGGACATGAGAGCCTTCTCCCTCCGCCATGTCCTCTAATGGGGACACTAGAGCCTTCTCCCTCCTCCATGTCCTCTAATGGGGACACTAGAGCCTTCTCCCTCCTCCATGTCCTCTAATGGGGACACTAGAGCCTTCTCCCTCCTCCTCCATGTCCTCTAATGGGGACACTAGAGCCTTCTCCCTCCTCCTCCATGTCCTCTAATGGGGACATGAGAGCCTTCTCCCTCCTCCTCCATGTCCTCTAATGGGGACATGAGAGCCTTCTCCCTCCTCCATGTCCTCTAATGGGGACATGAGAGCCTTCTCCCTCCTCCTCCATGTCCTCTAATGGGGACATGAGAGCCTTCTCCCTCCTCCTCCATGTCCTCTAATGGGGACACTAGAGCCTTCTCCCTCCGCCATGTCCTCTAATGGGGACATGAGAGCCTTCTCCCTCCGCCATGTCCTCTAATGGGGACATGAGAGCCTTCTCCTTCCTTCTCCCATGTCCTCTAATGGGGACACTAGAGCCTTCTCCTTCCTTCTCCCATGTCCTCTAATGGGGACATGCGTCTTTATAGTCACTCACTCTACATCTGATAAAGTAATCACCACACAGTTACACCCGAACTACAAACAGCATGTTTGCTTGCATGTGGTCTATGCAGTATTTTATCCTATGTTTTCTCTGGAGCAGTAACCTTGGTAATAGGTAGACAAATCATTCCTTAAAGAATAGGAAGAACTTTTGTGAAGAGGGACATTACCTATGGTTACTGGGGGGTTTCTAGGGGAGAGAGGGAGGAGTGGGATAAATATGATCATGATTCATTGCTTACATGTAGGAACTTATCAAAGAATAAGTAAGAGATAGTCTACTTTTTCCTGTAAGTGACCAGTTATGTTTCTGTGAGAGAATTACATTGCATGTGAGTAGAGATGGTGTAGTTTATAACCTACCCGAGACTCAGATCTGAGCCTCTGTGTTTCACTGGCATGGAGAGAGAAGGCACAAAGTGTGTATGTCTCAAGGCCTCACCAACGTCAGGCCACAGGACATGGCATGCCAGACAACATGCCTCACCACACAACATGCCTCACCACACAACATGCCTCACCACACAACATGCCACACAACATGTCACACCACACAACATGCCATGCCACACAACTTGTCACACCATAACAACAGGTTACACCACACAGTGTGTCACACCACACAACATGCCACACACACAACATGTTACGCCACACAGTGTGTAACACCATTCAACATACATGACCACACCAGAACACTTTCTGCTCACTATACACAAGGTTCTGAATTAATTTTTGGATTTTTTAAAAAATAAATGTGTTTGTCTTGGCATAGGCTCAGCTAAGGAGATAAGGTGCTGCTTGTACAAAGACTCTGATCTCAGAACTCACATAAGAAAGTGGAAGAAATGGCAGGAAGACAAAGACAGGAGAATTCCTGTGTGCACTGGGCCCAGCCTCCTTGGCAAGCTTCAGGCCAATTAGAGACCTTGTCTTAAAAAAAAGCAAGATAGGGTACCAGAAGATCCATCGGAGGGAACCTTCATCTGGCGATGGAAGGATGGAGACAGAGACCCACATTGGAGCACTGAACTGAGCTCCCAAGGTCCAGAGGAGGAGCAGAAGGAGGGAGAACATGAGCAAGGAAGTCAGGACCGCGAGGGGTGCACCCACCCACTGAGACTGCAGGGCTGTTCTAATGGGAGCTCACCAAGGCCAGCTGGACTGGGACTGATGGAGCATGTGATCAAACTGGACTCTCTGAACATGGCAGACAATGAGGGCTGACTGAGAAGTCAAGGACAGTGGCACTGTGTTTTGATTCTACTGCATGTACTGGCTTTGTGGGAGCCTAGCCTGTTTGGATGCTCACCTTCCTAGACCAGGATGGAGGGGGGAGGACCTTGAACTTCCCACAGGGCAGGGAAGCCTGACTGCTCTTTGGACTGGAGAGGGAGGGGGAAGGGGTGAGGGGAGGGGGAGGGAAATGGGAGGAGGTGGAAATTTTTAATAAATAAATAGATAGATAGATTTCCAGCCCCCCCCCAAAAAAACAAGATAGACAGTTCCTGAGAAACAACATTCGAAGTTGACATTTGACCTACACACACACATACACACACACATACACACACACACACATACACAAACACACATACACACACACACATACACACACACACACATACACACACACACACACACATACACACACACACATACACACACACACACACACACATACACACACACATACACATACACACACACATGCAGCATGTGCACACAAAGGTGAGTGTACCTGACACATATTTTTTTTAAACTTTGAGTGTTTGTGTTTTTTCTTTTTATTAAATTGTTTTTTATTGAGCTATATATTTTTCTCTGCTCCCCTCCCTTCCTCTCCCCTTCCTTTCTACCCTCTCCCATGCTCCCCATGCTCCCAATTTACTCAGGAGATCTTGTCTTTTTCTACTTTCCATGTACATTAGATACATGTATGTCTCTCTTAGGGTCCTCTTTGTTGTCTAGGTTCTCTGGGGTTGTGAATTGTAGGCTGGATTTTCTTTGCTTTATGTCTAAGAGACACCACATATGATATTTGTCTTTCTGGGTCTGGGTTACCTCACTCAATATGATGTTTTCTAGATCCATCCATTTGCCCACAGATTTCAAAATGTTTTACTCTTGTGTCTTTACACGATGGAGTACGACACAGCAGAAAAAAGCAATGACCACTTACAGGAGCATAAGTGATTTAGGTAGCAGCATTGCTGAAAAGACCCCAACAGGGTGGTGACTTGGGAATCTGTAGCCCAGGAACCCTATGCACAAGTTGTGGGCTTCTCCTCAGAAGAGTCTCCTCTCCCTCAGTAATTATCCTTTCTTTATGTTGTCTCCAGGGGCCTCGGGAGCCTTGGAGCTTCCTGAGCCTCCTGTCTTGTCTGAGTTTCTTTAGAATCTTTGCTTGAGGAAGTGCACAGAAAATGGAAGCAGAGCCTTAAAAGTGCACAGCAAATGGAAGCAGAGCCTTAGAAGTGCACAGCAAATGGAAGCAGAGCCTTAGAAGTGCACAGCAAATGGAAGCAGAGCCTTAGAAGTGCACAGCAAATGGAAGCAGACCCTCCCCACTTAAGGAGCTGCAGCAGGAATGTAAGGTGCCTGGCGATAGCAGATCAGCTTTGTTCTCTCCCTTTCTTTAGTTCTTTGAGAATTCCTTACAATGCATTTGTTTCCAGTTTCTGGCCATGACAAACAATGCTTCTATGAACATAGTTGAGCACATGTCCTTGTGGAATGATTGAGCATCCTTTGGATATATACCCAAAAGTGATATTGCCGGATCTTAAGGAAGGTTGATTCCTAATTTTCTGAGAAATCGCCACACTGACATCCAAAGGGGTTGTACCAGCTTGCATTTCTACCAGCAATGCAGGAGTGTTCCCTTTTCCTCACAACTTCTCCAGTGTTTTTGATCTTGGCCATTCTTACAGGTGTAAGATGGAATCTCAGAGTTGTTTTGATTTGCATTTCTCTGTTGGCTAAGAATGCTGAATATTTCCTTAAGTGTCTTTCAGCCATTTTAGATTCATCTGTTGAGAGTTCTCTGTTTAGGTCTGTACACCATCTTTTTAATTGTATTATTTGTTCTTTTAATGACCATTGTCTTATATTTTGGAGATCAGCCCTCTGTCTGATGTGGGCTTGGTGAAGATCTTTTCCCATTCTGTAGGCTCTTGTTTTGTCTTTTTGTTTTTTTTTTATTTATTTTTTATTATTTATTTATTAAAGATTTCTGTCTCTTCCCCGCCACCGCCTCCCATTTCCCTCCCCCTCCCCCAATTAAGTCTCCCCCCAGCCCGAAAAGCAATCAGGGTTCCCTGTCCTGTGGGAAGTCCAAGGAACCCCCACCTCCATCCAGGTCTCATGCCCTTTGCTTTACAGAAGCTTTTCAGTTTTAGGTGCCTCCATATATTAATTTTTTTTCTCAGTGTCTGTGCTACAAGGGTTATATTTAGGAAGTGGTATCCTGTCCTGGCACTTAAATTTATATGTCAAATACAAGTTATTATAGAAATATAAAATACAATCATTTCTTATGCTTTCACTGGTGTAGGTTGACCTGGCCCCCGAAATCTAGATACTACCTAGAGATTAATGATGAAATTGTTGTAGGCATTTACAGTCAATTGTTGAATGCTCTTTAATTTTCAAATATTTATTTTTAAATTATGTGTCCATGTGTGTCTGTATGTGAGTGTGAGCATGTAACATGAGGGCCAGCTTGTTGGAGTATCTGTCCCGCCTGGTACCCCACAGCCGGCAAGCCCCAAAGAAAATCACACAGAGATTTCCGTAAGTTATATTACTGATTGGCCCATTAGCTCAGGCTGCTCTTGTAGCTTATATTACCCCATTATTCGTATCTATGTTAGACATATGGCTCAGTACCTTTCTCAGCTGGGTAAATTACATCTTACTTCTTTGGTGGCCTGGGCAGAACTGGAGGAATGGGCTTCCTCCTTCCTAGAATTCTCCTATTCTCATCGCCCCGCCTCTACTTCATATCTGGTCGACCCGCCTATACTTCCTGCCTGGCCAATCAGCATTTATTTAAAACATGATTGACAGAATACAGACAATTCTCCCGTACCATGAGCACATGAATGCATTGCTCTCAGAGTGAGAAGAGGAACGTCAGATCTCTCTGGATCTGGAGTTCCAGGAATTTGTGAGCCACTCAACATGGATGCTGGGAACTGAAATAAACAGGACATATTCTTAACCAGTGAGCCATCTCTCTAGCCCATGAGCACCCAGAGCCCATCTAGTCATGGGTTGTTATTGCTCTTACATAGAAGCACTAACTGTAAGACTCATATTTTGCTGGTGCTCCTGATTTAAGTTTTCAAGTTTTTACAGGTTTCTTTAGAACAGCAACTGCTCTCACTCAGAGCTTAGAAATCTATTCACTTATTATGGGCTCCAGTAAAACCTTCTGAAGTCACAGCTTTGGGGCACCAAGATTGTAAGGAGAGTTGATGAGCCAGCAGGGAATTATTATCATAAGTCAGAAACATAGGGTAGCGAGATTGCTATAACAGATGTCAAAGACCATTGAGAACTTCAGACTCCACGAGAAAGCACTAAATGAAGAGTATTTCCAATGGCAGCTGCGGAGTTAACACTGGGACCTCTCTGAAGAGGGCAACCAACTTGACCCGTCTCCATTCTCCGTTGGGTATGTTTCCTTGCTTTGCTTTTCTGGGTACGTTGCTACATCCCAACTATCTAATCATGTTCTGACTCTTGGGGTCCCTTCCATACCTAGCCCACCTGAGTTGTGAGTTCAGTAAGGGCCTAGACAATCCAGAGACCCTTAGCATGTGGAATGTCAGACCACAGGAAGTGCCCGTCCTTATCTGTAAGCGTGTAACATCTTTTCCTTATCACAATGAGGTGTAATTCTCAAGAGTCCAAGTCAATGATAACATGATTCTTCGGTACTGGGTGGGAGTCACAGTGACTCCTTGGCTGTTGATTGTATAGAACTTGTGATAACAAGGAAAGCTGGCCACAGAGGCCACCACTTTACCACTATGGGAAGCCACTCTTAGAAGCCACTCAACCCTTGGTGTTGATAACCACTTTTGGGGTTTGGTGGAGGCTACTTGTGTCAAATGCTCTGCTAGCTTGTATTAAACCTCAAAGAAAGGAGGATCTGCCAGGCACCAGTCACCCCTAGGGGCAGCACAGCTTGGGCTTAGTCTGCCATGCTAAATAATTCATTCCAAGAAAGGCTCTGGCTCATCTACCCCAAAGTAATTTCATACTTTTTCTTTCACAAGAAGGCGATGGGGAATGTGTCAGTGTTGGTGTTAAGCAACCGAGGTCCAAGCCGGTCCTTGCTCAGTGGCACAGCCACAGAGTATTTGGAGGTCTGCCCCAGTCCACAGACGGCTAATGGGGGCGGGAAGCCATGTGCTGCCAGTCCACTGTCTGCTGCTGAATTTTTACAACCACCTGGTGTACTGTAAATGTGGCCGCTGTTCCCTCTGAGCACAGCACAGGTAAGGCTGGGCGCTGCAGCTGCTGCACCCACATGCCCCTGTGAAGCTTGCTTCCCCCACATTGCTCAGGGGACACCACCATGGGGTTCTTAGAAAAGGTCCATGCTTGCTCTCTGAGGACCTTAGTGGCTTTTTCCTATCCTTAGAGTGAACTTTTTTTTTTTTTTGTCTTTCTTGTTGACATTTTGAGCAGACCACTGGGTGTTCCCGACATGGTCAGGGAAGCTGTATGAAAGCATTATAAGCCTTGTTTGTGGGAAGGAACGGCAAGGGCTTTGGCTTCAGAGCCCAAACCTCTTCAGATGAGAGAGTGGAGCAAAGAACAGAAATGCTGGCCTGACCCAGGGATTGTGGGCAAGTCCTTGGAGGTCTGGTCAGCCTGGCCAATTCCTGTTAGAGCCTGGACAGCTCCTGGGGTTTCCAAGACTCATTCCCTGCTGGGCAGACCTCTGCCATGTGGACAGAGCTTCCCAGAAAGTCATGGCAGGAGAAGTGGGCGATGGGTGTGCTTGTTTCACAGCAGTGATTCAGCAGGATTTACCTCACACTCTCCTCCTGCCTCCATAGAGGGAAGTTTTTGCTACACCCTAAATGGTTTGTTTTGACTCCTCCCCCAGTCACAGTCTGTGTGCCCTCTCTCTCTCTCTCTCTCTCTCTCTCTCTCTCTCTCTCTCTCTCTCTCTCACACACACACACACACACACACACACACACACACACACACAGAAGTCTTTGTGGGCATACTGAAGAGCAGAGTCCTTTTGATACTCCAGAACTTGCCATCTCAGGGCCCAGGAACTTTAAGTCTAGGTGTTCGGTGGTTGGATGTGATGACTGTCTATCTTCTCACGACTGTGCCCATCATATTTGACTCTGTCATAGCAGCATCGTCTAGGAGCGACATGGACACCTGCACAAGGAGGTGCAGGGATACTTGTGATAAGAGTTGTGGAGAGTCACGCTGTCATCTAAATGGGTTCGGTCCCAGCGCAATGTCTCTTTGGTATCAGGGGTTCCAGCTTGACTGCACTGTGGAGCGGGGGAGGTAACTGGCATCTCGGGCTAGTTCACTCTGTGCCACTGAGAGGGGTGTATGGGCAGGTTCTGCAGGAGGAGGGGAGCTGTGAGCATCAGGCAATCCTGACTTTTTTGAGACTAGAAGGCAACTGTAAGCATGAGCAGAGTCAACACAGGATAAGAGGACTCAGCCCCACAGTAAAATCACACCTGACCAAAATGCTAATTAAAAGTGCTCTTAGCCACTGAGCCATGTCTCCAACCCCTAATATCAGTAGTAGTATTTTAAAATAATTGCATAAATATATAGGTATATATGTTGTAGGCATGGGAAAAATTTTATTAATCATATTAAGAAAGCAGATTTGAACATAAAGGTACAAAATAAATGAACTAACTATAAATGTTGTACTTTTTATTTAATTCAAAATACCTAATAGATTCCTTAGTTATTTCTGTTTTTCTAGGTGCCTCAAGCTGGAAATATCCTTGTATCTCTCAGTAGGTGAATGGGTAATATATTGGGCATATTAATCCTTACTTTGAAATGTTGCTCAGCATCGAAAGGATGGAGGAGCCAATCCATGCAATGGCATGGATCTCAGAAACATTGCACTCCAGGAAAGACATCAAGTTAAAAATGCCACACTGCGTGGGCATTGACCAGGCATAAAAACACAGGAGAGACTCTGATAGAGGAGGAAAGCGGTCACGTGGGGTTGGAGGTGAGGAAGGATTGAGTGCAAGGAGATGAAAGGGAAGTTTCTTCATTGATAGGAATGTTCTCTCTCTTTTTCAAAGGGCTGTGTGTGCTTCATGAGCGTATGTACTTGCCCAGACTCATCCAAATAGATATTATCTATCTATCTATCTATCTATCTATCTATCTATCTATCTATCTATCTATCTATCATCTGTCTGCCTGCCTGCCTCTCTATGCATTTGATGGTAAGGAACTGGTTGTCCTTGCTACATTAGAGGTGAACAAAGACAACAGACAAGCTGGTGAGCAGGGCCTGTATCTTGAGCTCTTGCTGCATTTCCAAGAAGTAGCTGTGGCTAGTTATGCAGTGAGCAAGTAAGTGAGCAGTGCAGCCAAAGGCAGTGTGCACACCCTGTCTGCCACCAAAGGTCAGCCTGGTGAGGTCTCCAATTGCTTCAGAATGAGCAATTGGGAAAAAAGCCACACAAAGCAAAAAGGCTTCATGGAAAAGCATGGAGAAAGAGGGCACAGAACACGGTGAAGACAAGTCTTGGAAGGTGTTTTCTTGGAATCAAAAGAAAACATGGGGATGCAGAAGTGACTCAGAGGGGAAGAGCCCTGGCTGCTGTTGCAGAAGACCTGGGTTTGGTTTCTAGCACCCTTGTGGTTGGTGGCTTACAGTGGTTTGTAACTGCAGGTCCCGGGTATCTGATGCCCTCTTCTGGCATCTGTGGGTGCTGCACATGAACACACACACACACACACACACACACACACACACACCACACAAAACAGGAAGGCATAGAAAATCTAAAAAGAGAAAAAGACAGTTTCCCATGTGTCTACTTGAACAGGACTTGGGAGACAAAGCTCACTAAGGGCTAAGGGACAACAAAGTTGTGTCCAGATGGAGTGGAGTGTGCTGGGGTGTTCCCTCGTTCCACGGATTCCTGTTGGCACGGGAGATGAACATCTGGCATGACCAGGTCAGATTGTGAAGGGCTTTGTAGATAAAGACTTTGGCTTTTTATCTTCTTGTTCCTGAAGTCTGGTTTTAAACGTGGTCACAGTGAGCTGATGGATCAGACTGTTTACTCATGGTGTTTGTTTTAAGGAGGGTTTCTCTGAGGTAGCAGAAGAAGCAGTTGTGCGTATGGGAAGATAGAGGCACGACAGTTGCGTATTGTCTGTCTGAGAGATGATCTGCTTCTGAACTGGGACAGTGACTGGGAAAGGTAGGCTGGACTAAAAAATTTTGGTGAGAAGAAATGGAGAGGGGTATGAGGGAGGAAAGGGGAATTTGGAAGGGTGTGGTGATTTGAATAAAATTTGCCCCATAGGCCCACAGAGAGTGGCAATATTGGTAGGTATGGCCTTATTGGGGTAGGCATGGCTTTGTTGGGGGGTGGGCTGGGCTGTGAAGTCACAGAAGCTCAAGCCTGGCCAGTGTGTCACTATCTTTTCCTGCTGCCTGTGAATCAAGATGTAGAACTCCCAGCATCCTCTCTTGCAACATGTCTGCCTGCGGGCCGCTGTGCTTCCCACCATAACAATAATGGACTAAACCCTTGAACTGTCAGCCAGCCCCAATTAAATATTCTCCTTTGGAAGAGTTGCCGTGGTTGTGGTGTCTCTTCACATCAATAGAAACCCTAACAAAGACAAAGGGGTTGGTGCAGAAATAGGAAAATGAAGCTTTCTGGCGCTGACACCACTGGCAAATGGTGATTCTGTTAGAAAAGGCAGGTTTGCGGGATTCCATGCACACTAGGTTAGAAGCTGGAACACTCGAGTTTCCTGTCGCAGAGGGCGACTTAGGGTTATAAGCTAGGAGCATTAACTGTGCTTTCAGTAGCAGTTATGTTTATGGGGATATTATTAAGCTTATGTGGATTCAAGTCTGTATTATAATAAGATTTTTCTTAATAGACATCTGTGGTTTTTGCCAAAAAGTTCATTTTATTCTTCATCGTTTTAAGGATCACTTTGGTGTAATACCACTCGGAAAGAGTGACTTCACTCTTAACATCTTTTAAATCTTGGTATTTGATTTAGCTTCTCAAATTGAATGCCATAATTCAATCACTCAAATGTTGAGTGCTTGCTATATGTAAGAACCTGTGCTAAGTGATATAAGAGACATAGGAATTATGCCTATGTATGGAACTTGGTAATGGGCACCTTTAGAAGACACTGTTTAGAGAAAGCAGTGGATTTTCTTTTCCTGACATGCTGAGGTTGACAGTGAGGGAGGAGCCCACGGCATGGTCTGCAGTAAGCCACGGTTCTGAAGATGCTGTATTGGAAGATAGCTTCTCCGTGCACGAGAGCCGATTCTGCAGTCAGATTGGGAAAGAAGGAACTGCCCTGTGCTGCTGCATCCTCTGTCTGGGACCACACTCTTCCCTCTGCCCGTCTGCCAGCAGCTCATGCTGGAGACGAATGCTATGGAGCCTTGCCGATGTCACATGGTTACAGAAGGAAAATCTTCCACGCTTTGTGGTCTAGGACACCTTTCTTAATTAGGAGCTCTTCATGGGATAAATCCGGACTAGCTGAACATAGCGGACAATGAGGAATACTGAGAACTCAAGAACAATCACAGTGGGTTTTTGATCCTACTGTACGTACTGGCTTTGGGGGAGCCTAGGCAGTTTGGATGCTCACCTTACGAGACCTGGATAGAGGTGGGCGGTCTTTGGGCTTCCCACAGGTCAGGGAACCCTGATTGCTCTTCGAGCAGATGAGGGAGGGGGACTTGATCGGGGGAGGGGGAGGGAATGGGAGGCGGTTTCGGGGAGGAGGCAGAAATCCTTAATAAATAAATAAATTAAAAAAAATTAGGAGCTCTTAAGGTGGAGGGGAATCCATGCCTTCAGGATGTGATCAGAGAAAGAGTTTAGGGATTTAGATATTTAATGGCAGTGGCTGGGTTGAAATAGAGATGATAATTTCAGGTAATTTGGGGGGAGCTTTGGCTAAGTTAATGCTCCCAAGTAGCACTCACTGGGGCCTCTACTGGGGTCAAATATGGATTTCCCACTCTGTCTCCCCTTCTGCTACTTAGAGAAGATCAGGAAAGATCTTTGCATTTTGGGTCCTCTTGTTCCGTGACTTTTTTTTTAATAAAAGAACTCAGTTATAGTATTTTTTTTGTTTAAAATATCTTTACCTTAAAAAACAGACCAATTTTAGTTAGCAAGCTAAGCAGGGAACTTGGCACATGAGTGTGAGATGACAGAGTTCAGTTGTGACTTCCATGTCTAGAGGAGGATGTCCTCGACTCAAGGCGCTCCTTCTGCAGATCCTGAGAATATGATGACGTGGTGTGTCTTGGTAGGGTTCCTATGGCTGTGGCAAAACCACGACCAAAAGCAGCTGGGGGAGGAAAGGCTTTTTCTTTCAGCCTTGCTCTTCCACATCACGGTCCATCATTGGCAGAAGTTAGCTTTCCTTTATGAAACTAAGAAGCAAACAGATAACTCCTTGCTGTCTGTTGCTTGTGTCAGATAGTGTGTCAGTGACAAACATCCAACAAACACGATGTGCTGGATAGTTTACTGTCAATGTGACCCATGCTAGCACCTTCATTACTAGGGTGAGTGGCCCTGTAAGGAGGGTACCTGTGGACAGAGAAAAAACAGATGGAAGGATACCATGATGTATGTTTACCTTACTCTCTGGAGACCAAAGTGGTTGACATGCATTTCATCTCACTTCCTTGGCAAAAGACTGAGAGTTTGGCAAAATATCTGGACAAAGCTCTTACTGTTTAGCTATCAGCCGATTCCCATTTTCCTGAGAACAGCGGTGAATATCTAATTAAAAAGTGGAGCCACATCCGTGATTCGGTCTCAGGTCCTGAGAGCTTCCCTTGTCACCCAGAATCTTCAGTCTGTATGACCACCAGATCTTTTGAGGGTTTCCAGCAGCTGAGATAGCCTTTCCCAGTTTATCAGGAGCCTTCTAGGGGTTCCACAGCTGAGATAGCCTTTCCAAATTTATCAGGAGCCTTCTAGGGGTTCCACAGCTGAAATAGCCTTTCCCAGTTCATCAGGAGTCTCTAAATGACGCCCTGAGTCTACTGAATTTAGTAGTCATGCCCACTGATATGTTTGTATTTTATATGGGTGAAATATTGGTGGCAGAACTGATCACTCAGGGCTACAGTGAGCTGGTGCTAACATATTCTTGTGGAATAAAATCCAAGAAGGGACATTGAATGGCTCCAGTGTCACCACAAATAATGCCTGGAAATGCTACCGTCATCATGTGGTTTTTAGAGTCTCCTTCTCAATGAGCTCATAAAACCAGAGATAAGGAAGACTCTGGACAATCTGAGCTTTTGCTGGAAGTTGGGGGTGGCCACAGGACTTGATCCCTTGATGCAACTTTGTGCAGTTTGGAGTATGCTTTCATAAAATTTCAATGGGGTTATCTACATGTCAATTAGCAGAGGTGCCTATTACTCCCTAGCCTCAAATAACGACAGTAGTGCTGCTGCTGGGCTTATGGTGCTGATGGTGATGACCATGACTGACTTGGAACTCTTGGTCCTCCTGCCTCCTGAGTGCTGGGATTACAGGCATATGCTAGCATATCTACCAAGCAGAGCCATTTTAAAACATAATATTAGGTATTCCTAGAAAGGAAATAGTACTTTCTTTCCATAGACTAGGGAATCGCATAGAACCTTGCCTACAGATCCTGGTTGTTTCAAGGTCTCCAGTGGTGATGCGGATGATGCCTACAGTAGGTTGTGTATCACATAATAACGTTTAATCCTAGGCCACCAATGTTTCTGGCCAGGCTCCAGCTAGTTGTTGGGTTCGTTGGCTGATGGCATACTCAGTTTCTCTTGGAAAACTCCAGTGTGCCTGTGAAACTAATTTGGGCTTACAAGAAACCAGGACTGTTTTAAATAACTCCTAGAGGTCTCTTGTTCAACATCAAAGAAACTAAGAAGGATTGAGATTTTCAGGGAAAACCCAAAAAGACTTGCATCTTTGGGATGTTATTCAAAACAAAAGGAATCCCCCTTCCCCACATCCGAACTACTATGTACAAAAAAAGAATGTAACTTTCAAGGATTCCTACAAATTTCTTAGGCACTTGCTAACAGAATTTCTATATTGTTGCCCAATCAGAAAATACAAGCATAATTGTGGTTGTAGATGGAAGTTTCTGTTCCACCCCAAAGAAACACACAGAGGCTTACATTATTTATAAACTGTTTGGCCTATTGCTCAGGATTAATATCAACCGGCTCTTACAACTTAAATTAGTTCATAATTCTTAAGTAAGAATTAATTTATCTAAGATAAGATAAGACTTTTATACGGTGAATTACACTGACAGATTTTCATATGTTGAACCATCCTTGCATCTCTGGGATGAAGCCTACTTGGTCATGATGGATGATTTTCCCGATGTGTTCTTGAATTTGGTTTGCCAGTATTTTATTGAATATTTTTGCATCAATTTTTGTGAGTGAGATTGGTCTGAGATTGGTCTCCTGAGTAAATTGGGAGCATGAGGATCATAGGAGAGGGTAGAAGAGGAGGGGGAGGGAGGGAGGGGAGTGGAGAAAAAATATATAACCCAATAAAAAACAATTTTAAAAGATAATATGTTTAGCCATGCGACTTGGTACCTTTTCTCAGTGAGACATTCTCATCTTGCTTCCTCTGCATTTGGCTGATGACTGACTCTCTGCCTTTCCTCTTCCCAGAATTCTCTTAGTCTGATTGCCCTACTAATACTTCCTGCCTGGCTACTGGTCAATCAGTGTTTTATTAAACCAATACAAGCGACAAATCTTTACAGTGTACAAGAGCACTATCCTACAGAAGAAAACAAGTCTTTCTTCAACATATTCATAGATTTTCTTGTCCTCCAAACACAGAAGTTTGGTTAGTGATCATGACGGGGAGATGCATGGTACCCTAGAGGGAGGTAAATAGAAGAGGCCATCAAGTATTGTTTGAATGTTCAATACTCCCTATAGACTCATGTCTTTGAAGACTTGGTCCCAGTTGCTGTGATGTTTGAACCTTTTAGAACATGGGCCATGAGAGGCAGGACTTGAGTTATAGTCTGGCCCCACTTCCCATTCCCTCTGTTTTCAGTCTGAGGATACAGAGTGACCCTGCCAGCTCCTTCAGCCACCTTGACTCTCTGTCTGCTGCCTTGAATTCTCAGTTATAATGGGATGATCTCTTTTTACTGCAGCCACAGCAAACTATCCTTCTATTAAATTGCTTCTTGTCAAGAGTCCAGTCATCACAACAGAAAACTAATTAGTACGCCTCAGATGACTGTGATACTGATTTTCAAGTTTATTGTTAATATTGATTGTCATCTTGACAGGGTCTAGAATCACCTAGGAGACAGGCCTGCAGTCACACCTGTGAGGGATAATCTTGGTTAGGTCACAAAGTGAGATGGGAAGACTGACCCTAAAGAAAGATGGAGCATACCACAAGCTGTGATCCTTGACAGCATAAAAAGGAGGAAGTGAGCTATGCAGGAGGGCTAATCACCCTCTGTGCTGTGAGTTTTCTGCCATGAGTGTACCCTTGAACAGCGAGCTGAAATAAACTCTTCCAAGTGGCTCTGTCAGTGATTTTGTCACAGCAATAGAACAAGCAACAAATCCATCCATGAACATGGGCAAACTTTGAGAACAGGCCTAGCAAAACCAAGTCCCCACACGTGTTGTGGTTCATTGTATTGCTGTTCGTGATTAGCAAGAGTTCGGTGAGTTCGGCAAGATCAGAGTATTGAACACGAGGATGTCAGTGATGGTTAAATAGTCCAGCACTCAGTTCTTTGCAAAGGGAAGGGTTAATTTAGGAGGCATTGCTCTTGTTATCCCTGGTGCTTTATGACATTAGATTGTCTTCTGAGGTGCAGAAAACACTCTGGCCAGCGTGAGTCAAACTTGGATTGGATATCGTGCAGCTATAACCAAGTGGTATTCATGGATCATGTGTGTGAGGGTGGTGAGCATGGAACAGGTGTAAAGTTTGATGGGCTTGTTGAGGGGGAAAAAGCCATTTTAAAAAGGGTAAAGAATCAGTGGGTCAGTCTGGAAGTCGCCTTCTATTTTTAGTAGAGTAAAGACAGAGGTTCCCATGTGAAACCAGGGACGAGTGTCAATTCCTAGGCAGAAGTTATAGAGGAGGCATTATCCATGCTCCTGAGAGCCCTGCCTGGGGCCTGATGGTGAGTGGGGTCTAGATATTATCCAACCAGATCCTTCCATAGCCTTTAACACCTACTTCCTCTTTACCCTTTCAAGGCATTCACAAATTTAAGTATCTGTGAAACTACATTCTCTTAAGAGGCTGTATTTGGTGACACTTGCTTAATGTCACAGAGATTTAGAAAGAAACCAAATTATTCTGCAGGGATTCCAAAACCTGTTGTCGCAGAATGCTTGCATGACAAAGGTAAATCAGTAGATGTCAAAACACATGTGGATTGCTCATTAGTGAAGATTAACTTTATATCATGATGCATATGTTAGCGAAGAGCAGAAAGCCATTCTCCGGTGAAGGGGGCGGATAAGGGACGTCCCCTTTCTTTCCCCATACTTTGATGCCACAAACGGTATCATGTTTCTTCAATATGAAGAAGACAAGGCTTTTGCCTGGGGCAGTGTTTTACAATCTTCTCTTTGTTTGGTTGTTGACCTTTTGGTTCTAAGGAGCTTTGCCAGACATCTTCTAAATACTAGTCTCTCCCTCCTTGAAACGATATTGTCAGAGATGTATGTTTATCGATTTAGAGAATGTATATGTATCTAAGTCACTGTGTATCAATATAAAGACTATGTATGTCTCTGTGTTATTGTGTATGGATTTAGATATTATGTGTGCATCTATGTTATTATGTGTGACTTTAGAGACTCTGGAGGTAATTATAGGTTTGACATAAAAGAGTGTATTAGATGTGATTCTTTAGAGTCACAGAACATACAGAATGATTCTCTCTCTCTCTCTCTCTCTCTCTCTCTCTTTCTGTGTGTGTGTGTGTGTGTAAAGTGCACTTATTGAGATGATTTACAGGCTGTGGTCCGACAATGGTTAGCTATGAATGTAAGCCCAAGAATTCAGTAGTTGCTTGGTCCCATGAGGCTGGTGTCTCAGCTGGTTGGTCTTCTGTGTATGCTGGAATCTCAAAAAAATAGGCTTCCGCACCCTTGAAGGAATGGATGTGCTGAAAAGGCAAGGCAAGCAGGCAAGTAACTGCTTCAAGATCCAGATCAAAAGCCTGCGTCTTTCTACATTTGGAGTAGAGGTGTGTCTTCCTGTCTCAAAGGTCTGGAATAAAAGTGGATTCACCCACTTCAAATCAAGCAGAATCTTCTCACAGGGATGCCCTTCATTTCTTGATTGTGGTTCATTCCCAGTCCAGTCAAGTTGACAACCAAGAACAGCCATCACAAGTGGTGATGGCACCCTTTGCTCTCTCCCTCCAGGACACATTTCTCATGTCCCTCTGCGTTTAGAATTGAGGGCTGACACAGGCGTCTCAGGAAGCGACATGGTGACTCGCAGTATGCACCATCATCTGAGCCATGGAGGAGGAAGGGCAGCGGATGTATTGGGTCAAGCTTGAGCTTCACGGTGCAAATCTAGGACTTTCTGGGACATGCAAAGGAGTCCAGCAACACTCTTCGTTATCCAGGTTGAAGCAAAGCTGCTTCCCACCCTCTTATAATTATGTAACCAGCTAGCATGTTGAATCATATCCCGGTTCTGTAAATGTTAAAAGGATGTGTGCACCATGGACATGGACTTTGCTGTCTGACATCGAAGGAAGGATGCGCACCCAGTGTCGCAGACCTGGGCTGCCTAATGCGGTAAATCCCCGCTAATTACGTTACACACACTCGGACCCTTTCATCCTTTCATTTCAGCCAATTTGAAAATGAGACCCCAGGGGTGAAAGATGATCTTCACAGGAGGAGACGATGCTGTTCTTTCCAACACTCGATGTTAGAAGGATGCTCCACTCTGCCTCCCGTCGCTCTGCCTCCTGCGGCTCTGCCCCTTGCGGCTAGTCTCTCCTCTACTTAGGGACTGACGAGGGGCCACGGGACCACTGAGCAAGATTTTGCAAATCTTGTCTTGCAAGTGTTGACAGAACTTCACGAATTTATTAGATGGAACCAGTGCCTGCCAGGAAGAAGACCTAATTGGGCGGCATTAGAATGGAGCAGCCACAGTCCCAAATAATGAACACACTGCCTATGTTCTTTAGGCAATAATGGGAGTGATGGTACATTCTGCAGCATGGTTTGGGCTCTATTTTCCCTGTGCTTTCTAATATTCTCAGAGACGTTTTAGGAGGAGGCTCTTTCTGTCTCTAGACAATTGCTCAACCTAATTTCCTCCTTTGCAGTGGAATTATACTATGCTGTATTCCCCCAGCTTTACCTGGAGAGCACATGAATTAAGAAACAAAAAAAATAAATAAATAATCATTAATGCTTAAAAAAACTTGATCATAGAATTTCCTGTTGGGGTTTGATTTCTAGAATTAATGTCCTCTTAGAGCTAGATTTGCCTAACTGGTTTAACTTTTGGGCTACAGAGGATGGGAAATTAGTCATGCCGAAACCATCTGAGAATATCTAAAATACAGAAACCCAAATGAACAAAGTTATGTTTTCCTGGAGACTGCCCAAGACGGAATATGGAAGCCTCTCTGTAAAATATATTTGATATTTTTTATTTTAAAAAGTAAATTAAAATCTTTTTGGCAGTTAAATTGGATGCCCAAATTTCGGTTTGGGTTCATATACACAATCGATAGCACCATTCTAGAACGTTCTCTACACTCTGGTCATAGAGGCCACACTAATGTATATAGGACAAAGGCTGCTTCAGGCAGGCATTTAAAATTACTTACAACAATGCTATCCACAAAAAGCCGACAAACTCATGGAAACTGAACAGTCAACTACTGAACCACACCTGGGTCAAGGAAGAAATTAAGAAAGTCTTCCTTGAATTTAATGAAAATAAAGAGACAACATACTCAAACCTATGGGACACGATGAAAGCAGTGCTAAGAGGAAAGTTCATAGCACTAAGTGCCCACTTAAAGAAAACGGAGAATGCATACATTGGGGACTTAACAACACACCTGAAAGCTCTAGAAAAAAAAGAAGCAGATGTGCCCAGGAGAAGTAGAAGACTAGAAATAACAAAACTGAGGGCAGAAATCAACAAAATAGAAACACAGAAAACAGTCCAAAGAATCAATGAAACAAAAAGTTGGTTCTTGGAGAAAATCAACAAGATCGACAAACCCCTATCAAAACTAATTAAACTACAGAGAAAGAACACGCAAATAAATAAGATCAGAAATGAAAAGGGGGACATAACCACAGACACAGAGGAAATTCAGAGAATCATTAGATCTTACTACAAAAGCCCGTATGCCACAAAACTGGAAAATACAAAAGAAATGGACATTTTTTTAAAATAAGTACCATATACCAAAGCTTAACCAAGACCAGGTGGATGATCTAAATAGACCTGTTACTCGCGAAGAATTAGAAACAGTTATCAAAAATCTCCCTGCGAAAAACAGCCCAGGACCAGATGGTTTCATTGCAGAATTCTACCAGAACTTCCAAGAAGAACTAATACCTATACTCCTTAATGTATTTTACAATATAGAAACAGAAGAGTCATTGCCAAATTCCTTTTATGAAGCTACAGTTACCCTGATACCAAAACCACACAAAGAACCAACCAAGAAAGAGAATTACAGGCCTATCTCACTCATGAATATCGACGCAAAAATTCGCAATAAAATACTGGCAAACTGAATCCAAGAACACATTAGAAAAATTATCCATTATGATCAAGTAGGCTTCATCCCAGAGATGCGGGGCTGATTCAACATACGCAAATCTATCAATGTAATCCATCATATAAATAAACTGAAAGAAAAAAACCATATGATCATTTCATTAGATGCTGAAAAAGCATTAGACAAAATTCAACACCCCTTTATGATAAAGGTCTTGGAGAGATTAGGGATACAAGGGTCATACCTAAATATAATAAAAGCTATTTACAGCAAGCCGACAGCTAACATTAAATTAAACGGAGATAAACTCAAATCCATCCCACTAAAATCAGGAACACGACAAGGATGTCCACTCTCTCCATACCTCTTCAATATAGTGCTTGAAGTTCTAGCAATAGCAATAAGACAACATAAGGAGATCAAGGGGATTCGTATTGGAAAGGAAGAAGTTAAGCTTTCGTTATTTGCAGATGATATGATAGTATACATAAGTGACCCCAAAATCTCTACAAAAGAACTCCTACAGCTAATAAACACCTTTAGTAATGTGGCAGGATACAAGATCAACTCCATAGCCTTTGCTGGAGAGGTTGTGGAGAAAGGGGTACACTCACCCATTGCTGGTGGGAATGCAAACTTGTGCAACTACTCTGGAAAGCAGTGTGGAAGTTTCTCAGGAAATTCGGGATCAACCTACCCCTGGACCCAGCAATACCACTCTTGGGAATATACCCAAGAGAGGCCCTATCGTACAACAAAAGTATATGCTCAACTATGTTCATAGCAGCATTGTTCGTAATAGCCAGAACCTGGAAACAACCTAGATGCCCTTCAATGGAAGAATGGATGAAGAAAGTGTGGAATATATACATATTAGAGTATTACTCAGCAGTAAAAAACAAGGACTTCTTGAATTTTGCATACAAATGGATGGAAATAGTAAACACTATCCTGAGTGAGGTAAGTCAGACCCAAAAAGAGGAACATGAGGCGTACTCACTCATATTTGGTTTCTAGCCATAAATAAAGGACATTGAGCTTATAATTCACGTTCCTAGAGAAGCTAAATAAGAAGGTGAATTCAAAGACAAACATATAGTCATCCTCCTGAATATTAACCTTCATCAGGCGATGAAATGAGACAGAGACAGAGACCCACATTGGAGCACTGGACAGAAATCTCAAGGTCCAAATCAGGAGCAGCAGGACAGGGAGCACAAGCAAGGAACTCAGGACCGCGAGAGGTGCACCCACACACTGAGACAATGGGGATGTTCTATCGGTAACTCACCAAGGCCAGCTGGCCTGGGTCTGAAAAAGCATGGGATAAAACCGGACTAGCTGAACATAGAGGACAATGAGGAATACTGAGAACTCAAGAACAATCGCAGTGGGTTTTTGATCCTACTGCATGTACTGGCTTTGGGGGAGCCTAGGCAGTTTGGATGCTCACCTTACTAGACCTGGATAGAGGTGGGCGGTCCTTGGGCTTCCCACAGGTCAGGGAACCCTGATTGCTCTTCGAGCTGATGTGGAAGGGGGACTTGATCGGGGGAGGGGGAATGAAATGGGAGGCGGTGGTGGGGATGAGACAGAAATCCTTAAACAAATAAATTAATTAAAAAAATGAAAGCATTTACATGGAAAAATTCTTGGTAGGGTAATAACAAACTAAAAGAAACACACCCAGTCTTCTGGTGAGATGAAATGTTTTATCACATTAAGTTTAAAGGTTTCTAAACAATTCTCAGCAATTTTAAAATGTTTCATTTCACAGCAAAAGTCATTACCCAATGCCTTAAGGTAGGGATCAGCCTCGACAGAGGGTCTTCATGCAGAAACCCCATAACCCCACTCCAGACGGGAGCTGTGCTCTGGGGGCCACATCTGCTCTCTCTACCCGGATTTGCTCTCTGATTAAACTGTGATTTTTTTTACTATTGGACCACAAAGTGAGCATCCCATTGTGTCTCAGGCTGTAAATTTAGTGATTTACTCTTGGTTTCCCGGTAGAAGACTTTGCATTTATTTATCTTCTCTAAACTTAAAATTCCAATTCTTCTACCTATTCTTCAGCTCACGTTTCATAACAATATTATTGAGCTATCTTTGTGTCTCCATTCAGATTTACAGCTCCTAGCATTTAAATAGCACTCTGGTACATACCTCTGCAACTTTGATAAACACAACACATTCACTGTTGATGAACTGTGAAACATCAAGACTGAAACAAAAACTACTAGAGAGCAAATGTTCATACATTTTTTCCACCAAAAAAAATGCAAAGGTAAATATAGAATTAAAGCGGTGTCAGCTGCTTCCTGATATATTGGCACAAAAACTAAGTCACACAGGAGGACTTACTGGAGGGGATAATGAAACCAGGTTCAAAGAAAGTGATGACTCCATCAGGATGTATGTTGGGGATAGATGAAGGTAACAGAACACAGGGGTAGAGAAGTTCGGAGAAAAGCAGAGAGAACGATGGCACCTGAAGAAGGTAGCTCTCTCTCAACAAACAATAGAATCTGTGTATACAGAAAGCAGGCTGGTTCTCTGGAGAAAAAAGATTAAGCCAAGCAAGGTGGAGGGTCCTTGGGAAGCAGACTCAGCTAGGGCAGGGAGAGTCAGAGGGTTGCGAACTCTGTGTTGGGCGGGGTAGAATCAGAAAGATGTATCACTAGAAATGTGCTCTTTTCATGTGTGTTGTGACTTTGGTCAACACATTAAAAACTTCATAAGTCCATGTCTCGAAAGTTAGTGAACAGAATGTTCTAGAAAAAGCCAGCCAAGCCTTACAGATGTTCCTGGTTCACTTCAGCCGTCCTTTCAACGTCTCACCCACACATTGTAACATTGGATGACTTGTCTGATCTCTCTTTTAAAATTATTCAACTTTATTTTCCCCAGCAAACATGCTTTATTCCATACCAGGTCAAGTTTTGGGATAGTTTTTCAACCTCTCAATTTTTTACCTTAAACTTGTTAGCTTTGCCTATAGAGAATTAAAAACAGTCTTACCCTAAGAGTCACGTGAATGACTCTGCTGTGTATAGCCGGATAAAATCTCATTGGTAGGAAGTTTAAAACAAATTCTATGAAACAGTTACGTGAATCAAATGACATATACAAAAATATGAGTCCTGTTTGTAAAAACTAGATGCTCAGTAGAATGTCTAAGTTGTAAACAATTCTTACAATGGAATACTATACAGACACAGAAATGGACAAGTCAGGGCTATTAGCAATTCATTGTTTATGAATGCATAAATAATATGGAACAGGAAAACTCAACATGTGTCAGCGGTGATTTCATTTGTGTGGCTCTTCAGCGGGATAGTGACCACAGTGCCAGAGGGCCCTTGGGGACTTCTGGGAATTAGCTATCTGCTTACCCCTGCTTTCCATTTTCCCCAGACAGAGGAAGAAGAGTCACAGCTGTCTTAGGGCTGTCTCTAGCGACTTGGGGATGGTGTTCTACTAACCAAACCCAGAGCCAGTGGGGACAGGCAAGGAGAAGCCAGCAGGAATAGTTTGCCTACTCTGCCAGCGGGGGAGCGTTTCCTCTCCATGCCATAGGTGTGAGGTTTAAAGTGTGGAAAGTATCTGTGTCCTGCAAAAACTGAGGTTTTCACAGCAGGGTACCCTTCCAGGGAGGCGGGAAGGGTCTCAGGTTGTTAAAATGCTGGGTTAAAATCAGGGAGGGCCCAGGCAGACCTGAATAGGAATAGGCTGTACTCTACAGCCACAACCCACACTCGCATTCTCCAGAGTAGGAAACAAGACGCTCACTCTGAGCCCTTAGTCTTCAGTCACAGCCCCGCCTCTGGTCCTCATTGCTAGAGCCTTCATTCATCTCGGTTGTTTCAGATCAAAGCCTGTGTGTGGTGTGTGTGTGTAGGCGTGTATAGATGTGCATGTATGTGTGGCGTGTGTGTGTGAATGTGTGGTGAATGTGTGAGTGTATGAACTGTGTGTGGTGTGTGTACGAGTGTGGGTGTAGGTATGGGGGTGTGTAGGTGAGTGTGGTGTGTGTGCTTGCTGTGTGTGTTTGTATGTGGTGTATGTGTGGACATGTGATGTGTGTGTATTGTGTGTGTCTGTGTGTGTGGTATATATGAGTGTGTGAGCTGTGTATGGTGTGTGTGTGCATGTGGTGTGTGTGTGGTATGTGTGTGTGTGAGTGTGTCTGCATGTGGTGTGTGAGTGTGCTACGTGTTGTGGTATATGTGTGTGTGTATGTGGTGTGAATTTATGTGTGTACAAGTTTACGTGCTCCTGTCCCTGTGTGTATGGAAACCAGATGCTGCAGATGCTGTTTCTCATGTGTTGCTCTCAGTCCACTTTGGTTCTTTTAGAGTCAAGGTCTCCCTTTATCCTGGAACTCGTGGAACTCAGTGGCTAGCTGGCCAGTAAGCCACAAGGAGTCTCCCTCTTCACCTCCCCCACCCCAGCAGAAGGATCACAAACTCACCCTCTGCTGCTGCTGCTTCCTCCCCCTCCTCCTCCTTTTCTTCCTCTTCTTCCTCCTCCTCCTCATCCTCTTCCTTCTTCTTCTTTGGTTTTTTGAGACAGGGTTTCTCTGTGTTACAGTCCTAGCTGTCCTGGAACTAGCTCTTGTAGACCAGACTGGCCTTGAACTCACAGAGATCTTCCTGTCTTTGCCTCCCAAGTGCTGGGATTAAAGGCATATGCCACCACCGCCCGGCCACAGCTTCTTTTCTTGGGTTTTGGTCTGAGCCCGGTCTCTCTGCAAGCACTTTACTCCTAGGGCTCCCTCCTGCCCGTAGACATCACTTCAAAATTTTCAAATCCACACATTTTCAGTTAAATATGCATTGAAATTTGAGGCTGCTGTAGTAAGAGACATAATTTACAGAATCGCTTTGAGAAAAATGCTCAGGAATCAGAGAAACAAACCAAAAGCAAACAGATCAGAGCAGCAGCAAAGCCTGATACCAGCCAGAGCCCTTATGGTCTCCATGCACTTACGTCAAACTCGTGATTGATAGGAATGAGTTACTGCGGTGGTCACCATGTTCACGAACGTGAAGGACACCAGGGGAGTGGCTCACAGCACATATTTTATTTATGAATGATTAGAATATTTTACAGCCATAAATCACTGTGCAGTTCAATGTTCAAGTGTAGTTAAAATCAATTCCAAGGGGAAGTGAGAGGAGGCTGGGAGAGAGAGCTGCCTCTGCTTGGCCTCTTTGGCTTTAGGGTGTCCTGTTCTACCTATGTGTGTGTGTGGTGTGTGTGTGTGTGTGTGTGTGTGTGTGTGTGTGTGTGTGTGTGTGTGAGAGAGAGAGAGAGAGAGAGAGAGAGAGAGAGAGAGAGAGAGAGAGAGAGAGGTTTGTTCCTGCCTCCAGAAGCCCAGTTTATCTGGGATTCTGCGATGAGCTGAACTGTAACAGACCCTGACAGGCTTTAATGAAGAGGTATAGAATGTCTTGGCTGTATCTGAGGGAACTTCGGTGTTGTGGTTTTGTGTATGGTTATGGTAAATAACCAGCCCACTGATTGTTGTGGTCTGGCCTTTGCTGGGGGCTCTGGACCACTGGAGACCCATTTAGCCTGTATCGCTCCCACCTGCAGAGATTGCAATTGCAGCAAGCTAGGCAGGGGTGGGGAAGGGGGCGCAGAGAGCCCCATCTTGTCTCACAGGAGAGCCAAGAGCTGGCTCACTCTAGAAGGCTGCAAGTTTGACAAGCTCAGGGCTGGGGGTGGGGTGGGGGCGGGCTGTGTTAGGGGTTGTCACTCAGTCTTCCCCCTTTCCCCATGACCGACTCCTGGAGATACTCACTGTAAATGAGGCCAACTGGGAGAACTGGATGGCTGCTGAATTTTGAGCAGTGATGGCTTCCCCCTCCTTTCCCAGGGGTAAACACAGCCTTCCCAACCTGACAGGAAGTGCTCAACCAGAACTGGAGCCCTCCTGGAGTGGTGGTGGTGTTTCAATTAGAGCGGGGTCTCCAGCCTTTTCCACTGGTTGATATCTTTTCTTCATTAGGAAATCAGCATCCACCGAGAGAGACACTGTGGCGCTCATGTGAGTGGAGCCAATGCTAAAGGTCTTGATCTCAGTCCACTCTCAGCCACGTGAAAGTTCCTAGCTTGAGTGTGTGTGTGTGTGTGTGTGTAGGTGTATAGGAGCACAGAGGTTCCTCTGTCACTATCCACCTTTCTTCTCTTTCTGAGCCAGTCTTTCTTGTGAACCTGGAGTTCACCCTTTCAGCTAGGCTGGCTGCCTTGCTTCAGAGAACCCACTTGTTCCCACCTCTCCAGCAATGGGATTGCAAGCACCCAGCATAGCATCTAGCTTTTTGACGTGGATGCTGGGGACCTGACACAGGTCCTCACATTTGAGGGGTGAGCACTTTCCTGAGGAAGTCATCTCCCCAGCACTGCTTTTCAGTGTTCTTATCACATCTCATTGAATGACGTAGGATAAGGGCTCTTTGTCTAGTGGCCACCTCCACTTCTGTACACCTGAAGGTCTTTTGTACAAGACGCAAGCCCCAGACTTTTCTTTTGGTGCACTAAAGGTGAAGAAGACTGTGTACTTTCATTCCTGTGCCCCTTTGCTAATCAATGACATCTTCCCTTCGGACACTCGAGAGTGGATGACTGCATGCCAGGGGGACTGATTCTCTCACTTCCTGGTGCTGGGGTTGAAGAACGAACATGTTTGGTGTCTGGTGTGAACCCACTTCTCACGACATGGTGTCCTCGCTGTGACTTTGTGTAGCAGAATTGAGCAAGCTCACTGGGAACTTCTTGTAAGGCATCAGTCCCATTACCAGCACCCACCCTCCCAGTTACCTCCCAAAGTGTCCCCCTAAAAGTGTCACTCTGAGGACAAAGATTTCAAAATATGAATTTTGGAGAGGCATTGAAGTCCAGTCAAGGGGCTGGGGAGTGTTGGCACAGCACTGTGTAAAATCGCCAGGCATAGTGGCCTGTGCTTTAATCCAGGCCTGGGGAAACTGACAGGGGTGGATCCCTGGGGCACTCCGACAAGCTAGCTTAGCTCAGTTGGTGAGGTCACATTGACATGTAAATCCAGAGAGGGGCACAATTCAGCTGAGAATCTCTAAAAATGAAGCATTCCCACATTATTAGAAAGAGGTAAACCCAAGAATTATCTTCTAGATGAGAATTTCCTTCAGTTGGATATATGGTCAATTTTGTGCATCTTCCTGATATGCTCAGGGATGCTCACATGTTTGGGGGAACATTATGTGTAGGTGTGTCTGTGAAGGTGTTTCAGGAAGGGGTAAGTGACTGGACCAGTAGACGGGGTAGAGATGACCCTCACCAACATGGGCAGTTCAGCAAATCACCAGAAAATCTGAAGAGAAGAAAGGTTGGGAGAAGAATACCTTTTTTCTTTATGAGATGGAACATCCATCCCACCTGCCTTTGACATGCATCCCTCCTGCCCTTGACATGCATCCCGCCTGCCCTTGACATCCATCCCACCTGCCCTTGGACTCTGGGACATCCATCCTGCCTGCCCTTGACATGCATCCCGCCTGCCCTGGAACTCTGGGACATCTATCCCGCCTGCCCTTGACATGCATCCCGCCTGCCCTTGACATGCATCCCGCCTGCCCTTGACATCCATCCCGCCTGCCCTTAGACTTTGGGACATCTATCTCTTCCTGTTCTTGGACTCTGGGACATTCATCTCCTCCTGTCCTTGGACTCTGGGACATCTACCCCCTCCTGCCCTTATATCTTAAAGCCTTTTGGTCTCACTTCTGTGGATGAGTGAAGCTATGCAGCAATTTTCCTGGCTTTCTGCTTGCTTACAGCAGACAGTGGGACTGGTCAGCCTGTGCAGCTGCATGGGCCAGTCTTGTTAAATTGTCTTGTATAAATGCACTTCTCCTCCTGGTTCTTCTCTGGAGAACCCTAATGCAATGGGAAAGGTGGGTCTCCTCTGGGACACTTCTGTGTGTTCTTAGACTAGCATTTAGGAGTGCATTGTTTTAAGCAAGTAAATTAAAGTTTAAGTTGAGTGTGTGTTCATATACAGACAAAGACACACAGGTAAACACACATGTGGATATACACATACACATAGACATAAATACTCACATACACACATGCACAAACATGTACACATATCTATACACAAAACCCTGTGGTTATTATAATTTATGAAGTTGTATTTCACTTGTTATCAGACTACTAAGTATTGACATATTTTAATGAGAAAGACAGAAAATATCCTAGCATTTGCCACGTGAATCTTCTGGACAGTAGTGATGGATGAGCAAGATCTTTCCTTTGCGGCAGGTGCTGATAGACACACATCCAATCAACCTCAAAGAGCCCATACAACCTGCTCTTTAATAAGATAACCTACACGGCACAAATTACACATTCCTGAGAAAGATGGCTCAAGTAATCATGCCATTATATTCAGCGTTGCACCAAGTATAAGTAGCCAGCAGTTAAACAGTGTATCTTAAATCAGCCAGTTTATAAACCCATACAGAGCGAATACGCGAATGCACAGTGGGCAATCCACCCAACAGATAATGTGAATCCTTGTTCTAATGTTTCTACAACGCCGCTTACGGATAACGATGTACAGTACCAGCGAGCCAGTCTCTCAGTGTTTTCAGTAGAGCTACTGTGGTCCACATCACACAGACTCAGTGCACCCATCCCTCCTCAAAAGGGGGCAAAATTGGATTTCAGGAGAAAGTAGATGTGTGATGTGTGGTCCTTGTGAGGACCTCATTCATAACCAGGCACTCTTGTATTTGGGACTTTAGCAGGGTGGCCATGGGGAAAGGGTCCACGTGGCTCCATGGAGGGAAAGGGATACAGAGGGAGAAGGACAGAGATTCTGCTTTGTCTGGGTCTCACACTGTCAGCAACATCAAATATGAAAATATAGCTAATACGTCTTTTCTCAATGGATTAAAGCAATAGAAAGACCAGTCATCTTTCAATAAAGAGTTCCAGTTAGACTACATGGAGGACGGTCGGCTTCCTGGTTCTCCATCTGGCTTCACTGGGACACCAAGGGCTCCTGACGTCTGAAGCCCTGGCTTCCCTCAGGCTCCTCCCAGGCTACACAGAAGCATATTGAAAGTGTGTCCTATTGGCATCATCAAGTCCAGGTTCTCCCTGATGGTGTCACTAAGCTCCAAGCTGTCCTGGCGCCAATGTTGCCAAGCTGTCTCGTTTCCAAAGTGCTAACAGAGTGGTAAGTGCAGGGTCTTGTTTTGAAAACACTGCGTCTGATTGACTGTGGAGCTGTTCAGATGGAGAGCAGAGACAGCTAAACAGCTTGTTTACAAGGAAAGGCACAGCTAGGTTTTCACGTGCCCCATAAATCCTCTCTCTCCGACCACAAAGACGGCTCTTCCTGGCAATCAATTAGCATGGGTGGGAAGGCGGGCTCCTAGGGCCTTTGCTTTCCCAGGTGTGGTGGTCCAGGAGAGCTGAGCAGCAAGGAGCCACGAGGATGCCCTTAGAGGCCTAGGCTGGGGTCTCTGGGAGTGGCTGGGAGGAGAGCCCCCTGTTGGATGAATGAGGACATACACCAGAGTGGCATCCTCCCATAAGGGAGTCTTAAACCCTGCCTCTCCTGCTCTCTCCCCGCTCTTCCTAATGGCACAGACTCTGTGTAGCCATGATGACTTTAAGCTTCAGATCCTCTTGCCTCGACCTCCCAAGTAGTGGAGTTACAACTGTGTTTCTTCAAGCAGGGCTTTGGAAAGCGAGGGCTTTCTGCAGGCAAGGCAAGCACTGTCCCAACTGGGCGACATGTCTCTAGCCCAGACCAGGCACTCTGGATGTCCTAGGCTGGTCCAGCATTCTTCCTGGGCTTGTGCTCTGTGTGTTATAAGCATTCAGTAAGATCTACCCTACCCACACGCCAGTGGCACCCGACTTCCCACCAGGTGTGACAACAGACATATCTCCAATCACCAATTCCATGTTTGGGACCCATCTCTTGGGCAATGGCGGTCCTTCGTTTTGGAATGTGGTTTTTCAAGGGTTAATCTTGGTCTTTTCTAAATGCAAATTGACACTGGCTCTCCTTGCTTCCCCGCTCTCAGCTGAGTGCCAGCTATAAGATTACACATGGCTAATACTCCCATCCCAACCTGAAGCTTTCAAAGGAAACAGCTTTTATCTTCTCAGTTACATTGAGGGGAAGGGAGGGGAGGGATCTCCATTGCTTTGCCTGCAAATTTTAAGCCTTTAATCGCTTCCCCGCCGATGCCAGGGAGCTGGGCTGAGAATTCACCTGCTCTCCCAGTCTTGACCTTAGGTCTGTGCCCGCTGGAATCCTGGGAAAGCTCACTTCCTTCCTGCCAGCCGCAACAACCAGGTTTTGTGCAGAGATAACTTCAGGCCTCCTCGATTATAGCTGAGAGGAAGCAGGAGATTGGTAGCCTACAGCTCTGTCTACCTTCCCGGCTCCATGCAGGTGGGAGCTCGCTCTCTTAGAATTTTCATTCTGTCCTCAACAGGACTCAAGGACTTGTGAGAACCTTGCTGGTTTTCTTTATGTTTTAGCCTCAGTGAAATTAAAGTAAAGTTAAACAACAAGAGTATTTTTGCAAATTCAGCAAATTTCAAAAATTCAACAAAAGCAAAGCTAGATAATCCTGTATTTCACATGCACTCGCTGAGGAGGGATTTGCCTCCCGTTCTCTTCAGAGACAAAGGGAAAGAGGTCCTGATCTCTTTCTGCTCCTGACATCTAAGATTTGTGTGGGGCCAGTTTCCAAGGCAGTTCTTATCTGGGGGACAGACTGTGGGAATCCACCCAGCTCACTGTTAGCGTTAGGCTGTAAATTATCTGGCTCCAGTTTTTTTAATTGTTTCTCTGGGAAACAGTTCCCTGCATCTTGCTCTCCAGAGGATGTGTGAAACCACGTGTTGGTCCAGTGTGTTGACAGGAGACGGCATTTCACACACAGCTCCCAGCAAGCATTCTATGTAACGGGAGGACTCTTCTCCGCATGGAAGCCATCACACAAAACTCCGTTCTTCGTGGAGAATGAGAGCAGGATTCTTCTGAGCCAACTGTGAGGGACATGGCATGAGAAGAGATGTGCTCCATAGTTGAAGTGGTCACATGTGGTTTTACTAGTTATAGAACAAAGAATGTCATCCAAAAAATGAAGGGTTTTTTTTTGCGTGTTGAACCTTGAGCAGCAAGGAGAGAAACCTGTCCTATAAGTTTCAGGTACTGCTGCTGGTTGAGCTTCTGAGCTTTGGAGTTGGTGGAAGATGCAGGCCTGCTACGTTAATGCAGTCTATACGGATTCTTTCTTCTTCCTTCCTTCCTTCTTTGGGTTTTTGAGACAGGGTTTCTCTGTGTAACAGCTCTGGCTGTCCCGAAGCTTGCTCTGTAGAGCAGGCTGGCCTCGAACTCACAGAGATCCACCTGCCTATGCTTCCCCAGTGCTGGGATTAAAGGCGTGCGCCACCACTGCCCGGCTTTTCTTTAAGTTAGTGCATTCTAAAGGTTTTACGTATTAGTCAAAAATGTTATGTCGGATACCGAGTTGGCAATAAGTGACTATCACAATTGTAAAAATAATTCAAGGTAATTTTGACTTTTTGTTGACCTATTGACATCCCCACTCTCTGGAAACATGGCAATGGAATCATTCATACAGTCTGCAGAATCACCACGTGGATGTGGATTTTTCAGGGAAATTCTGATTGCAAGCCTTCAAGTGAAAGGTCTCTGAGCAGGTTAGAAGACAGAATCAAAGCAGGCAGAGGTGGGCTTGAGAACCACACAGTCACCAATGAAAACGGTCCCTCTGCTCATGGTGACTTGGGTGGTCAGAGACCCTGCTTTCCTTGTCATAACCCAGGAACGAGATCATTGACGAGGACTCCAGTGGAATGCATCATTTTAGAGCTTTACGGGCTATGCATACCCTAGAAACATTTCTAAAAACAGCAGCCAAGACCTTCCGGTAATGGGAGAAACTGCCACAAGAACCCTCCGCCGCTCTGTGAATGATGCAAGCTTATTGTAAAAAGGGTGTTTGAAAAGTCTGGAAGGAAACTGAAGAAAGGTTTATTGTTGCTGCCTTCAGACAATGGGAGTGTAGAATTTCAGCTTCTTCAAACTTGCCTGCATGCTGTGAGTTTTCTGTTATGAGTCAAAGAGAGGAACCAACTGTTTGCAAAATGCCTGTGTTAGGTAGGGGCAAAAGCAGCAAGAAGCAGAAATGCTCCTTGGAGAACACAGTCCCCTGAATTGGTGGTTTTCAACCTATGGATCGTGACCCCTTTGGGGATGAACCATCCTCCACAGGGGTCACTTAAGACTATCAGAAAACACAGATATTTACATTATAATTCACAACAGTAGCAAAATTACAGTTATGAAGTAGCAATGAAAAGAATCTCATGGTTGGGGTCACCACAACATGAGGAACTGTATTAAAGGGTCACAGAGTTAGGTAGGGTGAGAACCGCTGCACCAAATGAAACTCATCTGTGTGTTGCATACCAAGGCCTGGCCAGCCCACACCCTGTCTGTCACCAGTAGAATGCCAAAGACTTGCTGCTGTCTACTCTTCACGCATCTCAAGGAAGGTGGAGAAAGGCATGGTGGCCTACACTTCTTGTGGGTCACAGACTGCCCTGGGAAAGGACTTGGACTCTCTCCTAAAACACAAAACACACCAGTGGCTACTTCTTTGTCTGCAATGTTCAAGGCAGTGGGGGCTATTGGATATTGTCTCCATCCATAAACCCAATGCAGAATGTCCTGGTGGGTGAGGTCACATGGCCTCTTTGATATTCAGAGTATGTACCACCATTCTCTAGACTCTTGCTTCCTGGGTTTCCTGGGTTGACCTTGCAGCCTCTGGTGGCTGCACCCCATGTCCTGGATCAGGACTGCGGATGCCGTGTTGTGCAGAGCCCAGCATCTTTTCTTCTCCGGGAGGAGCCGAGTTCATTGGTATCAGGATGCATGTTATAGAAGATCTTGGGCCACAGGAGATTAGGAACGTTGTTTCCTTTGACTTGTTCAGCTCAACTTTACCTGGTGAATTATTTCCTTTTCTATTGCATTTCTCCTCTCTTTGCATTTTTAGGTATACTGAGGTGACATTGGGAACATCGAGCTTGCCTGCACATGACACGCAAGGCCAGTGTGTGACCGTGTGGTCTGTGCTAATGGTGTGCCTGACCTGAAGTGGTCAGGAAATGAGGACAGACCGTTTTTGAGAGTTCCTCTGAGACTGTGTGTGCATTATCTAGGAAATGGTTTGGCTTTGCAGCAAGAAAATCTGGAAAAGCCCACAGCTCCATGTTGGGGGGGGGGGGAATGTAGATAGCTTAGTTAATGAGAGAACTCAGGGGACTACTTTGCCCTAGGGAACAACCAAAACATGGAGAAGCCTGAGCCAGGCTAGTTCAAGGACTGCCCGGGCATTGCTCATGATAAGGGTGTCTGAGGTCCGTAAACGGGAGCAAATTGGCTCGTGTTCTCCTTCACACCAGTGGGAAGGGACCGCTATTTTGAAACCTAGTCAGTGTACCAGAATCCTTGTAGGCAGCCCAAAGTTTGAGCAGTGCTACACGGGGACTTTGTCATGTACAAAGTTCATACCTGAGAGCTAGGAAAGCAAGCTACAAAAAATTACACACACAATGAATTTCATAATGCTTAAGTTTTTTAGTTTATGTTGAGTTTACAGCTAAATCTATAGCTATCCTAGGTTACATGCGCCAACAGCCACATCCTAGGCTACATACGCCAACAGCCACTTCCTAGGCTACATGCAGCCAATGGTGTGTAGGTTGGACACACCTGGCAGGTATCGGAATACTTGCATCTTAATTTTCACCTTCACAAGGACCATCCTCAGCAGGAAGACCCTGTTCCACAGATGAAGAAATCGACACTCCAGAAGAGACTCATCTCATGGCTACGGAATGGCAGAGACTGGAGGCTGAGGCTGATCTGTCCTCTGACCACAGACCACAGCCTTTACAAGCTGATCGTCTGGGGCCAGGGAGATGGATCAGTGGGTACAGCGCTTGCCACACACCCTTGAGTTTGTCTTCCTTGAGCCCATGTGAAAAGCTGTGGTCTTGTGTGTCTGTATTCCCAGATCTCCTGTGGTGAAATGAGAAGCAAGGACAGGGGAGTCCCCACAGGTTTACAGACCAGCTCATCTGAGGCTTGCAGTGAGAGCATGCACATGCACGCACGCACACACGCACACACGTGCACAGACACACACACCCCCCAAACTTTTTAGTCCCACCAACCAGCTCCTAAATAACGACCCAGAGATGACTTTTTATTAATTATGAAAGCTTGGCCTGCAGTTTAGGCTTGTTTCTCACTAGCTCTGATAACTTAAATTAACCCATTTATTTTAATCTATGTTCTATCATGTGGTGTTACCTCTCTTTCATTTGTACCTCTTGTTTCCTCTTCTTGTCTCTTGACATCTTTCTCCCCACCTCGAGTTTTCCTCTTTCTTTTTCTCTCTGCCCAGAAAGTCTGCCTTCATCTCCTGACTAGCTATTGGCCGTTAAGCTTTTTCTTACACCAATCACAGCAATACATTTTCACACAGCGTACAAATATCCCACAACACACACACTCACATACACATACCCACACAATCACACATACACGTAAACTCATATACATACATAATTACACATGATCACACATATGCTCACACACTCATGCTCACACACACATACTCATACACACATGTTCGCACACACACACTCTCACACACATGCTCACTCACACACACAATCACACATACACATGCTCCACGCACACATGATCACACATACACTCCTTTGCCCATTTGCCTCATCCCTGAGGTTAAGGGGTTTGCAGGGTCTAGTTCTTCACCTTGGGCCTAAGAGGGTAGATGAGATTGTGCCCCCAGCCTTACTGATGTCTGCTTGTTCCTTTCAGTGACTTGCAGAATGTCAGCATGGATGGCAGTTTTCAGGGAGCCTTCACACTGCAAAGTCAGTTCAGTCTGACATACCAGTGCAGCATGCACCCCTCTACACACACACACACCTCATAGATTGTTCCCATCTCCTGACAGATCTTGGCCTGGCCCGCTGGAACTCCTCCGGAACTTTTTGTTTCCCACTTCTCTCCCTCCGTCCCTGTGCTCTTCTGCTCTCTGTGGTGGTTCAGGGTCCTCAGATCTCCACTGGGGTGCAGAAGCTGGAAGACTTGGGTTGAACAGTGACCTTGTCCTGGTTCCCAGTCCCTACTAGGTGACAGGCCAGCATCAGGCATCTCCCATTAGGGCGCCTCCCTGCCTCCCCAGCAAGCTGATTTCCCCTTGGCTGTGGACAGCTTCCCTGTCTACACACTCCTCTGCTGAGTTGCAGTATCCTTTACCAATGAGCTTCTGTGCGGGCACGTATGTTCTCCAAGCTGCAGCTTCCTTCCTTATAAAGTGGCTCAGCTGACCTGAGAGCTGCCTGTTCCTCTACACAGGCTGTGCACCATGCTCCACGCTCACTTCCACTCCACAGAGTGTTCTGCCGCTGCAGCTGTGCATTGCCATGGCCCCAGCTTACCACAGTGACCTTCGCGTTTCTTGTGACTCTCACGTTTAAAGTCTGGGTCTAGATGGAGAGGTGATCAACCGAGCAGTTCAGTTAGTGCTAAGGAATTTCTAAGGCATTTGCCTGCCCCAGGCTACCTGTGTCATTAGAGCAGGTTAGCCCCTCGTCCAGCTCTCACAGCGCACAGTGGAACCTGGTTTCATTCACGCTCATACACTCAGAAGTGTTTAATTTATGTGTATAGTGTTTGAATATGTGCTACATATGTCTACAGTTGCCCCCAGGGGCCAGAAGAAGGTACCTGAGCCTCTAGCACTGGAGTTACAGATGGCTGTGGGCCACTGTGTGGATGCTGGGAACCAAGCCAGAGCCTGAGCCACCTCTCCAGCTCCCCAAAGCTAGATTAGGATCAGTCTTCACTGAATGCAGCAGACATGAGGATGTAGAATTCACCTCTGAGGGATTCTTTGGGGAGTAGGAAGAGATTGCTTAGTGGTTAAAGGCACTGGGTGCTCGTGCAGAGGATCTTGATTCCATTCCTAGCACCCACAGGGTGTCTCAGAGCCCTCTGTAACTCCAGCCGCAGGGATCTGATTCCTTCTTATGGCTTCTGAGGGCATGAGACAAACATGCAATACATGTACACATATGTGCAGGCAAAACACTCATACACGTAAAAAAGTGTTTCCCTTTGGAACGTCATTATGTTTCTAAATGTTGTTAGGTTTCTTTAAATCCTCAAATATCTTAAAAATCCTTATTTCTGAAAGACCTGAAAGACGCTGAGAGAGAGACTGGCACTCGCAACTGCTCACTTTCTCACTGGCTTTAGTTTTAGAGTACAGCTGCTCTTCTTTCCCAGGCTAGATATAGTCTTATGATTTGGCTAAGCAATAATGTTTAGAAAGCAAAATGAGGTGAAAAACTGAAAAGCAAGAGCTTGGCTCATTTAATTTTCTGCATTTCTTATACAAATCTATATTGATGATAAAAGTAAGAATTCTTTTTTGGCTTCCCCCCTTTTGAAACAGGGTCCCATATAACCCAGACTAGTCTCCAGCTTGCTCTGTAGCTGAGGTTGGTCTTGAGCCTATGATCATTGCAGGCCTGCGCCATCACACCTGTTTTATGCGATGCTGGGGATCGAACCCATGGCTTCATGCATGTTAGGTGAACACTCTACCACTCAGCTACACCCTTAGCCTCCATTGTGAGCTTTCTATCTTGTGCAAGGAAATATGGGAGACCCTGGGCTGGGATGCATTTGGCTAATGACTCTTTAAATGACGGACTCACGTCTGGTCTGTCACAGTGGCAGCTCAGGTTTTGTACAGATTCATTATTGATTTTCCCCCTGGCAATCCAAATTGTTGGCGATTTAGAAGCTGAAAGTTACAGGTTCCTAAGGATTGTGGCTGCTGGTGTGAGAGGTGGCTGTGTGGTTGTGGGAATGGAAGCAGTTTCCTCTGCTCAGGAGAGTGGGGGCTAACGCAAGCCCTGCATGACAGGATGGCCGGTGGAGCCTGGGAGCAGTGGGCTCTGGCTTTCCCACCAGAACCGTTTCTGGCTAACCCTGGTGGTATCTACTTCACTCTGAACGTTAAATGTTTGCAAATACCCCCCCCCCCAAAGAAACAATAGTGTGGGTAGAATTTGCCCTGGGAAGAATTTTGCATTTCCTAAAAATGACACTTGTTGGATTAAAGATGGGCTGGGGACACACTGGGATCTGGAGGAAGCTCAAAGGCTATGTGTCTTGTTGAAAAGGGAGTTTCACCACTGATAATTTAGGAGGTCAGAGGGCAAGTCTATATTCTCAGCTTCTGGATGCAGGGGATAGCTGAGAACACACACACTCTCTTTCTCTGTATGTGTGTGTGTGGTGTGAGTGTATGTGTGTGTGCATGCATGTGTGTGTTGTGAGTGTATGTGCATGCATGCATGCGTGTGTGTGTGTGTGTGTGTGCATGTAATACATTTAAGACACACTGTCCCTCTCTTGTTTCCAAACACTTAAAAACATAATTTACTTTGCTGGCAAGAAAGAGAGAGGAATGAGGGGCTCAGCAGTTTGCACGAACAGCAGCGTTGAAACATTCACATAAAAGAATTTAAGGTGTTTTCTGTAAAGGCCATCCCTGGGGACCTGTTGGGTTAATAAATTAATCAATGCCAAGTGTGGACCACAGTGGAGACAGGCTAGGAGTGGGGCCTCCTCGGATCTATCCATACATGTTGACGTCAGAACATAGAAGCATTCCGGGGAGAGCTGAGGCTGAAACTGAACTCTGGTCTACTAATGGAACAAGTGACTCGCAGATTGGGAACTCTCCATGCTACGGCACCAGCTCATTTAGGAGCGTGTTTGTCTTGCAAGCCTTAGGACCTGAGTTCAACCCCCAGAACACGTGCTAAAAATGCCAGTCCTGGCAGCATGCACTTGTAATCCCAGCTCTGGAAGGGTGGAGACACGTGAATCCCTGGGGCTTGTGACTAGCTAGACTGTGCAAATTGATAAATTCTGGGCCAGTGAAAGGCCTTGTCCCTCCACTGAGAAGGTGGTTAGCACTCAAGGAATGTCACAGAAGTTGTTCTCTGTCCTCCATTGCTCACACACGGGTGACGTGAACGTCAATCCACATGCACACATGAACACCCAGAGAGGCTTGTCACCTCTAGCCTGTGTTATTGTCTTCCTTTAGATTCCCAGTGGATTGCCATCTGACAGCAATCAGCATACATGAAAATGAGATGTGGGGTTTGGAATCTCTACTTTAGTTGGGTCCAGGCTAGCATCCAGGCAAGCCAGAGTCTGCAGTGTTGATCTCTTAGGGAATCCAGACCTCTACTTAGCGACACTTGCTTTGTTATAGCTGTCAGATAAAACAAGCCACCAAAGGCGAAGCCTTTACCTTGGTCTATAAAGAAATCCCAGTGTTTCAGTGGATCTAATAGAGGAGAAAACTATCATGTGTGTGCCTGTGCACATCAGACACAATAGACAACACATTAAAGGTCAGCATCACGGACAAGATGCTCCCGTGCCTGAAAAGTCAGCCCAATTGCCTTGCCTTCCTGCCGATTTTGAAAGTCTTTATGGGAAACTTCTCATTCTAACTTTCTGAATTAGTTATGGGTTGTGGTTCGATGATAAAATGCCAGACAGAGCAGTTTAAGGAAGGGTTTTTTTGATTGGCTCATAGTTCAAGCAATTTAAGGAAGGGGTTTTTGATTGGCTTGTAGTTCAAAGGTACAGTCTTGGTAGGGAAGTCATGGCAGCAGGAGCTTGAGCCAGCAGGTCAGGTGCCATGCCACCAGGAGACAGAGAGAGATGGATGTCCCTGCTTGGCTTGTGGTCTCCCTTTAATGCAATTCAGTTCCCAAGCCCAGGGAGTGGCACCGCCCACTGCTGGGGTGCGTTGTGCCACCTCCAAAAACCTAATTAAGATTAATTAGCCTAATCCCTCACAGGCATAGCTAGGGTTGACCTAATCTAGATACTTCCTCATAGACATGCCCAGAAACTGTCTCCAGGGTGACTCTAGATCCTTCCAAGTTGATAATAAGAAGCATCATAGTCGTTGTTTGATTTCTTCCGATACTTTGTACCTAATTGAAATACGACGGTAAGTATGTTGCAAGTGTGTGTGCATACACACACACACACACACACACACACACAGTATCCTTTTTCACATAGCCATGTTAGAGTCTTACATCTCAACCTGTATATGCCTTTTAATATAAAAATCATATCCTATGGGAGCCTGGAAAGTGGCCTTTTGTTCATCTTTATACACGTGAGATCTGGTCATTGAAGGAATAGGACCAGAGCAATGTTATTTAAGAGAAAAAAATAGACTGCTCTTCTAGAGGACCTATGTTCAGTTTCCGGCACCTACGTCATGGCTCTCAACCATCCACTTCCAGGGGATCTGATGCTCTCTTTGGTCTCTTTGGGCACCACATGTGACACACAAGACTTACATGCAGGCAGAACAATCCTGCACATGTAATAAAAATGAAATATTTAAAGTCCTATAATAATATCTAGTACATCCCCCCAGTTAGGAAAAAGAGTCTTATGTGAAAAGCCAGTGACCTCCTCGAGCTGCATGTCACAGGCAGGAATAGCAGGCAGTGATTTGCTAATGGATCCATTGCACAGTACTTTCAGGCAGCTGGTTCCAAGCCACTGGGACATTCAGATGCCTGTGGAAGAGGATGCTATGCTTGTGTGTGACTTATGCCAAGGTCCTTATACTTTGTTTATTTCAGCTTTTAAAGTGTGTGTATGTGTGTTAGTGCATGTATGTGTGCTTATGCAACAGTGTGTGTGTATATATATTTGTGTGTATGTGTCCTTATGTCACAGTGCATGTGTATGTATGCATGTATATGAGGTACATGTATGTGTTCTCATGATATAGTTGTGTGTATGTGTGTGTATTTGTGTGTATGAGGTACAGGTATGTGTTCTCATGTCACAGTGTGTGTGCATATGTGTGTGAAGTACATGTCTGTGTTCTCATGAAACAGTGTGTGTGTATGGAGTACATGCATGTGTGTTCATGCCACAATGTGTGTGTGTATGGAGTACATATATGTGTGTGTGGATGTGTGTGTGTGTGTGTGTGTGTAGTGCATGTATGTGTGCTCATGCCACAGAATGTGTATAGAGATCAGAGGACAGCCTGTGGAGCCCAGGGTTTGAACTCTGGTCACCAGGCTTGCATGAAGCACCTTCGCCTGCTGAGCCATCTCTCTTACTTACACTTTAATCGTCTCTAGATGACGAATAATCCATAGCACAATGTCAGTGCTGCATCAATAGCTGATATGTTGTATTGTTTAGGGAGGAATGATGAGTAAAACAGACCGAATCTTGTCATTTCAGACGCAATATTTTCCCCATACCTGTCTTGGTTGGTGCCTGGGTGAAGCTGAGGACTTGAAGACATGGTTGCACGTGAGCACAAAGATGCTTTGCCCACAGGACAGTGACTGTTACTACAGTAGGTAGATGTGTTACTGTAGTCTTTAAAATATTTGAGATGTGGTCTCATATAGTCCAGGCTGACATTGTGCCGTACAGCAAAGGATGGCCTTGAACTTCTGATCTTCCTGCCTCCACATTCCCCGTGCTGGAATGACGGTCACATGCCACATGCTTGGCCTGTTTGTTGTGATCTTTTGGTTTGAGATTAGCCTGTTCATTCAAAAGCTTTTGTGCTATTAGAGGAGAGCTGTAACCCACTCCCACAGATGCATCTCTGTGCCACTGGAGGGTTCTGAGCTAGGAAACAGCCTCTGGCGTGTAGCCCCTTTGGCTGGCAATACACTGCAGTCTGCCAGAGCCCAAGGGTACAGCTGTGGCATGGGCTGGCAATTCACAGGGCAGGCCCCTCAGTCCCAAATTCCTGACCTCCAGAGCCAGGAACAGCTGGCCATGGAATATGCACTTTTCTTCCTCAGGTTAAAAGCCGAGTTTTGTATGCTTTCCCCAGCATCTTCTTTGTCATGGAATCCAGAGGCCATCCGAGAACAGCTGTGCCCTAGAGTATGGGTCCAGTGCTCACACCCAAAGTCAGGCCATCTGAGAACAGCTGTTACCCCCAGTGCACATCCAGTACCCACACCCAAAGTCAGGTGGGAGCAGAGGAGGCAGTAGGTGGCTCTCTGCCTGCCTACATTCTCTCTGAGTCCAGTGGTTAAACGACAGCATGCCACCAAAGCAGCTGAGGTCAGCTCTGCCTTATAAAGACAGGAAGCAGGACTTGAAATTCCCAGGCATTACTAACGGTGTGCTGGAGCATCCCTTTAATTCCAGCACTCGGGACGCAAAGGCAGGCAAATTCTAGGCCATCTTGGTCTCCATAGAGTTCTAGGACAGCCAGAGCTACTTAGAGAGACCCCAAAATTTCCAAGAATTAATCCAACTAGAAAAGTTTGGGGGTCCATTTTTAGTTCCAGTATATGTGAAAAGAAAGAGCAAATCTGGCTTTCTAGTTTTAAAGTAAATTTATTGTCTCATAATTTCACACATAAAATACTTTGACCACATTCCTGCTCTTCCCTCATTTCTTCGCTTGCCCTCTGCTCTCACCAAATGCCTTTTCTTCCCCACATGCCATTCCATGTCCATTTTTCTCTTATTTACTATTGGACTTTGTCACCCCCGGTATGTAATCAAGGCTGCTCACTTGAGTAGGGGTAGGGATATCATTTACTTGAGTGAGGGCAGTCTGCTACTGGTGATAGCACACACTAATGGTGGCAATTTCAGCTACCATTAACCGTCTATGTCTAGGGAAGATGAGGTCCCATGAGACTCTACCCAACCGTGATGGCTCCTTGACAGGCCCTGTAAATGGAGGAATTCACTGACAAGAGACACAAAAGCTAAGAGGACCAGTCTCAAAAGTCCGCATTTCCAGGCAGTGTGCCTTTAGGGTCTCAGCTTGGGAGCCCTAACCGTGTTCTTTGCACATATTGGCCGTTTGTTTTTGGTGATACCGACAATGCTCAATGCGGTCTGTCTTCTTTGGAATGAGGTGTGACAGGACACAAAAGTTAATTTTTGGTTTTGCCATGCTTTCACAAAGACATGTGCCTGCTGGAATTTCTTGGAGTCTTGACTGCTGATGTTTCACAGTGTCTCCAAGGAGGAATTTGTGGCGAAGATGCCACGTGGAAGGGTATAGAGTACCTGGTTCTGGCTCCGCCATGTTCTAGAAGATGCAAAACCAAAGTGAGTGCAGAGATTGGAGATTGCTGAGGGCTGTTGTGGGTGGGGAGAAGAGTGTACACAAGGGATTTTCAGGGCATCGACACCGTTCTCTGACAGCGCATATGGAAAAAGCTTTGACTAACCTCTTGAGACATTGATCACCAGAGTCTAAGTTGGTCACAGTGTGACTGTTGGATGACAGATGTACTTCAAAAATAAAAGGATTAGTCGCGGAGGACATGAGGTCGGGTCTATGGAAAGGGCTGTGGTTTCTCCAGTCATCTAAAGCTGAAATGTTCTGAATATTCATCTATGAATTTGATAATAGAAGAGTGGGGTCGTCAGTGCAGCTGGTCCTTTGCTGGGTGGTGTTAGGGGCAAAGTGTTCTGGGGCTGTAGCATATGAGGAGCTGACCCAGAATATTCTCTGTATTACATGAGATGGGATTTGAAGTTGATCAAAGTGTCAGGGATTCCACTCAAACCAAGACCAAGGTAGCCATTTCACTTCTACCTTTCTCCCGCAGTTACTAAGGCTTAGAGAAGAGGTGAGTGTACAGTGTCCCATGTGCTGGCTCTCCTAGAGTCTTTTCTAGCAATTTCTACAGAGCTCATCTTTCTCCTATTTCATGAGCTCCACCCGGCTCACACACATCACCCAGTTTCTCGACAGTTTATCCTTACTCAAGCTGTTGGTCTGTGCCCGTGAACATGAACTAGGTAATGACTCAGTGAAAAGACCCTAGACAGGTTCTTTGGGGGAAAGATGTTTCTCACTCGCCCTTCTGGAGGCTTCTAGTGTGGAGCAGGGATCCCAGTGTGGTCAGGATCTGCAGAAGACTCTTCTTGTCTTGCAGGTGATCACCCTGCTCTCTGTAGCCCCTTTTCAGACAGATCATTTTCCCCCTTTTCTTTATAAATCATTGATCTTTTCATGAGGGCCCCATCTCCACGGCCTGATAGAACCTTAATTACTTCGCAAATCTCCCACTTGTAATTCCCTTTCTGCTGGGAGGTGGGGTTTCAACATTAGAAAGTTGTGGGGCCCTAGCAGCATCCGTGATGATGGAAAATGGCCCATACCTGTCCCGCCAACCACACAGTTTGTGTTTTCCTTTCCTTTCCTTTCCTTTCCTTTCCTTTCCTTTCCTTTCCTTTCCTTTCCTTTCCTTTCCTTTCCTTTCACTTCTTACCCCTTGATTTCCACTCACAGGGGTTGAGATTCCTCATTTTGCTGTTTGATATGGACATGGTCTTGCCTTTACAAGCTCCTGCTGCCCATATACAGAGGGAGTATTATAATGTCCATATTATAAGAGTGTTTCTAGGACTGAGTGAAGTCAAATGACAGAGGGTACACCTGCTTGGTGATCACATAGACCTGCGTCTATTCAAAGTGGTCCAGATCCATTCTTCTGGTGTTGCCACAGTGAAGTGACCCACACAGCAATGCCCCATGTACTTAGAATGCACAGTTCCCAGTTCCGTGTGCATTCATGACAGCGTGGCTGTGGATCAGTAAAGTCTCAACTTAAGAGTTTATTGGGAGAGAGCAATCCATTAAAGAAGGGGAAAAATCAATAGCCCAATTAGGGACCATCTCATCCTGTAATGACGCCAGCTGCCCTAAAGGACACCGCTACCAAGTGCTGCCTCTAATGGTGCGTGCTGCCTGCCACTAGGGCCGGCGCAGGATGCAGTGCCCTCTCAGGACCCCGTAAATAAGGAAAGTGCAGCAGATGCAAGCATATGCATCCTGTCCTAATCAACAATCCAACACAGTAACTTAGCAGGAGACACCTCCTCCCTTCTCTGCTGAGCTCCATTAATAATGGAGTTTGATTTTGCTCATATTTACTATTTGATCATGTGTTTTTATCAACTTTTTTCTCTAAGAAAATTATTACCAGAATGAGTCCAGTTTTGCCATGTAGCACGGAAACTGTAAGACCCCTGAACATTCCTTATAAAATTTTGCTCTAAGAAAGACTTGTCTGAACTGCAATCTTGTGTGGTGTGTGTGAGTGTATATGTGCGCAAGTGTGTGTGTGTGCGCGTGTGCACGTACACGTGTGTGCATGTGTGTGTGTGCGTGTGTGTGTGTGTGCGTGTGTAGGTGTGTGTATACAGAAAAAGCCTCAGTTTCCCTGTTTGTCATTGACTATCATTATAAACTCCTCATGGCTGTTCTCTCTTCAACTCATTTAAGAATCAAACCTTCAATATTTCCTCAGAGCTAGACCTTATGTGGAGAGCTGTGAACGTTTTTAAAATGCAGGCTTTGGGGCCAGAAAGACAGCTCACCTTGCAAAGGTGCTTGCCTCCAAGCTTGACAACCTGAGTTAAATCCCTGGAGCCCACATTGTAGAAGGAGAAAACTGACCACAGCAAATTGCCCCCAACCTTCTTGGTCTCTGCCATACATATATGCACCTACTTTTGCACACCCCCATAAATAAATGGATAAATAAATGTAATAAAAAATAAACACCTGTTCTCCTGCCAGGCTTTTGGTCTTCAAAGGTGTTTCCCTTTGTGAAAATCCAGTCTTAAGATGAGCCATGAGCATATTTATTTTAAGACCACTTGAAATTTAAAGTTATTTCAGTTCTGTTTGGAACAAAAACAAAACCCAATAGTATTTAATCTCTCCCCAGTGGAAATGGTCTCTGTTAATTCCAGTGCAATTAAAATGTGCATTGTATGACTGAAGAGAGGAGAAAGAAACGGGGTAATGTGGAAATTCCTCATCATCCTGAGGATCTTGGCTTGGTTCTTTGGTGGAGTTTCTCCTCAGCCTCCATTCCTCATGAGAGAGCCTTGCCTGCAAATTTCAGCTGGGCCAGAGGGCTCAGTTTGCCCTTTAGCCTTCCTTCTTGTTTTCCAACATTGCTCAGACACCCATGGACAAGCAGTCATTTATTAAATGGCTCCTGGAGGCTATCTCCCCCCCCCCCCACACTCTAACTAGCTCTTCCTCCCTCTCCTCCTCTCTGTCCCCAAGGGGAAAAAGCACTTAAAAGTCCATCTTTCAGGGGTTCAGCACATGTGCCCCTGTCTCATTTTCTAATGCCCTAGAGGAAGGAGAAAACACTTGTATGGAGCTCCCCGTTGCTGTGTCTTCCTTAGCCTTGAGTTGTTGTGGCTCTTGGGCAAGTGGAGAATCCACTCCGTCAATTCTTTGAGGAAAAGTGAGAGTACCACAGGTGTCTACCTACCTGCTATGAAGCTCAGTAACTGCCTTGTCCTGCCCTTCTCAGAAGACACCATTGCCGGGGGTGGGTTGTGAAAGGGGGAGCTGCTCTTCACCCTGTCCCCATCAGCCATGGGTAATAGCGTCACCTCAGAAGTGTCTGGGCCAAGGAGATAGTTTAGCTGGGAGGTCACTGTCCTTATAATATGAGGATCAGAGATTGAGCTCCAGAATCCATGTTTTAAAAAAGCTGGGCGTGGCAGCGTGTCTCACAGTCCCCATGTCAGAGAGGTGGGGGTGGAAGAGCCCTAGGGATCCAGCCAGCCTAGAGAACTTGGTGAATTCCCTGCCCATGAGAGACCCTGTCTTAAAACTAATGGATGGCTTGTGCTTTATTAACCAATGGTAATAAAACATATTCACAGCCTACAGAGGGGCATCCCACATCAAATGCACATTTGAAGTTTGCTTTTTCCTAGTTGAGTTTTGGCTTGCATATCCAATAATTAGTCATCTTGCTTCTGCTATGTGTTGAGAAAGGATCGTCATATCCATGAAGGCTGGAATAGTAAATAATAAGAGTAATTAGATCTGACATTGGACAGGTGGCACATGCTCATCAGGGCTAGAGGCCTCGGTTCTCATGTCAGAATGGCACTGTGGCCATTGTGAGCATCTGGATGTCCCCCAACCCCACCCATGTGTCACTTGCACACTAACTATCACCCAGTGCAGGTTCCTGGAAAAGCCCCTGAATTGCCTTTGGTCTGGTCATTCTGCTTGTGTTTTCATAGCTGCTTTATTCAACTTACTGCACTGGATTAAGCTTCTGTTTCTGCAGAGTCTGAAAAACAAGAACCGTTCCTATCTGTTGCTCCTTGGCATGGAGGTAGCACCAGACACACTCACTTCACATCAGAGACTCTGATTTTCTGCGCACTGGTGCAAATTGCTTGTTCTTTGAACACCGGGCACACATGAAGGGTCACGTGTGGGTGCGGCTTGTACTTACGCAGGTCTAGTGTCTCTTGTAGTCTAACTTTTCACTTAAATTCTAATAATTAATTTGGCTTGATAGCCAAAATCAATACATGCTTTGTAAATGGGGTAATGTCCTGCCCCACTGTCTTCTTGCATGTTATGCTGTTCTCCTGAACTGAATAGAAGCTCTAAGGATTTCTCATTATTGGACAGGCTTATGACCTTAATCTAGGGTTCTCTTCCATTGTTGTGATGGGTAATAGCCCACAGGAAGAATGCTTGACAGCTGGGAGCTAGAAGGAAGCAGAGAGAGGCAAGATCCCTTGGAGGCGAGTTGAGAGTGTCACATTATTTCAGGCAGATTCTGAACAGGAAAGAATGAATAAAGATGTGAGTGATTGGTAATGTTTATTTCTTATTTCCAAGTGTGAGGCGCTGGGATCTGGCTCAGTTGGTAGAGGGTTTGCCTGGACTGGATGCCCCGGACTGCATCCCCTGTAACACAGACTGGGTGTGCTAGCACAAGCTTAGCATCTCGGGTGCGGAGTCAGGAGGACCGGAAGTGCCACTTTCTGCAGGATGTGGTAAGGTTTATTTCATCTATGTCATTCTATGGCAATTAAAGCAGGTTTCCCTCCTCGGTAGTACAGCAGTGGGTGCATTTCTGCTTCGTGGTGTTGAACTTTACTTATTTCCTTAATGTAAATTCCCAGAAGCTCAATTCCAAGCTCAAATACCATGCATATTTATGAAGAATGTTAATACCTTTGGTCCAGAGGGGGAAATTATTTACAGAAATAAATATGAGGAGCCAGGCACAGTGGCTCATGCCTGTAATCCCAGCATTTATAATACGGAATCAGGAGGACCAAGAGTTCAAGGACATCCTCAGCTACAAAGATCCAGGCTAGCCTGAACTACATGATACCCTGTCCCCCAAAGCCCCAAACATAATAAATAAAATAAAAATAAGCAGCAATTTATGAAATTTATGAAACTGTTAAATTACTGATAGTGTTTTTTTGTTTGTTTTTGCTTTTGTCGAATCCCCACTAAGATTTCCTTTCCACATCACTTGCGCTTCCTCTTCTGGACAATGCTGTGCTGCTGAGAATGCTCGGTCCTGTTCCCGCTCTTTCCATCCACTTTCTGTCTTACTTTCATCTCGAGGCCTTTGCCCTTCACCAGTTATTACATAAATCTGAATCTTCTAATAAGATTTGGCCAAGTAAAAATGAACAAAGCAAAAGCAGCTTCGTCGGCAGAGGCTTTGCTCACCATGCGTGGTTTCAGTTTCTCTTCCCAGCACTACACAAAGCAGGCATGGTAGGTAGTACACGCCCATATTGCTGGGACTCCAGAAGCAGGATTAGAAGTTAAGGCTCCTTTTCTAACTGGAGAAGGTCAGCCTGGGCTACTGAGACTCTGACTCAAAACAAACTTTCATGATATACATCCTAACAACATCACATATCAGGCATTGCTTAGGTCTCACCATCACCCTATACTGTAACAGGCTTTTTTTTACATCTTATGCGAATAATACTAAGCCCAGAGAGCCTGATGTCATTGGACAAGAATCCCATGAGTCCAGTATCAGCTCAAAGGTGTCACCTGACTCTTAACCACTGTGAGGATGACTGACATAGCCATCAACATTTACTAAACGCCTGATGAGAGCAAGGCACTGTTAGGAAGTGGACACAGGAGAGAAAAGTATAAGTTTGTTTCTGGAACTTTCTAATCTGAGTGTGTGGTGGGGGGATAGATGCTTCTATCGTGGTATTATAAAAAGCAGGATCAAGTTATAAAAGTGACAACTGGGTGCACAGGATGGGGCGAGCTGGGAGGATTAGGATGTGGTTTGTGAGGAAAGAAACTGTTGACTTGGCTTTTAGAGGCACCAGGACCTGCCCAGGTGCAGATGCACAGCAAACATTGGCATCAGAAGGACCACCTTAAAGATCAGTAAATAAAAGAACTTGGCAAGGTGGTCATTAGGAAGGGTGTGATGGCAATGCTAGGGATTATGGGAAGTTGGGTAATAAAATGTAATTGAAAGCCAGTTCAGGCATATTTTTTACTAAATTAAGAAGAAAGTATTTGATCTTTGTAACTGTATTGTTAGTAGAGATGATTAGTGTGCCCTAAAGATAATCTTAGAATCCCTTAATATGCATTAGAGACCAGAGACAGGGACAGAAAGAATTGTGGTGTCCTGGTGAGTTTTTTATTATCAACATGACATAGCCTGAAATTGCCTGGGTAGAAAGAACCTCAAGTAAAGAATAGACTTGATGGCATTGGCCTGTAGGCATATTTATTGTCTTGGTTGGTGATTGGTGTAGAAGGGCCATGCCCACTGTGGGCAACACCGTATCTAGGCAGGTAGGTGGGCTTGTGCTCTAAAGAGGCTAGCCGAGTGTGTGCCAGTAAGCAGCGCTCTGCCTTAGTTCTTGCTTGAGTGTCTGCCCTGACGTCCCATGATGACGGACTGAGACCTGGAAGTGTAAACTGAAACAGATAATTTCCTCCCTAAGTTGCTTTAGGTCATGGCGATTATCACAGCCACACAAAACAAACCAGAACATGTGGCAAGAAGACGAAGTAAATACTTGGGGGAAAAAAGATTTGGTATTTATATTTAGATGGATGTAGGGACCGCCATGGAGAAGGTAAAGATTTGTCCTAGGCTTTGGCCCTGGGTGATGAACCTCTGGATGTCAGAAAAAAGACAGTTGAGATGGCGAGTACATTGAAGACACACAAGTTGAAAGATAGGCCCTTGACCTTGAGGCCTGCGAGTGGCTGTGTGGCATTCAATGCTTTGAAAGTAAGTTATCCTTGTCAGCAAGAATGGGAAGGAGTCATCGGAGTCTAGAGCGTATTTGTCATCTGTTAGACAGAGAGAAGAATGGGAAGAAACCAGGCCAGTCTTGAAAACAGTAATGGAGAGGAATGAGAATAAGGCCAGGGAAGGGGAGCAGAGTGATCTGGATTTCCTGAGCTTGGGAACCCTAGAGAACAGCTGTAAGGGCAGGAGACGATATGAGGAGTGGGGAGACTGGGTTTAGAAGGCAGAAAAGATGGCCCAGAGAGTCCCAAGGTAAATTACGACAGACAAGGCTGCATTGCTTGGTAGGTAGCTCTTCAGAAAACTCCCTCAAGAGGGCGTTAGGGAAGAGGGTCCTGGCAATGTGGAAGTAAGAAGGTCAAGGGATGAGTAGAGGGTATGAAGATGCAAACACACACAGTGCATTTAAAACACAAAGATAGTATGGGCAAGACTAAGTGGATGGCAGGAAGGTGCCTCTGGGCTGGAACGCAGGGCAAGAAGGGGTGATTTCCAGGGCCAGGTTCTAGGGAGATGAGGAGGGCAGAATCAAAAGCCCAGATGAAAAATGTTACCTGATAAAACGATGTGCGCTGTAGAGATGGGAGAAAAGTAAAATTCATATGGATAGACTGGGGGATATTTCAGACTAGTGCTTCCTTAGTGAACATGAGTACCAATGTTCTGTCTTTAGGACCCACATGGGGAAAGAAGCCAGGCATGATGGCCCCAGCCTTCAATCCCAGTATTGATAAAGAAAAGACAGGTAGGTCCCTGGTACTTGCTGGTCAGCCAGCCTGACCCTTAGGAGAGCTTCAAGCCAGAGAGAATGTCCACATCAAAACATAATAAAAATAAAGACTTTAAAAAGGATGGAAGCCACCCGAGAAGCCACCTCGACCATCGCTCTCTGACCACAGTTGTGCACCCCACCCCTCTTCTCACCCACACACCAAAGAGAAAAGGACCAAGGAAGAGATGGGGAGAAAGGAAAAGGAAGGAGATTCTTCTTGTGTCCTCTGGATTTGGGTAGGGCAGAGATGGAGTCATCTGAGGGGTATCAAGGCCAGGGAAAGGGTCATGAGAGTTCTGAGGGGAAGATGTATGGTAGGACTATTCAGTGATGCAGCCCAACCTGCCCTTTGCTTGTTCTTGGCCAAATAAGCAGCAAAGAACCTCACCCCCTAGGAGTCCCACCTGACTCTTTCTATAAAGCACACTGTGTTCGTTCTTCTGTGGGAGGCTTGAAGGGGGAGGAGAAGCAGCAGTGGAGGATGAGACAGGTGGAGACTATGTCAGTGTTTACCATGAGTCCAGACCACAGGAAAGTGTTAGGTACCACCTGGCTAGCTTGAACATCTGAGGGCATGTAAGGGCTGACACGTGTTTCACATTTTCAACATACCACACGGGACTAGGTTTGTATGTGGATTGAAACTAGAAAGTGTGGTGTGTGATCCAAAGTAATTAGCAAGTGGCGATTATTTAGGCAAGCCGCTTTCCATGGTTACACACCTGGTACAGCATGGTTACACCGTGCTTCTGGTGCTATAGTTTCTAAACGCAGGGGATGCAGCGAACATTAGTATTTTAGCTACATAGTTTGCCATCCGTTTTGGTACATTTGATGTCTAGTTTCGAGGCATGCCTTTGGAGATTGTGTATCTGAGGGTCACATGGCAGCCTCTTCTCTTACTGTGGAGCCAATTCTATGGAAGCTTTTGACTCAACTACTCATGACCTATTCCAGGAAACACATTAGGAAGGAGCCAGCAGATAACAGATCTCCAGCGTAGGAAGAATTGCTTCTGGAAACTGCAGGGTGCAAGATAAGGTTTGCTGTATTGGGGGGTGACTTTATCCGACCGCACGCTTGGGTGATGTAGTGGGCTCTGTAGACAGACTGATAAACCCTGCACTAAATGAATTAAGAATTCTATTGCTTTAATAGCTTGGCCTCCAAGGTCAGTGACTAATATGATTAGTTATTATGTACACCACCAAAAAATAGGGCTATGCAAATTTTATGGCCGGGTTGTGGTCAGGTTGAATCATCTCCAGATGTTCTGACACTCATGATTCTTCTGCTGTACTGTGTAGCACGGATAGACTGGAGTGTTCCACGGATTCTCCTGTGAGCAGAATGATAGTCTTTGGAGCTCGGCAAGTGCTTGAACATTTGTGTTTCATTTGACTGGAGTGAAATACACTGTTAATTTAGGTTCATCATTTAAGGAAACTCACAATAGTTAGAAGTGTAGTATGGATTTGAACTCAAGACTTATACTGAGACCCAGAGAGGCAGTAGTTATACTGCTTGTCACTGATGAGTCCAGGATTAACCATGGCTAGTACTCACCCACTGTGTCTGTTGAGTAGAAGACCAGAAATGAAGTTGGGCCTTCTATGTACAACACAGAAGCGCACGGTGGCAGGAGCGTGAGGCAGCCTGCCATACTGCAAGCACAGGCAGGAAGCCCGAAGAAGGGAATGCTGGATTTGAGGATGCTTTTTCCTTCTTAAATCTAGGACCTCCAGCTCATGGACAAGTACCCTCTGTACTCCCAGTGTGTCTTCCCTATTAAACCTTTCTGGAAATTCCCTGATAGACACACCAAGGGGTGTGTGTTCATGGAGATTCTCAGTCCAGCCAGGACAGCCATGATGAGTGACTTTCACAGGCTCCAGGAGCAAGGCACAGGAGAAGTCAAACAGAAGTGATATTTTTAAGGACTCATTTTCTGAGTTGACATAGCCCAGCTTGAACTACTGACCAAGAAAGATGCACCATTTCATCCAGTTTCAGGGTGAGGCGTCAGAGACGCTGCTGCTATTTGGGAAGAGTGTCCACCTCCAAACCATAGAAGGACTTGAGCCTTGAGCGTTTGTCACGCAGCCATGTTTGGAAATGTCTCACACACATAGCGCCATATGAGGTACTGAGTCCTTGCTTATTTTGAGTCATGCCTGGTGTCTCTGTGCATGGCACTTCCACCATGGTCGTTGAAACAACATTTCCCTTTTAGTTTGTGTTGGTTTTGTTTGTTTGTTTTCTGACTTCTCTGAAGATGTTTTGCCCACTTGTATTAGGTGTTGCGTGTCTGTGGCCTGAGTTTATTTACAACATTGTTGATGGGTTTGATGGTCTCCTCTGAGCATAGGTCTCCTCTGAGCACACGCTTTTGGTGAGAAGGCCTTTCCCTGTGGCCAGGGCTCAGCCAGTTCTCCCAGTTCTAGTTTTTGGGCTGTTTACCCTGAGGGCCCCAGCATCCCCTCCCCCCTCCCCGGGCAGGTCAAACTGTTGTGTTTTTATTCTGAGAACTTGCCTGCCTGACATTTAGTGAGTGCCTGCCCACAACCTCTGCAATATGTTGGCTTTGATTTCAGTTTTTCCCATGGATCTTTTGGGTTTGTTCAGGTAGACACTCCTCCCTGCAATCCCAACTTTCTGGTAGTGGGGAACTGGTGTGAGGAGATTTGATAATTCTGAGTTTCTAGAAATGTCTTAGCATAAACATTCTTACTAAGGCGAATGAAAAGGGGTAACCTCCAAGTCCTGAGAGGCCACCTGCAACCCGTCTCTCCTACACCAGGACAGTGGTTCAGTCCCAGCCACTGCCTCCGCCTCTCTCTCCACTCTAGAATTCTTACTCTTGCTTTTGTTCTTATGTGAACACTGTGGCAATTCTATCTATTGCTTTATTGAACTGGGTTTTCCATAATGACCTGGTCTACCTTGTCAGTACTAGAGGTACCTGGAAGGATTCTGGAGCCTACCTTGGGCCTGAAAGTTGCCTGTGTTCACGGAAGCTAACCCAGGTGACCAAAAGGTTTTTCTCTGGTTCATGTCATAAAGTCAGTCATGCATGAGAATGTCTCTTTAAAAAGTTTCAACCCTTGGGCTGTCAAGACGACTCAGTGGGTAAAGTCACTTGTCACTAAGCTTGATGTCCCAAGCCTCTTACCTGGAACCTTACCTGGAAGGAGAGAACTGACTTCTATAAGCTGTGCCATGATACACACACACACACACACACACACACACACACACACACACACACCAAGCTGTCCTCTGACATGACCCTCTTGTGAGGGCCATGTGTATGCCATGATACAAACACACACACATCACACATAAATGAAGGAATAAGTACATTGGTAAATATAAATAATAAAAATGTGTCAACTTTTGGTCACATTATAGAGAGTCCTGACTCACTAAATTCTATACCCTGGGGACATTGCTTCTCCACATCATGTTTGTGGAATACTAACATTAAAAATAGTTTGTTTATGTAAACCTGGAAAGTGAAAGACGAAATCAGTTTAAACAAGTCTCTGGAGTGGTGGGGGCAGTTGCCTTCAGTGTCGTTCCTCAGTACCCAGGGACTGCACAGTGGAGGGGCCATTGGGTGAGACCCAGAAGGTCACAGCAGACAGGAGTGACAGGGATTGCTTTTCAGCTCCACCCAATGATTTAGTTCTAAGAATGTGGGTGTTCTAACAGAGACTCTGTTCCGATATAATTTAGGAAGGTCTGCATGCTAATGACGTATTAGCACGAACTTTCTTTAGGCTGTGGATTCATCAGGCCAGACCACCTCGAAAATGCTTCTTATTTCAGATATCTGAATAATTTTCTTTAAGATAGTGCATGGCATGTTCGTATCTCTCCTTGTGTGCACGTGCATGTGTGCATATATGCGTGTTGTGTGTGCATGTGTGCCCGCATGCGAAAGTCTGTGTGCGCGTGTGTGTCTCTGTGTGTGTATGCATGTGCATGTGTGTGTGCGCGTGTGTGTATGTGGTTGCTTGAGGTGGATGTCAAGGGTCTTTCTCACCACTGTTGTTTGAAGACAGGGTCTCTCACTGAACCTCGAGTGTCCCAGTTCAGCAGGACTAACTTGTCAGTGAGATCTGGGATTCCCTTCCCGACTTCTCTAGATTTCAGATTATAGGCGTGAGTCACCACATCTGCCTTGTAGTGCAGGTTCTGGGAATGGGAACTCATGCCTTCATGGCACACACTTTTACCCACTGAGCCACATGACTGCCTCCTTCTATTTCTTTTGAATAGTCTGTTTTCTCCAACTGTGCCTACCTTAAGTTCTTGATAAAGTACAAGCTGAGTGTCTAGGTTCTGAGTCTAATTTAGGTGTCTCTCAGGTAGAGAGCAGGATGGTAGCTGTGGCTGCTCTGTCATCACAGTCAGGAAGATGCTCACCTCTCTGAGGCTGTTGGGCAAGGATCCAGACTTCCGACTACCAGATGATGGGAGCCAAGCCAGGTTATCCTCCTGGACCTGTGATCCTCATCTCTTAAGCAGGAAGTGGCAATATGTGGCATACCTACCTCCTAGAAATGTCACAGCCCTGTACTGCAGTGTATTTCTGTATCTACCTGCCTACTTATCTCTCTATCTACCTCTTTCTGTCTGTCTGTCTATCTCTCTGTCTGTCTGTATATATATATATCTGTCTGTCTGTATATCTATCTATCCATCTATCTATCTCCATCCACCCATTCATCTTGATATGTAGACATGTGTACATGCAGACTCTAAAGTGTCATACAAAATGTAAAGTGTATCAGATACTGTTGTAACTAAAGCATGATTTTGATTTTAAAAAAATAATTTCTGCTGAGACCGAAGAGATAGCCCTGGTCTGTGCGGTCTGGTG